>NC_088980.1:39529610-40129610 GCF_963932015.1 Anas acuta
AGTTCTGACTATGTGAGAGGAAATTTGATGAAAAATAAAAATACTAGAAAAGGCTTCAACAGTTTGTTTTATATCTCAAAGCCTTTCTAAGGATCCAGATTTTACCTTATTTGTTATGCTTCTGTCAAATAGTATCAGTGACTTGACATCAGAGACAAATTTTCTTGGCATTTTTTCTTTTTAAACACACTTTTATGTAGAAACATCCAAGACTTTGGCTCTATAGACCTTCCTTCTGATGTAAATTAAGTAAGTAGTCCCTCAGTCTTTAAAAGTGAAGCTTTCCTGGTGTATTTTCTAAAGAGTCTTCAAACAATACAGAAGGAAAGGAATCTCTCTAATTTTCTCTAGCCTCCTACTCAAAACAGAACCTACTACAACCTCAGATCAGGCTGAATTTTAAGGTGTTCAGACAGTAATTTCCACAACCACTCTGGGCAACTTATTCTAGTGCTTACTCATTTTTATTATTAAGTTCGAATGCTTTTTTTCCATAAATATAATCAAAATTTCCCTTGCTGCAACTTGTGACTTTTCCCTCTTACCTTTTTTGGTGTACACATCCATTCTGTCCCTCTAAGAAGTTGAAGACCACATCAGGATACCCCATTAGCCCTTTTCTTTATGAGTCATGTGCTCCAGCACTCTGGCCATCTTAGTGATGATGCTCCTCATGACTCACTCTGTTTTGATGTCTCTCTTTTACTGTGGGACCCAAACTGGACACGCTACTCCAAATACAATCTCAGAAGTGTGGGACAGATAGTCATCACCTCCCTTAACATATTGCTTATCTTTTTGCCACCTGGCTCAACATATTGCTCATCTTTTTGCAAACGCAGCTCGGTGTGCATTCACCTCTACAAAAGCACACAGATGACTCATGTTCAACTTGTTGCCTACCAAGACCCCAGGTCATTTTTTGCAAGGTTGCTTTCTAGCCATTCAGCTGGAATGGTGCATGAGGTTGTCCTATTCCAGGTGATGTATTTAACATTTTTGCATTTGTTCAGCTTCATTAGGTTCCTGCTGGACCACATCTCCAGCTTGCTGAGGTTCCTCTCAATAGCAGAGTTGTATTTCATCAGACCAAAGATTTTGCTATGTACAGTGTCATCTGCAGGGTTAGTAAGGAAATACGTCCCTTCCTATCGTCACAAAAGCTGATGAGGATGCTAAACAGCATTGTCAACACTACCAATCCTTGGGGCATGCCAAAACTAATCACCTGCCTGCTAGAATGTGAAAGGTTGATAATTGCCCTTGGACCCTGATGGTTTGATCAGTTTCTAATCTACTTTGTACTCCACTCATCCAGAGTGGAGAGCTCACCAATTTAGCTACAATAAGCAGCCTCCTATGGGAGGCAGACAATGTTGAAAACCTTTCTAAAGTCAAGTAAAGTGATATCTCCTTCTAAGACCAGCCTAATTACCTTCTATGATGAAATGACTAGTTCTGTGAAAAAAGTCTACATGATGGCTGTTTCAACCACCTCCATGTTCGTATAAATAGCTTTCTCAAAGACTTGCTCCATAAACTTCCTAGCAACTGATAACTGACTGACCAGCTTCTGATTCTTACCTTTTATGAAGATGGGAGCACAATTAGCTTCTTTCCAGGCATCACTGTTTTATAGTTCTTCCATATCAATCCCTTCAAAATGTACTACTCAGCTTGGCACTGAAGCTTTCCCAACATACAACTGTCCAGAAGGCTTGACCATATTGCCCAATGGGTGTTAAGTCAGAGACTACTCCAAAAGTTGAACTGTTTCTTTTTAAAACTTCTAATTTTTAATACAACACATAGCAAAGTTACTTCAGAGTATCAGATATCATTACTGAGCTGGGGGATATTTCTGGTAATATTTCTATTTGAACTTGACTACATTTGTCTATGGTCCTTGTCTAATCTACCATTGGTAAAAAGAATGCTGTCATTTTATCATATAAGTTTTTGCTTGTTTGTTTGTTTCCCCCTAGGGAAAAAAAAAAATGAAACAGTAAAGATACTACTATTTTTATTATTTTTTTTAATGGCAAGAGGAAAAAAATCACAGCATTCAAATTGAAGTTTATTAAAAATCATCAGCTATGCATATGCATCCATCCATGAACTATTATACAAAAGCTTTATGAGTAGTAACATCACTGAATCAAAAGCAAGGAGACTAGAGTTAAGGACCATCAGACCATACCATATAATCATTGGTTTTCTTTAGTTTGATGATCAAATTTTAAACTGTAATAAGCATAAAAACACAACAAACAAACAAATAAAAATCTAGCAAAAAAAAAAAAAGAGGAAATTTAGCAAAATAAATAAAACTAAGGAACAAGTAGACAAAATTCCACTATTCTATTACCTTTGTCCAGTAGAAAAGACTTCTAAATATGATGTGAGCTCCCAAGGTTCAAGCCTGTCTTTAATTTGAGGACAGGAACAGAAGTATAAGGTAGAATTTTCTTCTCCTTTTTTTGATATTGGTATTTCTATTGGGACAGGATGAGAATATCTAGGGTTTGGGGATAGGACTTCTGGCAAAAAGGACAGATGAGTTGTTAATCATTCCTGAGAATAATTACACGTGGAATGGGCTTAACAAAAGAAAATGAATAGTATTCCATTTCTGAATAATCTTTGACAAAATTGTTAACCAGCTGCACTCAGAAATGGCAGGTGAGTGATTTTGACATTTCCAAATTTACTTTCCTGTTACCTAGCTTTACCTGTCCAATGAAATTATTTGAAGCTTGCAGAATGTTTGATCACAAAATTACTGTTGTTCTTTTTCCTTCTACAACACCATCTTATCCAGTGCAAAGGGAGACTGTCTTATTTTAGCTTCTAGTCTAATAAAAATTATGCTGCTAAAGCATGCAAAAAACAACACTCTACAAAAAAAAAAAAAAAAAACACTCGCACATTATATTCCATACAACAAATCATATACTATCCCTATTAGCAAGACTTTCATTTAAGGCATCCTACTCTGAAACAAACTACCTAGAGAAGAACTGTATGAATTTTAATTTGATTACAGAACAAAGAATTAATTTATGAAGTTTTCTGCTATTTTCTGTTGTTTACAAGAAGTGTATCTTCCCAGCTCTCTGATTTCATGTATGAAAAAAAGGAAGGAAAAATCTTGACAATGTTTATATATCTGCAATATTGGCACTCCAGCCAGGCTTACCTATAAGCATTATCTTTTCTATGTTTCTCACATTATACAGATTAACTCCCACAGTAGCAGGGTGAACTGTAGAATAGAATTAGTGTTTTCTTCATGACGTAAACTGAAATGCCATAAATATGTGCTAACACTAAGTTCCTCAACACAGTGAGGAACTGGCTTCATTCTCTTGAACTTGACAGGAGTTTTTAATTGTTGTACTTGGAACTGGCTTTAAAATTCTGATCTTGAGATGTATTTCTTCTACTGTGAAGCATGTCAGAGGATTAAAAAAAAAAAAAAGGACACGACTGACTATCAAGAAGACAGTGTATTTTGAATTAGAGGAATGAAAGGTCATAAATAAGAAAAAGTCAACATTGGTGAAATGCTCCAAGAAAGCTCCAAAATACTGCTTAAACTATGCTATAGCCTAAAAAATTTACAAAATGAGGGACACATGAGAAGTACAAAATTATACTTCTACAGTCTCAGTGATGAATTCATACTTACATTTGTATAGAGAAAAATGAATATGGGAAAAGCTAGTTCTGAGTTCTAATACTGGGAAATGTTGATAAGTTTAGTGTGTTGTCATGACTCATAGAAGATTTGTTGCCTACCAGATGCCATTGCAGGAAAAAAAAAAATCATATTAAAAGAAGACAAGTTACTGAGAAGGTCTGGAAGAAAGCCATGGTCATCATAATCTATATTGGACCTAGTGATATAAGCAGAACTAAATGGAGATCCTGCAAAACAGGTTTTAACAGTTTGTTAGCTGTTCAAGCAAGTGGAGATCAAATGCCAGTATTCTCAGAAGTGAGACTGGTGCCACACTCAGGAAGAAGTAAAGAATGGCAGACCAGTGTCTCAGCACAGTTGAGAAACAGCACAAATGGACTAGAAAGATTGTTCCTGGATTAACTGAGCCTTTTACAGCTGATTATTGTTTATTGGTATTCTTGCTACAGCACAAAACAAATTAATACAACACTTACCTAAAACAGCACTGACTTTAAAAAGGACAGACAAAGCAGTTCAAACAAAAAATGTGTATGGCAGGATCTAGCATGAAACTATATAGCAAAATAAATAAATAAACTGAAGAAAAAAGATTTAAAAGAGGCTATGTTGACCTTACGTGTCTGTGCAAAGAAAACAAGATGACAGCTTTCCGGCTTTGGCAAACAAATTTTAAGCACAGATTTTAGAACTAAAATGGCAGTTATTTTACAACATAGAAGAAAAGGTGTTGTACAGCTATGAGTAACATAAAGTCCTGAGAATGTGGGGTTGTGAATGTCTAAAAAGAATGAACCAACAGTGAGAGAACAATGTTGGAAACATACAGAGTTAGAACACAGTATGGTAGAATGCAGCAAGTAGATGCACAAGCGATGAAGAATGGTTTCCATGATTTTCATCCCATAACCTTCATATAGCAGCAACCTTTTTGTGCTGTTGAAAACAATTTTAAAGTACTTCAACTCTCAGTGTTTTATCATAGCAAATCTGGATAGGGTTTCTGACTGCTAGCAGCCAGAAAAATAAGGGGCTACAAAAGGACTTGTGTCAGCTGTCTGACAATTGGACAATCCAATAAACAGTCCTATGGACAGAGACAACTTGCTAAGCATCTTGCTTTGGAGATGTTACCCAAGAACAGGGCATGCTATACATGTGGAGATATTAAAAGAGATCCTGTGCAGTCTTATATCCACACAGAAAACCAGAAACAACCCCAGTTTGTAACTTTTTCAAATCTGTAGTTATGAAATTGTTTAGACCATGGGCAGACATTCTCATCAGTTGAGAATCTTTGTATACCTTAAATGGATTGATTCATAACAAACTGTCACAGCAGGTTTTATTCAGTTGTAACCTTGGATGGTAGAAAAGAAAGGAATTTATCAGTTGAGATCATACTTCAACAAAGGACATAAACACATTCTTCAGTGTACTTGAAGAACAATAAGAAACCTCAGAAATATTTTAAACATTTAGCAATAAATTTCTACTTCTCTGAAGAATTTTTAGGTAAGCATAGTTACTCATCGTTAATAATGTCAGTTTTGTTGTTTTGAGGTCTCCTTTATATATATATGAAATATAGATATTGTATTTTGTCGTGATATTCAGTGGAACAATTACCAGATGCACTAGCCATGTACATGAGGAATTCTTTAATTGCCAAGAATTTCTCCTCCCCAGTCCAAAAAAATGTTTGAGGGATTGCTAAAATTTGCATTTGACATTACTGAAGCAATTCCAAGTGCAGTGATGAAACTCTCTACAGTCTGCCCACAACTCGAGACAATGCTAGAGTCTACTTATGATCAGTCTATATTACAATTTAGTAATATCTCTCTGTATTTCATGGAAACAGCTGACTGCTACCTATGGCTATTTGCACATACACAAACAGTTTTTCTATAATTGCCATCCACCATTTTCTGGATACTCACAAAGCCAAGTGAATCCTTCTCTGCTTATCAAGGGAAAAACAAACATCACACTTGTGGTGGGTGTGAGCTGACTCTTCCTTAAACTGAATTTGTTCAACGATACAACATTTTATCACATGGTAACTGTTGTAATGAACTATGATGTCATACCTGGTGAGATATTGCATTTCAGAATTAAAAAAACAAACAAAAAAATCTGCAAACACAGGTAGTGCTATAAAAGCATATCTTATTTGCAAAAGTACTTTTAAAGAAGAAGACTATATTAATATTTCATTAACTGGAACATGAATATGATGAAAGCAGAGAAGTGCATCAGCATAAGTAGAAAGATTTGCATCTGGGAGCAGTGGGTGTTACTTTGCACTGCCCTCAACTAGTCCTACTTGTCCAGAGATTTCTAGCTTTGACATCTGGGAGGTGTTAAATAATACCCAGGACGAGCTTCCTGTGCTTCTTTACAGAATATTGGCATCTGTGACCCACAGACTAGAGGCTACAAACTAGAGGTCAACTCATATTGGATAACTGGCCATGAGGCCCTGCATCAGAACATAATATAAAGAAATAGTTTGTAACAGTAAAAACAAAACAAAACAAAACAACAGTAAAATACACAGAACAGTAAAATAGTTGGTTATGGTACAGCTTCTTGCTTTACCTTAAGAACTTGTCATCGCTAGAGACATGATTTCCAGTGACATCCCAAATTCATCTGACAATACTTGTTTCCCAGGAAGTTAGCAGAAAGTTGCCTCCTCTGAAGGACAATACAATTTATCTGATGATTTCCTCCATTCCTCACTACTGTTCTACCCAACCCTATTCTCTGAACGGAAGACAAAGGCAATGAAAAGCAGAGGCAACACCATTTGCCTGAAAGCTGTAGCTTGGTAGCTTAACATCTTAAATAAAGTAAGATTATGTCTTCCCTGAACTTGCCAGTTTTCATGATCAAAAAAGTGACAGAAAAGATGAAAAGGGTAGCAGCAACAGAGACCAAGAAAAGATCTAACAAAGAAATAGAGAAATGTTAGAGAATAGATCTGCAAGTGGTTCAGATGCATCTTCTGGATTTCCTACCTCAGGACTGTAAAATCTCAGGATTTGGACAAAGGAAAAAAAAATATTAGTAATTTTCTTTAACCATTATGTAAATATTTACTGAGTAGATATTATGGAATTATCATCTCAGAAGCTGCTCTGTTGAAACTACATTGAAACTATAATGAATGTAGTTGAAAAAAAAAAAAAAAGTATGAGAAAAATATTTTACTCTCAGGGTATATAATAGCACAACTATAACAATCAAATTGTTATTCGTTCCTAAGTAATATTTAGTGCTGAATTAAGATATTTGATTTTTGTAAAGTAAAATATAGCATACATGTACATGTAAAGTAAAAGATAAAAAATATTTATTTTTTATTTAATCTGAACTTTTCCATTTCTTTCATGCACTCACTGTTCTTGCTCACAGTAAAAGGAAATTCTGCTAAGATGAAATTTCACTGAAATAAAAGGTGAAGGCAGCTTTAGTTTAAGAAAAATTAAATAAAACTTGCTAAACTGGATAGTCACGTGTCCAGGTTATGAATTCAGAGAGTAAATAAACACAGAGATAGGTAAAGAAACTACCACCAAATATCCCACTTTACTAAATGACTGTATTTCAAAAGAATAATGTTTCAGAAATCAATTTTAAAAGTGAAGGGAGTTCTATGAATTTTGTAGCATTTCTCATCTTTTTCATTATTTTTCCATTTGTTATCTAAAGTAAAGTATTGTAGAGGAGTTTCAGTTTTTGTCCTAACCATGCCCCATTCACTCATTATGATTCAGCAATTTACAGTACAGAAAGCACAGAGAAAATTACAGTTTACATTATTTATCTATTTATTGCTAATATCATCTTTCTCATTGGTACTGCTATACACTTGCATCAACAGTTAATTTTCCATCCTATCAGCAGGACCCTGACTCTTACTCCTGGTGAGGATAAACTATTTCACAAAAAGCTCACCTTCTTCCACAATGTCAAGGCTGGCTTTGTAAGAAGTGATGCAATTTCAGTGGACCGGGCTGGAAAATCATTTTACCCCTTTTTAATCCCAAAATTTACTCAAAATTTCCACCAAATTGCTTGCCACCTTGTCACTGCACGCACAAGAACTGACAGGCAAAAAAAAAAAAAATCAGGAAAAAGGAATATATTACAGAGTGTAATGAAGAAAGCGTGAGAAGTATTTTTAAGTAATATGAAAGGTAATTATTAAGAGGAAGGAACACACAAAATTTACTCCCAAAATATTACTCCCAAATATGCAGAGTTCAGGAACAGAAGTGCTGAGATCTCACCATGCCCATTTAAGCTATCTCAGATCACTGTACCAGGTAATGGCACAAGAAACATTGTGTCTCCACAACTACACCACATCATTTTTGTGACTTCACAATGTGCTGTTCTGAGGCTGCATTGCTGCAGGAAGACAATAAGTGGGTCTCATATAGCAAATGTGCCAAGCTGACAAATAAACCACTAGCAAAGTTTTTAGAGTATATCTGGTGAGTTTTTCAAATTCAGTACCAATACTAGTATAGCAGCAAAGTGATGCTGCTTTTATCCCCATGATGCACATTATTTATTAATTGTATATTTGCAGAGGTTAATAGACTTTTGCTTAAGCAATTTACCTTATGAAATTACACAGAGATATTCAAGTGCATTGTTAACATGTTCTGTCATTTATGTCCAACAGATAAAAGCTACTCCTCACAGTTTGAAGATGATGATTATAGCATGATAGCTTTAATTACAGTCAAACACTTATACAGTTGAATCCTACCTTCTTTCAGTCCATTGCAAAGTGTTCGGGAACAATACATGGGCTGTTGCTTCATATAAATTAATCCTCCATTTCTATTACCCCTCATGATATAAAAACATGTAAACCCATCTTTCAGGGAATAATTTAGAGATGAAAAAAAAACATGGAACAATCACATTTCAACACTTTTTTCTAGCCTTTTCATATAAAGAAGTACTGGAAGGATGCTATAAGGTCTCCCCGGATCCTTCAGGCTGAACAATCCCAACTCCCTCAGCCTGTCTTCAGAGAGGTACTCCAGCCCTTTGATCATCCCCGTGGCCCTCCTCTGGGATACAACCGTGTCCTTATTGTGCTGGGGGCCCCAGAGCTAATCACAGTATATATACACTGAGAAATCATTGCTGATGAAGTTTTAGACAACAATCTCATGAAGCAAAAGTTTCAATTTACACCATAATTTAGTCTCAAGTGATTAGACCAGCAACCTGAACACTGAGCATAACAGCTGTCTTCTGTGACAATAACATTTCTACACGAGAAACGCCATTCTCGTAAATAAAGCAACCTATTGACACATATTGAATAAACAGTATTGTGCATCTTTTAACAGTTACTTTAGTTACATCAGTGACCTTCAAAAAGCTTCATTTGTGTACACATGATAAACTGAAAGGGTCAAGTAATATTGTTTTTCAGCCACAGTTGTGTCACTCGAGCTTGCTGGGGTCTCATCAACAAAACAATAATTCATCTGAAAAATATTGCTCATATTTTAAGTATACCAGTTTTGACAAAGGCTGTTATTGCGGATGGCCTGTCAGGTCCTGATTTCTACTTGATTTAGAAAAGGGATTTCAAGCAGTGCATCTCTGTTAAAATTACATGCTGTTCAGGTCAAATATTCAGTTCTAATTTTTCAGTTCATACACTCAGTTTTAGAAAGAAATATACAATATTGGTCTCTATTTCACTTGTAATTTTCAGTTTGAAGAATATGAAATGTCAAAGTGTGGTGATATGGGAAAATCGCTTCCTTATGCTCTTCACTATGTTCTTCTCCCAGTGCAGTGCTACTTTTGGTGATACTCAAAGATTTGCCAGATTTGGAGAGTCATCTTTTCAGCAACCCTCCAGAAATTTCTTCATTTTGAAACAAAGAGCTAGACAGTTAGTAATGTTCTGATTACAAATGGAAGCATGAGATAAAGATACATTTTAAGGAGGAAGTAAGAAACATACTGATATGCTACTGCTTTGATACTCCCTAGAATATAAATGTTGATGCATGACTGAAACACTTTGACACTAATTTCAGTATAGCTTAATTACTAATGATTTTGTTGCCATGGAATAAAGCAGAAAAATGAACTGCAGAAAAACAACACTTTGTCACTACCAAAATTGTTGTTCTAATAACAAAGCCAACACAATTTTACCTTAACTGAAGACAGTAATAACATTAGAATGTATTTATTTGTTTTTAGAAAGAATGCATTTGTGGATAACCACATTCTGCTTTTAATCATCTAGGAAACCAATCTTTAAGCACTCACACAGCTCCTATTAATGTTAGTGGTATTCTTTCTAAGCCTGAACTATGAACAGTGCTAAAAGTTGTACTCTGCCACTTAAAGGTAAAATTATTTGTGTTATTCAGTGTGATGTTTTTGTTTGTTTGTTTGTTTTTGTTTTATTGGTTTGTTTTAATGAAATGAACTTATCCTCACAGCAAAGCACCCACATCCAACATACTTCATGAACATATCCATATATTATTCCCAGCAAGCTCTCATACTCCTAAAACCAGGACAAAGCAGAGACAATATTAAAATACCTCTTAAACCCTATTGAGGATTAGTGCTAAGCATATGCTTCTACAAATGGGCAGGAAGTAATTCATGGAACACGATATTAAAGAATGCTTCTGTAGGTCTGAAGAAAAGGTCTAAGTGCCTCCTATTAAAGCCCTCATTTCTATGACATGGTACGTAGAAACAGACCAAAACAGTTTAAATCTACCCCTACTACAGCAAAGTTAAGCATTACAAGTTATGAAATTGAGAACCAAAATTATAACATAGTAATCTGTTTTTTCTTGTCAGGGACCACGTAATCTGATCTATTTCTGTACATAAAGCCCCAGGCATTGATTTTTTTTTTTTTTTTTTTTGAGGCACGCAACTCACTCCGATGATAGGAAAACATGCCACCTACCACAACATATTTTTCACAAAGCCATCAATGAAACAGATTAAAACAAAACCAATCTTTGTTCCACCTCCTTTGGGCTTCAACTCTGATCTTTAAACAGATTTATGCTAGACATGGGTTGAACAGATTTATGCTAACTATAGGTTGAAACCTGAATGACAAAACTAAAGTGAAATGCCTTAGAGAATGTATTTGTTTTGTGTAATGTACTTTTTCCAATTTATTTTGTAACTGCCTTAAATCAATTAAAAGCAAAAACACCCCTATCAAGTGCAACCTTTCTAACAGACTGTGAAATGTGAAATATCATGGATTATGCTGAAAACCATCAAAATGTAAATGGAATGACAAAGAATCTGAACCAACACCATCACGTAAACAAAATATAAAATCAAAACACTTGAAACAACACAGACAGTATACCCTTTAGCTATTTGCCAGGCATTCATGTTAGGGATGACACCAAGTACTCTGAAGCCACAGAGAGTCTCTGCATTAACATCAAAGGATTTGGCTGAACAAAATAAATGTTTGCTCTTATATATTGACATTATGCACATTGCTGCATTTCTCAGCTCAACACCAATAACAGTGTTTACTGACAATTCTATACACAATGAGCCAAGGTTCTCTGTAGTACAAGATCACAAGGGCATAACTAAATCCATTTTGCTAAAAGTAGTCCTTAAAGTTTTGATTGAGACCTGTTTAAAGAAAAATAAAAATAAATCTATGAAAGTTTATTAAGAGATGTATTCAATCCACTAAAAATTTAATATTTAAAACTTAGGACTGCATACCTGATTCTTTCTTGCATCTAATCTAATTCTTCCTGCCCCAAGAATGCAATAGAAGAATATATAAAACTGAAGAATAATGAGATCATGGATATTTAAATTTGGTATTTGTAAGTACAAAGTTAATCTTGCAAAAAGCATATTTAACTGTCCACATACAGTTCCATATGTACTAAATAGTCAAAGCCATACAGCTTACACAAGGCAAAAGTTATACAAATATGTATTAATGCTCACCATTATCACTTTTGAGATTTCCATTGCTGAGCTGTTTTAACCTCTTCTGATGGGATTTGCCATTGTAGTGGATTTGTGCCTGAGCAGCAGAGTTCAGCTGAATGTTACAAACATTGCACAAAGTGAAATTGGTCTGTTTCTTTTCTCTCTCCTTCTTTTCTTCAGTGCCATCAGGTGCTAATTCTTTCTCACTTTCTCTGCCTGGGATGGATGTGAAATCTGAATTATACAAGTGGTTATCAGCTGGTAAGTCAGGGCTCCAGGGCTTCTTCATATTTTCTGGGTAGAAAGAACAGAACAGAGAAAATTGATGAGTAATGCAAAGTAATATACACAGGAATTCTACATCTGTAGACTGGTAAAATGCTGAAAATTATTCTTCGTATTTTCTTATTTTACTACTAAATTACCATTCACATATTTTGTTTTTTGTAGATGTTTTTTAGTTCTGCTATGTAACTTGAGTAACTTCACAGCTATTCAGATGAATGTCTTTAGACATTTAGGGGTACTATTACATCAGCCACTGGAATCAAACTCTCCCAGAGGTTTTTAGTTATTTTTATCTTAACCCTAAAATAGTTTGTTGAATTGAGAATTATCTTATGAAAAGTTGACCTAATATAGATTGTTAGAAATTTCCCCAGCAAAGTCTAGGTGAAGCTCACATCTTAGCTGTCATCTTTGGTGAGAAATTGCATTGGTTTTACACTGCAGGGTTTTGGTAGTGGGCACTGCAGGGATGGCCTCTGTGCAGAGAATGAGGGCTTCCCCATGTCACACTGAGCCAGTTCTGATGGGCTCCAAAACAGACCCAATGCTGGCCAAAGCTCATCCCACCAGTCAAAAGGTGTGATGCCTCTGGGAAAACATATTTAAGACAGGGCAAATACACTATTCAGCACCTGTAAGAGAGAACAGTAAGAAAAATGTATTAAATGGTCTTGCAGACACCAAGGTCAGTGAAGAACAAGAGGGAAGAGGTGTTTCAAGCACTGGAGCAGAGATTTGCCTGTGGAGAAAACCATCATGAAGCAAAGTGGCCCCCTGCTGCCAAGTCAGAGCAGATCTCCACACTGCAGCCCATGGAGGACCCCAAATCACAGCACGTGTATGTGATCTGAAGGAAGCTGCAACCTGTGGAGAACCCATTAAGGAGAAGGCTCCTATAGGAAAGGTGGCCTGTGGAGAAGAGCCCTCACAGGAGCAGGTGATTTGGTGATCTGCAGCTGCAGATCAATGAGGGACCCATGCTTGAGCAGTCTGCCCCTGAAGGATAAAACACATGGCATAGGCCCATGCTGGAGCAGTTCTTGAAGATCTGCAGCTCATAAGAAGGACCCATGTTGGATCAGTTCATGAAGGACTGTACCCCATGGGAGAGACCCCAGACTAGAGAGGTAAAAGAGTGAAAGGAACAAGTAGCAGCAGAGGGAAAGCGTTAGTATCTAAATGACCACAACCCCCATTTCCTAGCCCCTTGTGCTGCTCAGTGCCAGGGGGCAGTGGGGAGGAAGTAGAAGAGGTGGGAATGGAGGATTGAAGCAGTGGGAAAAGAGGGGAAGAGGAGAAGGTGTTTTATTTTTTTGTCTTAATTTCTCACCATCCTACTCAACTTAAATCAGTAATAAATTAATCTAATTTTCACCAAGTCAAGTTTATTTTGCCTGTGAGAGTAATGGAAGGGTCCCCATATATATATATATATTAATAATGTCATAATTAATAGAATAAAAAAATAAAAGCCCTACATTTTAGTTAAATAATTGCACATACCTTGTCCTTGAATTTATTAATTAGCTTAGGTATTTAGCAAGCCCTAGTCATTCCTTCTCCACTCCCTGTGATGTTTTCAAGCCAAGCTCTTATAACATTTTGACTTGTCTGCTTCAAAAAGAATTTAAAGGCAAATAATAATCACGCTGTATTACTTTCTTAACTTTCTAGCATTACAAATTAAGGATTAACTGGAGAATTTAGATTCAGCTAATCCCAAACTGTAACTACAGAAATGAGGAAAATCTCACCTGCAGAACTTAAAGTGAAGCCAACATAAACATGAACTTCTATGATTAAAGGTGAGCAGAAATTATACATGTAAAGAAGTGCTCTGTGCACTGCAAACCTTATTTACTATTAAAGGAGTACAAAATGCTATACCAACGTAGCATCTTGATGAGACCTTTATACAGCACATAAATCTTTAAACTGCTTTGTTCTCCCAGACTTAATGAATAAATGAAGATCTAGCCAAATAATCTAATCTGTATTTTGAATGACAAAATTACTGCAGTCCTAAATACACTACTATTTGGTCTTTAACTGACAAATTAGTCAACCTAGAGATCAAAAAACTTCATTGCAGCAACACAAGAAAACGGTCTACAGACAGATGTCTTTAAAACCAGATCAAGATAAAGTTCAGCATCTAAAAAATAAGCCTAAAAAAATCTTTGAATCTGTCTGATTGCACCATAATGCTGCAAGCCATTCTTGAGAGAACTTCAAGTATCGAAAATTTCATGTGATTAGCAACCAGTTAAACATTTTGTTAGTCCTCTGAAAGATTAAAACACACTTACTGCACTGGAATCAAATCACAGATACAAACCTATCTAAAGATACATGACTAAAAGCTAGTAATATCAAAAACAGTTTAAATCTGATTTTTCAGATTTTATTAAAATTTAATTAGTATGTGTTTTTTTTTGGTTTTTTTTTTTTGCTAACTAAACTCAATTTCATTTAACAAGACGATAGGGTTATAAATAATATTGACCAAGTTCTGAGAAGAGCTCTGCATCTGCTGTAATTTAAAAACAGCTCAGTCAGTATTATTATTTCTGCTTTTGTGCATAACTGGCTCTGTTATCTGGAATTTTAGCTGCCTAAAACAAGAGATGAAAAAGCAGGCTAAACAATAAATTCCAAAGAAAAATTAAAGTGAAAAATAGCAAAGTAGTAGTAATTTATTAAATCAAGCCTATTATATCAACAGTGATGATATTAACTGTCATAGACAAACCACAACCATCACTTAAGAATTTATGAGGCTATGAAAGCTTAGGAGAAAACCTGAGATTTTCCTACAGCATCTACAACATATTTCTCCTAATGGAAGGAGGAGATTTTTCCTGAGGAAGCAGCAATAATCCATCAACCTTTCACCCTTCTGGAGATATTGTTCAGTCCAAGAAGAGTGAAGAATTTACCCCTTTAAAATATTTTTAAATTAAGAAACTCATTATTTTTTTCAAAGTGTTACGAGGATTAAAATACTGACGTGAGAGCACTAATTTTAAAGAATTGTTCTAAATAACTTTCCAGAAATCCCAGTTTATATACATGCTGTACATTAATATACATCATCTTTTTGCATTGAAAGCATCCCCCACTAGAGAGCAGTGTGAATTTAAAATTACAATATATCTCTAGTCTTACGGTGTTTGTCATATAAGTATGAGATTACTACAATAAAACAGATCTTCTAACCAAAATGTAAAACTCTAAATAAATATAATGTAGCACATTAAACAAACATTGTACGCTATTTGTACATACATCTAACTCCTTTTAAAACATTAACATAAGTTAGCAGGCAGCCTAGTAAATCGTATTAGCATGTTATAACTTCACTTTAATATTCCAATCAACACAGGTTAATCTATGAGAGCCTTATTTTTAAAATATAGAATACTTCTGCCTAACAATATAATCTCATTCCAGAACAAGAAATTATAAAACACACACTAGATTAAGGCACAACTAAATAACAAGGGAAAATACACCTTTGAAATAAACGATTCAAACATCTACCATTTGATTTGTGCTTTCATTAAAAACCCATGATGGCACTACAGCTGTAATATGTTTTCACACTGCCATCTCCCTCTTAAATCTGGAGGAAGGGAAAGATTTATAACCACAGACTAAAAGATGACAATTAGGAAAACAAGAGTTTCAGGAATACGCATTATGCTACATTTTACCACTATTTCATTAATACAGTGGTTGCTGCATAGGTAATAGCACTACTAAAGAACTAAGGAGAAATATTATACGTGTGCAAATGACTCGAGCTGATGGTGTAAGCCAGCACAACATAGCAGTATTTGGGATGTTGATTGGACACAATGGTTTGAGCAAAACATTTCCAAACACGTGAAGACTAGAAAATCTGGAAAACAAACAAACAAACAAACCATAAGCAGTTTAAAATTAAAATATTCTGATTCCTTCTTATGCGTATTCCTGAAAGGACAAAGAAATACAGATAGAAAAGGATAGAGAACAAGATAGAAACTGAGTATAATTTGCTAATATACTTTTAAAATACAACTTGACACTCAAACCAATATTTGGGAAAAAAAAAAAAAAGTTGGTTCACCAGAATTTCCATAAATGCAGACCAATTCTTGCAAAGCAGCACATAGACTTTCACTTCATGCCTGCATGTTTATCATTATATACTTTATTTCATGGAATGAAATGTTTAGGGATAAATTTTGATTGGAAGAGTGAGGAAAAGAATGCTTAGTTATTGTGTTGAGAAGTTATATGGACTATAGTTAGAAGAAAACATTAAAATCTTAACTGTATAAAACTGTTTTTAATTGCTATCCATCTCTTATTGGTTTGAATGCTGATCTTACATAGAAATTGATAGGGGTTAAGTTAAAACCCTCTTTCCCTGCCATTACAGTATAGAGTTTATCTTGACTGTACTGGTTGCATAATATATAACCAGTCCTAAGTTTTGCAGATAACTTCTGGCCCTTCTACCACTCCTAACATAAAGCTAACTTCTCAACCTTTAGGAGCCCTACAGGGGAGAGCAGTGAACTAGAATGAATGAGCAAGGTAACCAAGAACTCAAAATTTCAAACCAATTTAAATAGCACTGCAGATAAATGCTTACATTTATTTTCCCTGGAGCTCTGAACTCAATTTTGGCTCAATGATGCTTACCAGTAAAATGAACTTTGCATGACATTATAGCTTTGTGAAGTAGAAAACTGTCCCTTGTGGAAAACCAACAAAACTACAATTTGTGGTGATTGCTGGTTTAGCTAACATAGCTACTGCCTGGAGATTTCTGAAATGTGCTTGGATGTAAGGGATTAGAAATCATGTCTTTCCCATTAAACTATCCTTACCTTCTTAACTGCAATACGAAAACACTTTCTATTCAAGGATATGGAAAGGAAACTTTTCCACTTGTATTATAAATGATTGTTTCATTTCTGGACTGCCTTTTCAGTGTAGAATTATGAAAATCACTATGACAGACTATGTACATAATAGTCAAATACATTGGGTTCATTTAAGAGGTCAATGGAGTATATGGATCCCAGGGCAAGAATGTTATTAGAAGACTGCTGTGCAGGTAAGGCAGTTACGCTCAGTGCTGACCACTTGCCACTGATTAACAACACGATATATCCTAAAGAATCTCTCCTTGGCTTCTTCCCAACAGCTGCCATAATAGCCTCTTCAAGACTTTAAAAGGACTGGACTTCTGCAGGTAATAAGAAACCCTGGGTAATTAAGCCAAATTACCAATGGGAGCTGCTTCTTTGAAAACAGATCTACTTCTTTGGCTGTACTACTGATTCTCAGGAAAACAGCCTATAAGAAGCTTTCTCTACTGAAATGCATGTTAGTGGTATTTGTTGAATTCATGGATAAACCAAAGGATATATGTTTTTAACCCTTATACCATTTACAGGTCATCCTGATTTCTCTTTACTTTTTGAGTAACAGTAAGTCCTCTGCCAAAGATTAACAACAAAGAATAACAGCTTTTAAAGAACCTGTTGGGAAGAGAGAGGGGGAAGGAGATTGCTCATCAAGATCCTCTTTCTAACTATCACTTTGTCAGTTTTCAAGTTCTGGGGGAATGTTACCAGCACACTACAGAACACCTCCTTTCCCTTCCCCCCGGTAATATCTGCAGTCTCCACATCTTTTCAAACATCATACATTTGATGCTAGATCTTTTAGAGGACAGGATGTTACTGTCTGATGACAGCCACGGTAGCAGGGTGACCTTCGTGTCAGATACTGTCATTTTAAGTTTAATTCTTAGATTTTAAGAAAGTCTTCCACACTAGGAGTCAATATACATGCTGTGATCCTTCCCAAAACTCGAGCCATAGTCTTCCTATTTACCAGTTATTCAAAAATGACTGTTGCGTCTGGTGACCAAGAGCCCTTCATCAAGAAGCTAATGCCTTTGCAAACTCTAGGTCGAGCTCATTGAACAAAATGCTAAAATTTGCTCTAGAGACTTGTTCTTGGGAGAAGTTAAGAATTAACATATTGTCACCTATTCTATACAAAGGTATACGGCCTGGGGGAAGGCACAGGAACAGGAACATAAAGTAGCTTTTGTTTCTTGCATCCTCATTATCACTGAAGGATGTGGTCCTGACATTACAATCTTCTGATTCAGATCAAGGCCACACCTGCTCCTGGTTGTGGGCCCAGTGTGATTTAGGACATGAACAGTCTATTCTACACATCGCTGCTGTGGCAGTTACAAACATATAATGAGAAGGATGAGCAATGGGAAAATGGTGAAAGGGCACTCACGGTGAAAGCACAGCCCATCTAAAACACAGCTCCCTCCCAGATGACCCAAGTAACCTTCATAATATGCTGCAGAACTCATCTGTTTTCTCTGGATGGATGAATAATCTCAGTGGAGGAGTTACTGGGGAATGGGAATTTACTGGGATTGGAAAGACTTCTCTAAAATAATTGATTTTTCAGGACTTCCTTTGTTCTGAGTTTTTCAGATTTTGTTGTCTTCCAGATGAAAATTAAATACAAAATAGAATACGATACATTAAAAGGTGATATGAAAATATGGAAAACATGAATTAAGCAATTTGACACTGTTGGTAGACTTTTCTACTAAATTTTAAGACTACAAAAACAACCATCACCACCTTTTAAAAAAGGAGGAGGAGTTTGTCAGGTCATCCAAGTTTGTCACCCAATACCTAAATTACCAGTTGGTGATAAACCTGGGGATAGAAATCAGTATTTGTCATTGCTCCCTGTCTAATATTGTTCTCATCACATTTGAATTCTCAATTTACCAAATTTTCTCTTTAAAAATTTCACACAAAATAAAGTAGTGTAGGTAGTTTAAGAGAATAAAAAAATGCATCAGGGACAGAAACACCTTGTTTTCTCATTTGCTATTTCTCCTTAACCATCCTGCTCCTCCCAACCTGATTACTGTTGCTAGCTGTTATACCACTTCAATTATCTCTGTGAGTAATAACAAATTCATAATCATCATCATCTCAGGTGATTTTTGCAAAGTTTAAGAGGAAAAGAATCTCTTGGGCAAAAGCTACATCAAGTGAAAGAGATAAAGGCAGGTTTTTCCACTGTACATTTATTGCTTGTGGCAGGGAGGAAGATGAGGTGGAAGGAGACAGAGGTTATTTGGGGCTTGAAGGGCTTTATACCTTAATGTCTATGTCTTGGGACTCCTCCCAAGGAATGCATCTCTGAAAACTGAACCCTGGAAGAGTAGGTTTTTATCCATCTGAAATATCTGGAGCAATAGCACAAAAAATAAAAGCCTAGGCTTTTGTTTTGTTTTGCCGGGAGAGCACTTAAATCTTTCAGGAAAGGCTGCATTTCAATACAGCAGCAAATTAACAGACTGCAGCCTATCTCCAGTCATAGCCATGTGCACTACGAGTTCCAAGAGGAACTTATAGATGAACTAAACAGAAAAAGTTCATCATTTTTTGGTTCAGCAGTTCCCTCATGCCAGAAGCAACCAACAGACATCTCATAGTCTCAAAATATACTGCAGTCATTTTTTTAATTGAGTTCTATAAAAAGAGCTAAGCACTAATCAACACCATATGTTATTCAATTAGCTAGTAATACATATCTATTTCTCAAGCCTGTGCTAACATAATGGAGCACTTTGGGTGGTTTGGAACTATTTAAAGGCCAAGTAATTAATTTGCAAACATCAGCTTCTAAAAAGCTGAGAAGTGCTACTGTGGTGACTTACATCTCTACAGCCAGAGCCAAGCCATGAAATTCCCTCATTTGTTTTTTATTCAATCTTTTTTTTTTTAGAGATGATCCTTGTGAAGACAAAGACTTCTGTCTAAAATAGGGACAAATGAAGACCCAGGTTCAGCGATGCATCTGGAACCCAGGCACTGCAGGGAGTCTCTTCCCATGCAGGTAAAGTAAGCTGTTTGTGCTGCCTCACCTCCCTCTCCAGCAGCAGCATCTCACATGTGGGCTCTGTGTAAAAGGTAGTAGTTAAAATGCTCAAAGGCATATCTAGTAAAGCTACAAAGGTTCTGCCTACCAAATAATCTTTTATTGCTAATGTATCCTGGAGAGTAGGGTGCACTTTTTTTTTTCTCTCTCTCTCTCTCTTTTTTTTTTCCCCATATTCCTGTTTTCCACATTTTTGAATTCAACTTCCAGCTGCAAAACTCCTGTCAGCAGCACTCTGAGTTGGCTGGCATCAAAAAGAAAGGAGAGAAAAGTCTGACTGCAGCTTAAACTGTAATGATCTGCAACTCAAACCTCTGCTGGACAAAACATTAATTTTCGCATTATTTCTGACAGGATACATATTCAGAATAGATTTTAAAGTTTGTGGGGGGAAATGCAGATTTTTCAGGTTATTAACTCTGAACAACACATAAATTAGACAATTTGGCAGAGTACAGAGACAGTTGTGAAAAATAAAATATGTGCAAAAGGAAAAGAAAACAATGAACCTCTGTCTACAGAACTACAGAAATTTTGTAGGTATTGGGATTGTTTTTTAATTTAATAGATAAGATTACCTCTTTCAGTCTCTCAGGATGATTTCTCTGATGTGAAATCATACTGGACACATGAATGACATAATACTGTAAGCGCTAGATTCTACTTCAAAGATCTTAAATTTTTCTAGTACCTAAACGTCCAGTCAAATATTTATACCTCAGCAGAAAGAGAGAATATGCACAGATGTTTTAGCATAATGAGCAACTCACTTTTGAATATAAGTAAATTCTATTCTCAAGAACACATTACAGACGCTAACTATCTTTGTAAACAAGTAGGTAATTTTGAAAACATCCTTAAGTTTCAGTTAGTGCTTGTTTTTATTTTGTTGATAGAAACAACCCTTTAGAAATATTTTGTTTTTCTTTTCTAAATATGTCAACAATGTACTGATAAAAGTGCATCTTTAAAAATAAAACTAACTAAATAAAATGCAAATCAGACATGAATTAGCTCCAGATATTTTGCTATAAAAATAAAAAAACAGCCCCCCCAACACATTTCCAAATAAAGAATGATCATCTTAATAGAAACATTTCATTCCCTACAATCCTCCTTATGCATATAAGATGCAGCTGTCAGACAATGAATAAACTGGTAATAAATTTAGTCATGTTGGGAAACAGGAAATTAAAGGTCACAAGCAAAAGATTTTTTAAATTGAGAATGTTTTGTTGTGTTTTGTGGTTTTTTTGGTTTTTTTTTTTAGTTTTTTAAGTTAAGAGTAATGTCAGAGGTTTGTGTTTTGTACAGATATATATATATATATATATAGACACACACACACACACACAAGTAACTTCAAAAATCCTTTTTGTTTGCAAAATAACTTCTCAAGATTGCCAGAGTTCTTTGGTTTCAACTCGAAGACCCTTCGGAAATCTGAATGCTTACCCCATATAAGAACAGGCAAAAGTGAGAAACGTATCTGCCTTTTTGTTATACTTTTGTTTTAGGGAGCTGTTGTGTGGGTATTTTTTAAATTAGAGGCCTTTAAACCAAAAGAATTAAAGGGCATCAAAGAAAATCAAAGAGCAAGAGAAATTTTAGTACTTCAGTCAGTCACACTTTGGAAGAGAACTCTAGATTAAACAAAATATTATATATACAATTTGTCTCTCTGTAAATGCACTTTTAAAAACATCAGTGTTAATAAAGGCTAAGGATTCAGGCTTATATTTGAAGATTATCATTTATATTTTCACAAAAGTAACTGCTTTTCCAGATTATCTGTATGTTATAAAGCATTCAGGTAGCTCTGGCAGCATTTTCAAGTGTAGGTACTTTATTTATTTATTTATTTTTATTGCTTCATTACACCCACTGGGCCATTTAATGTTGAATTTAATGGAGAGCAGATCATTTTCCAAGCAATGCAAACAGATCAAGGTGAACATCTGTTTTGTTTGGAAAGATTAGCTGATGCTTTTGCAGTATTTTTATTTTATTCATTGCATTTAGTACATGCCTATAGTACAGCATTCATGGCAACAGGGACAGAAACTCTGCTCATTTACAGGATGCATTTTTTGAGGTAGATTTTTGTGCTATTTGTCTGAGAAGTGTAGAAGTAGAGTTTCTGTCTTTAAAAGTATATTCTCTTTGTAGTGTCTTGAAAGCCAATATCATCTGTAAAGTATTAGCTGATATAAAGTTCTTTCATGTCAGCTACACATTTACCTTAAGATCTTCATCAATATTAGGGACAGAGGTAAACATCTAGGAAACTAGACTAACCTTGATGTATGTGTATTGGGAAAATATCTGAAGACAAACTGGGAGATCTGGACCTTTTTACATTTCCATAAGATGATACGGAGTGCCCTACAGAAGCAGCTAAGGTTATAGCCACACAAGGCCAACATAGGGCATCACACATGCAGCTGGGGAATTATTTTTACACAAAGCCTATCTGTCTGTGTCACATTTCTAATGAACTTTTAATCACAGTACCCAGATGTAATGCATTTATAGAAATGCTTATGCATCAGAAATAAAAACCTGGAAAAGGAATCTAATTACGGAAAAGAGAGATGTGGATTTTTTTTTTTTTTTTGGGGGGGGGGGGAGGGGAAGGATAAGTTTAGATGACTCGCTATTAGTGAATAAAAATGCGTTTTCAAGGTATGACTGATATAATTCCATAGGTTGGATAGATGTCGCATGTCCAGGAACATGTAGCATAAAATACCAGGACCTACTGAGCTGATTTTTCCTTGTATTACTCTCCTATGATTATAATTCCCTCCTTTGTTGAATCATGTGTAGAAAATGAGAGTAGGATACTATAGGGAGGATTTGTTTATATATATTTTGAGTTACATACATAAAAATACATTTTAAGGCAAATATAAGAGGAAGGTTTGAAATTATTTCTGTAAGTTTTTATTGATCCAAGATCTCGGAAATATGTTACCTATTTACAATTTAGACACATACAGCTCGATAATAAAAATATGAAAGTACAGGAAAACATGGACAAACTAGAAACTTAAAGCCAACACCTCCCCTGTAGTGTAGGGACAGTTGTTTCACTTTGCAAAAATCATCCCCAGTATAAAATTGCTGATTTTACAAGATATTCAGCAATGTCTTTCAAAACACAGAAAATTACCAGAGAGGCCCACAAGCTCACTGAACACATTAATTAGTGATAGTGCCTTACTGTTGCTAAAATAGGAAACAAAAGTCAAAAATATGAAATATTTTTCAGTTTCAGAAAATATATATATGGTTATAAGTATTTCATGTGCAAAACTGTCAGGATTCCTTTTTTTTTTTCTCACATGTTATGGGTTGCTAATAATTAAAAAGAATATTGAGTACCTCTATAACACCCCCACCAAATTGGATTAATTTTTATTTTTTATTCTAAAACGTGATTTTGAGAAAGAATCATGATAAGCATGGGCATAACCACACACAGTCAGAAAGCAAGAAAGCAGGCTACTTGATGTTTTCCAGCCTTCTCTGGGAGACCTTCACAGCAATATTTCTCCTCTTGCACTCTGCAGCAGATGCTCATAGCAGATCCAGAACCGCTGATCTTGGGAAGCCTGAGCACTTTGCTCAGCCACTGTGATCTGCAAAAGCTACTGCTGCTGAGTCCGTAAATTATTTCTGTCTCCTCTGGCTCTGCTGGCCATCTGCAATCTCTCTTGACCTGTCTGGGTAGGCTGAGGCTGTTGGAAACCTCTGAGAAGTCATGCATGGCAGAATTTAAAGCTCTATAAGACTTAAAAAGAAGTTTTTTCCTTCAGCCACACTGATTCAAATGAAGAAGCTTATAAACTCAATTAAACATCAGTACAAGTTTATAAAATCCCTGGGACTTGTTCAACTTTTTTTTTTTTTTCAAATAGTAGTTCAAATTTTCAATAAAATATTATTTTACTTTGGAGGTCATTTAAGACTACTGAAATGTGAAATTTCCAGAATTACCTTATTTTGAAGCATTATTTTATGACAAAAGGTTAGACACTTTGCAAAATATTTGTCTCAATTTTTAATACTTTTTATTTCAGAATTGTTCTCTCTAATTAACTTCATAATCTAATAAATTACATCTCCCTGGACATGCACTAGATTTCAGTTTAAATGAGCTCTTTAAGAGAAGTAGAGAAGTGGTAAATATAAAGGTAGTAGTGACCTTTAGCTAATAGAACTTTGCAATATGGTGATTCTTCCATTAAAAAACAGCAGGATAAACACACTCCTACACAAGTGCAGGTCGGGATGACAACCTCTGAAGGCAGCGGCATTACATTGGCATAAAAATGCTGCAAGCAGAATCAGATCACCATTTTCCTCCTACCTAGGAATTCATACAGTGACTTCAGCATCTCGGCAGTCACCATAATTTCTGCTGTTCTTGCTATGCATTATAGAAACTGTCACTTTTTATATTTATGGTATCTTTTACAGCTTGGGTTAAAGAACACTTAAAGCACCTTTCAATGTTTGATATAGCTTTACTCTAGATGAATAGAAATGAGTCTCCATTATTAATTTAGACCTACACTACTTTTCAAACTAGTAGTCTCAGGGAATTTTCCTGGAATTACCTGTATTAGTAAGAACTTCTTATATGACAGATACTTTGAAGGACTGGGTTCTAATCAGAAAAGGGAAACAATAAATAATTAAAAACTGTGTAGACTACAATAGTTAAAACTTCAGTGTTGACTGTATGATTCACAAGGCTGCAATATATTTACTAGTACTTTAATGAATATCTGACCAATCGGTTTGGTTTTACTTTCCTGGGAAACTCTGTATAGAAACAAAACAAAACAAAAGAAACCATGCTAAGTTACTACTACTATTGTCTACTATTTTGAATTTTGATATTGTCGAGTTTGGTTTTTCCCTGAAAAATCTTTAATATAAGGAAAATTGCCAAGCTACGGGCAACCAGGACAAAAAATATATACTTCTGAATATATATGGATTTACTTGCATCTCATTCTAATTTGAAATCTGACACATTTTCATTTTGTTTGTCACAGAAGCATGTGAAAAGTAAACACTGCACGTAAGCAAAGCATCAACTGAACAAGTGACCTTCCCCTAAGGCACTGCACATAAGAGACTACTCCATCCTACCTCTCATTTCCCTAGTTGAGACAAAATCATCATTCTTTTACTTGTCATTATTTAAATCAGGCCCAATAATGTCATTTGCAATCAACACTCACTGTCAGGAGGCAAATGTAAATGGCTTACCTTGCAGTATAACAGTATCATCCACTTCAGCATGCCTTGCTCCTACAGTACACATCTGGAACCAATGCACACTCACAGTCATCAGCTGCCGTTCACAAATCACTTGTTTATTGATCACTACACTTATCGCTCTTCATTGACTGAACCTCATTTCACAGTACTGCTCTCCTGCTGCTTCAGCAAATTCTCAGCCTTCTATTGCAATGAGAATTCACACATAAACCAAGGCAGTGATCCTTTAGACTGGTTATTTCTTGCTATATTGAACTTTTTGAAGTGATCTGCATTTATTAAAGAAAAATAACAACATCAACAACAAAATCGTCGGCCTACATGTGTTCTAGTTTCAAACTCTTTACCCAGGAACAGGTAACAAGGAGGGTTGTTTTTCTCCTTGTACTGCAGTATGACTTCTATCTCTGCTATTTTAAAATGGGCACTTTTTTTCAGACCTGAAGAATTCAAAGATCTATGAAACATAAATAACTAACCATTGAGAAGGCAATTGTTTTCTTTAGGAAAAAAATTGACTACCAACCACTAGCAAAAATACAAGGACTTTTTTTGTAATGCCGTCTACAGAAAAAGACACTTGGTTCCGTCCTTCCAACTAACTTCAACCCTTGCATATGACAAATTTCAAAAACGACAGGAAAGTTCAATTCAATATATGTATTTATGTATATATAAACGATATATACATACAAATATGTAAATATATTTTAGGTTTCTTAAATGAGTTATCAATAGGGTCATTTGAGACATATCATTTTGCATTAAAAACACTGGAAATTTTCCTGCAAAGCAAAAAATGACATTTTTCACAAGCAAAGCAGCAATATGTTTTCAGCTTTTCTCACCCCAATTGAAATTTAATGAGAAAGAAGAGTGAAGACCTCTGTGTCCTCTAGCACAAGCAACACTAAGTCACTTTTCAAATTTTATACTGTACAAGAATGTGTTCACATTACAGCTCATAAGTACAGCTAGCACATACACAGCAATATCACAATTACCTAACAACAGTTTAAGTTCAACATTGTCACGGGTTTAAGACAAAGCAGCTATAACTCACTCCCGTTGCCACGTCACCCTTTCAGCCATCAAAAGAGACATCAGAAGGCTGGTGGATTTTCTGACAATAAACCTACCAGAAGCATGAGTACCGCTCCCACCCTCCTGGCAATGTATGAAGCAAAGGAAAGCAACCGGAAGCCTAGATAAAAGTTTCACAGTGCTACAGTATTGTCACACCCATGAATAGGTATTTCTTCCCCGATAGAGCATTTTGTCAAGAAATGCATTAGTAATGAGAAGTGATGACCCAAGATCATTTTGTCCTACCTGCAGGTGTCTTTCCCTCACACAAGAAATTAAAAATAATAATAATAGTAACAATACACATCAATAACTCAGCAACCTTGACAAAATTAATGATCATACATGATGCAGAAGACAACAGCACAAAACCAAGCTACTCTATCTGTGAGCTTTCATCTCACAATGACTTTGTAGAGTTGCTCCTTCAAATCTGAACATTTATCCTCAGCTAATTTGCAGAAGTAGAAAGAAAGGAAAGAAGTAGAGGATCTTGGAGGCAGCCACTTAATAATATTACCCACCTCCATAACTACTCACATTTCTTTCTAAGCCAGCAGACAAGGCCTTTCAGTCTTGACCACATGCAACAAGAACCCACTCTACAAATGTTTCATCAATGCAAAGAAAAAAATAACATCAAATTGAGAAAACCCCTCTTGCTATTACAGATGTTAGCTTGATAAGGTTAAGTGTACGTTTTAATTATAATAACTTTAAGTTGTGGGATATTCACAATTCTTAGAACTATTCTTAGAACTAACTACACTTCAGGATTACAGCAATGAAAAATGGAAAGAAGAGCATGATAAAATTGACTTTTAGGGAACTCTTTAAGTCAAACCTTGTTTTCTTTTCAGACTTATGGGCTTTCTCCCTACAGATACTCAGTTTATCTCAAAGTTCTTCTTTATGAGTGACTCTGCATTAAACTCAGCCAGAACATACATTACAAGCATAACATCTTTGGCTATGCAGCACACCAAAGCTCACTAGTTTCTCACGTCTCTTTCCACATTCACTTTCATCTTTTTTTTTTTTTTTTTTACAATCTACTTTTATATTAGTTTCCACTGAACTGATTTGTTTGTTCTAACACAGTGTTGCTAATCACTTGTATAAGCTTCCTCAAAATATCCCAAAGATAGCTTAATTCCTGGAGCACTTATATTCCATCTGAAAAGACTTGTCCTCTTAGTTTCTTGTATCAAACATCCACATCTGGAGCTGACCACTTACATTAAGATTCAGAATGGTTCCGTCCCCTTGTGCTCCCAAATTACTCCAACAGCCCAAACTGCTTCCATGTAGTAAGATACAACCCCCCTGTGCAGAGTTGAATCATCCCACAGAACAAATATTTTCTTTAAAGAGGAATAATCGTATTGAGAAACATTCATAACTTGTTAAATACTGTATCAGCATAAAAGGCAAAGTTTAGAAACAGAAAAAAGAACATTGAATCTAGAATTATATTATCATGAAGCCTGAAGATCTCTCATTGCCATTACAAAAAGCTTTTTCCCAAAGTATACTGAAGGAAATGTACCTCAGAGAGAGAGCTGGAGAGAGCACCTACAGAGACACAACATAAACAAAACCTTTCTGAACACACAAACATAGCAGGAGTCTTTTCGAATTAAATTCATTTTTATAATATAAGATTAGATGTGTAACATATTACTAACTTCCCTTCCAGCCACCTTCAGCTCTGCTTCTCTTCCTTTTCTACCCAACTTTATTTTTCAGAGATCACTGTATTTTTAAGAAAAAAAAGACAAATAACTTTTTTTTCATTTGAATGACAGAGTATTTTTGTTATCATGATACTATGCCTAGCAAGAAAAGAAGCTCAACGGTATATTTCATAGCTTTCTGTTCCCTTTTTGTTTGCTATTTAAAGGGTATGTATTAAGTATTTTCCATCACTTGGGAATTCATAAGTAAAAGATGCCATGAGTATACCAGACAAATGACAAGTAAACCCATCATTATGGCAAGTGTTTTGTATCCAAGAAGGGCAACACATCCTAGAAATGTCCCCAAACACAAAAGATATATGTTTAGATAGGGGTTAGTGTCTTAATTTTATATAACGTATTTTAGTAACTGAATAAGCAACAGCAGAAAATTCTTCTGTCTGAAAAGATGACTTACCCTTCAGTTTCAGTAGTCATCCCCAAGAAACTGCTGGATAATTGCTATGATTAGCATTATTTAGCATGGTGTGTATATATGCTGAAATGGATTCTTGAGGCCATTATTTAAGTTTTGACAGAATAGTTGTAGTTTTTGTACTATTTGTTTCTAAAGGGATAAGATTTTCAAAATGTTGCCTAAATTGAGTCTAAAAACACAGAGACTGCAATTTGTAAGTTCTCTTTTATTGTTTTAGTCTAATGTGCATGGGTATTACTCTTAATTTCTTAAAAAGCATTCACTATACAAATTAAAAAAAAAATCATAAAAACTTTTTACATTTGCACGTTTCCCTTATGTTATATGGATTTTTTGAAATATTACATTGTATTTGGCCATTTTGTGGTGTAAAATTTTGAGGCATCATAAATGTGAAATTATTAGATTAAGACACTTATTCAAATATATTCACCAGATAACAATACAGCATCTCTTCTAAATATGTTAAAGAGATTTGGAATACGTTTATTGATACTCTACCATGTGCTAAGTATTGCTGGAATAGTATTTTATTCTTTAATTTTATTGATGTATTAGCTAATACTCATTCTTTGAACATGTAACATTCTCCAGAACAGATGAGTACTGTTACCAGAATAGTGTGGGACAGACTGTTGTAGCCTGCAGGTAGATATTTTTTAAATGCCTCAAAAGATGCTTCACACAACTGAGAGACTATTTGTAGATGAACAACAGAGAGAGTATAGTTATTTCAGAGGAAATATTTTTCCATGAGAAATATGGACAAAAGTTATATAGTTATTCTTTACTCATCTGTTTATTGCTTTTACACCACCTTTCTGGTTTTTTTTTTGTTACAGTGAATAAACACAGGAAAGTGTTGTATCTTCTGTTTTGAATGCACTTGACCCTATTCTGAATTCTTACCACCTGCCTCTGAATTGAGCTGAGGGACTACTGTCCCTTTCCTGTACAACTGCAGAAAAAAAAAAAAAAAATATATATATATATATATATATATATATATATATGAAGAACTTCACAGGCACCAGAGCTAAGATCAGGATTTCATTGGCTCAGGTAATCCTAACAAAGAAGGTCGTGCTCCTACCATCAAAAAACTGAAAGTGCTACCGGAACAAAGAGGTGGCTAGCCATGTAAAAGGACTAGCAATGTGTTATGCCCATGCACTTACCTGCCATGCACCATTCCACCCCAGGGCACACAGCTAAGAGCAAATGGGTTTGAAGATTAATATTCCCTTACCTCCTTTCAGTCATTTCCATGCTACACTAAAGTCAGCTTAAAATTTTGTCACTATCGTTTACCAGAAAACAAGCCAACACCATCCCCAATGCACAACCCCTCTTCCTAGTAATAACTACACAATCAGGAGTTTCCCCTAACATGTTCATTTAATTTTGGCAGTCAATATAAAGTTATTTTTATAAATGATTGCTTATTGTTTCTTCTATAATGAAGAATTTTAATTAGGCTTATCTTAATTGTATTGGTATGCAGCATTTCCAGCATGTGTTGTCTGAACTATTCATAAATCAACACCACCATTATGCTTAGCACCATCTTCTACAGAAATAGAAATTTTTGCTCCTAGAGATACTGTTTCAAACACGGTTACTTTACAGAAGAGGATAGGGTGCTGGTTTCCCAGAACTGGCATGAAGTCAAAATCTCTTGGGGAAGGGTGAGAGGAGAGGGAAAAAGAGAGAGAAAGATGGATTTATATCAACACTGACTAGGAAGCAAATGTATCAGATTTATTTATTTATTTTTAAACAGAAATACAGGTCAGAAACAAGGACTGAGATGCAGGGTGCTCTTCGAAAAGCTCACCCTCTCTCCAAGTTTTTTTAGTTCTTCATCTAGAATTCAGCAATCAAATTTTACTGGATATGTGAATGTCTCCAAATTTTGGGGAAAACATCAGAACACCAACCATCTTCAGAAGTTCAAACTCAGGAGAGTTAGATTTATGTGGCTCCAGTATACATCTAGCTTTAATTTCTATGGGTTCATATCTTCAAAGTTTTGATTTGATTTACAAATTCTTTCCAAATTAAAAAACAAACAAAGAATCAAACAAACAAAAAAAAAGACAACAGGGAACGCATAAGAATATTAGTTCAGGTTCACAAACCTTAGTGAACTTTGGATGTACTTGTTTCATATTGAAACAACTGTCTTGCTTTACCATTTCATTACAGAAGTCTTAAATGATTTTGCTCTGAATGAATCAAGAAATTTCATTAAAATATATTAACTCTATAAGAGGCTGAAAAAAAGGATCAAAAGAAATGTAAATCATATTATTCAAATTTTATAGACAACCAATATATCCAAGTAAACAACCGTTCTTCAACATCATCACTTAGCAATCACAACACTCCTATGCATCTTACTGAACAAAGAGTGTTCTAACAGGAAGTTCCAATGACAGACATTTAATCCTCTGCCTTGGCATTACAGATTTAAATATTGCAAACTCTAAGAGGACGTTTACCACTAATAATTCAACTGTATGTTACCAATCTTCGAAACATAAATGTGATATGAGTTTCCCTGTTGCCTTGCAACCAAGAGTTTGGTTGGTTGCTCCCATTCCTCAGATTCCTTTTTATTCTTTCAGTAGAAAATAAGGGTCAGCTGAGACAGAGGTCTGGGTTGCTTTGTTCATCCTTCTTACTGCTCTTCCTCTTTTTGTGTGGATTTGAAGTGATATTAAAATGACCCATAGAGTACAATATTAGTCATCCTGCCATAAAACACATTCAAATAAGGGGTATAATGTTTATATTAGCACAATATTTTCTGCAGTATACTGCACTACATACCTTTCTGGAAAAATCAGTGATTGTATATAACATTCAATGAAAGACCCACTCTACTGTAAAACAGCAATTTGTCTTCAATTTTCCACTTAGTAATTCAAAAACTCTTTTGAATGCCAACTATTGGCAATTTTTTGCTGGCTACAACTTGGTCAGAATAATAAAAAAAAGTCATTATCATGTTAATAACTTGGTCTTTCGAAGGGGTAGTTATTTGATCCTCTATCAGAAAAAGAAACTTCCTTTTCATCCCTATTCTTAATTGTAAAGTGATTATAATTTATTACAATTTCCTAGTTTCCTTCATTTCAATTTGTACAGAAGGATTTCTTAACGACCAGAGTGCAGTCCCATCATAGTTCCAATGCAGCTCACTGAGAAATGTTCACATCCATTAAGATGTGAAAAAGAAAGACAAGAACTTACACATAAAGATAAGAAAAATGGAGTCTCTAAATCAAAACTGCAAAAGGACAATGTGAGCAAAAAGTGGTTGCCTGTATTAAAAATACTGAGAATAGCTTTCTACACTTCAATATATGTTATAATCAAAGCAGTTTATACATTGAATTTCATACTGATTCCAAAAAGGAATGAAGTAAAGAAAACTACTAATTGTGACTTACAGGCCCTTTTAAAATTCTAAATCCCCAAACAAATAAGAACTTCCAAAAAATGGAATATCTCAAGCCTTTTTTAATCTTTGCAGGGCTTAAGATGCAAAAAGGAAAAAAGTTATGTCCACTTCTTTACATAAAACAGATATTGCTCATATACTCACTCTCACACATGCCACTTTTCAATAATTGACCTATTTTGCATGGAAGAACAACAGGGGGAAACCTAGGAATAACCTAACATGCTTTGCAAGATGAATTTCAAATGCCCTTCCTACAGCATGATATTCTGAAGACAGACTTTGTGAACAGAGCTTGGCTGAAGACCATTTTTTCAGCAGACTATGAAATCTATGATGGGACAGGGCTTTGTAAAACAGGTCTGAAGCACGCAATCACTTCTAGCTGCCTAAAGCAGCCAGTCCAAACATAGCAAGAAAAATTTGCAGGTACGCAGCGCAGAAGTGCCCAGACCAGCTTACATACTGATACTAGACTGTTTATAGCACTTCTATCACTTAATACAATTCCTAGTAGATTCAGTGTTCAGATGTGGAGATGAGCCAAGCTACCATTTTTCCATGGAAGACCTTGGCCACATCCCTGCACCAACAAACAAGGAAGAGAAAGGGAATAAATAGACCTGTGGGTAGTTATCCATAATGATAAGCATTGCTATCACATAGGAGGCACAATTAAGTTTAAATCAGCCTCAGTCTATACTTATACAGTGAAAACAGAATTAGTAAAGCTCATAACACTACAACAGTCTAGTGTCTGTGTCTTGATTTGAGAACTCCTTGTTAACAAGAGCACAAAAAATGTTTCTTCACTCATTGATTACAAAAGCATTTTTAAAGGCTGAGCTGTTCCAATAAAAATCTAAATTAAATTAACTCTATCACCAATACCAGTTCCTTTAACAATTAAAATAAAAATACAAGGACATAAACTGTGATTCCAATTAATTTCTCTTCTATTACATCCACTAACACTGGAGAAAAAATATTGTGATGTATTCATGACATATATTCAGTCAAATAATATATAATATTAGGATAGCATTATTAAAGACAATTGTCTGTTTGTAATGAAGTTCTAGAGCAGTAAAAAATAAAAACATGTCAGAAACCTAGAAAAAGGCAAATACAGCCTGTTTATAAAATCTAGAAGGCTGAAAGAGAAGAAAAACTAAAGAGCTACAAATGAGCTAGTTTAATTTCAATTTGCATAAAAATACTGGAGCAAGAAATTAAACTTTGCACCTAAGGGAATTGAGAAATAGCCAACATTAAAGTGTCAAAAAACATCATGTCAAAACAACCTTAATTCCTCTTTTGGCAGTGTAAAATGCCTTACAGACTCTAACTCTTGAGTTCAAGAAGTTTTTTGACACTGTTTTCCTTTATTTTCCCCAGGGAAGTTTGTAGGAAAAAAAAAAAAAAAAAAAGAATTTCAATGAAATATCTATGAAATAAATGTTAAGGTTATGAGAATACAGTAACTAAGTTGTAACTTCCAATGATTTTACCAAAGATGTTTTGGCAGGCCCTGTTGGGATGTGTTCTCTGCCCACTAATATTCATGAGTTTCATTAAGAACTAGATGATAGAATGTAGTAAATACATATTAAACTGGCAGATGATATCAAGCAGGAAGAGATAGAAAGCACATCAGAGGCCAAGATTAAATTCAAAATTAAATTGTCAAGGTGGAGAAAAGCCCTGTTAAGAAGATCCCATAAGACAGGAATAGAAATAATCACCTACACAAATACAAAATGGGAAAAACAGGTGAGACTGCAGTTTTAGAGTAAAGGACATGAACGCTAGAATAGATCACAAAATAAACACATAACTAGCACAATAAATGAATGGTATTGTCTGAAAGATGATCATTCTAAGATGACAGACTAAACTATAGTCAAGTAAGATTTGTATTTTTTATTTTTTATTTTTTGCTTGTTACAAAAGAGTATTTTCCCCTTCTCTGGTCAGTGAATATATCTCCAGGATGATATTTTTCTTCTATTTCTGTTCCAGCTGAGGGTCACTTAGGTCTCCTTTCTTCATATTTCTGTCAAATATAACTAGAACTAGATTGTATCTATATCTATATCCTGAATGCACAGGCACTTACAAATACTTCCAGCCATACTATTAGAACAGTGCTTTCATTCTCTTGAACTGCCTCACAAATTTATCTCCCTTTTATCTTGGTGTTCAGTCACTCAACAGATGTATACTTTTCAATCAAAATATCCTTCTTTTTTATAAGTAATTTACAAAAATTACATTTTTGTAAGCAGTACACCTACCATTGCACCAAAAACAGAATCTGGAAAAACATTATGCATTTACAGACTGCATGAAAGCAAAATCTCTTATCTCTCATATTCAACTTAAAAGTGTAAGATTGAAATAAATTCCTAAATAAATCTGACAGTGATGGTTTTATTTATATATTTAAAATGCTACAACAAAACCATAGGATATTGCTGATTACTGCAGAAGAGGTATTTCTTAAATTATTCTTTTTTTTTCCAAGGGTTTGCCCCAGCAAGAAAGCCTCACCACCATTCTGTATCTTAATAGCCTATGCTTTCTCCACAGCTGGGTATAAAAATTATACACAGACAGTCAGCACTGATAAAGACATTGTCATGCTGAGGCTTCACACTTTCCAAATCCAGCAGCAGGATGGGCTAAAAAGCAGTAGGGGAAGAAAAAAAAAATGCAAAATGTGAGAGTGATATGTACTGTGGGCTGCTGTGTATCAGCCATAGATGATTCCTTTTATCTGCTGTATGTTGACCTAAAGAATAAGTGGTACCACACTATCCAGGTGAGAAGCACCAGGTTTGAATTATACAAAAGGACATGAAAGTGTGAGCATGTGAATATGCTTGAATTTAATCATGTTTGAGTGCTGTATTTGAAAGTTAAAGTCTGTCCCAATGAAGCTCCAATGAATCCAAAGCAGAAGCAAGAATAACAACTCTGGGGTACTACAGAGTTGACACCCATCAGCTTTTTGTTATTCCTTTTTTAATGACTGTCATACCACACCCTTTTTTTTTACCCTCTTACTCTCCAACATTTGTCCATATTTTGAAAGATGATACCTTGAAACTACTCCTGGTAATGGAGGCAGATATGCAACTTTTGCATGTAAGAAAAAAAAGCCCACTTTGTTACTGCTTTTGCTTCCTGTATGGAACAGTACTAAGTCTGGAAGAATAGGCTTCTGATGAAGAGGTAGTACAAACCTGAATTGCTTTTGATTATCTCAAAAATAATTGGTAAGAACTATCTCTCTTGCACATTGATCATACTTTTTGCTTCAATCTTTTTAGCTCACTTTGAGGTCCATTAGATCATTCTCTATGGGAAGTGGACAGAGCTATCATTGATCTGGTAATTTAAAGGGATCCCATCATACAGCTCATTCAGCATCATTCATATAAATACAACAGAAACACAGTGTTCCCAAAATGACTTAAAGGATTAAAGCTCAACCTCTGACAGCTAGACAGCTCCTTCAAATTTTATTCTTCTTAGAACAATTTCGGCCTTTTTACCCACATGTCATCACTATTCATTGATCTATGCTTAACAAAATCTGATTTTCTTGTTACCTGTCAATTCCAGATTTAGATTTATATGATACATTCCGTAAGAAATTTTGTCAAATATCCCTTGAGATCTTCACAATACACTGTAAGGTATCAAAATATGTACAAACGTTATAATTTGTGATGTCAAGCATTTTTCTGCACTTATCTAGGCTTCTTTATGCATAATTGTAATAATGCAGAAAGTCTGCACATTTTTCAATAAATTCTTGATAATACTGTCAAACAATGCTGTTCCAACATACACACAAAACACTTTGAAACAAAAAACAAAGTAGAAGTCAGTTGGTTAACCGACAATCTAGCAAAATAACCTGAGACAGAGCTACAAAGTATAGTGGGAACCAAGTTTATGAATGGTGTATCAAGCATACCTCAGAAGAGGGGCAGGCATCTTACAAGAAAAAAAAAACAAACTTATTTCCACCGCAAGGCACAGCAAAGCTGAGGAAAAATAAATAAATAAATAAATAAATAGAAGTGAAATATAAGAGCAAGGTAAGTGGAAACAGGTGAATAAATAGGGGAGCACAAAGCAAACCTGGAAGAGAAAGCTCAGGGAGACCTAATCAACGTGTATAAATGGGTGGAAGGGGAGAAGCCCTTTTGAACTCAGGCTTCCCATGATTATGTGAGTTGCAGACCATTTTGCAAGTGTGATTATGATTATCAGGACTCAAATCAATGAAACTGAAATGTGTATGGTGTTTCAAATCAATGTGTTTCTCTCCCACTCTTTATGAAGGGTCTGCACAGAGAAAGGACTCTATGCAGACCTTCAAACTTCAAAACTAAGAAATTCAAAAAAAAAAAGTAAGCTATTTTGGAGCTGGAACAAAATGTACTTTCAAACCTGCTTTTAGACACTGGTACATTTTAATAAATCACATTACTTTGCAGAAGACCTATGGAATACAAAAAGTGCTTATTTTACAGATAGATACAGTAATTCTAAGTATCCTGGCCATTAAAAAGAATCCACTTGCAATGACATTTTTGTTGGAAAGTTGAGTAAGTTTTAGGTAGACAGATATTTTTCAACGTGAATGACAAACAACTGTGGAGTGCAATTCCTGTCAAAATGTTTCTCTGAGCAGCTAGATCAGTTTAAATTAAAATGCTTGAAGTATTAATCCTCATCAGATTACTCAAAAGTGTTAACTGAAAATATTTAATTTGGCCTTATTTTACATTTGCGCTTTATATTTGTTTTCTTAAATAAAAGCTAATATTGATTGGTTTGTATTGACCAAAACATTGGCTTGCAGCTAAATAAAGCTATTGTATTAAATCTAGAATTTCTTTTTTGTTATGAGCATGCAATATATCTATCCTTTTTCCTCAGAAAGAATATAATATTCTATACCCAGTTAGATTCTCGGTTTGAAAGTATTATATTACAAAATGCTGAATATTGCAATTTTCTCATTAGAGGAATAATATGACTGCTGTCACCCACCATTTCTAATGAAAGTAAATATAATGGCAAAATATAGAAAATAATTAACTTTATTCAATAACTTTAAATGCAATAGACAAACAAAACAGGCTTATTTAGCATTAAGTAAAAATAGATTTGATGGCTAAAGGTAATCAGTTCTATGACCTTCAAGATCTGGTAAAATTGATCTTCAAACATACCTATGCCTTTCTTTTCCCAACTCCTAAAGGGGCACTTTAAAATAAATAAATAAATAAGAAGAAGAAGAAAAAGGTTGAGCACAACAAATCATGAACAGAAGTAGCTGAATAAATGGAATAGAAGAAAACGAGCTCTCCAACACAACCACCCAACTGACTGTCACCAAGCTAACTCGGTGTTTTTAACAGTTTCCTGGCTTTGCTTGGGTGGTGACTGGGAAAAAGTTAGTTACTAGTTAACAACTTTATAGTTGAATAGAAGCTTTCATAATTCTTAACTAGCTTAATTTAAATGTCCATTTACATTTTGAAAATCTGCTTTTTACTTTCTCATTGTTGTTCATACACTGAAGTATCTGGTGTCTGACCATCATTTCCTCAGAAATGCACAAAGCCAAGATCAGGAAAAAGAAGAAGAACCAGTAATTTTATTCTTACTAAGATCTCTACACAAACTAACGGATTGCATGAATATAGGTCCAGAAGTTAAATGCTTTTTATCCAAATATACAAAGCTGTTCTTCCCATAACTCCTAATTCTTCAAAACACACAACTTCTTGATATTTCTGTCCATTTTCAAAAATAATACTAATCCTACTTTAGGTTTCTTTCTGTCATGTATTGATTAGAAATCAGTAGTCATTATTAACATCATTAGTCATTTGCTGACTACCAGAGCCAGCCAAAGTGCCCAAGTTCATTGTTTGGATCTGCTACTTCCACTCACAAGTACAACAAAACAGACCAATACAGAATATATATATATATTGTATTGTATTATATATATATATATTATATGTGTATATATATATATATATATATTGTATACAGAATATGTATATCTTTTTATATCTTTTTTCTTCATTGATTACAAAAGAATTGTTATCTGCAATATATTTGTCCTGGTTTCAGTTAGAACAGAGTTAATTTTCTTCCTAGTAGCTGGTAGAATGCTATGTTTTGGCTTAGGATGAGAAGAGTGCTGATAACACCCCGATGTTTTCATTGTTGCAGAGCAGTGATTATACCAAGCCAAGGACATCTCAGCTTCTTGATCTGTCCTGCCAACGGGCAGGCTGGGGGTGCAGTAAGAGCTGGGAGGGGACAGACCCAGGACAGGTGACCCAAACTAGCCAAAGGGGTATTCCATACCATCTGACGTCATGCTAAACAATAGATAGGGGTGGCTAGCCGGAGGAGGGGGCCGGACTGCTCGGGGTTAGGCTGGGCATCGGTCAGCGGGTGGTGAGCAATTGCATTGTGCATCACTTGTTTGTACATATTATTAGTAGTAGTACTATTATTATTATTATTATTGTTATTATTATTTTCCTGTCTTATTAAACTGTCTTTATCTCAACTCACAGGCTTCACTTTCCACTTCTCTCCCCCGTCCCAGAGAGGGAGGGGGGAGGGTGAGCAAATGGCTGCGTGGTGTTTAGCTGCCGGCTGGGTTAAACCACGACATATTTCTAAAATTTCCCATATTATCTTAGAGGCAAAATGATAATAATAATAAAGTACCTGCAAGATAAGTAAATGGAAACTCTCCAAATGTTCACTAGTATGTTATTTCCTATTTCTGCATAGAATATTCATCTCTACTTACTGAACAACATATTCAGTCTGAACAGTTGACCTAAAGGATTTCTTACAGGAGATAAGCATCAAAAACTGTTCCAAGTATCTTTATTTTATATAAAGCACTGAATACAGCATTAAAAGAGCCAACGTTGGTCACACCCCTCTAGCATTAGGGAAAGAAGCAAATAATTGGTTTTGGATAACATCACAATAATCAGAATTGCAAAAGAGCCTGGAAGCAACTGTTACTTCATCCTCAGAGATTTACATTAAAGACAAGTTATCATCCCATTTTGTGTATTTTCAGTTGAAAAAAGTTTTGAAAAAGACAAATTATTTATGAATTCCCTGAGATCCATCAGTAAAAGTATTATGTGAAAACAGACAAGAAGTCTATTTGGATTTTGTTTTTTCCCCCCTTCCCCTTTTCAAGATAAATTATTAAGCAAATCCTGTCAATTTGGTAGACAAAAGTCATTGACACTCTGCAAGAGATTTGTCCATTAATACGCTCATGGTACACTGCTCTAGTATTATGCTCATACAAAACCAAACCAATTAAATTCTAACAATGAATATATCCAAGAATCAGACACAATTTTTCAAGACTCACTCTAATTGTTTCTGCACTTCTCTTAAGGGTTTGGGGAAGGTGGGGGAGGAGTACAGCAAGGTGGCTGCAACAGCTTCCAAGAATACCGTATGTAAGGCAGACTATGAATCTTTTTCCCTTTTTTTTGTCCAACAGCTCAAACTTTCTAACCCACAAAATATCAATATTCTATATGCAAACATTTTCAGACTATGTACAGGAGAACAACTGGAAGGATTACCTTGCATTGAGAACACCAAAACAGAACTTTGGGGTAAGCTACCATACTTTTAGTATGCAAAAAATCGGAAGATCTAAATTTAGGTCTAGTAAATAAAAACTGAATCACATCACACCTTGGTGAAAAATCATTAAAATTTAATTCTAGGATAAATTATTGAACATTATTGAAATTATTTTCTAATGGTCCTCTAGATTGATTATCTTCCCAATACATTTTTTTCTGAAAAAAAATAATAAAAATAAAACCTGCAAACTCAGAAATAAAGCATACCGAAAAGTAAGCTTACTATGACAAAGAGAATGCTAAAATAGGAAATAAAACTAATTTCCTTTTCCATTTATGAATTACAAAAATATATATCTGTATTTGAAAGTGCATCCTTCCTAAAAGCATTTTATCCCCCTTCACTTACACACAACTTGTGTGATGCACCTTGGTAATGTACATCTCAAAGTAGCCTACTGCCATACTGACTGAACAAACTGTTTATCCCAAAACACACTGGGGAGATAAGGGAAGCAGAAAATAAAATAGAGCCAATTTATTAAAACAGCTACACTACCTGTCTAAGCAACACAATAACATATTCAATTTGGTTGAATTTTCAATCCAGTTTTAAAATGCCCTTTATGCCCAAGCAGAATGTTTTATCCAGTTCTCTTCTCAACAAGAAGCTGCCAAGTTCAGTCATGCAACAGCCACAAATTACTGCTCTGAGGCGAAATCAACCTCACCAGAAAAGAAGAGTTGAAAGAGATAAATATTACTCCCTTATACAATGTGAATTCATTTTCTTATTTTAAGAACCTAGCTACAGAAATTGAAGTGATTTCTAATTTGGCACTTCTCTTCCTCTTCCTAATCCTATTTCAAATAATCATAATTTCAAAAATTTAGAATGATAATATCATTCTTCAGTGGTATACCGTGGCATACCGTGGAACCAGCACAGATATAAAGTACAGGTCCTTCAAAAGAACCTCATTTTTCTGCATCAAAATTTTCCAATAAAGGCAGCCAACACTTTCAGAAGAATATATAGCATATTTTTCATATATTAACACCATTCATAAAACAAACATACGAGCAAAAACAGAAGAAACAGTATTACTCCACAGCACTTCCTTCTCTTACTGCAGAGATTGCAAAGGATAGTAGGTGAAAGAGAGGAAAATAAGTGGGTATACATGAAAAAAAATAAGTTTAAATTATTTTATTTTATTATATACATACATTATATTATGCATTTTAACCTGTAAACATGTCTCTGTGCCTTACAGTTTCTTCCTTTGTCTAAGCTATGTATCGTCCATTACACAGAGAAGAAGAAAAAAATCTAATGTAGGTGGTATTGCTACATGAGAGGACTGAATATTTAACTCTCCTTTAAAGGAAATTAATCTTTGGAGATTCATTGTGTGGATATCTAGAAATCTATGCACCCTGAAATCTCATTTTTCCCCAATATTCACTGAAAAAGATACAGTTATTAAAAATTTTAATTAGTAGAGTATTCAGCTCTAAAATACAAGCTGGAGGAAACACAAACTACAGAGAACCATGTGTAGTGCCATGAATCTGCTTTGTCAGTTCTTAAGCAATGTACCAAATTATGTCAAATATGTGTCAGATTAAAGTTGCTATACCTTCCTTAGAATCTTCCTTTCTCCGCTGTCAAATTCTTATGTATTGCTTCGTGATAATAGCTCATAAAGAGCTTTAAATCTTTAAATCTCTTATCTAAATTTAAACAAAATCAAGAGTGTTACTTCTGAAACTTTCAGCAGAGAAGCCTTCCCTTCCCCCTCTATCAAAACTGGGGAAGATCATTCACGTGTAAACAAATACAATGTAAAATACAGAAATGGAAAAGCAAATTTTACTGAATATCCAATACTTAGATGATTCTAGTGTAAAAACCTGAATAACCTACCTGCCACTCACTCCCACAGAAACGTCAGGATAAATGATTTGTAAGAGCTAAAGGCATTACAAATGACAAAATGTATACAGAAGAGTGGTGGTGGGGGAAAAGAATCAGTGTGATCTTTAATACAATACAAAAATACAGAATTATGCATTACTCTGTAAGTACAGTGGAAGAACTGAATAATTTTATTTTCCATTCTTATTATATAAGTAGAATCTTAATAGTTTATGTCTGGAGTTATGAAAACAGTTACCTGGAATTTACAGAAGCCTTGAGAAACAGTGGTAAACTGGACTTTAGAGAAAGATAAAAACAAGAAAACCATGCATAGCACGGACTTCATAGCATGGATGAACACCTTTCCTGATTCTACAAGCTGCACATCGGAACTTACACACAAACAGGAAATTCCCAGAAGAGGCAGTAGCCAACTATGGTTTTCCAGAAATTATCATCTTTGCACCTTGGGATGGGAAGCACACTGAAGCTCAAGTCAACATGTCAGACAGTTGGTCCTACAAGCCAACTCTTCTCCTCCTTCACGTGGGGATTCCTGGTATGAAGACGTTCAAAAGCTACTGATCAATCATCAGTAACTTCCAAAATATATTCAATAAGTTATATTCAATAATTTTCAAAATAAATTGACAAGAAGTTATAACAAAACAAATACAGTGTCAGAATGAAGTGAATCATAGTTTTCTTCAGTATGTAACTGCCTGGAGCTTTCCAGCGATGCCCTTCAGCTTACCAGCATTTCAACATTAAAAGCAGCCAAGTCTGCAAGTGATCCAAATTACGTAAGCTAAACCACACCATACTATATGAATTTCTCAACAGATCCATACAAGAACTGGCAGATAACTGTGCTGACAAAGTTAATGTGGATAGAAATTACTACACCATCATTTTTTTGGATTATGAATCAACTGCTCACAAAATAAGAGAGTAACAGCATAAAATAGGAATTATAATTTCTAGTTAAGTTCACAGAATCACAGAATCTCTAGGTTGGAAGAGACCTCAAGATCATCGAGTCCAACCTCTGACCTAACGCTAACAGTCCCCACTAAACCATATCCCTAAGCTCTACATCTAAACGTCTTTTAAAGACTTCCAGGGATGGTGACTCCACCACCTCCCTGGACAGCCTGTTCCAGTGTCTAACAACCCTTTCAGTAAAGAAATTCTTCCTAACATCTAACCTAAAACTCCCCTGGCGCAACTTAAGCCCATTCCCCCTCGTCCTGTCACCAGTCACGTGGGAGAACAGGCCAACCCCCACCTCACTACAGCCTCCTCTAAGGTATCTGTAGAGAGCAATAAGGTCGCCCCTGAGCCTCCTCTTCTCCAATTTTGGGCCAAGTTCTCCAATTTAAAAACCATTTTCATAAATGATTGGCAAATCAGATTCTTCTTTCATTTAAAACAGTTCCTTCATCATGATATTCTTAGTTTTATGAAAGTATATGAGGACCAAAACCTCATTTTTATTTACTGCTGAACTACATGCACTTTTCTACACTCAAATGAGTAACATCTTTTCTGGTTTTGTATTAAAATTGCAAAAATACCTACTTTGACCCCAAGAAAATAAATTACCTTTTCAGAAAAAAAACAGTTAAGAGACTTAAATTTAGCACGAGGTTGAACCCTGACCTTTCAGGTCAAATCACAGAGATGATCTAGAGGAAGAGCTTACAGCAAGGATAGACAAAGCAAGCAGAAAGCCACCATCAGACCTGTCTTCTCCTACGAAATTAAGCACAACATACTTCCAGCGTGGAACAGGAACTCATTACAGATGTGATTATAGCTTTAAAAATGAAACATATTTCTAATTTCAGTGCTGCAAATTTATATCAACTTGGTATTTGCTATAATCAGCTCCATTTACAGTCAACAGATGAATATCCAACTCAGTCATATTACATTTTTGTCACTTAAAATTTCACTATCAGAGAATGCCTATTTATATTCAGATGAGCTTGTGTAGCACATAGCACACACTAGACTTGAGAGTCTAGCTTATGAAAACAGAAGGTAGAAAACATATTTAACTTTTAGCTGCTTCATGCTACTGCATTAGATGGACATGTTTGCAGATCTCTTCTCGAGGATTTTTTTAGAGCTTGTAAAAGGGGATTACCAAACTATTCTAATTTACATGGAAAACATTCAGTTGTACACCAGTATCAATCAGAATGATAAACTCTGACTCTGACACATATAAGGCCAATTCATGATTGAAACTGACACAGAGAATGACTTTAATCAACTAATAATCACTCAAAATTACCTCCAGTAAAATCTCCTCAGCTTCAGTGTTTAGATTAAGTGTCAAGGCTTGGCCTGAACTTCTTACGAAGGAGTCAGCTTCACTTATAACAAATCTCCCTTAAGTTGACAAGAGTTAATGTACCTGGCAGCTCCTCAGCACACAGCAGCTTTATGCACAGAATGCTGATGACAATAGAGCTTTGTGCCACCAGCTGAAGTCATTAAGGTGAAAGAACTTCCAAATGAGTCACTTCTGTAAATTATTAAAAGAAATTACCCTTAGGATAAAGTGTCTTAGCTCAAGAATGAATTTACTTGGAAGATGTTTGATAAAGCTCATTTTTGTTTGGTTTCAATGTATGTGAAATGCATTACAGCAGTCACCATATACTTGTACAAATTTCTAAACATACACTGTGAAACAAAGAGCTTTATATCAGTTTTGGCTAAGTCACAACCAGACTGAATATCAGGTGGACTTACAAAATAGAGGTCAATTGAACAAACTTTGACTTCAACTGCATACACGTTAATCTACAGTGTCTATACATACAAGTTCCAAAAATGCAGCAAACAGAATAATGAAAAATGCCTAATTTCAAGTAAGAAATAAAAGTATTCCCTTGCCAGCTGGCCTGCAGAGAAGCCTGTGGAGATACCATCTTGAAGGGGAAGACCAACCTAAATACTGCAGGATACAGCACTAAACTAAACAATTCATGCCAGGTTTATGAGTATCCCTTGTAACAACAATTCATCTGTGGACCCTTACCAACAGCCTGGCAGTCCTTCCTTCTGGTGCTGGCTCCAAGACTTGTTAATAATAGCACTAAAGGACTTTTTGTATACACAGTCTGTCCTTAGAAGGACATTTGTGTTCTGAAGCCATAGTGTGTCCTTTGCCTATTAACAGGATGTTTATTTATTAAATAAAACAAACAAAGCCTCTGAGCGTGCAAACACACCATGTTTCTTGCATTTAATGTATTTGTTCTACTTTGCCTAAGTGAAAACACAGATGACAATTAAACATGAACAAAAGAAGCTGTCGTTCCTGCAGTCCCTCACCTGGTGCTCATTATATTGCATGTCCAAGGAATTTGTGTTATAATTTACATTATTCTGAGAAAAGTTTTGGATTTGCAGATACCCATCTTCCTGAACTGCAGTATTCTCTCAGGGAAGCCAAGAATAGACTCAAACTGTATTTCCATGTTTTTTGCAGTAATACCGGCTGAACATATTTTCAACGTAGATTTTCCAGGGAAAAGATTCATATGTTCCTGCCAACATAGATAATCAGGCATAACTACTGATTTAGATTCAATTAAATTAACTATAAGGCATTTGTGTGTGTTCTCTTATTTATTCTCACCTAAGAAAATAATGCCACTACATAAACATGAAAAACACTACCCCCTCAGTGGAGCTGCAGAACACCTGTAATGAATATTTTATAATTATACACAGGTGAACATAACAAAAGAAAATATGCCCTGGGGAAAAGAAAACAAAAAAAAAAAAAGAAAGAAAAAAAAAAAAGCTTCATTCTGCCTGGTTTGCATTGAAAACTTGATGATTGGTCCTCCCTGAGCCAGAATTCCTGTAAAATTTAAGTCGCTGACAATTTTTCCCTTCTGGTTAAAACATTATTTGAGAAAGGAGAAGGATTTCTGACTAAAGGGTGTTAGTCCCTCACCATATTTATTTTACTGACATTACATTTAACTACTGCTGGGAAAATTATAACACAATTATAAGCTTTGCAAAATTCAAAGCTCTATATGAGACAAGCAGTGGTCTGTGGTCCAGAGAAAACATTCAATGTCTAATAAGACAACCACTTACACAGGGTAACAGAAAATAGCACACCTCACATAAGAAAGGGGGCAAGTTACGATAGTTGTGGGAACCATTATTCTGATTTTTGTGACTTTTATGTGTGTAAATTTCGGCAACAATGTCACATTAATGTAGTTCTCTGCATTTAACACACTCGTATTTACAAAAAATGTCAACACAATGACAAACCATTCTCTGAGAGACACTCTGGGTAAGTAAATGTCAAACAGCAGGAGAGATTTAAGTTGCACAATATCACAGATGTGCACTATACACTAAAACATTTTTTGCTTTGTACCAATCACAAGTCTTTTGGGAAGAAATTGGTTGGTTCTCTTTATAGCAAAGATGATTTCTCTGTGTATAGCTCAAGACACTCAGTGGAAATCTATAAATAAACAAAAAGCAAAAGCAGGAGTCATTGACAAATTTTCATCTTTAAAATGAAAGGAAATACTGTTCTTTTTAAATAAATAAATGATTACTTAGATAAAACTGTTTCAATAAATCATACGGGATGTTAATGCTTCTCAGGCAAAGTCCTCGATGCCTTTATGTCTTTTTATTATCGTTAGAATGTGTCTGGGTGACTGTGTCTTTTGCACAATCTGCTGGGCTGCCTGCCTGATAAATAGTCCTTGCTCTGGATCTCTGCAAAGAGGTCAGTGTCAACAGCCCCAGGCACTGTGTTGCTCATACCTCCACATTTGCAGCAGTCAGAATGGATTTCTAAGCATCTCCCTTAGGAAGGCATCCATGAGATCTTTAGGCTTTCCTTCCAACATGCTTGTATAACTTTGTGAGGGGAAACTAAAGAACGAGGCTTTCTTAATCCCAGCAGCAATATAACTGCATGGGCAGAGCATGGCAGGGGAGAGAAAAAAACAAACAAACAAACAATTACACTCTTCCACCAAGTATTACTTAAAAGCAAGGGTTGTAGAAATGGAAAAGATGGAACCACCTGTGTTCCCCCCCAAAAAAACATATTCTTTGAAATGCTTTTCTTATTTATCATCAAATGTATGGTTTTCACACTAAAAATATAAAATTAAACCATACATCTTTAAAACACAAAAGTCATAAAACCCCAAACTTATTTCTTCACATGAGTAGCAGGGTTTTTTTCCACTGCTATGAGGGCACAATATGGCAAATAGAAAATTGTAACTGATTTAGATCTTCTTTGCACAGAAATCATCATTGCACATCGTTGATAATACGTGCTGTCCTTTTTCAAACTTACTCCATGTCTACTATGTAGTAGAGAGATGGACACCAAAATTGGTTTGAATCCTGAACAAGCAGGCACACAGGGGAATCATTCATGTCATGATGATATTCTGTTGTGTTCTAGCTCTTTCTTACTAATTTCTGATGCTGCACTGGCCTGGGGATGGAGGTGAGAGGGGGAGGGGGAGGAAGTTTGAAAACAACATTGAGCATTCACCTCCAAAAGGATGAGATACTACTACTGAAGCTGTAAAGAACATCAGAAGAATGTACCTTCATGGTTATGGAGGAAGATACTAAAAATTTGACAGCTGACTCTCTGTCACCGTCTTGTGTAGGTCACACGTTAAATATTCCCTTTTCTAATTCATATGAATTATCTTGATTAATTTTATGATGCAATGTCTTGCAAACAAGGTATGTAGAATTTCTTTTTATTTGCTGAATTTCACATAATAATGCAGTAAAACCCATTAACATACAGTTTAGAGGAGACATTCTGTGAAGACAATACAAGAATAACACAGACACCTTCTTGAAAAGTCTAACAGGTGTTTAACAGCTACTGGATTTCCATCCCCCCCAAAAAATAGGTAATGGGGGCATATGCAGGAAATAAAGAAACATGTGAAGTTTAAATACACAGGGACAATGTATTGCAACATAACCTCTCTCCAATTTAACACCTAATAACTCCACCTGAACATGTACTATCTTGGCAGTACAAGTGTAAGAATAAAGAAGTGGATGCTGTTGTGTAGCCATCAAGAAGGAAGTTTCCTACACTACTTATGATACTGATGTCTAGATAATATACTATTGAAATACTAAATACTAATAGCACTGTAAGTTACTCTACCTGTATTCTCAATACTTAAATTAGTAATGTAAAGCGAGAAGCTTTCAGCAGAAGGGTGAAGAATAGAAAAATGGGGTAAGCAGACCAGGGTTTTGAACAAAATGACAGCACTTCAAAACAATGCGTAGACAAGTGAGGGTCACCAGTATGGCATCATGTCATTCAGGAACCTCAAAATGTCCAGTTCCAACTGAGACTCCTATAATCCATAGAGGTTCAGCTATATGTTTTGGACAGTCAAACCTGTTTCCTAAATCTAATTTTATTTCTAGCCTATAGGCTGTTTTTCTCATCATTGCTATCCTTTCTTCTCTACATTATTTGCATTTTTCTCAACTCTAGCTTTTATTCATGGAATTAAAATATTTATATTTAATGAATACAAAACAACAAAAGTACTGACTCACCTCACACCTGATTTAATATTTAGTATTTTCCCTGTATATAGCATTAAAATAAAATACAGAATAGGATCAGTTCTGAGGAAAGCAGGTCATATTGTAATAGCTAAGAGAAGAGAGAAAAAAATAATTTTTGCTTGTTGACCAAACAAGATATATGTCTCAAGATGAAAAGACTTGGATGGTAACCATTAGATTCATTTCAAAAAACATTTCCCCCACTACTTGATATTCTGTCAAAATAATTAAAAGTTTACCTTGTTTTCTAAGTATAGAAGTCTTATATTTATATATATAACAACAACTGAGTACATATATAATTTCAGAGATTGTATATGTAGGATATATACACAGTTTATGTGTATTTTATATGTAGTATAAGATATATGCAGGATATACCTACATATATCCTATACTACATCCTACAGATAAAATTCTATCCTACATATAAAATAATATAAAATATAAATACAGAAAGATAAGAAAGGTCTGGAATTGTTCTCACATGACCCCACTGTTTGTGTACATAGGCCAAGTCTTTGAAGAGGGTCTGTCCTTGTAAACTACTATTCCACAGATCCAGGGATCCAGGGATCAGAACAGTTCGGAAACTAAATTACATGACATGACATGAGTTAAAAAAAAAAAAAAAAAAAAGAAGACATGACATGAATAGACATGAGATTTTAAAAAAAAAATATATATATATATATATATTTATGAGTATTTCCCCTCTGGAAGACCTAAATAATTCTGTATGGACTTTTGCAAGAGTTTGCTTTTAAAGAACTGAGGAATATTTTGAATTTTCCAATAAAATAACCATAACAAATTATAATAACAAAATGGAAAATTTTCAAGACAAACTCACATTTTCCTGGGATGTAATGTTAAATACCAGTCTTCTTCAGTGTTTTGGGAGTTATATTGTCCAGAATGAGTCAATGGTCAGAAGGTAGTCAATATATATATATATATATATATATATATATATATATAGTCAAAATTTATAAATCTATACTTTATTAAAAAAAAAAATCATTCCACAGAATACCATTTTTATTGTTTTCCCATCAAGTCTTTTGTATAACACCCTGTAAGCATTGAGATTGTCCCAAACTCATTTATGCAACAAGAACAAAAGAATTTCCCTCTCTCCTCTCATTTTATTAAACTAGATGCAGTCCACTATTCTTCACATCACATTAACTCTGATTATGATATGGTTCTCAGTTTCTCTGAATTTTCCCAGAATCAGATATTACTGTAGCCAGGTGCTTTCAATAATACAACAATGACTTGCAGTTTGTTCCTTATTTTCCCCATATGCATTTTCCATCTTATTATGATAGTATGCTAGTATTATGATAGCATAGTATTATGATAGTATGATAGTATTCCATCTAGCATTGAGGGAAAAAAGTCACCGTCTCTCTCCAACATACCTTCCTTCCTCCAGTTTCCTTTCACAATACACTCTGCCAGTATTTACAATATTTTATTAATCACTACCTCATTTTTGTATTTTTTTTTCTTTCTAGAATCTCCCCATTTTATAAAAAAAAAAAAAGAAGAAAAAAAAAAAAGACATACTTACCTCGCTTCTTTTTATTTTTGAAAGACAAAGACCCTTGAAGCTACATTAAGTGAAACCTTTTGGCAGGGAAAAAAATAAAAATAAAAAAAAAAAAGTGTGGACCCACTGTCAAACAGCCATTAAAATAGCCCGCATAATCAGCTTACCTGAAGCACGCAGACTTTTTTTTTTTGTAATTTAATTAGAAATAGCTTGTCACTTTCACCAAAACTGCTCATTAATTTTTGGATTTACTGAGAACATGGAATTCAAAAACTTCAGGTTTGTTATCAGGCACAACATTTATACTTCCTTAGCTTTCACAATTAAGAATCCTTAGCTTTCACAATCAAGAACTGTCAATCTGAGGTTTAAATTGTTTGTCTAAAAGCCCCAAATCAGAATTGAAAGTGAAGTTGTATAAGGTACTACTCATGAAAATTAGACACCTTCCAGAGAGCTGGTTATGCAAACCCATACCCACACTTTAAGAACAATTCCATCAATTTTACCAAATGAACCAACAGCAGTATTCTAGATGTTTGATAAAACTCTTAAAGAATTTCCAGCACAAATTTGAGAATGATGGAGGTAAAAAGAAAAATGTTGATAGACATTCCAGGCACATATGTACTCACATAGCACAGAAACAACTGTAAGTCTATACAATAAACTCAACTACAAACTTAAAAATATTAATAATGAAGATTTACAAATACCAGTGGAGATTTTCCATCTCAAATATCAAAAAAGGCAATGGCCATTTCATAAAGTTAATCAAAATGAAATTTGGGGATAACTAAGAGCAGAGTTATTTAATTAAATTGCCAGTAAATCTCAGGAGGCATCCCAAAGGCATTTTGATGAAATATATTTAAAAATGACTGAAATATCAATTGCCTAGAGCTGGTGTTGTAGCAGGAAACAGCTCAAATACTTAAAGAGTAAATCTTTACCACAACAATCATGATTCAAGACATAGCTCAAGAACGTTTGCAAACTTTCCATTTTAGGCATTCCTTGAGCAGACAAGAGGAGATAAGTTATTTGAGCAACACCCTCCCTTCTCCAAAGTAATGAGCAGAGAGGGGACTATGGAAGACACTGTCTGTCAGCTCTCATTCTCAGTCTCCAGTTTCCAACAGATCTCTTAAATTTCTCTCTTGAAATAAAGTCCTGCTGGGCAGCACTGCAAGCTGACGGTAGATGTAAGAACTGCTAGGTAAATGGCCATGGAAGTCAGGAGCAGCTTGAAGCAAGCCTTCAGCAGGCAAGCAGCTCCCTCTGCCTCTTCTTACATCAATACATGATGCCAAAGCCCAGGTCAGACAGAGGGGATGCAGCAATGCCCAGCCACGGAGAAGCATTCAAACCCCACCACATGGACATAACTAGACAGCTCTGTTACAGGATTTCCATGCCGTTACCTCCAATGAAAGGGAAAACCACCCACTCTGACACAGGCTGAGGAAGCCCTGCATCTGAAACTAAGCTCTAGACTTAAGTTTGAAGGATTCATATCTTTCTTCTGCAGAGGGATGAGAGATGCACGTTAAAATGCAGACTTGACCTGGTTTTGTTTGCATTCTTAAAACTCCTGTAGCTGAAACTTTATGTAGATCTGGGGACTGAGGGATGGAGAGGAGTTTAAGAAAAAGCCTAAGAAATAATTTCATTGCCTTACATTTTAGCACTAGGCTTCAAAAAAAAAATGACAGTGCAGAAACAGAGAATAGCAAAACCTCACAACTCTATTTAAGGTACAAAATCAAGAGGTGATGAATGAAAACCTATATTTTCAGCAAAAAACAAGGAGCATCAATACAAGTGAGCTTAATTTTCACTGAGCAGCCTAACAGATTAAGTACAGCCTGTCATAAGTGATATCATCTTTCTATACCTCCAGTGGCATGTATTGACTTCTGAGCGCTTACATTCAGCTAGTCTCCATTTCAGCCTAAGTGCAAAAAGGTAACCCAAAGGCTTTGGTTAGTTTTGTTTTTTTTTGTGTTTTTTTTTTTTTTCCTCAAAGGAAAAGCTTGGAAGAAGCCCAGTATGAAGAAGCCAACTGGTTTTTTTGGTGGGCCCTTGGCTTATAGCTGAGTAACATAAAACCCACAGTTGTCTGCCACTCAGGTCTATTTCGAGAGTTCTGTTTTTCAAGTTACTATAACTCACTCAAGATCTCTGTAATTTAGCTCTTCGTTCTACTACCTTAGAGGAATTTAATGCTTTTGTACAAAGTTAACCTTAATGTTATAGCACTATTATTTGTTACATGTTGAAATCTGATGCAATTTATTTGCTTTAATTATGAAGTCATTATAGCATGCTAAAAGGCATAGAATTGATTAGAAAAACTACACTTCTCCCTAATGTAGTTTAGAAGTATTCCTTAGATGGTAACTCAGTAACATGTCACTCAGGGGAAAAAATAAATAAATAAATACAACACTGATTCAGGATATTAAATGATTCAAGAATCAATCAAAACATATAAATCAATAAATTCCACATATTCCATGCAAGGAAGCCTTTATCAATGTATAATTTAGCGTAATTTAGATAAGGAGCAGGCATTTTTCAAACCTTCCTGGTTTTTAGTAACGATCAGATCAATGACCAAAATATTTTTATCTTGTGATTGCACAGAATCAGCAAGTCCACATTTCCAAGTCAGTGACAGCATGCAGCCTCACTACAGAGGACAAAACTTGAGTGAATTGTTTCTCATCTTTATTTGGTGGGAAAATTTGTCTGGTGTTTCTGGGCAAAATGTCTGGTGTTTCTAATGAAAAAAAAAATAATAATTCCTTTGCCCCACACCTAGCAAGTATTATTGTGTGTCATCATTGCTTCATCAGTCAGTCAAACTTCAGGCTCCCCCAGTATTTCCCTATGTGGCTGCCATGAAGTGGAGAACAGCTCCATCTATGCTGAGGGTCACAGTCTGAGGACGATCAAGCTCCCTTACTCCTCATCTAGGACCCTCTTGAAAAGGCAAGTCAATCCTAGGCTAGACAATTAAAAGAATTCCTTTATTACCACAATGATATAGGTGCCTGAACTGTGCTGTGCTTCCACTTTCCTCTGTGTTACAATAAAATGTCATCTCTTTTCAGAACCCCCCCAAGAGCTTTCTGAGGTCTGCCTGCTTGCTAATGGGCCATCTCAAGCCTCGATGCAGTTGAATACAATGATAACTATTTTATTAGTAAATGTTAGTATTCTAATTACATTAATTCACAGTTCAGGGCTACATTCAATTTGTGGCTGAATCTACCATTTCCCTCATACACACTCCAAATTAATATTTAAAAACAAAACATTCAGCTTGGCAACCTTTAGCACTTTGTTTGCACTCATCTGTCACTGTAAACAGAATATTTTAATGCTGCTCTTCACTTTGTTAAAAATTAGAAAATGCACAATAAAAGCTGTTCCCCCAAATATAAAACTCCTGAGAATGAAACTTAACTTTAAAAGTTTTAAACACCAAAATCACTAAAACATAATTTCACATGTAAATTTTAAGCATTACCAATAAAAACTGTGGTTATAAAGGGAAGTGTTTGTAATGGCTGTCATTCTTGTCCTTATCTGTTTTACAGTAGGTTGTAAATAAAAGCATTGTCAACACCTCTTCCAAAGGAGAACAGAGCAGCCAATATTAAGGCACCCAAGAACAAAAAAGAAAAAAAAAAGTCTCTTAGAAAGCTTAATTTACACCAGAACTAAGCAGCATACAAAACATTCACGTAGACCTTGCTTCAAATTCAAGAACCATCTGCTCAGCCACAACAGGCAGCCTGACAGCAGATGAGGACAGAGGTGGTAGGATCTAGAGCATGCACTCTGAATGAATAGAGAGTAGCCTACAGAGCGCTGCCATAAAAACCACTGTCATTTGTCTCAGAAAAGCCGCTATCAATCTAATTTCTGTTTAAACAGAAGGGACTTGATTTGGAGCAAAATTATCACAGGCAGCTGCTTCAGGCACAAATCCCTGCAGCTTTAGGCTGGGCTGTGTAATAAACTCCCGGAGTTTCAAGTAGCTCTGTCAAGATGCACTTTACAAATCAATAGATGCCCCAGCTACCTACCTATTAGTCTAAGAGGACCTATTTGAGCTCATCGCATCCTGCTTCTTCTACCCCAGCCTGTGAACATCAGTAATCACTAAAATCTGAATTATCAGAAAGAAATGGGCATTTTCAGCAGATTTTTCCATATATCTCATTCTCTGATGATGAACTGTCTCAGGCTTTTCACCTTTTCCTTCTCCACAAAAACACAATGAGCCCCCCATTTATCTACAGTCATTCTAATGGGTTCTCTCAGCTCTCTGTGGGGACAATGAAAGCCAATGGGAATGAGAGACCCTTCTCCACTTGCTGCTGAGTGAAAGAGCTGCAATAAGACAACTGCCCTCCCTCGAGCCTGCTGAGATGAGAGCACTGCCCTGTACCTGGAGATCAGTAGTCTGCACCAGAAAGGCAAATCCTACTGCTGAAACAGTAGGTGTATACCTCAGCAGCATGCCAATAGACAGCAAAAGTCACCTGAAGCTGCTTCACAGCTGGCCCTTGGAACACGGGAACAGTCTCTGGGCTGACTCTTATTGTGGATGGGTAAGGCAGTGGACGCATGTGAAGGCAGCCCAGCATGTGCTGAGGAAGGGCTGTAAGCATCCACGGTGGTTTCAACATCTCTCGATACCAGTCAAGGCATTACATATTCCCACTTTGCCTTCTTGTGCAGACTCTCCAGTACCAACAAATGACAGCAGGGTATTCTTAGGTCAGACAAACAAGGCCATAAGCTGATTTGGGAGTAGCAGATTTAGCAGAGGACTAAGATCTACAGCTCCAGCTAACCCAGAGGACTGTACTTCCCTTCTCTCTCAATCCATCTGTTTAAACAAACCCTGCTATGTTTGTTTTAATGCTGCTTTTTTCTTATTTGCCTGAAAGCCAAATGCAAATGAAAAATCACTACAAGCAAAAGCACAAAATTACTGTAAGGAAAAAACACATCAGGTTGGGGAGTTGCTTATCAGACAGTGAAAAAGTCCATGTCAGAGAAGGATGCCTGAAGAAAGCAACCTTGTTCTAGTCTGTTTAATATATACTGTGGGATCAAAGGTTTGACAACATAGGATGGGTATGCTGGGACAGACGCAGCATCGTAACTCCGACATGACCAGTAGATGTCATAACACAGTGCTGGCTTGGAGGAACCAAGCTAGAGAGTTGTAAGAATAAAGTAAAAACCAGCAATATACTAAAACAAAAAGAGCCATTTCCACTGAGGGAGTTTGACTTAAGATAAAATTATATGAAAGAAACACTGTGTTCCACTCCCATGTTTTAAGATATGTAGCAAACCTGACTTGAGATTTAACCTGAACAGCTTCTCCAGATTCTACAGATATTACTCTTTGCTTGCCAGTACAATCATTTTCAGGATTTGCTGGAGCCATACTGCATTCAGCTCTTCATTATGTTGCAATTTGGCCATAAAGTGACTGGAACACTGCCATCAACCCACCAACGGGCACACAAGGAAGGAGGGTGACCGACCAGGAGCAGGTGCCTGACAGCACTCTGGAACCCTCCCAGTGGTGTCCCACTCATCCAGAAGACACCATTTCCAACCATAGTTCAGCACAAACGACGCAGATCACATCACCACCTATGAGCCTCCAGACTATCTTACCTTTGCATCAACACAACCAAGGCTGCATTTTAAAACTATGTAAGATCAATCCACAAAGGTTTCTAACTGATAGACTTTTTTTTTCCTTAATTTACTGAGTGAAAGAGAAGGAGAGGAAATCATCACCAGCAACAGTTCTGTTTAATCACAGACATTCAAACTGAAACTGATGAAGTTACACCAAAACTAGTTTCATCCACTGTATTTCTGGCCAAGTTCTTTTTACATATGTTCAAACAATTGAATGTATACAGACAGTGAACCAAAAAAAAAATAAAAAAACTCTAAGGACTGAGGGAAATATTTTCATATTCATACATTCTTTTTCACATAAAAGGGTAATATCTCTGCTGGAATATTGTTAAATACTACATGCAGGACTTCTTAATGTTTAAATCCTGTAACTTATTTATATGTCATTTTTATTTAAAGTCTTCTGATACTGCTAACAGTTTGAACAATGCAAACAGACCATCTTCTTGCAGTCATTTTCCTTCCTGTGTCCCCATATACCTGCTAAGAAAGGCATTCTACAAGAGAAAAGTAAATCTAAATTTATTTTGTAGTTTGGGATTTTGGTAAATAATTACCAAAAAATATAATAATAATAATAAAAAGTTTTATCTAGCTCCACACTATCTTGCTGCATTGTAATTAAATAGCAACTATTTTCTCTTTCAGTGGTGGCAAGAACCACCATTCAGTGGTGACTTATGTCAGCATCATTTTGACTGCCACAGTCGTTGCAGGAAGCTTATAGCTGGACCTTTTTCTTTGGAAGAATTTATTTACACCCTGATGAAAGTCTCACATTTCCTTGGGCGTGACAAAATAGTTAATATGTTGTTTAATACTAATATGCTACAGGTTATCTAGAATATTGAACCCCTTACTAAGGGGTCTGATAATGACATCCCCCTTTCTATGGGAAAATTCATTATTGCATACCATTTGAGTACCAATGGATATTTACTGCAAAAAGAACATGAGGAAGCAGAATGCTCTTTTGAGTGCTTGCCAAAGAGCCATGTGACACATGCCCAGATTTGGGGTTATGTTGTTTTGTTTTTCTTTAATTCTCTTTTTTTTTTTTTCACAAATGCTAATGAAACAAGAGACCAGAGAAGTCTGAATCCCAGCTGTTACACTCTTTGGACTGATACCAGAAGTGTCAGCACCCTACACACTTTTGCTAACAGGCAGAAGACGCTGAAGAAATATGAGGACTGAACCACAGGATTGTTTGCTTTTCACGGTTAGTGACACTGAAGTTAAAATGTACAGAACTTGCCACACTATGGGCACTACCGAATCATACTGGGAATATCCTTGTCGTGTGTTTCCTTCCAAGGAGAGAGGGTCTGCAGCCTCTCAGCCTTTTTGGCAGAATCTTTCCACAATATCCTATTCCATCTGTAAGTATTAGCACCACAATCTGGCTCTAAATTAGTAGTTTCCAAGGCTAATTGAGTATCTATAACGACATACTTACTGATGATATCCTCCTTTTTCCATCTCTCTTAAAGGCAGTATTTAAGATGGAAATATTTTAACAATTCATTCAAAACACATTGCAATCCAAATATTCATAAAGTCAAACAAATACTCCCTGAGGAATATCCTCTTGTAGATACATAGCAAAGGGAGGTTTGCTTTCAGTGCCTGCCAGTATACTTCCACAAGCAAAACACTTCTTGGACAGTCCTTGATGCAGCCTTGGTTTAGGCTGCAATCTCCATCCCCATTTTCCCTAGGTTTACCTTTACTCAGGCTGATCCTCTTTGGCTTAATTCTGCCATAAAACTAAAACAGCCAAACTTTGCCCTAATGTAAGAATGTAACCCTTTATGGACATTGAGACAAAAAATGATCAAAGTTCATGAATCCAAATATGACCTCAGCTAAAAGCTTCATCAGCTACTGAGCAGAAAAAGAACAGGTTTCTTCTGGAAAGTCATGAAGTTTATTCATCCTATTCAGCTTACTCAGATCACTTGCCTCTCAACTAGACGGTGAAATACACACACTCCCAGACATTGCGAAACTCAGTTCAAAATAAAAGTTAGGGTCACTCTTCTGTCTACGGTGATATAATATCAAAAAATGGAAAAAAAAAAAAAAAAAAGATAAAAAGATAAAGAGAGAGAAAGCCATTCAAAGCTAATAAAATATTACAATGCATGCTTGTTTTCTGCATGCCCTTTCCCTAGAAAAGCCCTGTGAATAGTAACATATTTCACAGACTACATTAGGCAGAGGCAAGGCCCTAACTACCACTACTTCAGAATTTAAGTTTCTTTGTTTCAAATGATGTTTTGGTTTGTTTTTGTGTTGTTTTTTTTTTTTTGTTTTGTTTTGTTTTTTTTCACTGACATCCCCAAGCCAAAATCATACTGGCTGCTAGAAGAAAGTCAAAAGTCACAATATTTAGCATTCAGCTACCAGACTTTTTACAGTTTTGGTAAGTACACAGCATTTGTTGGGTTTTCATCAAATGCACATTTTTGCTACTGCTGCTATTGAATGTACCTGAAGCAGATGGGAATACATCTATTCCCCTAATCATTGTGTAAAGGTAAACAAAGGAAACACATTGCCATCCTGATTATGCCTCCAACTACAAATTCCCTATTCCTATTTGGACCAGCATTCAGCCACTCACCACTGAAAACATCGCCAGGCAATGGACAAATAAAGAGAAGGAGCCATATAAGAGCTGAATTCACTGAATTGTTTAAGTGGAAATTAAATATTGATCAAACAATAATCAAAATACTATTTTAAGTTTTTTTGTTTGTTTGTTTTTTAAGTTAAGCCAAAAACAATTGATGTAATTAAGTTTATTCTATTATCTAATTTACCAAGTTCTGTGACAAAGGCATAGTTTGGTCCCTTATGTCCTGAGTAGATGGCTCATCTGACTTTCATTTCATTAATGCACAGAACATTATCAAAAGAAAGTATGTAGACAGCATAGCTTTTTTCCCTGCCTGTATTTAAACAGAGCCATTGAGGCCTAGCAGAGATATCCCTACAGATTTGTGACATACAGCGAGCATTGCTAATGAATAAAGCTGCATATAAGCACTAAAACCTCACTAACTCTTAATATGTATAAAAGCACTGAAGTACATCTCCTCTTGCCATTCATTTTAATAGAGACCAGGCCTTGAGCTTCATTCAGCAAATGAACAAGCGTAACTGAAATTTACGTACAATGAAAGCAGTGACAAAGCACTGTCCAGCTATCACCAGGCAAAAATACTAAAGAGGGAAAAGAAAAAAAAAAAAAAAAAGGAATGTTTTGACAACTTGATTAGGAGAAAACATTTCAAAATCAACAGAAAGATGAAACGTAAGACAGCCAGCAAAGTGTTCTTTGTGAGCATAAGGGGAAAAGCCCCCTTGGCTCATGTAGCAAAGTCAACCAACAATGCAAAGAAAAAGTCCTATGCCACCATTGACAAGACTTCACAAACGGGAAATCTCACTAAAATACCAGGAGTGAGAACAGAAGTAATCAGATGAGCAGTAGGGACGTTGCCTTCTCTCCTTCACTCCTGATTAGGTAAAGGAATTCATTGGAGACCAGGGATACAAGTTTAACTGCAGCCTGTAACATCTGCTTCTCAACATTTTCTCTCCTCTGGTACTCTTGAAGAGGCTGCAGCACCCTCATACTTAATGCTGCATCAAACTGCTAGTAGTAAGCAGATCCTCCTACCTCCCCACCCTCAAATAGGTTACAGCTTCAACTGAAAAATCTTAAATATAAGTCACATTTGATTTTCTTAAGTGATTAGTATATTACTAATCAAATTGAGAAGCTGATTAGCAAATTGAATATCTGATTAGCTCCTTCCATGATGCAAAGAATTAGATATTAATCAAAGCTTGTAAGAAGATAAGCACCACCATTCTCACACTCAAACTAAGCACCTGCATTTCACAAGGGGAAAAATAATGATTATTGAAACCAATGAACTGGAGCTCTTTGATTAGTTCCAGGCACTTTTTTTCTCATCTAATCAAGGTAATTATACAATAAATCTTCAAACATGTATGCTGTATTTAACAAAGCAGGCCTAATATATTTGTGCTCAATAGACTGCTTCCTCACCACTCCTCCAGCCAGCTAGTATCTTATTCCGTAAGATGATCTACTACTGCAAAATTCTATTCCAACAGCTGCCAACTGCCTTGCTGATTTTGGCATCATCAACTCACTTGTGCTATCTTACCAGCTCTGGGTTCGTTCCATAGACTGAAGAAGATGGTTCAAAAGGTTTTCAGTGACTTAAAAATATTTTAAAAAGAAAAGGGAAAAAAAAAAAAAAAAAAAAGTATTTGCTCAAGTCAAGACAAATTCTTGGCAGAACTCAGCAAGAGGACAGCTTTCAGCTGATTAGCTGTGCCCTCATAATTAAAGAGTCGTCACAGTGATGGGAATTACTTCAAGCTGTTTTACAAGTTAGATTCATCAGTAACGAATTTAAAATATTCTACTCAGAGTGATCCCAATGCAGGTCTAGATTGTGTAAACTTAATTCTGTAGTTTAGTTTTTGTTGTTGTTTTCATTTAAATTTGACAAGCCAGTATCTGCCTACTTTTAAATCTTTTTTTTTCTACAATATTTTTATTCTATCAGTGTTATAAAGACTATAAGCAAAGGATTTTGTTTTTAAATTTTTTTGAGTGCTTCCAAGTAAGAATACTGTAATTGTTTCTTGTTTGTCATATGATTTTTTTCAAAGAAAATTATACTTAATTTGGCACAAATGGTACCATGGTATAAATTCATACTCAGATGAGAATTAAAAAATGAAATTCTTCTTTGTCTACATCCAGCCAATGTATTTTAACCATTTTTACAATTTCCTGCATCAGCTACTGGATAAAACATATTAGCCATTGCCCAACTGCTGTATCTCTCCTGCCAAAGACATACAAAGGAATCCGTTTAGATCCCACTTAATTAGCTGAACTATCCAAGAAAACAAACGTTGCTCCTCAAACTTGTCCTGTAGTTATCATCAAGATTGAAACCTGCACCATTGCACTATTTTCTTCTCCAATTGCTCTCTGTTCTTTCTTTCCCCTTTATGCTAGGAAAACCTTAACACATTAACATGTGAACACCCATTAATTTTCTGGAATACTGGCATATGCATATTTGTATGTTTGTTTCTGTATGGTTCAAAGTATTACTGTGAGAATCTTTATAAAATATTTCTTGAGTAGGCTCTTAACTTGGGGCAGTAGAAGCTTTCTGTTTTAGATGATAAAAACAGAGGATTCACTAGGAACACGGTAACAGAAATAACTGCATTTGTATTCAACTTTGACAAAAATATAAACAATTCAACACAAATCTGTTGACTTCTAAATAATACTCTTGGGGACTAAGCAATAGTCTTGAGGACTTAACACAAAATTTTATATGTGAAAAATATGAAAAATTTTAGTCAAAATCACTGAAAAATTATCAGAATAGAAAACTTCTACATAGTCTTTAGGTGTTTGGGTATTTCTCTAGGTACCAAATTTTTACTTTTTCCTTTTGAAAACAAACAGACAAACAAACAAAATAACAGATGTTTGAAAGCCTGTTGGGGAAAAATAAAAAATAAATACAGGGACATCCAAATGGTGTCTACCACTTTTCAAATATGTTACATGTGCAGTATCAAACTCTGTAGCTATACAGCCTGTGCAGTGACTCAAGGATAGACTCTGCAATTTTCAGTACCAAAATACAGAAGTCCTTACTGTTAGGACAGAAAAAAATAGCACATCATCCACTGGTGATGAAAAAGAACGCATGCTTGCCATTCATGTATTTATCATAGAAAATACACTAATTATATAAAGATACAAATATGGAACTCTTAAAATATAGTTATTTTCACATACATACTGGAAATATTCTTATGGTAACATAATATATGGTAACAACTTTTGCATTTTGCTTTCTGAAATCTGCAAAATTTATTCCTAAAGCAAAGTGCTGTGGGTGTGCTGCACATAGGAATTCTGAAGCAAACTGGAACAGTTGGTGAGATACTGCAATTCAAATTGACTGGAGGCATAAAAAAGCTCGTGGGGAGAAGCAAATGCAAGATTTCTCCACTATCTTCTTCTATTACACAACAGTCAAATGGAATTTCCGTATCTGCACTCATAAAACACAAGGGCATCTCCACTTAGTGCCACAGAGCAGTGAATATGTTGCACTCTCTAAGAGGGTCCACAGCAGGTTATGCACTTACTGATACTTCCCCCAAACATTTAATGTATTTGGCCTGGCTTTGATGAAATGCCTCCCAGATGTCCTGTTAAAACTGTGAACTTCTGCATCCTTAAACCAGCTGCTCCTGCTGTGTAAAGTAGCCCATATGTGGTTCCCATTGAAAATTTGGTCTTTTTTTTTTTTTGGTTTTGCTGTTGAATAGACTTCAGGGTATTATATAGTCTGCACCGTGTTGAGATGAAGGATGCACTAGGAACACTGGTTGACTGGCATCCCACTGGGACTCTCAGGAAAACAAGTCTTCCACTTCAGGGGGCTACTCCTTAGAGAAGGTTTTAAATAAATACACCTCAAAATTATTTCACAGCTGTGCATGTACCTCAACTCCAGGTGGAAACAGACCAGAACAGACTTATAAGAGCAAAGTCTTGGTATCCAGCTGTGATATAAAAAGCGAGCAGGTTTTTGCTGAACTCGAGAAAAAAAAAAAAAAAAATGTATAAAAACAATTACTACTACACATTTTAAAATATTACAAGAGCATTGGTTTATGTTATTTTAAGCTACTGTAAGAACATTTCAGTAAGAAAACAGAAGACAATTAGAATGCCTCCTGACAGCAATTTGAACTTTACAGAGTTGCTTTTTAATTTTTTATTTTTATTTTTTTTTTAATTTTGAACACTGTATTTTTTGGGTAAAATTCATTTTCCCCCCATTCCCAATAAAGAGAGTGACATACCTTTGGGGAGAAAAAGTTGCCTCCTATTTTTTCATTTTTCTCCTCTAATAAACAAGATTTTAGATTTTCAAACAGGAAACTTGCAGCAGCTAGCCAGTCCGGATACTTGCTGGAGCTTACTGAAATCATCCCTACGATACCCAAGGAAGACTACTGATGGGCCAACATAACCTCATCTCATCATCCTAGAGATGCAGGTGACATGAAGGGAAGAAAAAAAAAAAAAGTTGATTAAAGCATCATTAATTCTTTGCACAATCTGACCTTGGAGATCCACTTCATTAAGAGAAACACAAGTGGGCATTATTCCCATAACCATTCTCTACTATTCCTTGAGACCTGGAATTTGCATCGCTACCCAGTTCTCATTGCACTGCTGCCTTTTTATTCATTCATTCATTTCAAGAAAAATAGAGGCAGGCTGACAGCTCCCATGTTTGGAACTAAACCAGTGCAATGCAGTCTTCTAGGCACTCAGCCTGCTATAAACACCCTATGAATTGCTTCAGTTTTTTCAGTATCTTAGGAAGTCAAAAATCTAGAGATAACAATGTAAATGTCAGCACAGTTAACTTTAACTGCCTATCATTTCTGCAGTAACATCTAGCTAATAAGCTTATTCCAACACTCCCTAAGTGTTTCCAAAACTCCCTAGGTGCCAGAAGCCCCAACTGTTTTCTTTCAAAAGCTCCAGGTTTATTCCTGTCAGTGCCTATGATACACTTAGGTACTGTTAATAGAAAACCCTTCAATAAGTGAAAGCCTGAATGAATAGGGAGCATAAAATAGACTTCAGTATAAGAATAAGTAACAGCGTTAATGTCTGGTTTTATTCTCATTTTCCCTTACTTAATTAAAAGTATACAACTAACATAAATACATAAAGCAGCTGCAATAGAATTTTCACTCTGCCGAAGAACCAGCTGCACAACCAAATTTTGCCACATAACCTTGATCCAGATTGTTCACCTTCAAGAGATTTCAGCTACACCAAAAGCACTGAAGTATCAAAGGATAAAAATCAAGTCTGTGTTGTGTTTTTATTATAAAATGATAAGAAAATTAATAGCTGGATAGAAGAAAAAATCTAACTGGAGTCCCCATTGATTGAAAGGTTGCAAACAGATTTGTCGTTTTCTGCTTTGGTGCGGCTGACCCCAGGGGTACCCATATGGGCAGCAAATGCCATGAACAGCCTCACCTGGTATCTTCACTTACTCCCTCCATCCACCCCCCAACACACATCCCTTTCTCAGGATGAAGTAAGCCTAGCAAATAAGGCTCTCAAGTGCAGAAAAATATCTGAGAAGATAGGTAAATTCTTTCCCAACCTCTGAAGTCATAAAATCAAATAGAAAAGAAACTTGTTTAGACTAAAAGTAAGATGTAGAAAGTGTAACTTTTTTTTCCCTTTAATTACCTGTGCAAGCAAAGAATTTCTAACAAATGTATTTCTTCTAAAGTATTATTATGTGCAAGTGTAAGATATACAAGTAGTCACATACACATACTAGCACTTTGCAACTGTGATATACCTTTTCATTTAGGCATGTACAAACACACGTGTTTAGATGCATCAGGATTTCAAAATGCAGACCATACTAAAGAACCATACTGATATATCAAGATTACTGCACTGGGAAAAGTCTGGGTAATTTGCAATCTTCTGGATATTTACTGTGTATCAGCATATCATACAATCCTCTGATTGCAAGTGACATTTTGTATTAGGAAAAATGCATAATAGAATGGATGCACAGTATTTGGAACTGGTGTTTTAAATAGTTCTGGCTTGCTTTTCATGCTGCTTGGACCAGCAATATGTCTATTTGCTGAGACTGCTACCAAAGGCAACAGATAAGGGAATGCTTCTCAATGTTATTTTATTCCCTACCAGAAGGGCTAAGTATTAATGATGCATAAATGTTTCCAGAAAAAAAATCTTAAAATCTTGGAGGCCATATGTTATCATCAGAGTGACACTACAGAATGGAAATGTGGCTTTATTTGTGTGTTTATGGGAGTAACAGCTGACTCCACACCTACTTAAGGTTTTATCAGCATTTTCTCATACTATAAAATCTGTCTAAGACTATATACTTCTGTTTCCTACGCCTCCCAAGAGAATTTACAGCAGTGTTTCTCCGTGCCCATACAGCCTTGCTTATCACAATAATTATAAATGTATATACCCACCACTTTCTGGCACTGAAAGAACTTCAGACTGTGTCTTAAGTGACACTCAGCTTGAAAGCACAATGCTCAAGACACACAGAGAAAGCTCAAGTGTTCTTTTCATGTGATTAGCCCCTGACTGTTGCTCAGTGAAGTGATCATTTATGCCAGAGCCCGACAGGATGAAAGAATAGTCAGTAAGGAAGAAGAAAGGCTCAGGTGGCTTCAGTGGGAAAATCAACTCCAGCTATCCCCTGTTCAGCTACCAGCTTTATTTCAGGTTTAAACTTGACAGTAAACCAGTGCACTTTAACAATGCTAAGAGCCCCAGCAAATGGGGCTCAAAATTAGTAAAATCTGTCTAAAAATAAATCATAAAGAATTACACTGAATGTATTCAATACATTGAATGTATACAGTTAATTCAAACTAAAAACAAATAAACAAACAAAAAACACAGTAAAACAAAACAACAACAACAAAGAACACTGCACTCAAAGATACCACTGACATCATTCTGTACATCTAGAGGAAAAAATCTCCTGAGAATTATGAAATTCCTACCTAACTCCAACACAAGTTATGCAATATTTAATATTTATTTAAAACCTACTTTTCCTCAAACTGTTGTCTCAAGAACACTGAAATCTGCAGTTCTTAGGCAAATTAGATTCCTAGGTCATCTGGCTGTGATTACAAGTGTAGCCTTGTACACAGATCTTGAGCTTGAAATGAAGATCGCAGGGCTCAACTTGCATTACCCAAGAAGATGGTTAGGTTTCATTGTTTACCTGCCTCACTACATTAATCAACTTTGTTTGGTTGTTTTCAAGATAACAAATTAAAAGGAGCATTTGAGAAGGAAATATATTATTAGTTTCTTTTTCCGTAAGTAACTGTCGTGCCCAAAGGGTTCACAATCTGACTAGCAATGGTACTGCCAAAACCTTCTGGTAAAGTAAGCTCTCACACACTAACACTGAGTAGCAGAGAATGTGCCCTCTGGCAGCAACGTGCATAGGGATCTCATCCAGAAGCAAAAACCTACAGGACGAAGCAGCACAAATAGCCATGTGACAGCCACCGAAAGCTGAAACTTTACAATGATTTCAGCTAGAATCAGCTGGAAACTCATAGTGCAAACTCACTATCCAGCAGCAGACTGTCAGTAAAACCAGTCTGAGATGAGAGACAGAATAACAAAATACAGAAGATAAAGGAGAACGTGCTTGGAAATCCTTGTAAAGGATAAATGTAGAGATAAAATTGGGAAAAAATGTTCACTGTTCCCAAAGAAAAATGAAGAAATTAAATGATCTGTTAGATATGCAACAGCACCAGGCAAACCTCTTCAGGCCTCTGAAATATCACGGGTTGCATGTGGTGAGATTACAGCAGTGCTTTGCCAAGAGAAAATAAGCAGCGAGATGCTCACATCGCACATTCCCAGTGGGGTATGTGCCACACAGAGGCAACACTGTGTGCACTGGGGGCCAGGGGAGAGGTGCAAGCAGAGTAGAAACAAGAAATATTTGGTCAACAATGACCTAGAACTGAAAATTGGTGTACACTCAATTTTCTCTTTGCATGGACATGAAAGGCAAACCTCTCTCTCTCCTCTTCCCTGGTCTTCTTCTCCAGTCCATATTATTGCCACAGGGACATTAGTAACCTTAATTAGTCATCCAGCATGCATGTCATTTAAAAACACTTCTAAAACTTTCAAGTGTTTTATAAGAAACCACTGATTTAATAAACTAAATAAAGCCTGGCTATTAACTCAAGGTCACATTATATAACTAACCATAATTAATCTAAACTGTGACAATAGATTTGAGTGCTTATCTAAATCATGTTTCCATTGTTATGTCTTACACAAATGCTGATAGAATGCAAACAGAAAGGAGAGCACAACAGAACATCACATGCAACTGGAAGCATGGGGCAGTACAAGTTGCCCAGCTGACTGACTTGAAATATTTTTGGGAAAGCTGAGCAAGTACTCGTTAGTGCTCATCCAAAGCCCATTACACTGAGGGAATTTTCCTTCTGAGTTAGTGATCTGGTTACTTTCCCCTACTCATTCACACACAGTCAAAAGGCTACAGAGGTCACTTAACTTCTGAGTGCCAACAAATTATCTTTGATTAATTTTCTGCAATCAATCAATCAAAACATCACTTCTCTAATCATTTATTAGTACCCTATCATTATACAGCTACTTGCAATTTTTTTTTTAGAGGACTGAGGGAGACAAAACTACAAATGTAATGAACAAAACCCTTGCTCACAAAGAGCTTTGGATTTAACAGTGAGTTTCATGGGCATTGAGGTTGTCTCAGTGGACTAAGTTATCTTCATTCTGATAACCAATTGCCAAGGAACATGCATACAAAATTTTAGCTGCAGATCTTTGAGTGTATCCTTAGTAACTGCACAATTACATTTCCAAACAAATGTATGGTCAATTCTCCAGTTAACATGAAATGTTTTTAAGCATTGTGGTATATTAATAGATTTAAAGTCAGCTATGTTGCACAGGGAGACTGTCAGTGAACTAACACCGTTCCACTATTGTTTACTGACCAAGATATAAGCTCATCTTGCTTGACCTTCCTAGGAGAGGTGAATAAATAAAAAACACAAATGGAAGGATAGTTTTAAAGATTCACATCCTATGCTGTCTCTGGACACTCTTTCTCAAACATGATTATTTTCAAGTTCAGTCAAGCTACATGTTATGACTAATAATAGACTATCTAAACCATTTACTTTTTATCTCTATGAAAGAGTGAATGAGACCTTAAGATTTAAAAACTCCTCACCCCCAATAATTTTTACAAAATATCAGTAATTCAAACTATAGAACCTATTAAAATGGTATATAAGCAAACTGGATAAACAGAGATTTTTGTGACAAGATTTTCCTATCTCCCAAATCAAATATGAAACAAAACAAGAAGTTTGCAAAGCAAATATATAAGTACATAACAATGCATCACTGTAAATTAGAAAAAAAAATGCTGAACACAGTTTTAACAACTCAATAGTAAATTGTAGAATATAGAATTTTCTACAATTCCTAGAATATCAATTGTAGGAAATACATTTTTTATCTCTTTTCCATCAACTTTAAGAACACTAGCTCTAGCAGATTAAAATCTCAGAAGTTTCTGAAAAGTTACCAGTTAAAAGCATATAGACGAACTTATCAGTTAAATATTTTCCATCCCTTACCAAGGATAATAAATAAATAAATAAATAAATAAATAAATAAATAAATAAATAAATGGAATTTCTTTAAATTACACAGGTTTCTATTTGGGATTAAATTTTCAGATCAACCTGAAAGAGTTCTCAGGTCTATACTAGGTATGTTTGGAGACCAACACATTTTAATTTCTATACTTGAAAAGAGTATATCTTTATACTCTTTATATCTTGAATATCTTTAGATATTCAAAACAATTTTGTAAGTATATATTCAGATATATTTTTTTCAAAATATATGTAATATCTTTAATATGTCACTCTTAGAATTTCTAATGGTAATTTACTTTAAATACTTATGATTTCTTCTGCCTCTGATTTCGGTGACTTTATGGATGAACTTGCATCTTTAGGGATGCAAGCCTACAATAGAATGATTTATTACTAACATATATTGAATCTCTAACAGCATTTCCAAAAAGCTTTTTTATCTGGAACATACACAACATAAAGTACATACAACTTCATGGCATTAAAGATTTGTTAGCACCCATTTATGTTGGTATATATAATCTGATCTCACTAAAAAAAAAAAAAAAAAAAAAAAAAAGCTATTTTACAGCTCTATTTAAACAGGACTGAAACTATAGTTTACAACATATACATTTGATATAAAACTTATTTAGACATTTAGACATTTTAGTCTTTTTAAGTGTCTATATGTAAAACTAACAAACAAACAAAAACTGCCAGACCACCTTTATTAATCAAAAACTTCAAAAAGACCTCTACAGTAATTTTTCTACTTGCTTCTCCAGTATTTAAAGATCTTAATATGGTACAATAGCATATTTAGCTTGATTTGTTACTTGTCTTTCTCTTTTTCTGTGATAGCCTACCACATCTTTAGTTTTAGGTTTGGTATGACATGAACATGCATTCTAAACATAACCAGAAAAACAAGCACACTTTTTTCAAAAAAACTCACCGCTTAAATACACAGCATCTCACAGTATAGAAAATTCAGCAAACATTAGTAAAACTTAATACATCTGATATATTTTAATATATTATTTCTTTCCCTTTGAAAATTAATGTATCCTAATTTTGATCCCTGCATGTGTCTTTGTGAGACTCCAGGTAAAAACATCATACACAAGGAGAACTGAACAGGTCTCTCTTTGAAACCTATCAAAACAGAGCTTTAGTACAACACTTAAGTGAGTTTAGAAATTGGAGGTACCCTAGAGTGTTACAACTGACAAAAAAAAAAAAAAATGTCTTCCGAGTTGCATAAAAATCTGTCTATATTCCAAGCTGCATAAAAGTTCTTTGAACTTCATTTTAATGTTACTATCAAAAGTTCATAAAATAGAAGGAAAAATGAGAGATGTCACATTTAAATGTCAGGCCAAGAAGAAGTTAGTTAAAAGACTCCACTACAGAAATTAAAATGTAATTCCATTTTGGAAAGCATACAAAAGTTTCAAAAGATTAATAACAGGAGGTTAAGTGCACTGTTTTTCACTCCAAATTATACGTCAACCACATAAAGCAAACACTATTGTTAATGTGAAGTCCACCATAATAGGATATTAAAGTCAGATACAAAGTGCAGTAAAACTGCTATTTCTAATGCCATTTTGTTCTGTATACATGTTGTCAAATAGAAGTGTCCCAATCCTGAATCCCTGAAAATAACTAGCTGTCTAGCCACCTCCTTCTTATACTTAAATTTACTCACCTCAACTGTATCACAGAAATGAGGGGACCTTTCCCAACTTTATTTTTGGTAAGCCCTCAGGCCCTGACTGCATCCCAGAGGAATAAACACTGTTCCAGAATCAGTCGTTTTCAGGGGGAAAAGCAGAAAAATAAATTAGATGAATTTTGACAGGGTTAAAGCTTGTTTTTTCTTTACCCATTTTCTTCCTGTTTTCCTACAATAGGGTAAGAACACAATAGGGTAAGAAAAGGTTTTTGCCTCTTTGCCTACTTCCCTACCCTACAAACGAATGGTTTGACCCATATGCTGAACTTTTTAACTGCAAGAAGGGTGCATGAAACTTACTTCTCCCTAACTTATGTCATTATAACCTTCAGAAACCTTTACAACCTCCAACTACTGAACAGGTGAGACAAGGACAAGCAATAAGAGTACGCTAAGAACAGCTGAAGTAGCACTTGCGGAGATACTATCTTTTCTGAAGTCAGCAGATAGATACTGAGGGAAACTAAAACTATTTGACACTAAGAGCCTCTATCAGACTTGAAAAAATAGAGCAAACATCAAGCTAAATAAGAATCTGAAAACAATCGGTGAATATAATTACCTTGGTTCCAGAATAATTAGACCATCTTAAGAAAAGGGGAGCTAAGTATCTGTAGAGACAGAGAAGCCTTTGGAGGGACAAGAATCAGGAAATCCTAACATACTTCTCAAGCAAGAGAAATAAATATTTAGCACCTAGAGGAGTTGCGAGTTGTGAGGACATGTTACTCAGGAAAAATGATAATCTCCTGTAACACCAATGTCTCCATAGCACTTAGTATCTAATAGGATTTTACTTTTGGCTCCTACATTCATGTTTTAAAGTATTTTTGCAGTTTCTCCTGAAGATCAAGACTATGAAATCAGGAAGTTTTTTGTTTGTTTGTTTAAACAAAACATTCCCTTTCTCAGTTATTTTGTCCATTATTAATTGCCTGTCAAGTTTATTCTGGTATATACTACTAACTCTATTTGATTTCTCCCACACCAATAGCACTCAATGCACTGGATAAAGCATACCATCTGCTGACATCTGCATGTATATAATTGTCAATAAACAATGAGTCTATTGTAAGAGTACAAATATGACTGCAGGTGCAGAAACATTTTACCACTGTTAGTCCGAAAAAGTTTTCATCTTAGGATGAGTTTGTAGAAGTTAGGGAATAGGACACTGACTTAAGACTTTCATCAGTCTTAAGATATTTTCATCAATAAAAGTAAGGAAAGGAAGCTGAGAAACTTCTTTGAAGGAATAATCTGTTTCAGGAGAAGATCGAGTAGCCATCATGTGTGTAAGCAGCATGCAACACCATACAAACAAAAAACAACAACATGCCCAATAGTTTCTTTCTTGCCACCACAACATATATACTGGTCAGGTTATTCTTTTGAAGACTCAGCCTTTGTTTCATGAGGGTCACCCTTGGACTCATGATGTAGATGTTATGTCTTATCAGATCACATTCAGATGAATTTGAAAGTCTTTGTTTTCTACTGGCCTGAGAATATGCAATAAAATAAGACCAAAAAAAAAAAATGCAACTGCTACAAACCTCTCAAAGCTAAATCCAAAATGTATTGTTACATTACATCTAAATTATACTACGTGCAGATAAAACAAGTTGCGTAGCATAGCACATAAAATTATGTGGATAAGTGGTAATTGCCATATATTTTTTATACATCAGAAATGCTAGATATAAAACGTCCATCACAAACAAAAATATTCTGAGTTTATATTTTTCCCCCTCTCTATATGAATTAGAATTTCAATAACCTTCATTCAGAGAAATATGATTATAACCAGCAATTAAAAAAAATAGTAAAACAATAAAAAGAATTTTTGTACATTACTCATTTAGATTTCAGGCATCCTTTAGTGGTAGAAGGTTCTTCTATTTAATTAATACAGAAAATAATACTGATATGACAGATGCTTCTCTTTCTTAAAATATCACCCTAAAATATACACTTTACTACTTTAATACCAGATACAGATGTGTTGGCAGTTATTTATACTTATTTTCACAGTGGTGACCGTAATGTTTATTGTTGAGAAACTCTTGCAGTAAAAACATACAGCTAACCTCAACCTCATTGGAGCAAATATGCCAAGTCACAGATTCTCCAAAACACATTACATAATATGCAAAGTTCAATGTAAAATGTGTACATCATTCCTGAAAACAACTAAACAACACTACAGATGAGATACAAAACAAAAAAAAATAGAAGATCCAGGCTCTTCACAGAATGTAGAATAAAGATATAACTCCCCTTCTTCACAGAATGTAGAATAAAGATATAACTCCCCTTCTTCACAGAATGTAGAATAAAGTTATAACCCCTCTTCACAATAATTTTAACTCAGAAATTCATTGCTTCAGTATGTCAAACTAAATAAAATATTTTTCTATTCTCAAATCAAAAAGTGTGGTGTTTATTGAATGGTAGTTATAAACATACAGGCATGCAACTACAATCTTTCCTCAGAGTTTCATGCCTAATGGTCTATTCTTGTGATTGACAGCTCTGGTAGACTCAGCTGAATGCTGATTTTAATGAAACACCATTTTTCAAAGGGAGACCATTGTGCCAGAATTATTTTTGTCCTAATCATAACTTTCAGCCTGAAAGGGCCTCTCCTTTTCTCCTCCATCCTCAATATAATTTTAAATTGAAATACAAAACTCTTTTTATACAATTCGGTCTACTGATTTTCAGTAAGCTTTGCAAAAAGATATTTTCTTGAGCTTATGTAAAGCCAGAAAGATAGACCATTTTGAATAAAATAGGCCTTGGACAATTTCGATAATAGAGGGCTCCATTCAGATCAATGTGGTATGTCTATCAGGAGACCTGTCATCATCAACTGAATACATGGGATCTAAACAGACATCCAAATCCCAGAAAATGTGAGTCTTCCTCTTTACAGTGAAAATAAATTATAGAATATGACCACTTACAAACCCAGCTACGAAAGCTTTTCAAACATGCATGAGGTGTTAACCAACACAGCTTTCCACATCTGAACTTGGAGGCAAACGTACTTGGCATAACTGAGCTCACACTGAAACACTACAGCTACTGGCATTAGCTAGCTCAGGCCCAACCTCTTTACTGCAATGCCTGTCAAGATTTAGGGGCAAAACTCAGAAGAGCTGCATATCTGCAAACTGGATGTGCACCCTTGCTGAAATCCCACATTGCAGCCACTGTGAAATTATTGTCAAGCACCAGGGCTGTACACATATGCACAAGAGAGGCAAACCTTACAAATTCAGTACTGCAAATTCAAGCCTGTCTGTGCACAGGTTTTGCAAAGGAAAAATTTTAAAATAGCTGCATAAAGCTATAGCTGCATAAAGGCACAAATGGCAGGTTTTTGGTAGCAGGGGGCTGCAGTCCCGCCTGGCGTGGAAAGTAGCCTGCAGCCAGTCATAGTCAGTTCCAGACGGTGCTGACACAGAAGTGCCTGTGATTTTGTAAAAAGTTAAATTCAGCTAAGATTCTCAAGTCCAGGCTGTTTTGCCTACATGATGCAGTACCAAGGTGACTTAGATTGTTCCTTAAAACTTCATACTAAGCAGAAAAATAATAGGCTTCAGACTTTTTGTCTCAGTACTTATACAAAACACCACTGGTGTAACTATGGCAGTAGTGTATTCAATAGCCTAGGGAAATACAAACAGATTGCAGTAACATTCACTTAGGTTATCTTTCAATGCATGTCTGAGCTAAGTAGCACTGACAGAAAGTTCATCAAAATACATTTCTCCATACTGACCAGAATTAGGTCTGTATTGCTGCCCTACTCAGGAAGCATGGGCATTGTAATTACTTCAGGCACTCACCTGGCATAACTCACATCATTGTTACTTCATTTCAGATGCTCTCCAATATTAACTGTGTTTTCCTCTCAGTTAGATTGTGTGATAAATCCATGAATCACACCATTTAAAACAAGAAAGCAAATAACAGTGATTCTTACATTATGAGCCTAAAAACCCCTGACAATTGCTAAGGGTGGAATATATACTTGAAAAATAAAATCAAATTTCAGGCAGCAGTGAACTGTATCTGTAACTCCTCTCTTTCTGTTCAATGACCTCATTCTAACTCATAGATATTTATCAGCAATAATTGGCACACTCCTTGGTAGCTGAAAAATACTGACAAAACTAAGTCCATAAGGTTGTAGTTCTTAATTTCCTAAATAGGGCAAAAAAAATCTGAAATAGTTTAATGCATTTAGCTTTTTTATATTTTTAAGTTTTCCTAGTAGGAGATGTACTATGCTTTTTTTGTTTGCTATTTTGAAGGATAGAAAAAAAATAAACAAACATAATAAAAAAAAGCCAACAATTCTTGCATTATGGTCTCTTTAGAGAAAAAAATTTTTCTTGAATTCAAAACCCCAGCCATGTTGGTCTTAATCAGACACATCAAATACATTAATTCATTAACTGAAGGATTGTAACTAGCAAAACCAGCTGTAATGCACAAATTTGAGGTTACTGTTTTGACATTTTTTTTAGATGTTCTCTAATTTTTATGAAAAGGTGATCATTTTCTGACAATTTGTAACAGTATATCTACATACTAGCAGTTCTAAGAAGCAAACAGATGATTACCACGTATTCATATGAAATTAGAAGGATAATTCTACTTGAAAAGTTATGTACATACATATGTATGTCAGGTGCAGGGCAAAAAAAAATGCAAAAATAGCATAAAATAATTTGTCATAATTTGTATTAGACAGCCAGGAACACAGGCCATACACACACACACAAAAATGAGGGGGGAGGGAGGGAAGGGTGCTTACAACACAGACTTCTTCAAATACAGATTAATATACAACAACTTTTAAGACAGCCCACAGCAATGAGAAAGCTTTTCCACCAAGCACTGTGGTGCTCAAATGCTAAGACTTGAGATGAATCTGAAGACTTCAGCATGGCACTCAACTAGTAATATCAATTTCTTGCAAAGCAGTGTCATTCTAATGTGCATCCCAATGTTAACCATCATTATTGCAGTCAAATAGTTTGTGTTCTTCACTGTTAAACAATTTTATTGTTTTATGAGCTAGGTAACATTTATAAGAACAACAAGGAGATGAACTCCATTGGAGTTAAGAATCAAAAAGTTTATTTGCCAAAAGTTTCCTAGACCAACTTCATCAGTCATCAATACTTTAAGGCTTTGAGGAAGGGGTTCACTAATTTACTAAATTCACTAAATTAACATTCTAAACTTGTGACCATTAGTGGTAGCAAACCTTAAAAAAAAAAAAAAACTCCTGGGGAAAACGCCTTCATTCAAAATGATTTTCAGTGCCAGTCCATCAACATGAGAGCTGTTTCTTAACTTTGTTCTAAGAGTGGTCATTGCCATTTGGAAATTCACTGCTTCGATTCCTGTTGATATACTGCTAAATGGAATTGTTCTGAAAACATCACTTCCTAGAGCTGATCTCTCAGAGGCAATAGGCACCTGACTAAGTTTTGCAATTTTATTTGAACACTAACAGCATTCATGAGCCTGCTCTGTAAGCTTCTGAGGACAAGAGAAAGAAGATCTTGGTCTTCACCACTTCACAGCCTGGCTAAATACCACTAACACAAAGGAAGAGAGAGCACTGTGGTCATCTAGGCCAGTCACTGAAAACTTCAGTTTCACTTACTCTAGTTACTTGCTGGAGAATAGTTACTTGCAAGACTGAAGTAACTAGTTACTCGTGAGACTAAAAGTAAACTGGAGATGACAATGCCAGATGCTGTGAACAATAGCTGTTTCTGTCATTCACGCCTGCTGTGTTCTGCTCATTGTCTGTGCAGTTACACCTGAGAACCCCTTTAATGGAGAGGGGGGAAAGCTGAATAGCTTTTATGGATGCTACAAACAACCAAAAAGGATGTTTCTAAAAGGTGGTCCATATGGCAGGTGAATCTGGGTCAGTGTTGCATCATATGTTCCCAGTTGGAAGCTGGAGGGTAGACGGCAGGAAAAATTATTTCTTACTCTAAGTAAGGAAATGAATTCATTGCATGAGGAAGTTACTAGGAACTGATGTTATTAAGAGGAATTTCAGAGAGATGATTTTAGCACAGTAAAAATGTTTATTAATCAAATATAAACAACAAAACTTAAAGCCACAACAGAGATGACGTTGTGACTTCTCATATGCTAGTATCAATACATTAATAAATCATTGAGTTAAAGGACAGAAAACATTCCCCATTTCCCAGGTGATAAAATGCTGCAGGACAGCTTTGAGAGTTCAGTGGTCTCTAATTGTCCCCCTGCCCTCATCACAAAGCACGTTGTTTGCTTTTCTAGGGAAATTATCAACAGAACAATATCCTAAAGATATATTTATTTTTGTGTTTGTCCAGTAGTCCCTCCTTCATGATCTTGCTTTTTCCAGGTACCTGCCTCTAACTAAACTTCTTTCTTTGCCATTTACTGTAGAGACCAAATCCACATCTTCTATGCCCTCTTTCCTTCCTTTTAGAGGTGTCACAGGTCCCCTGCAGCTATTTACGACTTTTCTCCATTATGGCCTTACCATCCTGAACTTTTTAAAGGCACCGTATACAAAACTATTTTTTCAATACAAGTCTCCATGCAAACATCAATAAATTGTGAAGGTTTTCCTTCTCTTTTTTGGTACCTGAATGACATTCATATCTCAACTTACTAGCACATGGATGATCATAAAGCCTTTTCTTAGAGCCCTTGTACAATAACTGACGTTCTAGATAGTGGAACTAGGTAATGGAGTTAGTAACACAATGCACAGCTCCACAGAGGTAGAGTACCCTGAGGCGTGCCTTCAAGAGGCTTAAATTGCAAAGGACTGCAAAAAAAGACTGGGAAAGGAAAACAAGACTAACCACTGCCTAGTGCTGTTGCCCTGTTTGCAGCTACAGAAGAGTCATTTGTCACCCAATGCTGTACATGTATATCTGAAGCAGCCCAAATGAGCCGAACTGCTGGCTGCCAGGCTTGCATTTTCTTCCCAGCCACTCATTCCCATCCCCTCTCCAACACACACACCCTGCCAGACTAGCAGAAAAACAGGACATTTTACTTCCTAAGAGTGCCTTCATCTGCAATTTCAGCCCCTCTGAGAAATATCTAATACCAGCACAGTTACAATGCTGGCCAGGCTCACCTTGAGCATTTTCAGTTTTACTTCCACTTGCTCCAAGCTTTGCGAATAATCCCAGCCCAGCCTATTGTTTTAGTCATCCTTAGAAAACTTTGCTACACTTTGTGAATGCGAGTACATCAAAACTGTATAGTGAACCTGAGCCCATCAAAATCACATAGCCCCCAAATGCTTTCCAAGCAAGCCTACTCTTCAGTCTGAACCTTAGATAAACTCCAGCATAGAACAATGAACAAATTCTCAGTTTGCACTCCTCTATGCCTGTGGCCTAGTGATGCCCACTCCCCGCATTACCTTCACTGGAATGCCTTGCAACAGTGTCAGAGACAATACATTGCTGTTACATGTAAGCTCCTTCCACATCTAGCACCAGACAATGGGAAAAGAAGACACTTAACCCAAACCTCCCTTCAGAACACAATTAACTCACTGCATCTGAGACACAGATGTTTCAAGACAATATGGGGGCATGACACATTCATCACATCAGCCTGCTCCTAGCCCTTGTCCAAACAACACAGGCATGGTCCCTGAGGCAGCTGGGACAGCATCAGCAGAAGTCTCCTCCTCGATTCTTGTAGTCCTATAGCCCTCCCAAGCCTTTTTTCTTTGCTCACTTCCTTGTTCACTTGTCTGTTTTGAAGCAGCCTTGGTCCTTTATCTGTGTTTCTGCATTCATGCTGCCAGATATGCCCAGAATTTTGCATTTCAGCATTCACATTGCCTGGATACATGTCCCCACTCTGAAAGGAGTCCAGGAACCTGGACTATGGTAGGTGCCAACATGGTTAACGCAGAAGTTACAAAGCATGGTGCTTCAATAATTGTGTGGTTCTGCCTGTATTAACTACAAATAATTATAAGAACACAGGGGCAAAACTGGCTGTGTACCAGCACTGAAATGGTGAAATGACATCAGGAAAAATAAAGGGCACACAGACAGATTATATCAGGCATTAAATTATCTCAGAGTGGGAGAAGAGCAAGAAGACTGCCTGAAATGGGAGAGTTGTCCTGGATGCAAACCTTCAACTGAAAGTAGCAACTGTTTCCAGAAGACAGTTATTTCACTCTCAGGGTGGACTAGCTTGAAATAAAAGAGCAAATGTAATAAATCTATTGAAAGTTATATGTGATTGTTTATTATATATATATATATATATATATATATATATATACACATGCAAATATTGTATCTAGACTTGGAATAGCTTGCCCATTAAACAAAGTTATTCAGAGAAAACCCTGTTGCGTAAAGAAAGTCATAAGAAAGTTTAGCCTATTCAATTAAAGACAAAGGTCCAGATAAGCCAATAAAATATGCCTTCTTCAATTCACTGCTGAATTTCTCTGCAATTAAATTTACTTAGGGTCAAAAAGGCAATTTAATGCATGATTATGTGTTGAGTCTGCATTCTTTTTCTAAATTACACAATGTGGTAATTTGGTTTTTAAAAAGAAGTACTGTAGAAGATCCCAAAGGCCTATCAAACACACAGCACATTAGAGACAAAAATAATGCATTTCTTCTTTTAGTCATAGTATCATTGACTGATGCATCTAAGAGCATTAGGCAATAGTGTCAGACACAAGTGCATTTTTAATTTCCCTCTATCACTTTAAGTCCCTTTCTTTCAAATGCCTACTATTATTTTTCCTGAGGTGTGAGTGCTAGGCATAATTTGTTCCTTCAAACTCTAGGCAATTTGTTCAGTCAATATATGTGTGAAAAGTTGCAATTATAGGGAGAACTGACAGCACTGTACATAACCATTGCTGCCATTTGCTATCAGGAAGACCTCATTTTCAAAAAATTCTCATTTGTTCAGAACTTTGCCAAACTTTAATTGCAATGTCACTTTATAAGGTTCAATATCTGTCTCAGATTAATAATAATAATAATAATAATAATAATCTTGAAACAAGGCAAAAGCCCTTTAGGACAATTATGCTAGGGAAATATATTGTTTGCCAATGAATATAGAAAAAATTACTGGATGTGAATGGCTCAGCAGACAGAGAGAGGGATAAGAAAATACAGTGGGCAACTGAAAAGTAAAGTTTTGAGGAGTCTGCCTGAGAAGGAAATTCAGACTTGGAACCAGGAAAAGCAGAACTAAGGGCTAGGATGTAGGCATTAAAAAACTGGAATGAGGAGTCAGAGTTTTTTGTTTGTTCTTTGTTTTAAATGAACAGCTAAAGTTAGCATGGTTAAGAAAGGCATATCACATACACTATAGACAGAGGAGTGACTGAGATTAACATGATCAAGAAAAGGCTCAAGAATTTGGGTTAAGTAGGCAGACAGGAGCCAAGATTAAATGAGAAACAGGTTACAGACATGTTTCTAGATGGGTCATGCACATGGAGAAACTGGAAGGCTTATTACCATATCCTTCTCCTGCCTGCTGTATGCCACCTCTTCTCTCCTCACTGCTTTCCCAGATCTAGATCTACATTGTACAAATGCAGAAGCTGTCCTCAGTGAAACCGCGTGGCTACGTACTAGTTGATCAGCCAGATCTGCTCACTTTTGTGTGAGGACTGCCTACAAGTCCCTGTTTCAAGCAGCTGTTTATCTTAACTCCCCTTAATCACTTCCATGTGTTGCCAGTTGTATAGTAGTGGCATGGGCTGCAAAAGGTGAATGTGGGCAGTAAAGGATTCAGTTCCTCTAATCCACTGCTTTTCCCTGTACTGTACTAATACACAGCTTTCAAGCAATGCGAGTAGTCACACTGTCAGCTAGGGATCTGATATTTTAGCACTGGCCATTGGTCTCAAGTAGCTCTGCAACCAATTTTGCCTGCATCTCTGAAGACTCTGCTAGCAAACATCACAGTGTGCAGTCTTCACACCAGTGCTTGTTTTCGGGAGTCTCCTGAAGTGCAGGAGTGCACAGTGCAGCTAACATGGCTTAGTTTCCACAAAGTTTTAGAACCCCTGACTCCCTAAGGATTCTCTTTGAGCTCTATTCAGTTTCCCAGACATCCCTGTGCTTCGCTGTCGTTTCACTTCCACAAATGCTACCTTCCCTTTCTACCTTTAATGTAGACACACACACACACTGCCTGGCATTCCCCAAAGAGTTAATACTGTCTGATTGCACAGAGCTTTACTGCCTCTTCCCTGAGATTCCTTTTCCTTGTAACAAGAACATTACCAGCAACAATTCAACATCTAAGAGCTCCCTTAGTGCCTGTTTCAATTTCCTCTGAAACATCCCAAAAGCCAGGCTAACTCCAAAGTCATTCTTATTTACTGATATCTTCTAAGGAATAACAAGAAGTTCTCAGCTCCACTCAACTATCTGTGTGCTGAAATCATATTCTTGGATTCACAGCCTGGGCTGACCAATTGCTATATCATTATAGTCTTATCTTTGATAAGAGAAGGGACTTGCTGTCCACTCACTATTAGATCTGTGATAACCAGTTTATTGAAATCTGCAGATCTTTTACAAATTTTTTGTCCCCTAATAGATCCTACTAAAGCAGGTAGCTTATTTTAATAGCTCATCTAATGATTTGATCTTTACCTGGGAAACGTCCTCACTGTTTTCCTCCAAATATAAATCAGATAAATTAAAACAGTATCTCTTTACTGTTTTACTGTGTGATTAGCACATCTGTCAAATAATGTTTTCAGCTCTTGAACTGGACTGATCATTATTGTTGACCACCACATATCATACGCCTCCACTGCTTTCTTTCAATACTTAAATACTTTATCTTCTCCACGTCTTTTAAATTCACTGTGCTCACCTTCATACAGACTCAGCTGTATGCCCTTCATCTGAATCAAAAACCTTCTTCTACTGTTTTGTCTCCCTCTCAGTCACATTCTTTGCTATTGCCCCTCTTCGATGAGCTACAATATTTTGCTTTTTGCATTTCAAAAAATATTCCACATTCATAAAATTAAATTGTTTACTCAAGAAACTACTGATAAGCAATTTCGTAAAGTGACAATAATACTCAAGCTTTATGCGTGCATACTTGGCCAAATGCTACCTTTCCCCAAAATACACATAGCTCTCTACCCTCAAAAGCCTACAAATTTGCCTTAGTAAATTTCTTGGTAACAGATCCATTTTCCAAAATGCAAATAGCCCCTATGCAGAAATTAGCTATACATTTCCGCATGTTCAAGCCATAAAATCCAACTTCTGACTCACTCACAGGAAGCCACCTATGACTGTTTGAAAGAGTTAGGCAGTGCTGTGTCCTCTAACAGAGTTCTGCATATTCCCTTCCACACCAGGCACTCTATTTTTATCTATTGATATATGACATTTATCCATATCATATAATACATTTATATATATAAGTGCTTTTCATATTTTGACAGGAATTGTTTTGTTTTCCCTCCAAAAATCTCAAGCAATTCAATTTAGTTGAAACAGTCTTTGCCATCTTTCACCTGAAGTTGCAAAATTTCTAATTCAAAGCCAATTAAGGGCCAACACACACTGAATGATGCTTATCGCTTTTGCCTAAGTTGAATTATTCACAGCTCATTCCCATTTGTTGAAATCCATTTCAGCTTTGTCTTCTGGCCAGATACATTGCAGATGCCTCCTACCGGAAGGTTCTCTTTTGGCTCATTGTCAGTTGGACATGACTGTATACTGGTAGGACCAGCTCAGTCCAAATATGCACCTTCAATCAGTACCATCTGTATTGTTCTCCTCCTACTTCATGCAACTTGGCTGTCAAGGCATATAAAAGTAATTATAAGTGCAGGAGAAGAAATATGCTCTCAAGTTGAAAAGCTTGCCAAAGGGAAATGTAGTATTAATAATGACATTACAATGCTTATTTACTGCAGGGAACTTTTCATTATCTTTCTGAATTTAAGTAACATATCTGGTGATAACCCAAAGGAAAGGAGGCTGCAACAGTCAGGGACACTGACCCAGCACAAAATGATTTTTTCTGCTAGTATACGAAGCCCAATATTGGGGCTGCATCATCTTCTCACTCAGGACAAGAATTCCAAGGGTTGAGTTCCTGCCACAACTACTGGTCCACCAGCACCAACTTCCCATGCTAGAAGTGATCAGTGACACGCGGTCCGTCACTGCCCATAGACAGTCTGCAGTCACCTCACAAATCAGATTCTCCCTTTCTATCAGTGATTTCCATAGAGTTCTCTAAGTCACATGTACTTAATAAAAAAAGACATCTACCCACTGGCACATCAGGGAAAACAGCAGCTTCAAAAGACTACAGTCATTACTAGCACTTGTCTTCATGTTGTGTGAATTGAGTTTGGTTTTGATTTGCAAAGCTGGGGGGGTGGATTACTCAGAATTATTTTTCTATTCTATCTGTAATTATACCAATAATGTTTACAGTGTTTGTAAAATCAATAGGAGTTATCTTCCTGGAGTTATTGGCATAAACTCAGCAGAAAGCAAGTAAAAAATATAAAGTTTATGGTGTTGTGATGTAGATAAACCTGTGGAGCTATGGATTTTGTGGTTCACCAAGCTGACAGTATGGACTCCTATTACAATTGCATGCATGCAATGTTCACACACAAGACAAAACATTAATATCTTTATGAAAATCAAATTTAGGACTATATTTAAACAGAAGATAATTTATATAAGTAGAGGAGTTGTTAGTGTACCAGATAAAATTTGAGTAGGCAACTGACAGGAGCATCACATCCTAGAAAGAAGCAAGAGGTTATGCAGGAGGGGGCACCACACTGAAGTTCTTGCCTTTGACAGTAAATCTTGGATTTAACTGAGGTCATGAGGACTAAACAAAAGCTGAAGAACTTTTGGAACAGAAAAGACATGGAAATGAGTATATCATGAAAAGATGAGTAAGAGGGGAAAAAAAAACAGTAGTATATTTAGAGTCTTTTTCCTCCCATGACTGGTAACAGAAGGATTTGTGGCAGAGAGGTTACAGTGGGATAATATCAGAATACTAAATAAGACTACAAAAATGAATGAGGAGACATGACAAGCTAAAAATATTCAAGCATCACAAACAAATCTTTATTGAATGGAAAAGGACTGATAATATATTATCACAATTACTTTAATTGAACATAATTGTTTTAATTCCATGTGCTCAGATTACACTTAATGAAATCAGGATATACACTTAAATTTGTGCATGTTCCTAACTTTCTGTATTTTGAATATTCTTGATATATTTGATATATTCTTGATATATCTTGACATATTTGTGGCAAAATTTGAGTCTTAAAAAAGCAAAGAGGTATTTTTCCATTTTGATGGGAAGCAAAAGAGATGCAGAAGTTACACAGCTAACATCACGTATACAAAACAGTAGAAAAAAAAGTATGAACAGACTTTCCGTAAACATAGCTATTACACATTTTCATTCATTTAACTGTGAGGTTTTTATTGACAGCATTAAAACCATTCCTGAATGGCTTTATTCAGGAATCAAAATGAGTATCTACACCACAAATATCTATTATTTCAGGTCTTAACTCAAATCAGTATGTTATCAAATTCTGGGAATAATTATTCAAGTTGACATAAAATTTATTTCCAAAACATTTAGAAGCAAGTCAATAAATAAGCAAGGAAGGTTCCTGCCTTTTCTAGAAAAAAGGCTTAGTTGTGAACAGATGCACCTGAAACAGTATGAAACTAGGCAGTTTTAAGTTTTAGTTATTCACTCTTTGCAAATAAAATTTTACCTCACCAGAGGAGAAAGGAGAGAAATGACAGTTCTATCTTGACTTTCACATCAAGATATTTACAGCCATCCTATCTCTGTCAAATCTGATTATAAACCAGGGATCAGCAGGCAGGAGATTAAAAGCTCATCTGAGTAGATGCAACAAATGAAATTGATGAGAATTGCCCATAGTGCGCCAGTTTTACAGACACAGTCAGCCGGAGTGACATACTATTGGAATTAAAAATATGAGCTTTCTTATTCTCTCTCTGGCTTTGAAATGCAAATGAAAACTGCTGGAGTTGTAGAACAGCAAGTGCTAACCTTTTTATAAATAGTGAGAGTCTTCTCCTGTTAACAAGTTTTATGGAACACAGGATCAGCATTATATTAAACAGATATCCTTGCTGATCCTTTTCTTTTTCTTTTTTCTTTTTCCTTTTTTTTTTTTTTTCTGTTATTGGAGAATTTTTCTTCATATGTATTATATGCATTCAATTTCTATGCTGGAAGAAAAGGAAGTACTTATTGCTACATCTGCTGTTATGTACTTCAGGTGCTGCATTAAAAAAAAAGTCATTTGAGTACTTATCTACGTGCTTTAGAGAAACCACAGCCCAAAAGGAAGTGGCCAGGCCAGCTTTAAGGGCAGCAAGCCCTAGAAATAGCTGTTTGTATACATTATCCCTATCAGAAGGATGATCAAAGAGTTAAAGAGATAGATCTCACTACTTAAGAAGAAAGTGGTATGTGTTTGTTTTTTTGTTTGCCTTTTTTTTCTCTCTCCTCAAAGTTGCCTTTCCCACAACCACTAAACAAATAAATGGCATTCTGCTCTTTTTCAGTTGCCACAATGTAATTTACATTTACCAAATACTTTTTTACTGACTTTACAGCTTATCACCCTCGTATGTTTTGAGCATGAAATGATGCAAGTTAAAAATGGGTATCCTTCAATTTTCTGATACAGTGTAAAACCATGACCTTTCTGATATACAAATGTACCACAGAACAGAAAGTCATCTCAGCCACTAGAAGCAAACAAAGTGACACATTCTAAGTCTCCCCTTGCAAGAGCAACACCTTAGAGAAGAGGCAGACACACACAAGCACTCCATACAGTACCTAATGCTAATTTGGGAGTTAACGTGGGCCCAAATCTGTGCCTGTTCCTTCAAGCACAAGAGCAGATGCAAGTGCATTCAGGGCACTGCTTCCTATAGCACACAAGCATCTCTCCCACAAATGTGTTGAGTGTAGGAGTAGCGGACAGAGTAAGTTTAATTTCTTTCTCCATGAACTGCAAATGCAATTTCTCCTGCCGCACCCTGGGAAAAGTACAGAAGAAAAACTATCCTCCCACTGTGGATTTACTAAAATTGTTTTATTTTTTTAATGAATGGAGAAGAGACAGAAAGAAATCCAATGCAGAATAAAACTCTGCTGCTCATACATTTTTTTTCAATTATACTATCTAAAATAGATGATTCACTTTGACATTTTGAAAGTTCTTTTTTTTTTTTTTTTTAAAATCTTTAGCGATAGCTGAAAGAAAAGTTTTGGAAAAAAAAAAAAAAAAAAAAAAAACACTACACAGAAAGTCAGAATAAGTAAGCACTTTCCACATCCTCCTTATCCTCCCACATTTTCCTTTAGGAATATTTCTACTTTTATGGCCTAAATTCTTCACCTGAAGTCAAACCTTCTGTTTATGGCATCACAGTGGTTGCTGTGGAGGTGATTATGATGTACAAAGCCAAAAACGATGAGTTCAAACTTGGAATGTGCAGCGGTATCTTGCTAAACTTGCCTAAAGTAGTAGCAGATACTAAAAAAAAGCAGACCGTGTACATTGAAAACAAGCAAATTAACTTTTTAATGACTGTTTCCGATCAGCTTTCATTATCACAACTGTTTTCAGATACGTTACTATAATGGCTGTAGAGGCTAAGTGCTAAACTACACATATGGAAACAAGCAAATAACATGAGCAGACAGTGCTAACACAGATGGCAGCAGAGTCCTAACCACGCTCTTCAGTAGTGCCTGCTGTGACTGCTATCTTCTTCTGTAGCAGAAACATACAGACAACAAATTGTGGTAACACAGATATGCACTATGCAGTGCTGCTCTGACAATGAAAGTACTTAATGTCACCCTTCATACAGCACATTTCTCTACACCAGATTCCAGACTCAGAATGAGTTATGACCAGAGAACACAGATTCCTGAAAAAGCTATTAGTTCACTCTAATTCCTTCTGCTACAAGGATTAGTTTCACACACACCCTCTCACACATACACACATTTAAAAATACAACCGTTCAAGGGCAGGTGCTAATTCCCAAGAAATATGTTAAATATTACAAATGGGAGAAATCTGTCTTGCCATTTGCATCACAGAGTCAGCCAATGCCAAATTTTCACACCTTTGGTGGCAGAAAGAGTCCTTAATTTTTCCCTGCATCAGGAAAAACATAAATTAGTTAAATTAAACAAATTAGTTTCCAAACCAGGTGTTGCCCCTAACATTGACACCTGAAGTATTACCAGGAGTGCACAGGTTATAAATCTTTGTACTTTCAATATCCCCTTGTGAAGAACATTAGAGTAGATAACAAATTAGAGAAACCAGAAAGCCACATATACCCTTTATGTTTGGTAATTTTTTTCATGGCATACAGTTTTACACAAGACAAGAAGTGGTTCCAAGTTAGATTGGATGCCAAGGTCCGAGGAAAACCATGACAATTTCTGAATCAGAGCTGTACTGATAGAAATGTTTACTCATGTACTTGTTAAAAACAAAAATCTGCAAAGAGCAGTGAGACAAAGGCAAAAAGAGATACCGGATAAACAGTTGAGGATAATGAAAGTAAGAGGGAGAAAAAAAAAAAAAAAAAAAAAAAAAAAAACAGAGAAATGTTAATGGTGACAGAACTCAATCATATCACATTAAAATATTATTAAGCAATTGCAGGAGTGTTAACAAAGTAATTATATTAGCCTTCTAAATACAGCTATTTAGATAAGCAAGACAATGGCTGCTAACACCAAAAAATATTAAGTGCTTCCTTGGAAAGAAAAACAATACTTTTATATTCCTAGAAAACATATTACCAGCAAGGTCTCACTACTGCACACAGATTGTATTGCCCAACAGTCTCCTAACTGGAAGTGCCATTGGGAAGCACTGAAATTCACTGGCAGGTGAAAGAAGATATCAGGACATACAGATGAAACAGAGCTGCAACATTTTCAGCAGGTTCATTGAGCCAGACACAAGGCACACCCAGAGAAACCCACCTCATACTGCTGGTGGGGTGGCATGTAGAGCCTCAGTGCCAGCATCCCCAAAGCTGGGACCCAGAGAGCACTAGCAACCTAGATCAAATAGGACTATCAAGTTTCCTGACTCCTAACAAAAGAAACCAGAGACAGATCCCAGAAAAATCTGTGAAAGGCTCCTGATGTTCACAGAGGCGTTCAGTGAGTACTGGGCCTGTAGCTCCATGTCTGCTGCTATAAGGCCATGGCTTCTTTGCTCTTGGCTGCAAGGCTCAAGAAGTGAAGTTAGATTTCACTGAAATGTGGGATGTTTGGTTCACAGGCAATTTATTTATTTATTTATATTTATTCATTTCTAATCTGATTTGAACCAGAGGAGTTGATGATTCACAGGAAATGGCCTTGATTACAGAGCATGGTGTGGAAATCCAGGTAGATAACACTTAAATAGATCCTACACTAGTTCTCTTCCGTTAACATTGCTGAATAAAGGTGCATGTACCAGAGATCGATGATCTTACTCTAGAAGAGAATAAAAGGTTAAAATGAATATTGAGGCTGGACCTCTAAAGCAAGGCAGATACATTCAGGAGCAAACTTCAACAAATTTAAGGAAGAAATGAAGCAAAATAGAGCAGTCTAGAGACTGAAGCCCTCACCCCTATCAAAAACAAACAAACAAACAAACCAAAAAAAAAACAGCAGAGCTGTTGAACCTTTCAGGCTCTTTCCATAATGACCAGGGACCTCTGTTCTATAACTACATTGGGATATTCCAATTACTCAAGTTGTCAAGACTCTTCTTACCACAAAATCTCGCCTGCACTTCTTATTTATGCAGGGGACAGCCTCAAGGCTACATACCTGGCACACTGTATTTCTCAAAAAGTTACCATGTTTCTCAGTGCACTGTTATGTGGGATTGCAAGCTTAAGAATGGCTGCTTTTACTCTTATTCAGAAAGTCATGCATACAAGCAAGTTCTTAGTCTTATGTGGTATTTTTTCTGGAACAAGGCAATTTGGGTTATGTTTTACTAATGATACTTCAGATCATCTGAGGAACCATTTCAGCACCACTTCTTCTTGGCCCAATTTCTACACAGACATGGCCATCAGGTAGAACTCCCACTTCCACAGAGTTTTTAGGCTTGATTTTGAATTTGGACTTGAGAAAAAATAAAAATGTTTGTCACATTTTGTGCTTTCTCCTTCCTTGGATATTTTCAGCAGTGGACCTGAGAAAAACCTGTGCAATTTGTTCTGATGTCACAGCTGACCCTGAGCAGGAGATTGAACTAGAGACTTCCTTAGGCTCCTTCTGACCTGAATTATCCTCAGTTTCCTCCAGATGTACCAAATGGAGTTAGAGTATAATGGATGGAAATATTTTAACTTGATTTTAAAAAGATCCATACAGCTTTGTGACACCATACTGATAGAGAATTTTGCAACCTTCGTCTTTTAAACAACATTGTCTTAAGTTTGTATGTCTAACATCAAAATGGCATTATGGTGCTACAGGAATAAAATACAGCAAAAAGCTGGCCACAATCCAGGGCGCATCTTCAGATTGATCCCTTCGTGCAACAGAAGAATTGCTGAAAGTTATTAAGAACTCTGCAAGTCCCTCAGGTGTCACTTAATCACTACTTCTGTATGATCATCTGTCTGTGTCAGCCCCCAGAACAAGCTGCAAAACAAACAAACTCAAAAAGCCTAGAAAATAAGCTCACCAACTGCTATTGTGCATAAAGTGGCTACGTCCCACAAGTTCAAATCTTTCAAAGATCAGAATCTCATCCCAGTCACTACAGTTTCTGCAGAGTGATCCTTTACGTGCCTTTACAATTGTAATATAGCACCCTCCCAAGAAGCAAAGAAATTGATTTGGACTGGTTTCTCAGCCTAGAGATTAGGAAAAAAATGCTGCACAAAAGAAAACACAAAACATGTTCCTTTTACAATCACACTATTACCAGCCCTCAGTGAAGAATAACCAGACTTTCTCCTGTTACACAATGAATAAAAACATTGATAAATTCTTCTTTGCTTTGTTAGAAATTACTTCGGTAAGCCAAAGGTTTGGAGCAACCGCGGCTGCACCATCAACATAAACAAGTGACCAACCCCTCAGGCTACTTCATGTTAACTGAAATCAATACGTGGACTCAGAGCAGCCAGCCAGAGAGAGCCAACAAAGTCCAACATCATCCATACTGGAAAAGGGAAAGACCATGTTTCCCTAAAGCATTTCTTATGTTCTAAAGATCACTTGGAAAATCCATTTTAAAGACAGTTGAAAGTATCTCTTAAAATCACAAATAGATAGAAGGCCAAAAATTTAGCTCTAGCTTAAGAAGAAAAAAAAAAAAAGTTATGAAAAAAGATTGCATTCCCATTCCCTCACTCCCTCTAACTCATGCTAGAACACTGTAAGCTATACATTAATCAAGTCAAGTTTAGAATATAAGGATGCCTTATGTTTAGAAATGATGCAGAAGTCTGGAAACATTCTGCCCAGCACAGCAACTCATCTGTTCTGTGATCCTGGCTGATGTGAATGCATCACAAGGGTGCCTTGATCTTTCCACATATAGCTTCTGATTATAGAACCTCCTCTCACTTACCTCTAAAAAATAAAAATGATTTGTACACCCATTTCTTGTCTAGCAAAAACCATGACCTCCCACATGAAACAACAGTGACTATCAGCCAAAAAGAAGAAACTGGTGGGGACACCTGGTTATACTATATGTGAATTTCCTCAACCCAGCTTCTGGAGAAAAAAGAATCACTTCTCAACTTCCCATTCCACCCCCTCACTATAAATGCCAGCAGTTTAGACAGCTCTAGTTTCAGAGTTTCAGAGTAGTAAGTATTGAGCTAAATACTGGAATGGTTTATATAGCAAAGCTCAATGCAGTCATTGACAATAACAAGTCCTTTTTCTCACTTCTTTCAACAGGCTCTTGGTTTTGTTATCACAAACTAACAGCTCTACTTTAATCCACCCTCAGGAGAAGGTTCTCCCCACTAATTCCTACTCCTCTTTTATGCTTTTAAATACTTTATATAGGAGTACAGCATCAACAACTCTTTATGAAAATTGGCCATAGAGAGCACACAAAAATATTCTTAGACATCATAGCACGCAAGACAAGATCACAAAACCACCACAACAACAACAAAAAAATCCATATATTTTACAAAACATGTAGGCTTTGTTTGCAAAACAGATCCTTCAGCATTTACTAATCCTTCTAAACACAACTATTATTATTATTATTTTTCATGGAAATAATGAGAATAATTTCAATAACATCACCACAGTCTTAAGGCTATGTGCTATCAAATGAGTCAAGGTACAGCCCGTTTAATACCTTTTTAATAAAAGGACACTGAATTGCAAAATACTCTGCTAAAGTAGCAACCAGAACACCATCTGCAAGCCCATGGCTATCTGCATTCACACGGCAAGAGGTGTGAATTTGCACCTGCTGGCACAGGCTCCCTGCCACTTGGCACCTTTGTTTACACCATGCCACTTGCCTGTTGTAGTAGAATTACTAAATATCAAAGAAGCCCACTATTGTTTTTTTTCATTTTCTGTTTCATGCTTCAATATTTTAATTAGCACAAATTTAAAAATGATCAACAAAATCAGAGCATATCAAAGAGAACCTACAGTAACAACATTCCTGGTTTAACTGTTGTACATGTATGTGTATTACGGCTGTGCTGTGATTTTGTATGATTAGAAATCCTACAGCCTCCACCCGATTTCATATACATGGAGGCAGAATACAAAAATGCTACCCTGGAGTTTCATGAGAAAGAAATTGAATCCTAGGAGGATAAAGATATTCCAGGTTTTGTGATGGCTTATCCTGCTGCTGCTTAGAACAGCACTTGGTCAAGTCCAGCCCAAATACATATGGGAAAGCAGTCGGGAGTTGCCACAGTTCCAATCATTATGGCAATGTGATGAAACAAATTCAGTGCATAAACAGACATTCCAACTTTAGTTAATGGACAAGATGATTCATTGTTATAACATGGCAAGACTAAATGGAAAGACAAAGGCAGAGACACTAGACTGAGCGCTGAGACTGGAAACTTCCAGATGTGAGTATAAAATGCCCCTGAGCCAGGGTTATTCAGAAATATAAAATACTTCAGAATGTACTAAAATGAGATAGTTTCTATACTTCTGTCAGAGTAACTACTTCACCTAGCTTCGCAATTTAAACTGCAAGAGCCAAATTATCAAAGTAATTTTTTCCCCTTTTAAAGCACACCTTGCATTTCCCAGCAAAGTGATTTGTGACCTCTGTCTGATTAAAACTCTCCAAATCTTCTTTAAAAAGAAAAAAAAAAAAAAAAGTCTGGATATGGGTTGGAGAAGTCGTCTTTGGTTTCTAATCTATATTTCTCTGCAGAAATTGAATTTAAATGAACATCATAAAACTGTATTTGCAGTCAGCCTCTAAATTCTAGATGCTGTGTTTGTCATTCCATTGTAAACTCAGATTTAGAATAATCTATGGCTTTGTAGCTCTGGTTACTTATTTATAATTGTACAAGTTGTAATGTTAAGGTTTTATTATTGTCATAAATAAACTCTGCCATGAACTAGGGGGAAAATGCCATATACAGCCATGTTACAGGTATTTGCTAATTTTATCATATGCATTTCTGGCCAAGAAGAGTATGGTTTTCCTCACCCACCCGAGTAACACCAATGTGAACTTATTTGAAAAATACTACAGAAGGAAAACATTTTTCAAATTTAAATAATAATAATAATAATAATAATAATAAATCAGAGACTACCAATGACTGCTACCATGGCTTTGAGTTACTGAGAACCCCAAGCCTCACTGTAGAATAGGAAAACTAAAACTAAAACTAAAAATAAAAATAAAAATAAAAATAAAAACCACAACAGAACTTGACTCTTGAGTCACACAAGTTCTCTAAGAAGTTGTATCTAGTATACATATAGTAGTACAATTAAGTTAAGTGGTATCAGCTTGTGTTCACATCAATGGAAAGGCTAAGAGAGTTAAAACTCGCTTAGTAAACCAATCCTTCTTGCTCTTCATGTCAAATCCTTTATCCATCCATTTCCTTTGAATGCCATGTCTTCACAGCAAGGTCTGCATTACACATGGCAAACATGCTCCCTGGCTGATGTAACAAGACCACAGGAGCAGCTGAGGCATCTAAGTGTTAGTAGATCCAAACAGAAACAACATCAATGTTCATACTTGATGAACACATAGGCTAGAAAGTGTTTTAAGTTTCAAAGTTTACCTGCAGATTATTCCAGCTGAGTTGTCTCCCCAACTAATGCAAGTAAGCTGAGAAAGGCTTACTTGCTTTGAGAACTTATATTCTGTTATATTAAGCAGACATATATAACGCCTACATGAATTTCAGACATTCACTTTTACAAATACCACAATAAGCCACAGGTAAAAAGTGAGGTGTAGAGAACTACGCCTCCAGCACAACAGAAGATTTGGTTATGACTGCCTGAATACAACCAAGAACATTATTTCCCAGGAGAGAGAGAAAGAAAAAAGGAAGAAGCTGACAGAAAATACTGAAACACATTGTGAATATTTCAGAAAGAAATGTGTGAAGATTATACCATCTGAAATTGGAAAGTTTGTAGGACTCTTCATTTTTCTACTATCAACTGTAGAATTAGTCCAATCCAGTCGCAACCAGAAGTTGTTAGCATATGTACATACATCAAAGCATGTGCACCAGGAAAACCATGGTCAGGCTTGTAGGTTTTTTCCTCCATCCCATCCTTTCCCTAGTTCAACATAGAGAATTCCAGTTCTCTGGATCTACAACATGCTGACTTCTATCCTTACCTAATGAAGGGGAGACAACAGATTTTGTCCTGTTTTGTGACAACTCTAGATAGGCTAAGACTAAAACTAGTCAGCTGGCCCAGGTGGAAAAAAAAAAAAAAAAAATCTGTGTTGCTTTAGCTCACACTTATTTATTCAGCCTGCCTGGGTGTGATCCAACATATTGGCATGATACTGACTGATTTCATTGTGCTGGCTGAAGCACAGAAGACTTACATTTCCTAGCCTAAACTTGGCACATTTTTGTGAGAAATTAAAAAATAAATATTTGAAGTAATCATGTTCTAATACATCACTGGTGTGTACACACTCCTACACATACATCCAACACTATTTAGTTACATTTTTCTCCCTGCAGTTTTAATACTAATGATGCAGAACTACTAGTTTACTACAAAAGTTTTATATACCTTTAAAAACGTATATAAAAATATTGCTTTCTCCTCAGCAGTTTTTGTGGCATCAGATAATGTAAACATTTTTATCTCTCATAGCTTCTAGTCACAAACTTTCTATACCTACTCCCCAAGGGAGGAGGTTTCTTCAATGCATACAGGCATCTCAAAGTTTTGTTAAGTAGTACAGCAAAACACTACTTGATTTACATTGTGGTTTCCATTATGCTACTCCTTAACATCTGCTTAGAAAGCCTGTAGAAGAATTCTGGCTGTAGCTATCCATCTGGTTTTCAAGCTCTTGAGAGATTTTACAGGTAAAGTGCTATAAAAACAAGCTTTTTATAAGATCATTAATATTTATCATCTTATCAGGATCTTGAACTTCTTGTCTTGACAAACACTTTGTTTACTGTCTAGACCACAGCAGGTGGAAATGTTAGTCCTACTTTTCATCACTTTGCATTTTTCAAAGTTTCATTCCATGCAGAACATAAACTTCTGTCCACGAGATTACAGAAAATGTCATGTTTGTATTTGCGTTTTGAAGCATTTGAAAAACACAGGAAAATCTGAGGTCACGATGCCCTAAGTGCACGGTTCAATGATGAAAAAGCATTTTTTTTTTACTTGCAATTGATAACATAAAGTTGTTGATTAATAAAGTACTGAATAAGCATACTTGATATAGAATCATATCAAATAGCTCCATGTCAAAATAAATTGACAGCTATATTTACTCACACAAAAGGCAAGAAGAACATCAAAGCTGGCAAATACTTGTAAGTTGATGCAGTCAAAAGGCAGGCTTGCTCACATGTTCACAGCTCAGTGTGCCTGCAGCACCCAGCCAGCCTTACGTGATGATTGGGTAAATGTATCTTAATCCAAACACACACACAAATGTCATGCGTGGTCTTCAGCTGGTGTCAATCATAACAGTGCCACTGAGATACATGGAGCTGTGCCATTTTTTTGCTGACACAGGTAGGTGGCCAACTGGAACAGTTTTTGCAGCAAGAGTAGGAATGAACAGCATTATTTGCTAAAATTTAAATTCTTTCCTGTTCCTGCCACCTCCCAGTTTTGTTGTAAAAAATGAATAGTTCTTATTTCATTTTGATGATTGCATGCATGCATGTATGAATGAGTCGACCTTGTTAAAAACTGCTGACAGCTCACTTATAAGTAAGATACACCAAAAAGTAAAATCGTGATAATTCCTAAAACTCTTTAGCCTGAATATTTTAAGTACGTTTTCCTCTCCAATGCAAGGTGGTCAGTATTATATTACTTAAGTCCATTCTTGGAAAACAAAGTGTTTCTAAAACTTTGAAATTTTGAGAAGCATATTGAAGTCATACTGCATTTTCCCTTCCCACATAAAAAAAAAAATACAATAAATAAATATACATATATATTTAAAATAAAAAAATAAAATTAAAAAAAAGCTCACTGTAGCATACAGTCAGCAGTAGGGACAGAGAAATTAGGTCTGATTTTGTTTTTCATTACATTTGTTGCTGTTAATGGCTAGTAAATGACGTAAATAAGTCCAGTGCACCTTGCAAAGACAGTACCGTAGAAAGAGTGATTACCCCTAAAGCACAATTGAAAATTAACTGGGATGCGAAATATCTGTGCTACAGTGTAATTTAGTGTTCCGTGTTGATACGGTAATTACTTAAACCAGAACTTAGCGTCGCATGATACTTTACAAAACACTTCTAAGAAGCAACAGACAGACTGAAGCACACCACACCTTTCTGCTACCCTTAAGTAGAACCAAGTTATAAAATATCTCCCCATAGTAACTAATTTACAGTATAGAGACTCTGATAACATCTTAATCTTGGCAGCATACTGCAGCATCGCAACTACACAATTATGGCAAACTTTCTGGCGGTCAAAGAAGGCTTTCAGCCCGGCCTAACCCCTCGCACCAGCCGGTCTGTGGGCAAACACCGGCTCTAACGGGGGCAGGGGTGAACCCCCCCGGCTTGGCTGCGCGCTCTCCTTGCGAGTTATCCCCACTGCTAGCATCACAGTCAGAGAGGGGAGCCTAAGTACTTGCAGCTCCAGCCAGCCATTTGTATTCTCTAACTGGCCAGCATTCCTCCCCTGCGCGGTCATTTCTCTCGGAGTTTTTTGATACCCACTAAGGCTTTGCTCGGACTTTGGGTCCGCTTCCTCCTCGACAGGGAGGCTGCCCGGCGGCGACGAGCGGGCGGCAGGCGGGTGACAGCGGTGACAGCCGCCCCGCAACACGAAGTTCCCCCGGGGGCTGCCGAGCCCCGCAGCAAGCACGGAGCGGAGCCCGCACCAGGCTCGGCCGCCCCCCGGGCTCGGGCTGGGACCTCGCAAACACCTTGGGAGGGGCGTCGGGAGCCGGGGGAGCCCCGGCGGGGGTTGGTAGCGGTGCTTCCCCAGCACTGAGGGCAGCCGCAGGCAAGCCAAAAAAGACTCCGAGGACTGTCCCCGGGTTCACCGCCTGCAATCGCTTTCCGCCACGATTAAGGACGCCGCGATCGCAGCGAGATGCTCCTCTCCCCGGCGCCCGGCAGCCAGCAGGCGAGAGGCGCAGCTCCGCCGGAGTTGGGGCGCGGGGACCCCCCTCCCCTCGCACCCACGGGCGGGCGAGGAACACCATCAGCCCCCGCCCGGAGCGACCCCAGCGGACACCCCACACACACAGCCCGAGCCCCCGTCCCGCCCGGCCCCTTACCGTGCGGTGGCGGCTGGGGCTTGCCGCCCGGCGGCTTCTCCTTCCTGCCGCCCGCCGCGCTCCGCAGCCGCCAGCCCGCCGCCCCCCTGCCCAGCGCGCCGGCCATGCCGCGGCCGGGGCGGCCCCCGCAGCGCCGGGCCCGGCGGGGACAGCGCGGGGGCGGAGATGGGGCCCGGGACCCGGCGGCGGGGACGGGGACGGCGATGGGGACGGGGGCGGGCGGGAGGGAGCAGCGCGGTCCCGGCGGTCCCGCCCCCGACCAAGCCGGCGTCAGGCAGCGCCGCGCCCCCCGCCCCGCTCCTGGGAGCTGGGAGGGGGTTTAGGCGGGGTGCGCAGCGAGACCCCGTCCCCATCCCCGCCGGGAGCCCTCCTCCCACGGAGCTTCGCCGGGAGCCATGTGTAGGTTACCTCCTGCCATCCCCAGCGCCGGTGCCGCGCACTCCTGCCTCCATCGCGGTGTCACTCGGCCGGGGGGTGCTGCTTACCGAGAGCCCCTGTGCGGGGAGGCAGCGGCAGCCCCTCTCCGTGCCCCCGGGACTCGAGAAGTGCCCTCGATCGCCCGGCAGTCCCACCGAGGGGTGCCTGCCATGCAAGAAGCACCCCGTCCTCTGAAACGTGCGGTCAGCTTAACACCGGACCTAATACTTAAAAAGTTACAGGCTCGGGGATGAATATTTGCAATTTTCAGGCGAGACCAAAAAACAACAACAACAAACAATAGTTTTAAATGCCGCTGTAGTCCCGAGGATTTGGCGGAGTGGGGTGTTGCATAAGTACAAATGGTGTGTGTAACTTTTGTTTGTAATCGTGGTAATGACTCCACTTGTATGTCAAATTACAGCGGTCACTGCAGCAGCTCTGGAAAGGTTTTCCACAGTTGCTTTTTAATTTTTCATGCACATATATATCTATATGCCATCAGCACCTCCACTGAGCATATCATTCTTTCTATCTGCACACTTTGAAACGCAGAGAAACTGTATGCAGAACTTGCATTGATTCTCCCATTGAAAGAAAAGGAAAAGAAAGCCTCTCCCTATGTCCCATATCCATATCCCTGTATCCCACCTCTGCTATCCTGACTTCAAGAAGCTTATGGAGAAAAATAAGTAGGGTTCATTGTTGTCGTAACTTTAAAACTTATTCTTTGAAGACTCGATTGGACTGAGTACCTAATTTAAAAGAGAGAGGCAGGGAGAGAAGAACTCCTCTTGGGTTTGTAGCTCCAACAGACAAGGTGTAAAGAAGCCATAATCTGTGATGCAAGAGCAAAGCTTTGTCCTCCACAGAATTTATCTGCCTCTCTTATGTGGTCATCTCATACCCCAGGCTCTGATGATCAGGCCTCCCTCCTGTGCCCACACCCTGGTTGTCCTGCCTGAGCCCTGAGCCCCTAGTGCTGGCAGCCCGTTGCCTCTGCCTGCTGCAGCTGGGGTGGTTTTCATTAGCGCTGAGAATGATTCATGCGAACCAGGATTACTGACCTTGACCTGACACGTACAGATACACCCTGTGGTGATAAATGTAATAGAATAAACAGTTAGATATGACTGCATATCCCCTCTTGTAGGGCTGTTCTTGCCCAATTCTATTGCATTGTAACACAAATAATGACTCATTTGCTTACCCTCATAGCACATTTAGAAACCTGCTATTCATCACTGCTTGAAGGCTCTCGAATAAATACACTCCCCAAATGATTGATTTAAATCAAATATATTTCTATCACTTGATCCTGTTTCTGTTATTGTTGATAATGACTACACATGTGGATGTGCGGTGTATCATCTCATTGCTGCTCCACATTAGGATGTTTTTTATAGTGAATAGTCTTTTGTTAAACGTACTTTTATAATTACATTTACACAGGGGAGGAGGGGGAGAGAAAAACAAAAGAAAATATAGCTGTAGAAGAGCCCACTCTCCATACACAAAGAATATGAAACTTCTACAGCAATTAGTTGGAATGCAAATTAAGAATAGGGTATAAAAATGTTTTGTATAGAACAGTATTTTTAAGTGATATAAAAATATATAGCAAAGAATTTGTTTTATATAAAACAAAGTATTAGTGTGGAGAAGGAAAAGTCTGTAGTAGTTATATGCAGAATTAATATTCCAGAACAGGTTTAATAAATAGGAAAAAATTTAAAAACTTACCTCTTAAATTTAGAATCATATAATGATTTGTGTTGAAAGGGATCTTAAAGATCACCCAATTTTTGTTTTTTTTTTGTGCAAAGAGGTACTTTTGCAGAAACTTCCAGAGCTGGAAAAAAAAAAAAAAAAAAAAAAAAAAAGAAGTATTCACAACCCCTTCCTGAAAGATTGATTTTTCCATGATCAACATTTAATAACTTTCATTTTTGTTTTTACAAAGGAATGAAGACACAAGAGCATTCTTAAATATCATTGTAGAGTGTAATACCTGTGATTTAAAGGACCACCTTGCTTATTCATCGTATGCAACAAAAGGTGTAATGGAGAATATGAGCAGCCTCTGTTGAAAAGGAAAGGTACAGATATCATAAAATGATAATACTGAAATGTTGTATGATACCGCTATGGCTCATAATTTCATTCCCTTAGTGTAGCATCATAAGTTGCAAGCTAATTTTTGTTTATCCTTGTTTATGTTTCCTGCTCATCTAATGATGAAGATGTACAACCATTTTCTTGTATTAACTTGGGGCTGTTTTTCCACTGGTGAAGGAGTATTTGGATGTCATATCCCTCTGTTAAATATAATATTTGCATAGATGCATTAAACAGACTGGTGATTTGAATACATGTTCTAAATTTTGCTTACACTGAACTGACTTATACAGACCTTCACAGACAGGAGCATTAACATAAGCATTTCTGCTTAGGCATCTGTTGTTTTACCTAAGAATAATATGGAAGAGTTTCTGATAGGATTGTTCTTGTTTCCTTTGCAGAGAAGAATACAGAGTAGCTTTTGCATTCACAGTCCACCTGAGGATGACATCTCAGATTTGTAAGCAGTCAAATTCAGCTCTGTCCACATTAGCAATCCAGCTCTAATATGGAAGCCCCAAGGCAGCTCTGCCCCTGCTCATCTTCCAGTCCGCAACTTGCTGGCAATGTGCTTGTAATTTACCATTGACAAGAATTTCCTCTCACTGCCTTTTGGTACTGAAGATATATGTATGTTCTTCTAACCCAGACAAACAGAAAAGCTAGATGGAGTAGAAAAGCAATTCACAAAATGATACCAATTCCTTGCAAAGCACCACTTCATGTTCCACTGGGGAATCTGTGCACTTCCAGGAGATGCCTCCAGGTTATAATGCAGTGTGAATATGAATACACTCGTGATTTTGTACAAACCAGACAAAAAGCAGAATAACCACAGGCAACATTTTTCTGGGCTAGCCTACGTGCCTGCAGCTGCCCTACTCTGCTTTGTACCAGTGCTGTGAGAAAACACCTGAGACAAAGTTTGCTCCTTCACTGCAAAGAATGCACTTGCATTCATGCCGTGCTTTGGGTCAGCCTGTGTGCACTCCTCTTCTTCTGTCTTGTGCTAGAGGAATCAGAAAAGAAATGGTACCAGCCGCAAGGAAAGATGCAGAGCAGGGGTTAGGTTGCCTTGGGGACATCAGTGTGCACCCCCACCACAGCTTTGTGATCCTCAGTATAATCCTTCTGAATCTTCTTGCATGCACCGAGAGCAGTTGTGCACATGCTAGCACCAAGTCCAGTAGACGTACAGTGCCTGCACGGTGGGCAGCCATGATCCTCACCAGCTCAAAAGCGTGAGAGCCATTGGTGGCTGAGGCTGAGGACAGCTTCAAGCCCAACCTGAACCAAGTCATATCCTGTGCTTCCTGTGCTCATACCTGTTTCATGGAGCTGAGAATGGGTTTAGAGCACTAGATACACATCATTAAAGGGGAATGTCCAATGAAGTCAGGACATAGTACTGAAGTCTGACTAAAAAGACAGCCTCTATAATTCTAATTTTCAAAAAAGCAGAAATGTATTCCCAAAATTCAACATCTCCTTGGCTCCCAGAATCCTTCTTTTAGATGCAATGTCTTTTGTCCTACTCCTAGAAACTAGGGGAAAGAGAATGTAGCTGGGAAATAATGATGCACTGGAAAGAAATATTTCTGTTCTCAATGCCTTTGTCTATGTTTCTTTCAATACACCTCTGTTCCTTCAGTTATTATGCCCAAGAGCAGAAAACTTGTTTTCCAGCAAGCGGAAGTGAAGAGATGCATTCCCAATGGATAGGACAGAAGATACAACTTATAAGTTGTGCCTATTCTTTTCACACCACACAGAGTTTGAAAAGTGATTGATGGTCTGCCCCAAGAATCTGGGGTGCTGGATGGATGCGCAGTTAGGCAGAATTGATACTTCAAATATGGAGATTTTGAAAGTCCACAGGAGACAGCCTTGACCTTAGAGCATTTCAGTTACTGTTCTGGAAGCTCATATTTGAAATGATCCTACATGTATTGCAGGTTGAATGTCCAGCCAAAAGTCCATTTTACTCAAACTTCTACTCAAAATCTGACCAGAGGGAGTTACTTGAATCACAGTCCTGGTCCTAAGATATTGCTGTGGGTCAAAGGTGGCTGCATGTTTCTGTCTTTCCATCCAATATAATGAACAACTACAAGATTTGAAATCTCAGGTTCATTTATCCCAGTATTGATGTTTAAGACACTTCAATATTTCACTACATAACTTAGAGCAGGCTGGGGGAACTGCAAGTGCAAGTGCATCACTAACCTGGTGAGCATTTAGAAAGAGAGAAGCTTCTATTTTCACATACCACCATTTAGCAGCTCAGAGATAAACTGGGAGTATTCTGAAAGAAAAAAAAATGGTATAAAGAGTATTTACTATTCTTTCAGGTCAGGTAAGTTTTCATGACTGAAATACAAAATTAATGTGAATGAAATTTCTGTTTTCAAAGAAATTTCTGGTTTCAAAGCTCTAAAGTTGTTACAGGGGTGCCTCATAGTTCCTGATGAAATGGAAATGTTTCTCAAGAGCTGGATCAGAAGATACAGTCTTTAGGAAGTGCAAGAGAGAGGATCCCAAGAGGGCACACTGCTCTTGGGTATTTACTAGTACTTCTGCTTTGGATACCTCTGAGGAATGGGAGTTTAGATAAATATAGAGCAAATGCATGCCCAGGAGTTTCTGAGAAAATAATCACAAGGTCAGCTATAAAAATTCAGCTAAATTCAGCTTGTAATTACCCCAGCCACAGGATATAAGGAAAAAATAACCGTGATAAGAAGGCTTAAACAGATCTTCTTTTTGACTTCTTTCAAAAATTAAATAGATTTTCCCTGAGATTTTTGAATATCTTAGCAAATAAATTTAGCAATTTGAGAGAAAACTCCCAGTTCTTCCTTTTTGACCCATGTTTTGTGTGATCTACAAACCTAACCAATTATTTTCTGTGTTGGGTATCAGTCTTTCTCAGTGTTCAAGTTGGTGTCTTATAAATATGTTTCCCTGTAAATGTGTCAGAGATACATTTGCTGGGATTTAGAAGAAAGAAAAGAAAAAAAAAAAAAAAAGAGAGAAAAAAATAGTAATATAAATCATTAATAAATTATTTATAAAAAAGTAGTAATATAAATCATTATCAATTTAATATAGTACAAGTGTGTACACAGTACATAGTACATGGTCTAGACCAAGAATTCAGTTATTACAGATATAAACAGAAATGTAAATTTCATATCCTAACTAGAATAACATGCTGCAGAGGGAACTCACCCTGGAAAAAAAAAAAGAAAACAAAAAAAAAAGTGAGCTTTTTTTCACCTGTCACCTTCTTCAGGGTTCAGCAAGTCAGGCACAGCCTTAGTTTCTATTTGCAGCTCTGTAGGAAGCTGCAGAAAACGTATTGCTAGGGGCTGCAAGAGAAGTATTGTGAATGAACCATTACTTCCCCTGGCTGTGCATTTCCCTGCCAACAGCTGCTACATCTGTAGTGTCCCTCTGGCATAAGGTGGGTTGCAGCAGCTTGCTGAAAACCTCATGTAGAATTTATGGTACTAGTGACTGTGAATGTTTTGTTTGCCTTTTATTTCTGTAACCATAATTCAGGGTTTACCTCTTTATTTCACTGGAGTTATGCTTGAAGGTGGCACATAGGATTGGGCCCTAACTGTAGCCACTAAAAGCATATCAGACGCAGACAATGCACATCCTTACTGAGAAGCAGAGTAATGTAGGTAAACTCATACATTTACAGAGGTCTAATCACCCATTAAATCCACTATGACTGCATTATGTAGCTCTTCCCTGGCTTTTAGTCAAGAACTATTGCTTAAAATGTTTTTGGTGAAGAACACACTAGTGTGAAGCCACATGGAGTAAGACAGATTTGTAATTTTTAATTATATGTCTCAAAATTACATAATTTGACATGTGATCTTCCAGACTTGGTCAAAACAAGCATTTCCACAGTACTGCAGGAATAGGGAAAAAGAAAAGAGGGGCTGTGTCCTGTGAGGGAAACAAGGATAGAAGACAAGCAGCAGCTTCCCTTCTGCCCGATACACAGCTGAGTTACGTAACACACCGCTCCCAGAAGCCAATGTGCTGACCATAGGGAAGCAGCACGCGTCTCCAGGGTTGCTTCAGACTGTCAGAACCAGACTCTGCCTTTTCTATAGACTAGAGATAAAAATACAGTTTAATGTTTGACACCTCTTGAGCTCCCAATACATTTTTTCAAGCTGAGTTTTAGTACTCACAGGTCTAGGGGATGTGGAAATGCATGCAGCGTATGAGACACACACCCTGGAACTACAACTTCTAAAACCTGACAAAACGCAAACAGAGTTGTTAATAATGATGCACACCTTCCTATTTTTTTCTGCCCTAGCTACAGTAAAACTAAAAAGCAATGTACACCTATGGCTGCTCCAAATCTACCTCTGATATTTCTATTTCTATCTCTTGTTTTTCAACATGAATATATTGGATTTTTCAGGATTTTATACCTCTCAGAAGCATTCTCTGCATGGGTAAAAGTTATATATATCATGTGTAACTCATTTATTTTTAAAAAAGTTGGTATTTCTTCTCCCTTTCAATCATTCATTGGCTCATGCTAATATAAAATAAGCATTGATTCCCATCAATAATCAGGGAATTAAAACTTGTAAGACAGTTGTTCTTGCTGTGGTGCTATCCCACAGGATACCTGGGACATTAGTCTGATTTAGTGGCAGAAAAGATAATGGTAGTTTACTCCAGACTTCAAAATACAACAGAGGAATAAAAAGCTAGGTAATGATTTTGGTAGAAAAATGCCCAATCCAAAGATGTAAAGCACACACAGTAGATTTTATTTCTGAATACAAAGGCTATACATTTGTTTTCTGAACTCAAATTTAATACATTTTTAGGCACAGCTGCACAATAAAAGGGAAATAAATATTGATATTCAAGTCTACATACCTAGAGTCCCTCTTCACTTCTCAAAGCACTCTGTACAGTGCTGCTGTAGGAGACAGAGACAAAAGGCTTGAATATTAAAAACTGCAGCAGTTCAATAGAACAATGCAACAACCTTGTCAGACTCAGGTGCATCTGGTGCTACAGTCAAGCCTTCCACTCATACTTAACCAGCACTGTTAAGTATTTATTCACACAAAAGAAGCATTTTATAAAAATTATCTTCTTTTTTGCTCTACAATTACCTCATTTGCAATGGAAAATAGTTTAGAAGATATGTGAGCTTCTGCAGCTGATAAAGTCAATGGACTTCAACAGGTTTGGGACTTCTGGGATCCAGAATTTTCACAATCATACATATTGTATTCTATTAGACATACAGTATTAAGGTTAGGTCAACATTAGATAAAAGTCTCAAAAATACTGGTCTGATTCTGTAAACTTTACATCTGAAATGTTGATACTGATTGTAATAAATGCTCTTGTGTGAACTGCAGGATTGAGAATATGCACGTGCTGATTAATGCATAGCTAGAAGTATTATTTGTTCGGGTAAGATGGAAGCTCACCAAACTGATCTAGAAACACTAGAATTAAATTTAATGATGACTACCATTGTTTCAGATAATAGAACTTTCCTGTCATTTAAACTATAATTATATTTTCTAAATCACACCTGGTTGAAAATTTAGGTACTATAAAAAGCCTTGTAAGAATATGCTAAACCCAAAGCACGTGAAATATTAGGTATTGTTCTGATGCTTTGTAGTGGGTTATTATTTTCTATACCCAAACATCAAAGGAAGACAGAGAAACTTAGTTTGGATCAAAGCTCACCTTACCTTATTTGATTTCCATTCCTGTGTCTGTCAATAAGAAACTTACCTCAGTAAAGACAAAGGATGAAATCTAATACACTGCATATATCTAACAGCACAATCACCTAAAACTAGGAAATAAAATGTCTAAATTATAAATATTTCATTCCTGGAAGAGAACCAGTAATGTGATATTATGTGTCTATGGGAAGACCAGTCTCAGAGGTGAATTCAAAGAGAACTCTATAGAGAATTAGTAAACTGGCAGTCCACAAAGCTATGAAGAGACTAACAAAAGTCAAATACAGAAATACTGCAAGGAGCAGAAGTAAAAATTTGCAGAGGTCTTTTTAAAGAAGTGATGCTGTCTCTTGTTCCTTCTATGACATAATTATGTCAATTATGTATCATATAATACTTATGATCCACAACCAGCTGAAACACTGAAAACACACTCCTTCCTCAGAGGAGTCTACAGGGGCAATGGCTAATGGCCACTCCTGAAAGAAATGTAGATTTAATTCTGAAACAGCAGAAAAGGGGTTTGAATTAGATTTTGTCACTTTCTAAACAAGTACTCTAACCACTAGGCAATCATCTAAAACGGCGATTTACCTTCTCAGCCAAATTTTAATTTGAAATTAAACTTAAAATAGTGACCCAAGCTACATTTGTGAGGCAGCCACTTCTTTACAGCTCATTAGGCATCCTCCTAAGTGTTCCTGCTAAATTGTTTTTTAATAGGGGTTTTTAAGCAGAGATACTAACTGGATCTGGATCTGGCCTGAGTTTAGGTATGAGCCAGGTGCCAAGCTGGGTGCCTGCACTCTAAGTCCCTTATTTTGCCTGGCTTCCAGTGAAAACTCAGGAAGAACTTCAGGATTTTCAGTTCAGCCCTGTAAATACTTATTCTTGCAACCAAGGGATTTGTGGGAATAGTCCCTTAAGTTTTCATGTTCCAAGTTTAACATGCCAGAAAAAATTAATAGACCATTCTGTGGTTTTGAAGTCATGCTGAATACAGACAGTGCCAGCAGTTTTTAAATAATTTCCTTCACTATTAGACATAACAGTGCAGTGGAAGTTTGAAATAAAACTCACTTCCTTTATTAAATATTATCCCCCTGCCATTCTGACCTACAACCTATAAAGAAAGCTCTAGAGTATATGCTTAAGCATGCATGTAGTCCCATTAACTTCAGTGAGCATGAGAAAACCAAATGAGGGTTTGTTTCTTTAAGCTGTTATTTTAAGATAGTTCAGAAACACTGAACAATTAAATGTTTCTTTAGGGAGACACATTGAAGATAGTGTGTTAAAACACTTTTTTTTTTTTTTTTTTTTTCAGCAGAGGAGGTTTCTATTGGCTTTATGAAAAAATCTGTATCTTCACAGATACTGGAATTGCTCAAATGACATGGTTTTATAGGAAACTGCTGAAGGTCTGATGAAGTTGAATTAAAAAAAAAAAAAAACATATCTATGTGTTGACATATAAACAACTTTGCATTCCATTTTTGTCAGCTAAAGTCCTCTTTGTTATTTGGGAGAACCTGAACTGAGAGGATAGACAAAAATATTTGTGGTACTAAAATTTTCATAGATTCATGCTGAAATTAGGTAACTTATTTAAAGTGTGGATGGTGTCAGGTTTCAGAAGATTATTTTTTTAACATTAATGTTAAATGAATGTTTATTCATTTATTTATTATTATTATGTATTTGGTATTATTATATTTATTATTTATTCATTAAAAATGAAGATTTATTTCATTTGGTCAAATGAAATAAAATTCTGTTTCCCCAAAAAACAAGCTGATAATTTGTACTGCGTATGTTATATTTAATTACAAAATAATCCTTGCTGTGTTACAGAGCTAGCTTTAGATAAAACTTAGCTTATCTACTTTAGAATCCTCTCCAATCAAAAAATTTTCTGTGTTCAAATGGCTCTACCAGGTGTATATATATTGCAACTAGACATATAATGAATCATTAGTTCATGAAAAGCCAAGTGTCTTCATACTATTAATAATGAAAGCATAGTTGTTTAGAAGTAGAAAAAATACTTCAGGGATCTTTAAACAGAACAAAACAAAAAAGTAATAAATAGGATTTTTTTGAAATATTTCTCCCTTCAGCAGCTCACTTGAGTTTGGAAACCTTAGGCTCTTCCTGCCAATTTTGCCTCAGTGACTCATTCTAACTAACCTTTTTACATTTTGGTGTTTGTGTTGTTTGTACATTCCATAATACTGAGCTATTTTGTGATCACATCTTGTATTTTTGTTAAGAAAATAGGATGTGTAAAGTCATTCAGTCATATAAAATTACTTAGTGCCCCTTCGGTCTTATCCAAGAACCTAAAAAGGAATGTTAAAAAATAAAAATAAAATAAAATAAAATAAAATAAAATAAAATAAAATAAAATAAAATAAAATAAAATAAAATAAAATAAAATAAAATAAAATAAAATAAAATAAAATAAAATAAAATAAAATAAAATAAAAGTGGATCAAGAAAGCAATTAAGCTGTGTTAATTGACATGATTTTGGACTCAAAGTGTTCACTTGGCTCCCAGTCCTACATTTAATGAAGTATTTGTTTGCACAATCCATCTGTGTGTAAGTGCTCTAGAAAAATAATAATAATAAAAAAAAGACAAAGTACAAACATAGCTTTTAATAGATCCATTAACAAATAGATAAGTTGACATTTATCTTTGATATGTCAACTACAGATGAATCTCATTAGTACATTAACACATTTCCCTATAAATTTCCTTTGGGCACATGAGGCATTTTTTACTGCATTTGCTGTCTTCGACCCAATCTGTCATTAACTGTACACTTTCCAGCCAGGGAAATAGCAATGCCCACAGCTTCCTCTTAGATAAAGAAAGTTTCCCTTCATTGTCTACTGTCCATTGACATGTCCTAATGTCATTGCAGAAATTAATATCCTTTCACACATGACTGGGAAGAAAAAAGCCCTATTCTTAATCAAATACATGATTGCTTCATCGTTTCAGCTGTGTGGTACAAATACAGTCTGCTACTGCATTCTGCCATGTCCATGCATGGTCAAAACCTATATAATGTCCTTGCAGCTTATACATTTGCATAGGTCATGCAAAGACACCCAGGAGCGCACATTTAAATATCAGCTAGCAAGGTAGGGTTGCTTCTGATGCTTTGCTATATAGTCATAGCAGCTCATGACTGTGGACTTTTAGTAGCACTTTCAGTCCCCAAAGCCTGTATTTACTTTGCCTGCCACATCACTTGCAATTTCTGCAGTAGCATTTCCAGGTAGCTCATGAAAGTATCTAGAAAAAAATTATAATTTATAAATTCCCCTCTACTATTTCTCATTTTCAGAAATCCTGTATCCTTTTGTTCCACTGAAGAGTATATTCAAGTGGAATTGAGGCTAATTTCACAGAGTTAATCACCCACGTAACTTTTGTGCAAGATCCCAGGACAGGTCTCTTCCATCTCAGGCATTCAAGAAGCCCTCAGTAAGTTGTGACATTGCCATCCAAACTCCTTGGTGGATACCATATGAAAAATATTTGTGTAGCTGAGCAATGCATATAATCACCTCCACCTGAACAGCAGCTCAGCTCTTTTGTAACATTCCTAAAATGCGTAACCAACCTTGGCCTAAATAAGCCAATACGTTAATTTTTCGGTTGAAAAGGCAGTTCTGATTAGCCTTGACTCAGCTAACTCTGTTATTCTTTTTAAGCTAAGGGATATTTTTCAGCAAAGAAAAGCCTGCTCTTCAGCACAGTAAAGAATCCTTCTGTGAATCAATTTAGAGCAATCTTACTAATGTAAAGTGTTTATAGGCTTATGTAAGGCCTATTTGTCATGAATGTGCTTTTAAATATACTATACTGCACAGCGAAGTCAGTACCAGTACTCTTCCACAAAGAACAATTTTGCTGTAGAATATGAAAGATATATATTGGAGATGGCTTCTTTCAACAGAAAACGAGATTTTACATGGTTTTGATAGTTTCCTACTTTTTACAAATATCCTGTGTAGGCAGACGAGCTACAGCTAAGCTGAGCTGGCTTGACACACACTAACTAGCAGCAGTAAGGAACACAAAAACTAGTCTAGCAGCACATGAGCTGGATCAAGGCTGGGAGCATACAGAAGGGCTGTGCAAATGGTTTTTGGGCCAATAAGTATACTGGTAAAATTCTGCAGTATACATCTGTACCCATTAAAATTCACATTGACTTAAGAAGATCTGCACCGGGATCCACTGTTCAGAGCTAACATATCCTAACAGAACACAGAGACAATTTGACTTGTTCTCCCACTGCTTGTAACATACAAGAAAAAGTGGTCCTAAGCAAACAGTACAAAACATAGGACTAGAGCAAAATGAGATGAGAAGGCAGAGAAAAATGGAAATTACACCTGCTAATGGAGAACAGTCTACAAGCACTGATTGATTAATCAAAATAAATAAACAGCTTAATCAAACTAAATACATTTGATAAGCAATTTTTTTTAAAGTTTGATGTGAAAATCCATATCTATCTATATCTTTCAATGTGGGTCCTTCAACTTAGATATTTGCTGTTCAATGGTTTCTTTTTTTTTTTTTTTATTAATTGCCATCTTAGAATAACATGTTACCTTTTTCATGTACAATGTCAGAGTACACCACTTAAGTACTTGATAATTTATACCATGTATCTTCAAATAACATGGCAATGATAATTAGTACATTAGAGTAATGCAGAAATACTAAAATACTACCTACTTTGATAAAGAATGCTAAACTTAAAATTACACAAACAAATATACATAAAATTTACATTATATCATCATATGAAAATAAGCTGTTGAATATCATGGAATCTATATGTCCACATATACATACATATATGCACAGAAGAATAGCAATTAGAAATGCTAGCAATTTCCATACATGCCAAACTTTACATACTTTTCCACTGATGCATTCTAATAATAACAACCACAACAACAACAATAATAATAATAATAATAATTTGTAAGGATCTCAAAGAGAAATTCTCCTTCAGCTTTTGAAAAGAAGTGTGATGCATACCCTTTAAGCTATATATTAATTTGAAAAAAAAAAGTTCAATTAAATCCAAGTTTTCACTTAACAACAAAACTGATATGCTCAGATAAACTGTGTCTGTTAAAAGATGGTCACTAGCTTCTAGCATTTTTATTTCAATATTTTAGACAGCAAACAAGATATTCAATTTTATTAACACCAATTTTGGCTACAGATTAGTAATCTACATTAGTTAAAAACTTTCAAAGAAAATTTGAAAAACAGCATCAAACAAATATCTTTTTTTTTTTTTTTTTTTTTTTAACTTACCAAATCTTACTTTAGCTCTGATGTAGTAAAAAACAGGCCAGGTTTATTTCTACTTGTGTTTCTCTGAGACCTAAGTGAATTACGTCACAGCCAAACTGAGCTCAGACTGATCAAATCTGTAATACAACATAATATCTATGCACACCTTAATGTGCACACTGCAAGCTGATTGTTCTACTTCTGTGTCAGGTTATGGATCTGGCCCTGTTATAGTCATAAAAGAAAAACAACAACAACAAAAAAGTATAAAACAGCAAATCTGCTGCAGGACTGAGTTCAGAATACATGACCTAATTTAAAGTAGAAATCTCATTGATTTCAATCTCATTGCCCAAAGGCAAAAGGTCCAGCATTGTTGCCAGTGAAGTCAGTGGTAAAACTCCTACTGGGTACAATGTGATTTGGTTGTTTTTTATATCAGAGTTGCATCAGAAAAACATTTAATGATGCCCCTATCAGCATCAATAGCATTTCTGCGACTCATCAAACAAGGACGAAGATTTTATTTCTTAAGTCTGCCAAACTAAAACTAAGTAATTACTATCTCTCTTTCCTACTGGTCTGATATTGCCGGCACTGATTGCAACCAACATGTTTTAGATTTTTTTTCTTACTCTTAAAAATTTTTCTATTTATGAGTGTTATTGCAACTCATTTTTACTTAGATATCAAGTGTTTATTTTTCTTTCTAAATGTCTTCTTGTCCCTTTTCAAGCACAACTTATCTTCTCAGCCTCAGGCTCCAAGCAGTGTGATTCTGGAGGCACACAGGGAACACAGGTAAAAACTGAAGAACTTTAAGAAACTGAATGACTTCAGGAAAAATTCTCTGTATTTCATTTTTCAATTAACCAAATTATGATAATGTTTAAATACCTCACAATGTTATGAAAATTCACCAATGCCTTTGAATAGTAAGGAAGTAATAGTTAGCTACTGTTAAAAGCAATATTCATATTTTTTAGCTTCTCTGGAAGTGTTTTCTGTCCGCAGATATCAGAAGGCTATTTCCTTAATATCTTGTTCATTTCTCCATCAATGGCAAAGCAAGACCAAAACCGTTTCTAAGGATATAGGTGGTAGAGAAGAACAAAAATACAGCTGTAATATTGAGGCCAATCTCTGCTTCTACAAAAACCTATCATAATTCCACTATTAAAATCCCTATTATCACAAAGTCAACTTGACATAGACTAACATCTAGAAGTAAATTCTGCAAGACAAGAAACCAAGACATTATATAGATAAGGGAGGATGATCAGTGCCTAATGTATGATGATTCATTAGTAGTTTTGTTGCATGCTCATCTCTCTTTTTTTAAGAATCTGGAGAAATCTGGAGCATTGTTTTGATTTTTTTTGTTGTTGTTTTATTTTTTTTAAGAAATCACTTAAAGATTTTGTGTTCCCTTAACTTCTCTTATGCTGTTGAAATGACAGATATGCTGTAAATTCTTCTCCATTCATTACATATGTCCTTTGATGAATGAATTAGGTTTGTCTGCTTACAACATTTTAACACATTACTCCATTTAACACAGCACTATTTTAAAGAACAAAATGACAGTAATAACCATTTCCTTACAGTTTCCTTGTTTCACATTGACACTTATGTAGGAAGAACAGGAATTACAAAATTGTAGAACATTTTCTGAAATATTACAATTTGACTAGAAATACATGGTCGGTTATGTGAAGACAAAAGCAAAGTCAGAAAGGTGCCATGATACCCTCTCAGTTTTGAGTGCTGTGGTGAGATTATAGTTTCCACACTTTTAAAATATATTTTTATTGTAGTTCTGATTTAATAACTTTCAAATAATGTGAAACCAGTGTTTATTTAGGCAAGGATGCTCATGCCCCCACATTACCACCTCTGATGTCTATTTGAAGCAACAGAGCACAAGGCAGAATAGAATCTGGGTATTAGATAAAGGAAATGCAATAAAGGAATAAGAATAAAAGATTGTTTTGAAAAACGTAGACTCTATCAATACTAAAATCATAGTGGTTTCACATATAAGAAAAGAGAAAGCAGAAGGATCCCACAGAAGATGAGCCTTTCTAGATGGAGGAAAAGCAAGTGTCAGCACAGTAAGCCCAGCCGACAGCCTAGAACTCCAAGCTCTCTCTTCTCTTCTCACCAAGCCTTAGATAAGCAACTCCTGTGCAGTGTATTTCTACAAATATAATGGAAACATTGCTGCTTTTACTATTTGAGGTAATCCATAAATCATGTTTCCCTAGCATACTAAGTAGGCAGGACTAAAAGCTTTGCCCACTTGTAGATTAACTCTTGCATTACGCATTATGATTTAATGGGACAGACATTTTATGGGCTACCATTAGTATTTTTATGGAGAATAGTGCATGTAGTAGAGGTTTACATTTCTTTATTCAGAAGACTAAAATACGTGTGGGTGAATTATGTCTTTAGAAAGCTGTTTATACAGGAAAATCATCAAATATCAGGCAAGACATTTACACCTTAGTAAACATTTTATATCAATGTTTTAATACTTCTGGAAAGCAATAAAGCTGGAGATAGAGTGAAGTAATTCTGAATATAAGTAGATTAAACAAAATCAATTTTAATCCAGATATTAGCCCAGTGTCACCCAATGGCCTAATGTCAATGTCACCTACAAAATTTGGACACTAGGACACTATGCGCAATCCTGAGTGCAAACAGAGAGTTGAATTCACCTCTAATCTAAGTGCTGAAATCACTGGGAGTGTGCCTGCTTTTTTTTTTTTTTTTTTTTTTTTTTTTTTTTTTTTTTTTTTTAGCTATCGTGCATTAAAGTATTCATTATCAGCTGCATAAAATACACCATTTAAGAACATATGGCTTGGCAAAACATCATCCTTCCCTTTAGTGTTTCTGGAGTTTGAGTTAAGCAGTCTTTATAAACTGTTTAAGGAAGAATATCATTGAAGATTAAAATCACAAGAACAGTTAGAGATATGAAAGCATTCTTACATGGGATGTGTTTTTAAAGGCAGTCAGAGTACTAATAAAAAGAGTGGTAACAGAAGCAGCAGCAATTCAAGCATATGCATACCAGTTAATGCCTGCCTGAGTAGCTCACAGTCATCCACTCACAATTACTGAATGTTTTGCTTTAATGGCTATTTATCAGTCTTTGTGGCAAAGCTGCCCCTGCATAGGCACATCTCCATTCCCTACTTCATCTTTTCAGATGAAAAAAACATGCTTTCACGTGACTTGTTAGGTATTGGGAAGAAATTTGTAAACAATCTAATTTTAAAAGGACAAGTAATTAACCTGAATCCCAAGTTCTGTTAAAGTAGTTATTTGATAATCTTGAACTAAGATTCAGAGAGACAGAAGAAAGGACACAGTCACAAGAAGGATATAATTTAGTGCTTAAAAAGGAACTAAGAAGCAGATCACAGCTATAATTCAGGCTAATGTTTCATTTCATTTTAAAAGGGAGTCATTAGAAAATGCTTTGAAGCATAAGAATGTCTGCCCAATGGGCTTCCTGGCTGGTCTAGGAAGGGAAGATCTCAAACAGTTTAATAGAAAGTTATGTAAAGATCCAGACTTCAAGATAAAAATAGAAAATGTACTATGCAGAAAATTATCATCTTTTCTGGTGCCCTTGGGTTTTGCCCTGCAAGTGCTTACTCACTTAAAAAATACTAATGTCTCCAAACTCCACTTACTTTCTAATTAGAGTATTATTACTTACATGAGTAAGCATTTGCAGGATAAGTGCTTTTGCAAGCAGTCTGAGAGAGGCCAGTAAGTGAATGAGCACTGGAATGGAATGATCCATTTAGCTACCCAGGAAGCCTGGGTATTGTGCCCTGCAGGCAGTAAATTACCTTTCTGTGAGTAAACAGGACTTGTAATCAGCTAAGGACCCAACATGAGAACTGCATTTGCTTGCGCAATTAGTGTAAAACAAAATAAATAAAGAAATAGCAAGCCGTAGGTGCCTGACAGCACTCTGGGGATCAGAAGGTCTAAGATAGGTAAATGTAAGTAAAGATGTCGATTAAACTGAAGTTTGGTTGTGAAGGCTGCAGAGAAACTCCATATAAAGGGCAAGGTGTGCTGTATCAAATGCCACCTAAGGAGATGGAAGGCCGTAGCCTCTTCACCTTCCAGTAAATCCACATCTACCTCCAAGAATCCTTTGTCTTTATTATGCTCTACACTAATTTGCATGAAGAACAGCAAAAGAAAATATCCTCTTGGACTGATCATCAGTAATATAAAGAAAGCTCCTCAAAACACAACAATTTTGTATCAGAAAGATATACATACCCTGAGAAAATGGAGGAATGGAGGGTAGCAGAAAAGCTAAAAGCCTATAAGGTTCCACTGATGTTAAACTCACTAGATGACCAGTGTGGCTGCATGTCCAAACAAGAGATTTTTGCATCTATTGAGTTGCCTGCACATAAGCATCTAATGCCACTTGAGACGTCTTCTGATATCAAAGACATCTGAACAGTAATGGCAAAGATAACCCAAGGCTAATGATAGCCCACACTCCTCAGAGAAGAAGCTAGAAGACGGGGACATTGTCAATTATATCAATTAAAGGCAGATATCTATATTTGAGGACTGAATTAAGACATCTATAACCTGAAGTAATTTCATAGCAGATGCCTGACCTACTAAAACCCTCTATCACAGATAGGCATTACTGATCAAGCCCCGTGACTTGGAAAGGTCAAAGCATGAGGCTACCCACCCAACCTTACTAACAAATACACAGATAGGCACCGGTTACAAAAGAGGCAGACACTAGAGAAGTGGAGGAAAGTATTCTTTTTCCTGTACTCTAGGACAAGCATTGTGATTGCTTGCTAGTCAGGTTGTGAATGCTAATTCTTTTCTCAAAAGACACACCCAAAAGCTGTTGCGTCAGGTCCAGCTGACTGAACTGCACTTAAGCAAATGCAAATCAGCATCTGCTCAGGACTTTGGATGGAAATATAAAGCATATTCATCCCACAATCCAACATCATGAAGTCAGTAATTTCTTAACTTGAAATCACAAAACCACAGAATGGTTGAGGTTGGAAGGGACCCCTGGAAGTCATCTGGTCCAATCCCCTTTCTCAAGTAGGGCCACCTAAATCCACCTTGCCCAGGACCATATCGAGATATCTTTGTCTTAATTTCACAGACTCACCGTTACAGAACGGTTGAGGTTAGGAATAGACCTCTGGAGATCATCCAGTCCAATGCCCCTGCTCAACCAGGGCCACCTAGAACATGTTACACAGGATCTCGTACACAGGATCTCGTCCAGGCAGATTTTTAATATATCCAGAGAAGGAGACTCCACCACCTCTCTGAGCAGCCAGTTCCAACTCTGTCACCCTCACAGTGAAGTTTTTCCAGTAATAATCATTATGTATGTGCACATTTTGGCTCACTCCCATATTATTTTCCATATTTTTACGATATGGATAGTAATTAGTAATAGGATTTATGGATATCTTCTTATTCATATATTGGAGAATGTCTGTTTACACAAGAGCAAATTATTTTGTATTATACTGCCATCTTACAACAAAGTAGTTCCATCCTCAACCTTAGCACATTAGCTTCATCATTTATTATCTGTTTGTGGCCAAACTCCCCAAATCATGAGTTGTGTGACAATGCATCCTTAGATGGACCCTGTCACACAATACAAACATACCAAAAAGAATTCATCTCAAATTAACTTTTAATTTCCTGTTAAAGTCAGGAAAGAATAATAGTCATGATAAATTTTTTAAGAGGGAGTTACTGAACTGATTATGATTCTTCTAACAAACATGCAAGAAAATTTTCAAAGCACAATGCACTGTCTGCCCAGTTTTAGATATGAAATGAGGAACGCCAGATGCAGAAAGAGTGCCACTTTGAAGATTTTTTTCTATATTGGATACACAAGTGACTTGTAAATTCAAGCAGGATGTCACACAAAGTCTCATTTCTCCTTCAGAATATAGTTAACCAGACTTTTTCTAGTTCCTCACGTTGCATTCTCTCCTTATCTCATACACCTGAAGATAACAGCTACTCCAGTGCTGTTTGATCTATTTAGGGATGTTTAAATTCAGATAATAGGCACCTTTGCAATTTTCTGGATCTATTCTTGATGAAGTAGCATGAGTCATGTAAGTGGAAAGTCCTTTACTTGATCCCTCAGGAATTTATCTCAGTCTTCTCCTGCTATGCAAAGCTCAGACATTGATTTTACAGCTGAAAAAGGAACATTATTTTCTCTCTGTGGAAAATATATGAAATTTCAAACACCTGACTAGCTTTTATTGAGACCAATTCTTACTGAGGAAGCTATTGACAAGATCAATCAATATTCATCCCGTGGCTTGGTAAGCATCTCCTACAAGTAACAGGTTGACTGGGAGAGCTTCAGCAAATTTCCATCTCCCACTCACTACCTATGATACATAAAAAGGCTCACTTTGGGAGTAGCAAGGTTTTGAGAACCCCATGCACCACATCTAACATGAGAGCTGGAGCTGTCAGAGCTAAGGGCGTGCATCCTGCCTTTCTTCTTTGCCCTACAAACCATGCTTCTAACCCCCAAACCTGAAATGATGCAGGGGAAAAGTTCGAGGCCCACCAGCTGACACCAGTGCTGTGTTCAACCCACATAACATCTGTTTGAGCAGCACGTACAGAAAAGATGCAAGTTCCAGTTTGTTTGCTGGGTAAAACCTGATGTCACTGAGTTTCACAGAAGTCAGGGGTGAGATGGGTATACCATGAGTTAGTATATAGTTCTTAAAAAGTTAAACTTGCTAAAATGAGATTAGGACAAGTAAGAGCAAGGAGAGATCCATCCATATTTCTGAGTATAAAAACCACATCTGGGCTCAACCAAAGCCTTTCCTTTTCTCAGTCTGTGCTGGAAACGATCTCAAAAGCAATGTCTCTGATCAGAATTTCTTAAGTCATTGTTATTCTGCTCACAAAGTTACAAGTAAATAGCCCCACTTGTTCAAAAAGTATGACTGCTCATCCGTTCTGTTATGCAGAGTATCTTTATGAGCAGCTAGCAGACTGGCTTTTTTAATAAAATGTGAAACAAGATGCTGGGAGGCATTTTTGAACAAAATTCATGTGATTAACATGCAAAATCCTCCATGAGCTTAGAGAAGTCAATGGATTCAAACTAGAACTGGATTTGTCCCAGTGCGTCCTATCGTTTGCACTGATAATTAACATATTTGCAAGGCTGGCTCCAATTCCCCAGCTGACATCAATTATGTCAATAGATTCCTGAGGATTAATTCTCCACAATAAATTGGAAAATGAAAATTTAGTTGTCACTATATAAAGGTGCTCACCAAGTGTTTTCCAGGATATATGGTTCTTCAATGTTGTATAACTAGCCTACTTTGTTAACATATGTCACTGGAGTTAGCTTACTGCTTGACTAATACAGACGTAAAAGAACCAAATCTTTATAAATACAGGAGATGCTACAGCTTCAGCAAAGAAAGCTTATCTATTAAGAAGGCTTTTTTCAGATGACTTTCAACAGGCCTTGGGGGCTGCTAAGTCTGGCAAAAATGAACATGTCAGGTTTCATTGAAAATCACTGCCTTGCTAAAATGGGATTTTGAAAGATGAGCCACTTGCTTTATTAATAAGATCACAAGATTTTTTTTATTTGTTTTATAGATGCAAAACCACGTTCCACATATCATTTTAAAACATGAACAAAGGCTTAAAAACAACTGGAGCTATTTATTTTTTTTTTTTTTAAAGGATCTTCCCCCTCCCTGTCATCATAAGCCTCATAAATATAAGACTTTTACAGCAAAGATTTCCTGTTCCTTCTGTTTTGGCTCGAGGGAAAATCTAAAGAAAAAAAATAAATAAATCTGCAAGATGAGGGAATCAAAACCATTAAATGTGAGCTGCATTACTGAAGAGAATGTTGAAAGACTAGACACAAATCTCACTGGGGGTAAGACGACAGGTACATTAACTTTTCCACTGTCCATTTTAAAACACAGAACATGCACAGCACAGAGTAGAGACGGGTGGTGGAGGTCCACAGGTTAAAAGGTCACTGTTTTAGACTACATAACAGCTGGCAACCTGAAATCCAGTCCTAAAGCCCACTGAAGACCACTGAGTCAGTGGCAGTTTATCACCTGGAGGTCTGCACTATTTCAATACAGCAGTATTGAAATATTGAAATGCAGCAATATTTAAATCAATACAGACAATTTCTTGTCATTTTTGAGATCTCAGACCTTAATTCAACAAACACTGAGGTTCTTCAACATCACTGGAATGAAACTTTGTATATATAGCAAACCTTTTACCCACCATTCAAGTACCAAAGCAGTTATTTACAACTGTCTAGCAGAAGTGACAACTTCAGACCAAGAAAAAGAGGAATATATATTATGTTCAGTGGAAATGCAGAGGGAAATTCACCATCAGTTGTTACTGAAGTAATACCAAACTGATGCAGGTCAGGAATTTCAAAGTGTACATTCCTGTTCCAACAGTTTGTAGGCTTTTTCCAAAACCCATTGAAAACATAATGGGAATCTATGTGTATATCTATGTGACTATTAGCTGTGGCACACTTGGAGAACAGAGCAGAATCATTTGGGGGAAAAAGCACATTGGGTAACCTTGCTTCTTCTGGTGCCATTTGGATCAATAAATTCTTGTGACTGTGTGCACATCACAGCAGTTTTCTTCACATATTCAGGAAATTAAAAATATATATATATCTTTTACCTCTACTTAAAATGCATAAAATCCAGCAAATTAGTATTTCTAGCTACTACCTTCTGAGAATTATAATTCTAAGAAGTACAGAAATATGTTCTATCTACTTTCCTTAATCCCTTTTCAGTTTTCAATTTCTAAACCATCAGAAAGATTAATTACTCTATAAAACATTTCTTTGTAATTCAGCCATCATTTCTACCAAGACATGTCACTCTTTATGAATGCATATATACTTATGTGCACACACACAGTTATGCACATATATATAATCATTTAACTGAAGTTATTACTGAACCTCACTGACCATAAAAGAGAAGACTGCAACCCAAGAGAACAATATGGGAAAAAACAATGCAATACAAGATTTTCCACATTAGTCAGCTTTACCAACAGAGAAGTAAGCTGTGCTCCAAGACTGACATTCATCTGCCCTTCATATTACAAATATTAGATAAGAGCATTTTTATTCTGTTGGTCCAAAACAGTCATTTCAACCTCTGAATTACATACACTACTGTGAATAAGACACCAGACAGTCATCACCCAGAGCACTGTGTTTTATAAAAAGGGCTGTTTTTTGATGGTGAGTGAGACACCATCCAAATTGATCAAATTGCACTCAACTAAATTGTCAGAGGTTAGCTGAAGATAAATAATCTCATCATCCTCAGAACACACTCCAGCAATGCATTACAGTAGTTTGGGTTTTCACTTCAGTCAGTACCGGCTGCCAGCAGTGGCACTAATTAATTGAAGTGTGGCAGCATTTTGACTGATACCAGCTTCAGCCCAGTAGAAACTGCACAGATGTAGAATTGCTTTTAAATTTGGTGTGTGGTTTGAGGGGGTAGGGCACTGTTTATTGTTTGGAGGCTGACAACTCAACAAAATTCTTTTACAAAGACAGAAGGATTCCTATGAAACCCACTCAGAGCCAAGGCAAATTTCAAACACCTTCTCTTTGCCCTCATCTTGCCTGTCCAGTTCTTTAGCAGCAGGTCAGAGTGCCTTGGATTTGGGGAAACTCAGGGCCTCGAGCTGGCTACTTTCCAGGTGGCATGTCCTGCAGCCAAAGCAGCTGCCTCTTTTGTGGAAAAAAAGCAAAATTTTAATGAAACTAAAGCTCATAAAAATGCTCTTTAGAGAGAGTTGTGTTTCTGCTTACTGGTATCACAAGATACTGTAAAATTAAACCCATCCAGCCTTTTAGTTACTGTTAAGCCTATGCTAGTTCAGGAGGTAAAATAAGCGGAGTGATGACTCAGCATGAATAAGCAATAGATGAGACTGTAGCTGGGATGAAAGTCCTTTTCTTTCTAATTCCCATTTTGTACAACTGTACTGAGACCTGACAACAAGCATCTTGGAAACACAGCCCACTCAAACCATTGATGATCTTTGCCTCTGGCTTCTCTCATCATTCCTGTGTTTACTGGATTTCTTCCTTTGCCAAAAACACCTGCACCTATTCTGGATTGTTTCTGCCTCCCCAGCTTTGAGCCCTGCTTCCTGATGCTCTTCCACATTTCCCAGTTGCTTCTTCATTCCAGCTGCTTCCTTGGGCTGCTCTGTCCTTGACTATGATTTTCTGATACATTATTGCCCTGCCCAGCTTTTTTTCCCTATATATAGCAATATGAAGTTTGTTTTGCCAAATGCCAGCTATTGATATATCTCAAACTTCACATTAGCATCTTATCTAACATAGCAACTGACACTCTAAGCATCAGGTGGTATTGCTGTTTTAACTCACAGACCACAAATGTCCCTAATATGGTCTGGCAACCCCAGTTTGGGAACTCATGTTGTGAACAAAGTTCATCAACGATCAAAAGAAAAAGTGACACGTTCCTTTAACCATCTTTAGTTAGCCGATCAAGTTAGAGGCTGCTCCTGGAACTGCCTTCCCATAGCCCTTCATTCCTTTAATGATGCCAGTACATCATGGGGATTGACGTTACTCTCCTGAAAAAACAATCTATAAAAGGAGAATATATGAGGGGAACAAATATGTTTTTAGCTCCAGCATTTAGCAGGTTTCTGAAACACAGAAAAAAAAAAAAAAAAATGAAGGACACAAAACAAGACATAAGATCGTCTTTTCTTTGGCTGGCACAGTCTTGTTAATCCCAACTGGACGGCTAATGACTCCCAAGACTGACTCTGCTTGCTAATCTGTCTCTTTTTTCTGTTTTCTGTGTTACAATAATGTTACACTTCTTTCCAATTTTGGAGGGAGGATGTAAAAAAGGATTTTCTATTGTAAACATCCATTTCATGATGTTCCCTTGACACTAATGGATATTTCACTTAGACTTCAAAGGTCACTGATATTGTTGTTATTTATCACTGATCTACCATGAGTAGTAAAACAGTAGAGAAAAAAAAATGAGACATTTTGAAGAGATAATAGTTTTTTGTCACTTTATAACTTCTGTCATGGCTGTATAATGTACCGCATACTGAGCTGAAAGTTCAGATAGAAGCTTACTATTATTGTATGATTGAATAGAACTTAAATGGGTACAGGAAAAAGGTATTTTGAAGAGTAACAGATTATAATGGGGGGGGAGAGGGGGAGGAAGTGTAACCAAACATCACAAATTAAACATTGAATTTACATGAGATAATAAGACTGCAATCTTATTTTTGGATTTGAAATGAGTGCCATCTTCAAATTAAGCACTGATATGCTTGATGTGCATGTGTCTACATTTTAACTGATGACACGTTCCATTGAATTCTCTCTTACTTATCTTTCTTTAATTACTCCCGTGAGAAAATCTGCCCTTAGCTGTTTGGAACACGCTATAACCAACGCTGATGATTAAAACATGATGGTCTTGAAGGCCTTTTCCAACACAGATGATTCTATGACACAATGAGTATGGATTTCAGAAAACCTTTGATAAAAGTCTCATTTAACAAGTCTCTCTTGTCCAACAGGTGCTGCACTACAGAGGACACAGATTACAGTACCAATCAAAATACTGCCAGATTGACACTATTCACAAGTAAGTCTACCTCTGAAAAAATGACCAGCATTAGCTAGGAGGACAGCCTAGTGATTTAATTGATTCCTTGTAAATGGCTTCAAGTTTTGATGCTTTGACCCTTTTCCCCTTCATTTCTCTATAGTGATCTTTTTTAAGTCGATCTGAAAGAACGCTTATTACCTCTTGTCACCTAAAAAGCAATTAACAATAAGCTATCTTATTTCTTTCTTAACAGCAATCCACTTTGTTCAGCTTCTTGGGAAAAATCAGAAGAAATGAGTCACCAGTAACAATCTAATCAAAGTAGATAGTGGTATAGAGAGCAAGGACCAATAAATACAGGATTCATTGGGAATTTAATTATTGAAGATCTAGACCAATTTTGCAGTAAACCAACACAGAGTAATAGTATGAACATAATAAAAATTAAACAAAAGGAAAGATAGGAGAACTTCTAATAAAGTGATAACACTGAAAAGGAAATGAATAGGTATTCTAGCACTAATTATTTGAATTAATTTTTTTTGTTGTTGTGTTTACCCTCAGGATAGATCCTTCTTTCTGTTACATTCAAAGACTCTTAAACAAATTTGTCTCATCTTTTACTATTTAAATGAACTTTACACTGTTAATTAAAGTGATGGGTGTGAGGGGTAGGTGTACTATGTTACAACCTAGAGGCAAAAAAAAAAAAAAAGAACAATATACGCAGTAATTACAGCATCTGGTTACTTCAGAAAATATCAAGACAATGCAGGCAATCTGTTTCCAAGATGCTAATTAATTTCCGCATAAGAAAAATTACTCAGGATAGATTTAAAGACACACAATGTGCCACAGAGAAGAATAGATAGACACATCACACATAATCCAGCTGTTGAAAATAGGTAACTCTAAATTGGACACTGCAACCTCCTTTGGAGACTAGTAGAGTAAGCTGTGTCACATGCATTAAGTTAGAAACTTGAAGTGGAAAATCAAAATGGTAATTCTTTTTAACTTTTTTTTTTTTTTTAATAAATTTGGGGAAAAGATATGAACAGTTTTATCTCATACTCATATGAAGAAAGATCTCAGCTCCTGCACTCAGAATACCCCTTTTTATTAGTAGAGAAAAATTGCCATTGCAGTACTTCAGATGCTCATCTAATTCAGACATCATGGTAAAGCTAAGGCCAATGCAGTATCAAAGATCAGTGCACAACAATCAAGCCCTTTTGTCAGAGCAGAGGAACTACAGCAATCACTGACATGTATCCCAGTTATACGATCCAAAAATGATAATGAAAGCTGATGTGATGGGATTGCCTCATACAAGTGTATTGTTTTGTGCAAGTCCCATCCCCTGAATAAACATGTTCAAGAAGGCCTACAAATTGAGAATTTCAATCAAGCAGCGTTGCAGCAACAAAGAGACCATTAAAAACATGCACTAAGAGAATAAAGGAATAAATGAAGGCAGACACCAGGGAGGTTCTTTTTATAAGAAAAAAAAAAAAAAAAAAAAAAAAAAGAAGCTTATCTGAAGAATCACATTCTTCTGTATTCCTCCCCATCATAAAAATCTCTTATCTGAGTATTTCTTGTGTAATTATTATTTTGCTTTTCTGCTTAGGCATATCCAGAAGTCTGACATGAATCCTTATCTGCTTTAACCACCTCCTCATGAACTCTGGAATTAGCAGCAGGTAGGTTTGGTCATTCATTCAAAGTCACCCACTTGCATTAATGCTACTGCTGACAGCGATTCCTCAGCAATACTTATTTTACAGTGAGAGAGATGTGTGATGGATTTGATTCTTAACTGCAGTGTATTAATACAGCTGCATCAAATTCTGTGATGTTGCATAAAACTAAGATTGAAAACTGTATCATTATGAATACCTTGACAAACTGGGTAACTGCGCTCTGCAGCAGACAGTATGCATCTTTGCTGGAAGCAAAACAAATGCTGTCTCCAACGTGTCTCATAAGGTTCTGTAGCCAGGCAAATTTTGAGGAAATTAGATCAATTAGACAGAGGACTTGTTTTCCTACTTCCAAGGCAAACTAAATGTAAAAAGTCTTGAATATCTGGATTTTCTAAGGAGAAAATATTTCTAAGATAGAAAAGATAAGATAGATAATACTTTGGCAAAGCTGATGGGAGAAAAATATTTTGCTTCAGCTGCCCCAAACTAAATGAATTATGAAAGATTCTTCTGACAAAAATCAATTTTTTGTTTTAAACTTCTACTCCAAACTACCTCTGCTTGGCAGTTGCTAGCTTCGGCACTGCTCCAGCTGTCAAATACCACTAGACCCAAAATCTTTGGCTTAATTTTTGCTCCTTGTGTTGATAAATGGTTTAAGAAGTAATCAAACTTTCACTAAACCTGGAAGAAGGTATTAGCTGCACATAAAATGACAGTAAAAGCCATGTGGTGTTTTTGTTGTTGTTGTTTGTTTTGTTTTTCATTGTAATACTGACCTACTAAGTAAGAAGTAGATTTTCATTAACAAATAAGAGTTTCTGAAGGGTTATGCCTGAGAACACAGTCGCCTAGTGTGGACACGGAGTACCAGTCTCTTTTTAGACTGGAGAATTTTTACCTTCTACCGTGGCTCATAAATTTGATCCATTTTGAACAGTTATTTCATATATTACACGGCCTAGTCATTGCCACATTCAAGCAACTCCTAAGGCCTTATCAAAAAGGTGTAAGTAATTTAAACTGTTCTAGCATGCACAAATTTCCCAAGGGCTCATCAACCCCTCTCCCTGCCACATGTGCAGACTTCTATGTCATACAGTATTACATGTAAGTGTGGGCCTCCCCAAGATGTCGTAAGTGCCCATGCCCTCATATAGCTGAGAGTATGTGTGCTGAAACAGAATATGGAGGCTGTATATCAGTCACGGGATAGTGAGGGCTCTGGCTGTAAGAGGGTCATACTTTTTGTTACCTGGCAGAGGAAGCCTGAAGGATGCCTCTTGTCTACCTTCTTATGAGATTTGGCATCCATTGGCCTCAACAGTCAGTCACTCCTACAGTAAAGAATTCAGGCTGGAATTTGCAGATGGAATACAAGAAGGTAGACGTATTCTTCTACTTCCCCCCCCCCCCCCCCCCCCCCCCTCCAGTTAAAGCCTACTCCTTGGTGTTAGGATTTCAGAGGAATTAATATCTCATCTGCAGTACATGCATGTTCATCAGTAATAGCACAGTTTAATCTAAGTTAAAACACTGAAATCAATGGAGTTATGTGAGATTTATACCACCCAGTTTGCAAACAGAATCTAGTCCTTAGGATGCCTCTATACTATTTTTATACTGTGACCTATTTTAGTAGTTATCTTAGGAGAGGAACATTTAAGTAAAGATCACGGTAAATGAATGTGTGTCTCATTTGCATACTTTACAGACTATTCCACGTATTAAACAAACATATATATGTATTTAACTGAATATATATTGTGAAGATTAATAGAAAAATTGTCTAAAAACACTTAAAATTTAACAAAAGGTCTATTGATCTGTAGCTTGAGCCCTCAGAAGGGGGTTGGAGATTGTGTATTGTATTCAGATTTCATAAAACTGTCCTCTAATTTAATCACTTCCTATTTTATGTGTAAGATGAGAGGCTCCAGGTAATTTAGAATGTGAATTTTCTTACAAGACATTACAAAGAATTAATCATGTCTATGTCAAAATACACAGGCCTGTGTACAAGCATCCTGGCTTGTATCAGGAACAGCGTTTCCATCAAGGAAGTGATTGCCCCCTGTACTCTGCTCTAGTGAGGCCACACCTTGAGTACTTTGTTCAGTTTTGGGCCCCTCAGTACAATAAAGACATTGAGGCCCTGGAGCTTGTCCAGAAAAGGACTACGAAGCTGGTGAAGGGTCTGGAAAAGAAGTAAGTCACATGAGGAGCAGCTGAGGGAGAAGAGGAGGCTCACGGGAGACCTTGTTGCTCTCTACAGATCCCTGAAAGGAAGGTGGAAAGCTGGGGGTTGGCCTCTTCTCACAGATAACTAGCGATAGGACTAGAGGGAATGGCCTGAAGTTGTGCCAGGTTGAGGTTTAAGTTAGAAATTAGGAGACATTTCTTCTCAGAAAAAGTTGTCAAGCATTGGAATGGGTTGCCAAGGGAGGTGGTGGCATCACTGTCCTTGGGGTGTTTTAGGAAAGGTTGAACATGGTGTTCTGGGACACAGATTAGTGTGTGACATCGGTGGTAGGGGGATGTTTGGACTGGATGATCCTGGAGGTCTTTTCCAACCTTAATAACTTTATTTTACTCCACTCTAAAATGTGTTGAATAAACCATTAAAAAATAGAATACAAATCTGAATCCATGTGAAAAGGATTACCTGCATGAAGATCTAGTTCTTTATAAGTAAAACAAAAGCATTAGAAATGTGTGTGTGTGTTTTTTTTAACTACAATTATTATACTAATTATTTAAAAAAAAAAAGTTGTGTACTTAACCACAATGAACCAAGTGAAATAACATTAAATACAAAAATGATTCAATATTCAACATAATCTGCATAACCAAGAGGGAAATCAAGTAGGATTTTGGCTCTAGTTGCTCTGCAAATGCATATTACCTTCACACTTTGTGATATGTTACAGAAAAAACTAGAGTGCACATTTCGATTCTATTTTAAACAGGATCTATGAATAATCTCTGGACTCATCCATCCATATCAGACCTAAATCTTGCCATTTCTCCCAGAATAGCCCAGGCCACATCAGCAAGGTCTCTAGGACTGTATTTCAAACTACTTCAGTCCAACAGCAATTTTCCCCACTCAAGTCCTTCCACAAGCCTATTAACATCATTGCCTCTCATCAACTAGTCCAAGATGAAGCTACCATTTCCAAAAGCAAACATACATAAAGATGCCTTGTTGTTTTCAAGTCAACATTTATCCCACCTTCTTCCTTCTCACAGTCTACTCTAGTACCTGACTTTGTCTCTGGCCCAATTGCGCCTAACTTATATACTCCCCAACAGGCTCTTGCCTGTTGTGTTTGACACACTTCAGGAAAAAATAAATAAATAAAAAAACAACCCTTAGTATGTAAAAGTCTTATAGATACTCATATACTCACTTTGCACATTACTGCATTCATTTTCTTACTGAAATTAAAACATTTATCAGAATTTGTTAAAGCCAGCTGCATCTAACTGGGTTATGTTTGGAAGCGAGAAGTTTGATCCAGGCATCATTCTTCATAGTACAACTGCTAGTTCTTCCAAAAAGTTTTGAAATATATGTTTTTTTACATTATCAATGGTGTTTTGAGTTTATTCTTCTGTCTATCAGCATCTATAATGGTAAAGGGATGCTTAAAATATGCTTACTAGATCTAAAAAGCCTCTCATGCCTCTTCTTTATTTGCCTTAATAAAATGCTCTAAAGCTTTAATGTAATTTTCAGGAGTATGTAGGAGAACTCAATTTTAAAACCTTTTACACAAAAATGTTGAAAGTTCTACTTTAATCTACCTTCTTTTCTTTTGGTAAAACTTGCACTAAGAATTCCCTTTGTTCTATGCTAAGTGCTTTCTGCATTACTATGAGGTATGTACAGTTAGAGTTTATATATTAGTGAGAAACAATAGAATTAAGCTTTACAGTTTGAGTTTCAGGACTGATTATTTAAAGCAAAGATGGGGAAGAAAAAAATGCCCTGAAAAATATGATTTTGGTGTAAGGAAAAGAAAGAGATTACAAAAGTTTCAGTTCCAGAAGGGTTCCTTTATAAAACAGACAATTGAAAAATATATTTCTGTAGGTGGGAATCAATTATTGTCATCATATTATGAGTAGGCTTCTTTAACATTTCTTTTGGTGATTGCTAAAAATGTAAATGCAACTCAGTCTATGATTGTTCTTTCAGACTGCCCCTAGCAGTTGCTGTTTTCATGAAGAACACACATGGAATATGATAAATAGAACAAATGCAATCAAAATATATTTATCTGTTGTTGTTTTTTTTTTTTTTTTTTGTTATTGAGAAAATACTGTGAAAAAAATCACAGATCTCAAAATATTAGTGGCATGTTTATATGTGAAATCTTTATTATTGCTGTAGCCATAAAGAAAAATCTAACAGCCACAATTCAAGCTCAGTCTGATTCCTTTTGAATGACGACTCTCTAATATTGCTTAATGGCCCATGAAGATGCAAACAGGCTTATAATCCATAATAATTAGCCTAAGAAAACTTGTTTAGGTTCAGGCAAATCATGTGATATCATCATTTCTGGTTACTTTCCACAATAAAAGGAGAAAATTAGGAGGGATAATCTATGAATGCAGTGGAAAGGGAGGAAGAGTTTCATTAACTAAGAATTTGTCTTTCCAGCACACCTTCTAGATTTTCCTGTATGCAGCCTCCATAAGGAGACACAAAGAATATCCATTCAACATGTTGAAATTCATAATTGCGGATTAACTATGAGCCAAAATTTGCAAGGAGATAAAGAAACAACTGAGAGAATCACAACAAAGATGACAAGAATCAAATCCCTCCTGCCTCTCTGCTTGGTGTCAGTTAGCAGGAGTAAAGATCTGTAGCTTGGAAACTTTACCACGTTTGTTTTAAGGGCAATGAACCACTTACACTTCAGTCTGCATTTCATAGGATACTTCAAATGACACATGTCCATTTAGCAACACCAGTTGCTGTTATATTCCATCTGATGAACAAGCTCGGAGTACACTAGTGTTTATCCTTTCACCTGAACAAACACTTTACAGAGTTTAAAATCTTTGCTATTTTAACATTGCTCCTATGAATGAATAACAAATTAGCAACATTCCTGCATGAAAACAGTGGACGCAAATACTATCTATACTATTCACCACTCATTTGGGGGACTTTAAGTGAACCTGTAGGTAGAAACTTATTGTACTCTATGAAATAATGGAAAAATAACAGCAACAACAAGAATAATAATAATAAAAAAAGTTTGGAATAAAGCTAGAGAGTATTGGCGGTATTTCTTGTTAACAGAAAAAGGTTGGACTTCTCTACGTTCTTATATCCCTTTCAATCTACTTATTGAAAGTGAGCATATGCATATCTAGATGTGATCAAGAAGTATACCTTAGAGTTTGTGGTTTGTCCAGAAGGATCACAGAGGAAAAAATAAGGGGTAGGGGATAAAACAAATAGTGGTTATATTCATTTCTATCCTTAATATCGTCTGGGACAATAACATTACCTATATACAGTTGTGTTTCCCACCAAAGTCGTATTCTAGTCTCAAACATACCAGTGAATATTTTCTTCAGCTGCAAAGAAAAATAACATAGATAGAAAGAGTAACGTGAGCAGCAGTTCTTTTAAAGAACATCCTGGAATTTGTGCATGTGCATCTGTGTTTATATCTGCATATATATATTTTTTTTCATTTCAAAGCTGTTCTTTAAAGGGGGTGAAAGAATGGTGAAACTTAGGTTTTGAACATGCAGACATTAGAAAACATACTAATGACCTTATAAATGTGAAACAAGTTTGAGTAACGTCTGGCACTCACGTTTAAAGTCTAGTTGGATGTCTAGGATTGAGAGACATTATTGAAACTACATGCTCTTTAATGATTTCAGAGAGATAATTCACTTATCACTTTTATATTTATCACAAGATTTTGAAATTACTGCAGCTAAGTTTATACAAACACATGTACATAACAGAATACTGTAACATTTTGGTTTAAACAACGCAATTGAAAAAGTAACCATGGTCACAGTACGTTTGTCTCCTTCACAAAGATATATTTGTATGAAAGATGAAAGTATGTTTGGAGAAACCACAGGAGTATCTTTTAAAATAGCAACATCCTTAACTATTTTCAGAAATTGTCATTTACTTGGAAAAGCAGCGGAGTGGAGTGACCTTCAGTATATGTTTGGATGCAGTAGCCAAATTTTATTCCATTGTTTTACATTATTTTGCCAGTGTCTATAAAATTACAGTGTCAAAACAGGTTCCACTGAGATTAATGGCAAGATTCCCAAGACATTAGTAGGGTTGGATTTCACTCATCACTTAAAATATTCACTATTTATATGTTAAATTATACACATGATTTTCAAAAGAATAAAATTATATCTGACAGTGAAATGCTGTTCAGTATGTCTCTCTCATTTGAAGAAAAGAATGCACTGATTGAATGTTGTGGGGCTGATTTCCAGAAGGCTACACAGGAGAGGCATGCAATCATCTGTTAGTTCTGTTCAGTTCTCTGTGAAGGTAAACGTTTCAAAGTCTATGAAACATGCATACAATTTCATTTTTTCTGACCATTCCAAATCACAACTCAGTATGCATTAACTGGGTCTCTGTCAAAATAATTGGCTACTGTAGTCCCATTTTCAGAAGAGCTTAACTTCAGCTTTGCCACCAGAACAAATAAGATTATCAGCACAGGCTCTGTATATGAGATGCTGACTTCTTTGAAAAATCTGTACACAACGGTCACAGTTTTAGTTGTTTGATGCTGGCCTCTCCTGAACATCTGAACTTCATCTAAGAACAAAAGCGGTGCCAAATCCTCTTTGAACAGCCAATTACCCCTGCCAATTTTCATCCTCAAAAAAACTCTCTATTACATCTGCATGGTTAGCAAAATAATATAGCGTATGGAGGAAAAGTCATACGTAGTCCAGCCTCTTAGCTTTTTAATGATCACTCCTACTGCTCACTACTCCATACCATGGGAATATTTATTGTAATAATTACAGACAAGGGAAAAAAAAAAAAAAAAAAAAAAAGACCTTTTGAGCAAACTTACAGTTCTTGTGAAGTTCTTGTGAATTTCTCAAGATGGACTCAGCCTAAAGAAAGAGCTTCTCAGTGCTGGTATAAATTCACATTTTGATGGCTTTTTATTGATTGCCAACATCAATGTGAAAGCATGTGTTTACTTGGGCCTAAAAATAAGACTTTTTAAAAATGGGTATCCAGACGTTTACTGGACATTGAATTCTCAGTGATGAACATAGAGATGCCCATTTAGTTTTGGTTTGCCTTTTGTCCTACTTGATTATTTTATCCAGTGGCTTATACAGGTAGTTCATCCTCTATCCTTGTGAGAACCACATGAGTACATTTATATTATCATATTTAGATCACATTAAGTATTTCATAGAGAGAGGCTTAGTTTGTTACTGATTGTGAATGACATGAACACAAAGCTAAAGGGTCTGCTTCCAGGAACAAAGAAAAATTAGAATTTTATAAGCATCTCTTGTGGCCCCATGAGAAAGGGAGATCTGAGGATTTTGCAGTAATGTATGCACTTTTAATTTATTACCATATTTCACAGGGAGAAAGAATATGAAAATGAAATAATACAAACACTGAATTACAGGTAGAATAAACTAAGAGTTTAATGCTAAAAGACTGTTCACAAATGCCAAGGACCATCAGTACGTAAATTAAATATAGCTGTGACCTCCTTGCGTCTCTCTAGCCATCAGCATTTTCAGATCAATTGAATGATGAGACAAAATGAAACTTCTAATATGATACTTTTTGAAAAGACGCACAGAAATGAAGCTTGCTTTTGGGATTACAGTTATTCCTTGGTCATACGCATATGACCAGGGTCATGTAGTAAGTGGACAAAATGAAAGACAAGACAGTCTGCAAATGAGATCTCAAAGTCCCCCTTAAACACAGGAAGTACAGCATGCTTGCATGCTAAAATTATACCAGAGAAGAAAAGGAAAGGAATAGGTAAGAGCAACCAGAATATGTGGTTGTGAGTCAGGACACTGTTTCTAGATGCCATATTTTTTCTTCCAAAGTAAAAGTCTTTGTTTAAACATAATTATAATTTGGGATGGATGCCCTAAATGTTGTACAGTATGAAATAACAAATATTTTACACAAGGGAAAGAGGAGCATCATGGTGGAGACTTGGAATTTATAATTACATATTTTTTTTTTTTTTTTTGAACTATGGCTTAGTATAACTAGATGTTATGCAATACAAATACACACAGTGGTTTTCCAGACAAGATACTGCAGAAGAATAGGACAAACCAGAGACAAGGAAGGGAAAGAGAATATAGTTAAGTAATAGGAATACACTTTGCAGAGCCTAAGCATATGCAGAACGCAAGAGACATGAATTTTGCCTCTGTCCAATTACACTACATCACATTTGCTGGAAAAGGTAGGTTCAAGAAGATGCAAATGTGATTTTGGGTGGAATTTGTCACCTTCTTTGTGTCTGGCAAAAAAAAAAAAAAAAAAAAAAAAAAAAAAAAAGCTTTTAAAAGCTAGATTGTTTTCTTAACATGTTTTGCTTTGACATTTTACTTATTTCAAAACCATTAAATAAGACTGAAAATGAGATCATTTTATTGTGTATATACAGTCTGAAATCAATATATGCTTTGGGGCTTTGCTTATTTTCACAGAAAAAAAAAGACTCAACTTTCCTTTGGGGTTGTCCGTTAACGTTCTTGGTTTGGTTCCACAAGCAAATTCAAAACAAAAAGAGAAACAGAAGAGCTGTAGTCCTTTACAGAGCTGTACTCCTCCAACATATTGCTAGGTCATTAATGGTCTGTCAATGGGATGTTGGAGGGGAAATCACTCTTTCTCAATTTTATTTTTTTTTAATATTTTCCCTGAACCTTCATTTGCATTCATTTCTCTTCAAAAGTTCCTTTAAGGGTTTTGCCATTGTTGCTCATGATAGCAGAACGCAATAAATTAGCACGGTATTGTAAAATCTGTTAGCTTTTCAAAATTGTTTACTACATTAGAGCACAGCAGAACAAATGGAGTTTCATACCTGCTAGAGGTAATAGGAAGAAACCAGGCAAGTGGAAACAAGTGTAAAATAAGTGGAAGTAATTTCCGCTCTGCTGGCTGAAATCCTATTGCTCCTGAGATCAAGGAAGCTTTTGCCAGCCCTGCCACCAACTGCAGTGGACTAACAATTGTCCATCTTTACATATTTCAAAGAATTCCTCAGCCAATATCCACAGTCAATCCTAACACAGAGATTACATGGCAAACAACATCTTTCTTGGTGATATTAACCCAAATCCAACTCTTGCAACTGTCCCAACATTGCTATCAAAGGACATATTTAACAGTTATTCAACAAGGTGATAAGAGAAGATAAAGGGAAGTATTCATCACTGTTAATGTATTCTCTCTCTCTGGTCAGAACAATGAGACTGGCTCCCTTGGAGATCAGTTCAAGGGACCCAAGATGATCTTCCCTCTTGTATGACCTGGGGATTTAAAAAAAAAAAAAAAAAAAAAAAAAAAAAAAAAAAGGCAATACCTTCACCTGTGCAAGGGACATCTCTTTGTCCCTTGGAATTCATTAACTTCATAGAGAATATTTACAGGATATCTGCACTGTGGACATTCGATTGCTGGGTGGGAAGAAAAAAATAGCTATTGTAACTTTCCATGTAGATGAACTCCTTCAATAGTTTTACCATAATGTGAAATATAAAAATATTCATACACCTCTACAAACGTACAGCAGAAGACAAAAGGCAAAATACTCAAAACACAGGAAATCAAAATATAATAAAAAAGACAGTTCCAGATTATCTAAATATTCCTCTACTGGCGTGTTTATTAGATGGCTATTCTGGCTATTTTGACATTTATTCTCTCTCTTTTTCCCCACTCTGTTCTTTGTTGTGACTATTCTCATTGTTTGAGAGTTGAGAAGAATTCCAAATGAAAGGAGCTACATTTTCAATAATACATCAAACAATCTCAACATATTCAAAAGTGATGGGGCTCATAGTAAATTACATGTTGCGAAGCCTCATCAGCTGAAGCGATTACTCCATTTCTTCAAGCCATTTTAAAAGAGCCAAGAAACTGATGCTATTTACATCATGTATATAAATAACATGTATCTCATATTTATATAAGATGGGTGAGATGGGTGAACATTTCTGCAAGTGTTCATTTGAATTTTAACTTGAATTCATATTAGCAGTGATTGCACAATGGAGACAATGATTGTAACCAATTCCTTTTGAATTCTTCCCTCTTACGATTTCAATGAGTCTCTGCTTTTTGCATGAGCTTTCTCAGAGACAGGGGCTTGTGATGACAAGTGCAGTATTTACAGAGAATATTTCAAGAATCATTTCAGGAGTGCTCCTGAAGATGCATCTATCTGAAGACAAAATCACTGTAATGTGAGGAGTAAGAAAGGAAACAAAACAAAAGAGAGTGAGATTTTTTTTTTTTTGTCGTATTTTTATTGAATTTTGCCTTGATTTCACTTAAAATGTAAACATTGTAAAAATTAAAAACTTTGTTCAACAGATTTCAGAAATGTTATCAGAAACAAGGAGTACTTACTGGTTAATGCCTCTTAATCCTGTAGAAAACAAGATAGGCAAGGGTATATGTTTGTTTTATGGACATGAGTACAACTGATAAAGGCAAATATTTTTGCAAGGAACTTCAGTAAATCATATATAAAAGTAGATTGTATAGCACAGCAGGCTTGGTAGAGTGCTTCACACTGCCAGTGGGTAATATTTCCAGAGTCCAGCACGGGAGAAAAAATGAGCCACCCAGATAAGTTTTAAAGCACCTTGTAGAACAGAAGTTTACTTTGCTAATGAAAGCTTTACATCCAATAAATCTTATCTCCCTTGTAGTATTCTACATGGTGTAGGATACAGTTTCTCAAAGAATGATCCCCAAATTCCTTTCCAGAACCCTCAAGGCCAGTGAAGTAGCACATCAGAGGTAGGAAGTGAGTATGGATTTCTTATGCAAGGGCTCAGGAAGAAGTAGAAGAGAAAAAGTAATACCAGGAATGCTCATTCATTCATGAAGTGAGAATAACATACTCTACTGACGGCTGAGAAGCATGGCTGGAATTCTAAATACTTGTTTTTATCTGTTTATTATTCAGTCTGTAGAATAACTCTTCAGTACCTACAAACAGTACCTATGAGCAAATGGAATATTTAAGAAAACTCTAACACACTTTTAGAAATTCTTGCACTATAAAAAGGAGTTAAGATTGACCACATTATTCATGATAGTTATTTAAGTTACATTAAGCAATGCTGTGTCAGGCCAAGTTAGTATTGCCCACCAGAAATATCACACAGATCAGTCTCCCACAAATCCCAACTGGCTAGAAAAAGTTACGCATTTGGTCTACTTTTATGTATTCTTCCTGATATAGAAGCTTTCATCAAACTTCTATCCTCTAACATAGTTTTTACTGAAAAACTCACTTAAGATTAGCAAGAACTCATATGACTCAAAACACAGTGGCTGAAGTACAAAAAAAAATGAGAAATTTGTGTGGACTTCTCAAAAGACTTCAGTGCATCCCCACAAGATGGCAATGTCACAGACATTCCAAAACCTACCACAAAATTAATGAATAAAGTCTCTTACTCATTCATGTTAAGCAGTTGGAAATCTGAAATCTGAGCCTCTGCAGCTTGAAAAACAGTATTTCAACTGTGGCCAATGTTTTCGGTATTGTAATTTGCATTGAATTGGGCCTGATTTTTCAGAGCTAGAAAGCACTGCTGGCCCACAGTGGAAAACAGGCAAATACATCAGTTTCTTAAAACATTGGCCTTATATAACTTTTCTGCAGAAAAACAACACATCATAAAAATACAGTGAGGAAAAGCTGTTTCCAGTCCTGTAGCTAAGCCCCAAGACAATCCTTTAGCTAATATACATATGGCAAAAACAGATTTGTATAGTGGCTTTTTACGGTTTATATGCATAATGTAATCATGGAAATGGCTTTGAACTTTAATTCACATTTGTCCTTATATGACACTTGCTGAAATAGAACTGAATCTCTGGCACTGTAGATCTAAAGGTAATACCGCAGCATGGCATGGCCCTGGGGCCATTAGCCATTCAGCTCTGGTTCTTCAAGGAGAAAAAATGGAAAAGCAGGAAGAAAAAAAAAAAAAAGAATAAAATAACATATAACTTTGCATACAAGCTGTTCCCCTTGTGCATGAAAGCATAAGAAACTTTAACCGTGCCAAGAGAGAAGGAAACCAAGACAAAAACATACTTGATGCAGTTATGCCAAACAAGTGGTGATTCCAAGTAAGGGAGCAGGTTCTGAGGGCTCTTTGCAGATGAAAATTGTCAACAGGCACTAAGCCATTCTTGTAATGAGTCAGCACTGAATTTGGTACCACAGCCAGCACTTTGCCACTCTTGAGTAATAAGCTTTGTTTGGGGAATGTCAGCTCAATTTATTTTAAATGGATTAAATTTGATTTTCTATTATGTTGACAAATTATATACAGACAGGCTTAAGAAAACCTCCTTTGGTGATGTTAACGTACATATGTTCATATTTCATATTGCAGTTCAAAAAAGGCTGAGGATCATCAGAATTGTTTGATTATTACTAAAAGAATTTGTAAAATAACAAAAACAGTACTCCACAATGAGTACTCCGAACATGTATGAGCAGTTAATTTCCACTGTGTTAGGAAAAAGATCCAACACCTAAAATGCATAGCCTTATGTTTAAACTCAACTAGAAAAACACATAGTTAGAATCTACACATCTTACAAAAAAAAAGTTCAAATATTTAAAATATCCCAACATAAGGCATGATTTTTGTGTTCAGCTAAAATGCAGAGCAGTCAATAGGTCATTTACTTATCTTCTAACACACTATCAGAGCTATAAATAAAATGAGCTTGCTTAATAGCCACGGTACCACCAGAAGCAAAATAGCACTGTAAAAAAAAAAAAAATCACTATCTCATAAGAAAGGAACACACAGACATTCTCTACAAGACTATGAATTCTCTTAAGTATGCTGACTCCGGTGTGATGACTATGTGCCATCTTCAAAGTGCATTTTCACCTTGCAATTGGGCTAGTAGCTCTCCTCTCTCCCAATCCAAATGTTTAGCAAAAATAAAATAAAATAAAAATCTAAGAAAGCCGGTGTCTTTTTTCCACTGTGATAACATTTCTTCATTGTGCCTGCTTGCATAATTGTTATATTCAAAAAATTTTGAGACCATTGACTCATTTGAACCAATTTGAAAGATTAAGATCAGAAATGTAGGCTACAGAATAATCCTGTTAAGCTAAAGAGCAAACACTCTGGTTTTCTTGGCAGGGGTCTCTATACATTGCCTGAATGGGCCTCCGTGAAAGGTTCCTGTGCTGATGCTCCCACTAACCTCTGCAACTGTACCTCCCTTCTGTCGCTGGGGGCCACAGAACAGCAAAGCTTGTGGCACTTTTTAGGTGGGCAGAGGGTCTCAGCACAAACTTAGAAAATCTCTGAATTTAAAAACATTTGCTTTGCTAGATGAAATGCAAACAAATAAACAAAAATCCTCACCAAAATAAATAAATAACATTTTATGTAGAGAGAAGCAGCTGCATATATATTCTTCTATAATCCTGCCTCATCTGTGGGAGGAGAGAGAGACAGCCTCTACAGAGATGGACAAGATCCTATGCTTAAACTGGATGTAAATCAATGCAGTGAATGTGCAATGGTGTATTGTTCCATTTTTTTCTTCTGCCTGTTCTTTTTTAACAAAGCTTCTGGAGAAATTTATCAGCAGAGGAGAGGGAAAAGTCCTCAAGAATAAAATAAGGGAATGTATCTGACCTTCACCATGGGTGAATTTTTTGTTTAAAGAGCCAAGTGGTGGCTTTATGGATGATTGCTAAGGCGAAGTAAGACACAGAAATGTCCCTTTTATAGAAAACGGATATTATGGAATAGCACAGTCCCACAGAAGTACTAGGAAAAGTTTTTTTTAGTCATGAAAATAGATTCTTAAGCACACCTTCAAAGTCAGTCAAAATGATGGCATTACCATCCTTAAAAGAAAAATAAAGAAATTCAATTTCTGAGTATGTTCTATGGTATAACAGTACAGCTGAATATTTTCACTATAAATGTAGCCAATGTTCATTTATGAGTAAAATGAACTTACAGTACAAAAAATAAAGTTTTTTTTTTTTATGTCCAAAACCAACACCTTAAAATGAGCCTACAGAAGTACAAGCATCTGGCTCCTTCTGTTTCTTCTTTTAACAAGCAGCACTTTAATGACACTTGTTTCCTGCCTCACTGTTCTCCTAATTTGACAGCAAGTCTGAAATGGTAATCATGTTTGGGAGACCTGAAGTAGCTTTTGCTGAAAGCACAAGTAGTAAAAGGAACTTAAAAAACACAACATTAAATTATTCTTTTTGTGTACTTATCTGTAAGTTCTTTCTTCGTGTCACATATGATTGCTTGAAGTATTGATTCATCGTCCTCTCTCCAATATTAATAATTGTTGAAATGCTGCCATTGGTTCCAGTAAAATTCAAGTAATATTGAAGTAAGAATTGTTTCTTTATTCCCAGGAGAGACGCAAGTCTTCTATAACATCTACTCTTAAGGGATTTGCTTTTTTACTGTCAACATGCTCTTTTTTAATATTATTGGAAGAACTATACTTCTTTTCTAAAATAGAACTTAAAATGTGTATTGAACACATTTTTAAACAGCAACATACACAGAAACATAAACAGTGTGAATCCAAGTCAATGAAAAAAAAAATCATGAAATGTAAAAACATTGTGAGCAAGAAAGTATTCAGACAGTTATTTTAATTCAACTATCCCAGTGGCTTACATTTACACAGAACACTTTCTTTCTTACCTTGCATTTCAACAATCAGTAATTAGAGGATTTTTGGCATAAACAAATAGCAAATAAAAGAAGTGGAAAAATACTAAGTGCAGTCTTTTTTTTTTTTTTATCAGTTCATGTAAAATAAATCAAAAATATCACTGCTGGTTTTACTTAGTAGTGTTTGAATAAATATTTTTGTAATTAAATCTACCTCATTTGCAGAAAATGTTTACATTTTTTATCGGATGCTCACTTATGGCAAAGAAATGCTTAGTCTTTTCTAATCCACACATATTTGACCATTTAAAATTACATTTCTCCTCAGTAAACTGAAATGAAAAGTTAGGCTAAATATTTCTAATTACATTAATGCATAAATAACACTATCACTTCATTTATAGCTTTTTTATTAATAAACATTACCATTTTTTCTTGGAAGACAGGGTCAAAATATGTACGTACATCAAATACTTTATTTAAAGTAAGAACAACTACAAAATATTGCAGTCTCTTAGTCTCTGAAGTCCTGGACATGCAGAGTCTGGAGTGATTCTGTATTAGGGATCAGGTGAGTCCCACTTGTACATGGTTCACCTGAGCACTACACAAGGTACCACGTGCATTGTAGAAAGCACTCTCACTTCCTTGACATATGCAATGTAGCTGCTTTCTAGATGTACAGAAATGTGCATGGGAACATGCTTGATTGTCAAAGACACCAATGCAGGTAATAGAGCTTGGATGTCCTCATAAACTACGGGGTCAAGGTCAATTCCCTGCCAAGTACATGGCGCTCTGTATGAATACTAAATGTTCTCACCAATAGCAGACAGTTTAGATATAATTCATAACAAGATACATTCAGTAGTAAAGGCATTTTTACATAACATGAAGAATCATTATAAGAATACGGGAGAGTATGTTGGTTGATGCAAGTAATATTCAACCCAGTTCCTAGAATTCACATTAGAAGCCTAATTCTTTTTTCTTCCTCAGCAATGAGAATATGCTGGATCAGTGTATCAAGAAGAATCAACTCAAGTGCCAGTGCAATTGCCAGAGGGAATTGTCTCCATCATTGCAACACAATATATTTGCCTGGGCATATCACACTAACTAGCTATCTCACTACATTTAGCAGAAGAGACTGCCAAATTACTGTTTAATTCAGTGCAGATACAGATCTAGGCAGCCTATTAAGATCTTCATTTTGACTTATGGTCTGATTTAAAGTGACAATTCAAATCTGCTCTTGTATAACCATAAAATAATGGGATATTAATAATACAGTTTATGCATTTCATGCCAAGCTAAATTTTGAGCATATTAGCAAGATGCAATGAAATATTTAAAAAATATAGTGGAATGATAAATTTGGAGGCTGGAGAAAGGTAACTAAAGTATGCAAGTTTTAAACCGTAATTTTCCTGTGTACACTGGCAAACTTTGTTCCGGGAAAATGCAACAGAATAGACATTTTAATACCCCCACACCAATATTAAACAAGAGTATAACAGATCATTTATAAGTTGTTTTACTCTGTATATTTTAAATACAGAACCAAGCACTGTCTCATTCCAAGCCTTGACAGCAGAAGCTGAAATGAAGGCAAGAGAATTAAAAAGATCAGTCAAAATTAGAGATGGCACAAGCTCTAAAACTGAAGTGCTCCAGAGCTCCCATGTTGGATTCTGAAACCTTGATAAACCTTCTTATATAGTTAAGAACCAGAAGGAAGGCAAATTAATGAGTTTCCCAAAAACTGTGAAGGGAGGAAGACTCCGGGGACCTCAGAGAAACTGGGGGCTGTAAGCCATGCTACAAGTCAGGCCATTTCTAGCAACATACACGAAGTTTGAAAGCAAGCAACTTGCAAACAACACTTAAAATGCAAGCCTAAGTCTTGATTAGAAACTTAATTCATTGTGTTAGAATAATTTAATTTTGAATTTGTCCTGAGTTCATTTGGCAATAAGGGAATTTTTCCGCTGATGCCAATGGACAGAGACATACCTAAAATTTTCCACAGGCTGGGCTGCCAGTGGAGATGATCAGATCCAAGAGCACACATGGGAAGAACAAAATCTGTTCTTAGATGTGATCAATCAGAACTAGTAATGGCCAATAACTACCAACCTTCAAACTTCTCTCCTGCTTCAACATTGACCCATGTGCCTTAAAAAAATAAATCTTCTACAGCACTTCTTTAACAGGAAATTCTAACTAATGTTCTTCATCTCCTGACAGCAGTTCTTTTTCCTCTGGGAAGTGTCCAGACTACACCTCCCATTTCTGAACCTGCTCTGCATTTGAAACTTAACAGGAAAATCAGAGAGCCTTCCACCTATGAAGAAATACTAACCCTCATGCTCAACAACAATCAGGTTGTGAGCCTTGAACGGAGTCAGTTTTTAGGCAGCTCAAAATTCACTCCATGTTACTTATCATGGAGGGATACCTATTTTGAAAAGAAAGCTTGCAGTGAAGATATCTATGACTGCTGGCTATGATTTTTATTAAAGCAGAATAAATGTTTGATCAAAAATGAATCTTTAAAATCTATGTAAATGAGATTGTGAAATCCTTGTTGCACAAGGTAAGCTCTCTTTTTAGTATTGCAGGCATGCACTGTGACTACTGCGAGTGTCAGAGCATGAAAGATATCCTTACAATGCCCAGATTTGGATACATAACAATTTTCACCACTCTCACTGAATGAGAACCAACTTAATAAATCACTAAAGTTCACTCTCAGAAAGCTATTTTTCAGAACTGTACAAAGAATCCAGTCAAAGCTGCAACAAATAGAGTTTATGTATTCTTGAATCTGCACTAGTGAGTTTAATAGAATTTATTTATTGCATTTAAAACATGTCAATATGTTTATGTTTTCTAGGACTGTTTTTCCATTCTCTAAACTAGCAAAATTTCAGATCAAAGAACTTTCATGTCTGTATTCTCAACAATAAATTGTTTTAAACCTATTAGGTCTTTGGAGATGTATTTTTATGATTATAAGTGGCAAATCTTACAAAACACAAGAAAAGCATACTGCATTAACGTCGTCATCTTACAACCATATTCTGTTTTATTCCTTGTGCCCTTAAAACATTTTTAAGATATCATTAAAAATGTATTAGGGCTAGTTGCAATTGTTAGCACAAAGTAAAATATTAAAACAAGAGTGGAAATCCCAAAGCAATAGGAACAGGCTGTATATACAGTGCTCATGTTTAAAATGTATGTAGTGAATAATACATCATAAAAGGTTTAACATTTGTTGCCTTTTTTAAGTAGGCTTTTCATGCTTGCATCTGACAGTTATTTGTTATAGAAATCTGGACAGAATACTGGTACTGCATCAAGATTTTGACAACAGAAAATTGAACGTAAGAATTGCAGAAAAGTCTAGACCTCCACGTAATGTGAAGCTCCAACTCACCATTAGTGGTATAAATAGCTCCCGCATGAGTCCTTTGGATACAAATCAGTCGATCACTTAAAGCCATCTCCTTTCTATCTACCACACTGTAATAATATCACTTTGCAAGTACAATCTTTTGTCAAGAAAGCTTCCTAAAGGGGCTATCTTATGTCCTATAGACAAGGTAGCCAAGTTTTGGAGATGCAACTGCATAAATTAGTCAAAATCAAGAAAGAAAAAACAAAACAACAACAACTAGAAGCTGAGGTGAGAATAGGACATGGTTAATGTTTTTTTTTTTTTCCCTCATGCTTTGGTTTGCAGTGCTCAACAGAGGTACGCTCATGGCAGCTTACATTGCTCCAGGGGTGCACAGATGAGTAGACTCTGCTTAAAAGTCATCTCAAAACTTTCACTCAACAACACATGTTAAAATCTTTCAAGCTGTAAGGAGTTCAGAAAATCCCTGTTCATTTTGCTCTATTATCAGAGTTTCCAGAATCAGGGTGGCCCAGGATATGAAGTGTTCAGGTGCCTATACAGACAGCAAGTTTTCCTACTTCATGCTCAGATGAAGGAGGTCTGATGTAGCATTGGTCTTTCAGGAGTGATTCCAAGATGAACTGGGATTTTGCCAAGGAACACTTTGCACATTGCTGCCTGTGTCACCTCCCCACAGCACCCAGAAAACTTTTTTGACCTCTTGTCATACCCTACCTGTCTGTCCTCCCTCTGTGATTTTCAATGCCTTCCACAGATATATTCCACTGTATCTAAGGAACTGTGCTTCATTCCAAATTTCACCTCCAAATGTTCTTTTTTTTTTTTTTCTGCCCTCACTTTCAACTCTGAACCTCATTTGTATCCCTGCAAGAAAATGGAACAGCAGCATGTTGCAAAGATTCTTTTCATCTTTAACTTGGCCATTTTCATTCACGTGCTTATCTTATGGCCCAGGCACGGCAGATTCATGCCTCCCATTCAACTTAAGTTTGGTTAATAAGGAATATTCAAGCATGAGCTAAACCTCAGAAATACATCACTGAGATTTAACTGGATTGATACAGATATATAGGCATATATATCTGCCAATACAAAGACTGAACTGAAATAAAGCAGCCCTGCCATTTTTCAGACTGGCAGGGTCCATTCTTAGAGATAATTGGTCTTGCAGGAAACCCATCTCTCCCATTTCTGAAATATTTTAACATATCTTCATACCCTATACTAACACAATCTTAATGTCTTCTTGAGATCTCTGGATATCACTCCGCACACGCTGGAGAACATTATTGCTATCAGTCTTTGTTCAGGGAGTTCCTGGCAATGAAACTACTTGTTCTCTTGTTTACTTTGCAGGCACACAAAAGATAAGGGCAATTCCACTTAATAAGCTACATAATATTCTTGTAAAAACAACACTATGTAATGGGAAAAGTGAAATCCAAATAGGTTACGGCAAGGGAGAAGTCAAAATGCATTACACAGTCTCTCTAGAGGGAGTACCATTGGCAGTCTCCAGCTATGTAACATTTCTGGTTGCCAGCACAGGAAAAAAAATGTACTCATTTTATTTTGTTTTTAAGCAGATGCCTGAAAAGCACTTTTCCAATCCTTTTTCCTACTGAAAAATTCAGACACTACGGTGTCTCCAGAATTACCAAAATTAAGACATCACTAAATCCAGATGAGTACAAAATTAAGAAAAATACTAGACATAAATGTACCAACTACATAGTATTTTGAGAAAATACTTCTTTCTAAGGCTTCTTTCCTAGCTAACAGACCTACAAACATTTGCATTTGAGGAGTAAAGAGAAAGCACAGAAACCTTCCTTAAATATAGAAGAATACATGCGCCCTTGCTGCAAAGAAGGTTGCACTAGGCTGCACTAGGAGGAGTGTTGCCAATAAGAGTAGAGAGGTAATCTTTTATTTCTTCTGGTGAGGACACACATGGAGAGCTGGGCCAGTTCTGGGCTTTCTAGCACAAGAGAGACACGGACACAACAGAAGTAGTCCAACAAAGGGCTACAAAGATGATCAAGGGACTGGAGCATCACTCCTGTGAGGAAAGGTTGAGAGAGCTGTGACTCTTTAGCCTAGTGAAGAAAAGATTCAGAGCGGATCTCAAAAACATATAAAAGTTCCCAAAGAAAAGATGAAAAGAAAACAGAGCAGGCTCCTACCAGCGGTCCCAGAGAGGTGAACACGAAATGGCCAAAGACCATTTGGAGATGAGAGATATCTGGGAAGATTTTCTGACAGGTAGAAATCCTTTCCAATCCTTCTCCAACTTCCTCAGATCTCCAGGCAATGATTCCCGTGGCCCCAGCTTTGCTCAGCTCCCTGTGCAGAGCTACTCAGGACCCGTCCCCTCAGGTGTCCACGGCTCAGGAACATACAGGAAGCATCAGAAACAGAGCTCATGTTTTGCCAGCGATCTTTTCAGCCATGATCCTTTCCCAGACCCTGCTCCCATCACCCTTGCAGCACAAAGCCCCAGCATGACCAGTACTGGGCCACCCCAGCACTCTGTAGGCACTAGACAGGGGACACTGGGTCCTACTCAGCTCCCCATCACAACTGGGATCCAGTGTCACAGTCACCTGCGGGACAGATAGTGACATGGTAATATCACTGAGTGAAGGGTTGTGACATTACCGAGCAACAAACTGTGTCCCTCAGCGCTTATCCTGGGGCACCAGCAGGGTCAGGTAACCTCTTGACCAACCTTGGAGAGATATTCAAACGCCATCTGGACATGGTCCTGAGCAACCTGCTCTAGGTGACCCTGCTTGACCAGGAGTTTTGGACCAGATGACCTCCAGAGGTCCCTTATAACCTTAAGTATTCTTTTATTCTGTGATCACAGTGTTTCTATACTACAGAAGGAAAGGAAACTCAGTATTTCATATAAACAAACAAGCAAACACACAAAAGCACTGATCTGAAAGACAACTTTAAATGTAGGGCACTGCATGAAATCGAGCTCACTCACAAGTTCCTGAAAGGCAGGTAAAACAAATCACCAGAAGGAAAGCCCTCCCAAACAATCAGAGCAGCAGTAATAGTAGTGGTATTGGTGCCAACCATCTAAAATCCAAATTCTGTCCCTGTCTTCTCACAAACTGCTAATGGAAGCTTATTAGTCTTTTAACTCTCCAAGTCCCAGCTACAATTTTACTTTCTAGGACTGTTATATGGACAAATTCAAGTGAGATGTTTAGACACTGAAATGAGAACCAAGGAATGCAAAGACTTATAAAAACATGTAGATGTGTCAGCACAGGAGATAAACCACTCAGAGAAGTTGCATTTGTTCATTAGTTGAAAGCCCAGAAAAGCCAGCAATTTACAGATGTTCCCTGTCCTCCATTGCTCCTCCATTCTTCCATGTACAGCACTTGGCTCTGCTAATGTTCCAACCCTAACATACAAAGCTGAGCTTGTAATAACAATCTCATTGCACAAACAGCACATCCAGCTCACAAGAGTTGGCTTGTATCAGCTTGTAAGAAGCTTCATGACTTGCCCAGGCTGATGCAGGCTCCAGTTCAGACAGGCAGCATCACTCTTCCCTGTGACTTACCTGTTGCTTTCCATGGAGACATTCACAGAGAAAGGATTTGAATGTAATGGTAGCTGGCAGAACTTGGATTGGAATGATGACTCATTCCAGGAAATCTGAGCCATAGGTCCATACAAAACATACCTCATACACTATGCATTTCAAAATATACAATTTTGCTATGGGTTTTAGAGAACATAAAAGCACCTACGCAACTCAGCTTTTCAAGCCTTGCTTCCTACAGCACCTGGTGGGAAATGCAGATTTTAGGAACATGGTTTTACATTTCAATGCCAGGTAAGTTTTTGTTTGTTTACTTACCGTTTCTGTTTTCACTACATGGAATATAGTTCCTGATTCTTGTGGTGGGGAACACCACCAGTCAGTCTCGAGGTGGGTCTGTAACACCATGTACGCTTCATATGGTGCCTACCATTCAGGGTCAGCTAGAGAGGCTCACACTGAGTCAGTCCAACATAACAACATTTAAGTCTACTTCATGCACACACAAATACTTTGCAGTCTGTCTCAGCACCCATTTCTTGGTCAGCCACAACAGAAGAGCAGTGAGACTCCTGAAGTCACCCTGTCACAACCAATTGAATCGTCTTTGACACCATGGGGCTTCTGTAATAAATATGTATGTGTGGCTACAGAACTTAAAATTCAGTATGCCTTTGGGAAAAATCACCTTGCATCCATGTGAGAAAACTAACAAGGAGACAGAAAAACTTCACAACTAATATTTAGAAAATATTCGAATCTCGGGGAGGAGATGACAACCAAATAAATAATCAGGCTTGAGAAAAGTGGTGGAGACTATATCGCAATCTGCCAGTCAAACAGCAGGGAAAAAAACATCAGCCCAAACAAACTGAAAACAACAAGAAAACACTCTTACTGCTGAAAATCTTGTACACAAAGGAGGCATAGGAAATCCATTGGGAAGGCACTGTGCTAGACTTGTTAAATAGCGAGGCAGAAAAATAAGGCCAATAAAGCATAACAATGCCTAAGAAACTGATAAAGTATTTCCAGTGGAAAAGTTACTAAGTTAACCAAAAGAAACCAGACTTCTGGTGGGAAGAAGAGCAACAAGAACAGCTCAGCCTACTGCTAGAAAATGCAACTTACAGCTGAGATGGAACAGCAAAAACAAAAGAATAAGATGGCTGAGACTCCAGGGAAGCCCACACTCTGAGTTGTTCAGTCTGATCTGAAGAACAAAAAGAAAGAAAAGATTCAGAGTATATTACTAAACAGTCATACAGCATTAGCTGAAACAACTAACAGTAAGTTACTGGAAGAAACCAGAGAGTCATAGCGGAAATATTTATGTAAAATCAAAGAAGAAAGGTTTCACATTAAAGTATGTCATTCAGAATAACTCAAAAAAAATATTACATACTTAATGCACTTTCTGATATATATTCCATTGGTTCCTTTTGTGTCTGAGCTCACTATCCAGTGGACTGATCACTACTCCAAAAGCTAGGACACCCCATGTCATAGCCATGTGAGCTGCCCCAAAGTCCTACCCTGATCAGGAGGTTTCACAAACCTCCCTGCTGCCAGCAGCTCAGTATTGGCATTTAGTCCTTCCCCATGACTTTCTTTTTAATGCATAAAATTATTAAGGCTATGAAAAAAAGAAAAAAGTACTAGTACAATTATGTTTTAATAAGAAAAATCTTTCACTGGTTAACTCCACAGAAAAGGTGAAAAGATATGAGATCAGAGACAACAAGCTCCCAAAATAGTAAGACACTGGGGGATACAAGAACTCTGAACTAAAGGAAAAGAGAAAACTTCATCTCTCTCTAATTTGAGAAACTAGACAGCATCTCAGCAGGAAAGGGGCCATATTTGTGCAATACCAACCTGACCTAGTGATCTCTAGATGCTACTGTAATACAGCTATAGAAAGAGTGAGAAAAGGTAAGCCACTTGTGCATTTACCAGGCTGCCTGAATCCCACAAGAAACCTCATCTGGCTGTTTCCTAATCTGAGCAAGTTTGGAAAGAAAGCCTCTATTGGAATACTTTAAACACTTCTTTCAGTTAAAATAAACAACAAAAACAACAACAAAACAATCCTAAGCTATGAAGTATGTGAAAACTAAGAAAGGAGAACACAAACTAAGCAAAAGTGTTACAATTTTCTAAACAGTCGGCTTTTTTTTTTTTTTTTGGTTGTTTATTGATGGAAAGAGTGTCTTCCCATGCTGTGAAACAGACTTTATTTACCCAGCAGATGAATATGAGTGGCTTTTCTCTGCAGATGTTAAGATGACAAAATATGTGAAAGGGCCTTGGGCAAGTAGACAAAAGGTAGTGGAAACCCAGAGGGCTGTTGAATCTCTCACTTTAGCAAAAACTGTAAAGTTGACAAGATCAAGATTGACCATGACACAGCTTAGTTATTCCCTATAAAATACCTAAAACAGCACAACTCCACCTGTCCCTAAACCATTTTTTTCCTCAAAGATCTAATGAGGCCAGTAACCAAGAGCAGCAGATACTATCTTGTTAAGGAGTTATTTCTTTGCCTAAGTCTTCTAAGAAATAAGTTTTGTTTTTCAGTAAGGAATATTCCTCAAGAATATGGAGCACTCATAGGTCTGACTTTACTCTTAAAGATCCTTCCCACTGTGCTGCCTAAATTGGTGGCAGCACTATAACTGCCATTTCCTCAGCACCTGCTGCTTCTGCAAATATGTGTAAGATCTCAAGTTTTAGGAGCTTGTTTAGAAAGCTATGTAGGCTGAAGTCCCTATGAAAACAACAAAATTCAGAATGGAATGCAGAAAGAGTTATTGAAAGAACAGCAGCTTTTAATATTCTAGGTTGCAAGCAACACACCTTCAGCCTATCTGAATAGTACAGTGAAAACTTGAGCCAGATTCTTGTTCTAAAGAACCTGACAAATAAAGATCATAAAGCTCTGGTCTATAAAAGAAAGCAGAAGGGATTCCTGAGGAGAAGCTTCTCTATGTTGGGTAATTCTTCAGCTGCCTCAAAGCGGCTTTAGGATCCCATTAGGAGCAACACTAGCCTTTCACTGGGTGTCAACATCCAAAGGAAGCCAGACTGCGCTATTGCCCATCCCTTTTCCCTTAACATTTGGTCTACAGCAAGTATCAAGACAATCAGATTGTTTTCATGATTTCTCTGACAGGAAAAAGTGCATATGAATTATACTCAACATGAACATTTCTATCTTCTGTACTGTGTCTCCCATCGCTATTTCCAGCAAAGTTTTTTTTTGTTTGTTTGTTTTGGTTTCATATAGAATAAATTAGCTAAAATTCCAAACTCCATGTGACACACAAAACAAGGCTTATGGTGATCCTGTTTCCCCAAAGCAATCAACCAAGCCACATTCCAATGCCCACCTAACTGCAGAGACACCTTCGTTTTAGACTGCACAGTCCCTGAGACAATTTGATAAAAAGTGCTTACACACAACACCATGACTCTTCAGGGACATGAATATTTATCTGCTGTGGTCCAAACACTAGACATAAATACATTACTACCCTACTTTGGTCTCTGTAGGATCTAATTGTCTAAGATAACTCACAGCATGCCCTCTGCATAAAGACCACCTACAGTCCAACACTAAGCACAGCAGTTAGGGAAACTTTCATTACAATCATAATTACTTTAGAACTCTTTTTACTGGAGTCCACACCCAGGAATTAATAGACCTAACATCAAAAGTTCACTCTCAGCCCAGCTTTAAACTACACAAAGCGCTTGCTGATGGGGACAGAAGGAAATATATTTGCACGTCTACCTGATAGGTCAGATGAACGGTATGCTGTAAGTGCCTCTTCTGTCCCTTAAATGTACAGGGGGGAATCTAGACAACTAATCAACATTATGATACCTAGAATCCATTTATGTTTTAATATCTGAATTCAATTATGATGACCTAAAGGCTTCACTGTGCATCTCCGACTCTGGTTGTCTAGCAATAGCTCTTACACTTCCTCCTGCATAATTTTCTACTAGATTTTTGGAAGTACCTATGATCTCATATGTGGTACAGCTAGTCTGGTGGGGCCTAGGTGATAGCATATCATTTGCTGGTGACAGAACACCAGCCTAAATTGGAGAGGACATTGTGAATCCTGTTAATGGTCACTTTTCTCCTGCTTCATCACTGCAGATTGTTAAAGGTGAAGGAGAAGATTATACTATTTAATTTACTCCATAAAACCCTTTGAGATCTTAAGATGAAACAGCCTATGTAAGTGCAAAGAAGCAATGTCATTTTGACCCTTTCAAATACAAATTACAACCACGTCAGGAAAAGTTCCACAGCATTTTATACATCTTCATGTATGTCCCTAATTGTAAATCCTCCTCTTCAACTAAGGCTGTCTTCAGTCTATAATCAACTGACCTTTCTGGGGTGTCCTTTTAAGTCAGTTTCCAATGAGCTGAGAAAAGAAAAAGAGAAACTTAAAAAGAAAAAAAAGAAAAAAAAAAAAAAAAAAAAACACATCAAGAAGAAAACTGAATTTCACTAAACGGCACAGAAAGTGCTGGTTTCTCAAATCAGAAAATTAAAGCCAGTCAAGCTAAACAAAATAAGTCTTGTAAAATCATTTCACAAACTGATTTTCTGATATTATACTATATGTTATTGTCAATCTCTTCTACCTACAAAAACAGATCCTCCTATATTTGAGATTAGGTTAAAAAAATTAGGTTAAGTGCTCGAGTGAGTCCAAGTCTGGATCATTGTCTTTCAAACAAGAATTTTATTACGTTTATAAGCACTTTTACATTCCCAAGTGAGAGAAGCAGTATGCTTCAGCAAGGAATTAATTCTCAGCATGCTGATTATAATGTAGGTTTAGGTTGTCTGTGTCAGGTTGGATTATTCCAGGCTACAGATATTCACTATTTACACTGACCTAACATGCAGCAGTTCTAAGTCAGACAGCAACTGTAATGTTATCCTGAGTTTGACCCTAAGAAGCCATTCCCTGATAGAGTGATGTCTCTGAAGTTGATGTCAAATCTGATGCAGAAGAGGTGTCAAATTCTACATATAAATAAGCTGTTTATGTCCAAGTAATGAAACAAATAACTGTAGTTAGTTAAAAAACAAGCGCAAGAAAGCAGCTAGGCCCATTTTCTTTTTCTGAACCTGTGTATGTAGCCATTGCTGGACAACACACATGAGGAACAGTACAGATCAGAATAAAAGCATCTCTTGTATTCTTCATATTTGGAGTAAATGCAGGCACCATCTTCAAGGCACAGTCCCACAGTCAGATTCCTTCTTCCAAAAGTATCTAAAGATGAACATCTTTAGCTGCCCAGATACCATGATATGACAACTTTCACATCCACATCCTCAGATGTGGATAATACACCCAGGACTGCTGCCTGTCTGTAAACCAATTTTATGACAGGGGAAAGAAGACAGGGGTGTGGCAGCAAGGGGAGGCATTTTGTCCAGTAACATGCAAATGAATAAAAACTTCATCTTTTAAAAGCTGTCAGAATCACAACTATCTTCATTAGAGCTCATTACAAACAGCAACTCCACTAAAACAAATTTGTTTAATTTCCCATTTCTCCAGCTGTATGTGGCTGCAGTGCCCAATTAGGGTACATGGGAAAAATTTTCTATGAATTCTGATAACCAGTATGTAAAAGTTAGGCAAAGGCATCTGTTTCCAAGAGACCCATTTAATGATTTATATTGTGCAGTCTGTGAAATGTTGTTTCAGGAAAGAAGCATTTTGAATCACACAACAGTGACATGAGTTTACCAGTTAGGATATCTTTAGGCTTGACATAAGGAGGGGGTTCTTCACAGAGAGGGTAGTTGCACACTGGAACAGGCTCCCCAGGGAAGTGGTCACTGCACCGAGCCTGTCTGAATTTAAGAAGAGATTGGACTGTGCACTTAGTCACATGGTCTGAACTTTTGGGTAGACCTGTGCGGTGTCAAGAGTTGGACTTGATGATCCTTAAGGGTCCCTTCCAACTCAGGATATTCTATGATTCTATGATTCTATGATCTTTCAACAGTGAAATCATATAGCATACTGATGTCCTGTAGAGCCCAGAAGCCCTCATTAAGTTAAAATTCACATTTAATTGCCCTAACAGCAGTCATTAGGTTGAAGACCTCAAACTGCTTTCTCACAGGGCTGCACATACTATGCTTGCTCATACCAATATAAGCCATGGAGATTTCAGGTCTCACGAGTATCATATACCCTCTTGTGTTGCTAAGTGGTGGTAATCTCTGCCACAAATGCAAACAAACTTTTTTCTTTTTTTAAGCCTTTTAACTCTCATCAGCAGAAGCAATACAAACTGCAACTGATTTGAAAGACCAGAGATGCAGAACAGCTGCAACATTTCAGCTCTGGGAACTTTCCTTTGTATGTGCTGCGTTCTTCATTTTATGTGGATTCTCAAGTGACAAATCAAGGAGGATGGAAAGAGGCCAAGATAACACAATGAGAAAGAGCATATACCAAAAAGGACTTCCAGAAACAGTCTTGTTTATAAGTGGCCTCAGATACCGCGATTACTTACATATGAGTTTTCTGGAATACAAAGTCATCTGACAAAAACAATTTTTTCAAAGCAGGGGTTCCAGAAGTGCGGTCTGTTTGCAGGCCATTGAGCATCATTGCATGGTTCGCACTGGAGACTTTGCATATAGCTTCTTCTGACAGACCCAGATCTATAGCAACTGAAAGGTCTGGAACTGCTATGCTAGAACCAAAATTTACATTAGGTGTGCCAGGAAGTAATGCCTGCCATCAAATTCCACAGTGACCCATGGAACAGTCATCCCAGGAGAGCCCAGACAGTGCCCCAGACATACATTCAGATCCTGTACACTCCCATGGCTACACCCATTGCTCTGTTTGGCAGTGAGAATCTGTTGGAGACCTATTCCAGGAGTACTTTTGTCACCTGAAAAAGAGTGAGTTTCTACTTCTGTAAGGACAGAAAAAGAAAAGCAATCCTGACCTGCTATGTAGACAAGGAACTGAATTAAGAATTTTATTTTTCTCCTAAATATACACTTGTTATTTGGTCCTGACTGATAGACCTTTGGAATTCTTGCCTTAGATGGTATGCAGGACCTATAAACCTCTCAGTGTAGACCATGTTTCTTTTCTAGTAAGGAAGAACAATTTACTAGCAGTGGAGTTGGACTTCATGATCAAGTGCTGACACATATGCTTTTTAATGTGCAAACATTACTTCCTTGCTCCCTTCGTGCCAATGCTCATTACTGACATGCCTTCACACACACAGCCTTTCATTTGCTAGGATTCCCAAAACACTGTTAGGAGTCTCACTTGGGATACCTTACCCACTTTGCCAGTGCTGAATGCTTTGAAAACACATTATCCAAATATAGAAGCAAAAAAAAATGCAGAAGCAAAATATTTGCTGAATGACAAGGTATTTCTGAAATATGACTGTCTTAACAGGATGTATATATTCTGTAAAAGTATCTTATTCCAAATATATCTGATCAAGCCTAATTGCTTGAAATTGACCCTTGCACACAGGTACCCCAAGTACCGCTGCATTGAATCAATGCAAGACATTTCAAGCATCCAGTCTCTTAGGTTTTCCTTATCCTCCTAAACATCTAATTCATGAGTTCTCCCATTTGCATCAGTTAATAACAGTACAACTCATTCTTTCAGCCTTGGCATCCTTAAGATTATCCCAGGAGAAGAAACCTTTTGAAACTATGACTGAGTTTCTGGAACCTGCCAGAGACAGCAGTTCAAGCTCATCACGTGTTCTATCTTACTGAAAGTGGTCCAAGCCATACCTTGAACTCAGATCACCCATGCTTCCTATATTTCTATGGTGATGCGACTTGCAATCATAAACAAAAAAAAGAAACCTGGAATTCGTTCAGCGTTTAATGCATTTATTATCATAAGAACAAACATAACTAGAGGTAAGATGTAGCACTACCTGTCTAATATCTGGCTACATGAACAGGAAAGGAAATTCTAATAAATAAATAAAAATAGCAACAAAAAACTATGTTTAGTCAAATATCACCTCAGTGTGGCATGTGTTTTAATATCATGGGTTTTATTATTAAAGTAGCACAAATGTCTGAAAAAAAATAAAAATACAGATTCTGTGCCACCAGAACTTTACTAACATACAAAAGGAAAAAGGAATATATACATGTATTTTATTTACTTCTAGCTTTACAGATGTCATGAGCATACTAGTTTTTGAACTCTGTCTCCTGCTTTGTTCCAGCATGTATCCTAATGTATACCTGAGCATGCAGAGTCTGAAGTCACTGCTACTGTGCTGTATTACCATATTGGATATGTACTGTATTAGATGTGACACCTTGTCTTTGCAAGTGCAAGATATTGCTACATATTGTTCCCTATAATTATAATGCTGTTTTATATCACTACAAAAGAAAATGAAAGCTACACCCTGTAGAATTATTTGTGGCATTTCCATAATTATGCAGATGTATACACTACACAGAGAAACAATTTGTGGGAATACAGCCTGGAAACATGCATTGTCTCAAGAATAAAGAATATGAATATGCTTGTGAGATGTCTATAGGCTATCCAACAAAACAGTATCTTCTAAACAGAAAGACTTACTAGTAAGAGGGAGCCATATAAAGAAACATATAATTTACAGCTGCATACATTTCTTTTACTCAGTGATATAAAAGTTAAACCAGAAATAATATCATTTGCCTTTGTTCTACATTCTTTATATGAATACAACCATACAAAATCTAACTTTGTTAGTATTATTTTATGCAACTGAACACTACAGATAAGCTGTAATATCTGCACAATAATTAATGACAGCATGCTGCGCCTTGTCAGTAAAGAATGAATTCTTTTTTTTTTCCTGTAAAATTATTTGTATACAAAGGAACACAAGCAAAGCATCAGCAAAAATATTTTCTCCTATGTTCTCTCCTCACATGCAAAACAGGAGAAAATAAGCAGGATGTAACTCCCTTGGGAAAGAACTCTGAAGGTGAAAGGTAAGAAAGAAAAATGTTATATTAAAAACAGAAGTATTTGTATTACAGTCCTATTAGTTGTGAAATACATTTAAGGCTCAAATAAGTTCCAGCTTCATTGGGTTCTGCCTGCATCTTCTTTTTCTACAACAGATCTTTCTATAACCATAAAAATAGTTGATACAGCGCCACACAATACAAAACCATTTTCAGTGATCGTCAACATCACAGCTCTATACAACTGAAGTCAACATAATGTCTGCTAATGATTGCAAAAGGAGAAGGACTAATCTTCACAAAGAGAAATAACAGCAACCAGACACATAGCGTGTAGTCATCTTCTCAGAAAGAGCAAAGCCATTTGCAATGTACTATCCTGTCCCACGCAGGCAAGGTGGAAGAGCATAGCCAAGGGCTAGAGATGGCTATCTCACAATGAGATTTTACATTCTCTAAAATCAATAGCAATTCAGCTGCAAAAGTACAATCCAGTTATGTGCTATCATCTTCCCTTATTACCATTATTTTTAAGAGAATCTAATGTTTGCTGGTTTTCTGTTTGGCATCTGGTTAAAAGAATAATCAGACAAGCTACAGAAAAATGGGTCCCTCTGGCATTGTTCAGCAACTGAAATGGGACTCATGCAAACTTCACTCAGAGGGTGGTGAGGCACTGGAACAGGTTGCCCGGAGAAGCTGTGGATGCCCCATCCCTGGAGGTGTTCAAGACCAGGCTAGATGAGGCCATGAGCAACCTGATCTAGTGGGTGGCATCCCTACCTATGGCAGGGGGGTTGGAAATAGATGGTCTTTGAGGTCCCTTCCAATACAAATCATTCTATGATTCTGAAGTCCAGAGCATGCTTTCCTTTGCACTGAACTTTATTGCCTGGCTTGTTGTAACAAAGATAAAGAAGGAATTGTATTAGGTTTACATTGCAAGGTTTTGGCAGCAGGGAGGTTGCAGGGGTGACCTCTGAGAAGGCCAGAAGTTGCTTCAGATCAGAGCCAGTACCTTTGCATATCTCAACCCTTGATCCCTTTCCATCATATTTTCTTCCCCTCTTCCTTGAGGAGGCAGAATGAGAGCAATTGTGGTGGAGTGAAACCACTGCAGCATCAAGGTGTAACCACCACAGGAATCTGTTTCAAATTCATGAGGGGAAATACCTGGGACATCTTTTCATATTCTGGAATGGATACGTTTTTGTTGTTTTTGTTGTTTTTAAAAATCATTTCTCAGTAGTCATTATGTCATCTTGTTTTTACATCATTTATTCATATTTATGACATAAGTTGGAAGTGATATCCCAGACATTAGCACCTACCTCAGCATTGCAAACTACATTTAAATACAAAAAAATTGAATTAACACAAATAACATCCTTTTTCTTTTGGGGGACCTGAACTGCAAAAGTGAAAAAAAATGTACACACACACAAAAAAATCTTTTGGCTGCCCTCCAGTCTTCCCAATCGTACTGTTCTGTAATGTATGGACTTTTACATACAGCATAAAAAAAATACAACAAAAAAAAGTTCTGAAGATCTGCCCTATGTACAGTAAGTGTTTGTTTTATGAATTAAATTGCTCACGGAAGACCCAAAGGGCGAAACAACCAGTACAAATGATTTCAGAGTACCAAGAATGCCTTGCAGGGAGGATGCTGAATGACAGCTGTGGTTTTGAGCTGTGGTTTCAAGAGAAGATAGATACACTGCTGGGAGATGCAACTCTGTCCCGCACAGTGATCCTGCCTGCTATCAGCCTAAAGCCATTATCAGCCACCTGCTGGGCAGTTTATGTGAGATTAGTTGGTGATATCTACTCCATACACCAGAGACTGAGCAACCATAATGGAAACACATGTGATAATGATTTTTATTTGGCAGCTAATGGGGGTTTTATTTATCTAGCAAAAGTAAATTCTGCTAGAGCTGATGCTGGGAGCTGATTCTTCCACCACAGGATATGAGCAACTTCCTCAGATGGAATAGTGATTATTCTTGTTTGTTAGAAATGTGAGAATAAAACCCTGTGTGACTGTGTTTGTAAATACCTGTGGTGTTTTGATTTTGGTTTACCCTTTGCGTATGTCCATACTATATACAGCTACCCCATGCTCAGAACCTCAACCTCGGTTAAAAGTCACAGTTAAAAACCCGGACGCTTTGTTAAAGTTTGACGTCCACCAATAAAGTTAGACACAAAAACTGAACTAGTTTCTTCCCATCATCAAAGAGACAAGTGAGGCTAGGATCTCTCCACATGAAGAAATGGGGGAAGCCCATTTGCTTCCTGGCTCATGTAACGTATGCCCTCTTCATGAGTTCTCTCAGGTTCCCACTCTGACACATGTGAAAGTCTTAAATTCACCAAAAAAAAAAAAAATCCAAACACACCCTGAAAATTCTCTCTTGTGCAACAAAAACAGGGAGTATTAACAGAGCATTCTTTTTAGAACCCTGTTGATTTTGCAATCAACCTTAAGATTTTATAGATTTTTTTTATTTGTAATAGACTTATTTGAAACCATCATTTACTATGAAAAGCATCATTACAAAATCTACAGCTGCTTCCTAAGAAGCAGGCACTCTTTTGGATGTGCTTCTTCCACTCACAAATAGCAAGCTTCATATTTTTATTCTTCAGTCCCCTGACTCACTGTATAATGTTGCGATCAGTTTTTGACAGCAGATTTTGTTCTGAACTGTATCACTGCAATCAGGTTAACTTTTTCAGTAGCAACGAGCTAGTGACACTAAGTGTAGCTGCCAACAGTTACAGGTAAAGTAGAACTGAACAATTCAAACCAACTAATTCTGACAAGTTTTATGTATTTTGTATTTGTGAGTCATCTGCATACATATCCAACTTTTCACATGTTCCTTTATAATTACTTAAATTATGTTGTTATTCTTATTATTTCAGCAAATATTTATTAATGTGGAACTAGTTATTCAATTAGGAAAATTTCCCCTCTATCAGTCAGGAAGGACTCTCATGAAATCGAGCCCACTGTAAAATCAATAACGAAGTTCTCATTAAGTCTGTAGTGTTAAGATTCATTACTGCATACATTGTCTATTCCCTGCTTACCTGTACTTAACTGCTACAGAAACGTCCCTTATACAAGACCTACTTCATTGACTGTGCTTTTCAACTAATGTTGAATGAAATGAAGAAAATAACCAAGCATGGATCAACCTGTAAATTTTAAGACACACAACTGTAAAGGTTTTCACTATAACCTCAAACAACAAGATTAATATTTGCCTTTCTAGAAGCTTATTATTTTCTCTCCAGAGTATTCCCATTAGTAAAAATCTAAGCACTTGAATGCTTACATGATGAATACGAAAGATCATTGTACCAGTGAGTAGTGGGATTCTGCTGACCAGCCCATGAAGAGATTACATAGATATCCATCTAAAGCTGCTAAAGCTCTGCTGATTTGTTGCACCAGGCAGTAATAACCACACATGATAGATGAAAGGATTATATCTGGTCTTTAGGGAATGGCTAATGGAGATCTATAATGAAGGAAACCTGAAAGAGAATCTTTGAAACAGCTAAGCTCAGGGAAGAGAATTAGGTTAAAAAAAAAAAAAAAAAAGAAGGGGAATTCTGGATTCACTGTGGATGCACTTCTGCTCATCTAGCACTAATTGTTTAAAGGTTAGGTATCAGGTCTAATTTATGCATCTGTTAAGCCAATAGACAGAAAGAAAAGTCTGAAGACAGTTTATTTTGTCATAAAAATATATAATAAATTAAAATAAATAAATAAATAAACAAACAATCCAAGCAGCTGTCAGAAAGCAAGAGCAGGTCTGCTCCCTAATGAGAGGTGAGCCAGTAGTGGCAGGGGTCCCCATAGGGGCTAGCAGGGTCTTTCCCTTGCCAGCCAAGGCCTATCCTATCCCCCTAATTTGGAGAGGAGTTGGTTGCAGAGCTAACAGAGTCCAGATCATAAGGCAATACTATGAAGCAGATCCAAGATAAAGCCAGAAAGTCAGTCCACAGGTTGAGGCTTGGATCAAGGGGTTCCATGGCCAGTCAGGACACTGGCTGTGACTGTGCTACTGACCAGCATTCCTTTGGTATAGCTTCAGGACAAGGAGCTAAACACAGGGTTGTCTTAATGCTCCTGAGCCATGGACAGGGTGTGGAGTGCAAATTCCAGGTGAGACTGGTCAGGGCCATTAAGGCTTCTTAGTGTCCTCAGGGCCCTGACACAAATCCAATTTTCCACAGATTTACAAAGACAGCAAAGCACATAAGTTTTAGCCAGAAATCCAGTGCAACTCACAGAAGTAGGTTAAGAACTTATGTCCTTCTGAATTCAATACACCTTTAAGCAAACACACTGTTAAAATATTCTCAACATTTCAAAGTAGTCTATATTTACCTGTTTCGCTGCATCAAGAGTTTTGATGGAACTGTTCCACATTCCTTCTTCCATTTCTGGCTACTCATCTTTAGCTACGCATGAAATCAGCCTGGGGACTTGACTCCTTTTCTGACTATTCCAAGTTTGAGGCACTATGGGGAAATTGGCTCAGATGTTAGGTCATTCTATTATAGTTAAACAGAACAAAACTTTATGGATCAGACACCTCTCTTGAGCCATGACTTTCAAATAAATTACATAAGAAAAATATAATCTCAATGCTTCCTTGTAATTATCATTTCCTATTTTTCCTGCCTGATGTGACATATTTCAGTATATATTACAGAATTTGTTCCCTTTCTTGGGTTCCAAAAGCAAAAGCTCAACTATTTCTCTTTTCATCAAAGGCCACCAATTTTTCTAAGCCCAAACATGTCTCCATCCAACAGAAAAAATGTTACTCCACACTTTTTGTTCAGCCAAGTTCTGGCATCATTTCCCCTTCCTTAAATTCCCAGCAAGCCTGGTGGCTTTCCAGTATAAAAAGGAGAACATTTTATTGCAAGAGACATGTTTAAAAACAGTAAGATTACTTCAACCAGTTGGGAAATTTGAGGTCTAGTACTAGCCAAAGATTTCTAGATTGTCTCTTTTATTGTTTCCCAACAGTGCCAAAAATAGGCTGTTTACTTATTAGATATAGAGGTCATCAAGCCTTCATCTCAAGGAGGCATTCCAATTCAGTTAATTACATACATTTTGAGCATCTAACTCCTTCCTGTTCCACATAATGTCCTTCTGTAAGTATGGTTTAAAATAAGATTATTCAATTTATTATTATAATCACTCCTAAGCATATCAGAAGAAGGAATTAAGAGTCCTCAAGCATACTTTTAAGATGAGGAGCTTCAAATGAAGTTCCCTTCCACTAGCATAAAGTAGGCTGAAAAAACAGCACTGTCAAGCCACTTTAAATATTCAGTTCTAATCTGGCATTTATTTTGACTGTAATAGAAACAAACTTTACTCAGCCAAAACCTCGTTTAAGTAGTCTTTGAAGCAAAATTCACATTAACATTGAAACCTCAGAGAAGTATATCTACAAATGATAGAAGTTACTGGTGTTTAACAGAATTTCTATGCTTTCCATTTGGTCTCAGATCACCTCTCTCTCTCTCAATGGAATGCAAGGCACAGAGTGAAGAATTATTTGTCTTCACAACTTCTTTCTTTTAGCTTTATCACAAATATCTCCAAGTCTCCCAACCTTTGCTCTAGGAAGTCATCTGCAGCTGCCAGAGTTTTTCTTCAAGGCCTGGACAGACTCACTGCAGGATCACTGCACTCTTCTGCAGGATCACATACTGTAGGGACAGGTAAGAGACCTTAGAGACTGATCTAGTCTCACCCCATGCCTAGTTTTTAACTGAGATGAGGAAGGAGCCAGGAGTTTGCTCTTCTCTTTTGAGGAGCTGATAAAAACTCATCAAATTTCCAGCTGTAGAGTTTTGACCAAGGGTCCAATCCTGCAACCATTGCAGTCGCTGCAGGCTTATACTGGCACAGCAACAAACATCAGAGCAAAAAAAAAAAAAAAAAAAAGGACCAGGTCCAGATGTTTTTCATTTAAAACACACTGGTGTTTTCAAAAGCAGCAACGTTTCACAGTTAGTCTATAAACTCTAAACATAGAGTCCATATTACATGAAGAAATTTACCTAAACATAAAAGCAATTTCCACATAGTCTTCTCTCTGTAAAACCTAGTGAGGTTTTCCTAATGACCTAATAAGAGAAAAGGTCAATGTAAGGTTACTGAGTTAGGCTTAGTCATGACTCCATATCCTCAGCAGACCCCAATGCTGACACCTTTACCATCAAATCAATGCAGTCAAGATTTTTATCCTCGCATACAAAGTTTTTCAATGTTAGTTAAAGAAATATTAGCAACATCCAGACTGGGGGTCTGTCAAATGTTGCTTTCAGCTTTTGGGATGGGGGACAGTAGAAAGACAGGGAGTTTCAAAACTGACCCCTGCAAAACTGACCCCAACACAGCCTCAATAATCATTTCTCTTAATCATTTTGAGCCTTCCTTTTTGATTTAACATATTGCAAACTTTCAGCCTATTCTTTCTTTTCTAAATAATTTAGACATGTTGGGTGGAGGAGCCACAAGGAACAGACTCTCTTAAGCAACCATTCCCTTTGGACACTTGGCACATCTCTTGGGCTGCTCCTTCTCTACCTACACTTCATGCATTCAGGACAGGAAGAAGTTCCACTTGGTTCACCAGGAGGAACAAACAGCTCAGGCTAAGGCTAATGGTGCGCCAGCCAAGCCTCTGCAACTCCATCTCAAATATTTTAAGAATTTCCTCAGATCTTGATGCCCACCTCCAGAGTGGTAGTAAATCCAGGAAAGCAAGTACACTGCAACTGCGTGTCTTCCAGCAAAGAAAAAAAAATAGGAGCTGAAAGCTGCAGCGACTGCGGTTCTTAAGAGAGAAGCACTGAGCAAGGAAGATACAGATATGCTGGGCTCAGTTCACAGCCTTGCTACAGGCTTCTTGCCAGGAGTGAGACAAGCCAGTGAGATGCTATGGCCCAGTTCCCTAGCTACACAACAAGGTCATCACATCTTTTCTCCTACACACATTCTGCCTCAGTTACAGGTGGCATCTCAGGGCCATTGAAAAGCCCCTCTGCACAAATCTGCAGGAAAGGACTCCACGGTGCCATGAGGTTGTGTGTGAGAGTCTCCCAAGAACTGGTAAACTTAGGACACCAAGGGCCTGGTGAATCTGTGCAAGGCTGGTGGCACAGAGCTGTATCAACCAGCGGTAGCATAATTTGAACCATGTTCAGAGAGACAGTAGACTGCTATATGCAGTCAAAAACTACGGGGTTATACGTTCACTTGCTGACACAAGGGACCCCAAACAAGTTTCTGAATGCCCCAGTTGTGTCAGGACCACCTCCCACTTCCATGCAAGCATATAGTGGGTTTGGCCTCCTGCTGCTGTTTCTGCCATACTTCATACATACTTCTGCCACAGTTCATACATTCTGTGTGAACTGTGCAAAGAAGTGAACACAGCGTGGGAACAGTTACTTTTAACCATAAAAACATCATAAATGGTGTTCTAACTAATACTGGCTGTGATCTGTGTCCCCCCAAACTCAATCTTCTTTCAGAGGAAATTTACAGCAATTCATCAGGTGCTATTGAAATGTGGCCCAATATGGTTGTAATCCTTTTAAGACCTCAGGAAGCTACTTTTATAGTCATTGCATTATTATTACTGACAGTAGCAAGAAATGGTTGCAGTTCAGTAAAAGGGAGTCTTCACTTCACTATCTTGATTTATACCAACTCAGTGTAGGCTCTAATTTGCTTCACTTGTAAACAAGCATTTGTTCTGAGCTTTTATAAAATGGCAGTGAAATGCAATAAGCTAGTATCACGATGCAGACAAATAGAAGAACAGAAGTAGGTTGCACAAGCATTTCCAAATTGATGAATTATGCAATTTCCAACTTTATTGCTCCTTCACCACAGAGCTTGAGCCAGTATAACTGCAATAAAGACATTCCTTCTTTTCTAAAAAATAAAGAAAATCGCATCAGGGAAATTATATGTAACACCTATTAAATGAAGTCAATTTTTTTTTTGTTTTGTTTTTTATTTATAATTTACTGCACTGATGCCAAGGACTAGAACCAATAAATCATAAATTTAAAAGCAAATAAGGGAGAAGGCATTACTTTGATGAACAAACCTTTATAATATAGATTTATTAGAGAATAGCCTGTGCATGTCCTTGGACTGTCCTCAGCTGTCCAGGCAAGATGGGCAGAGGAAGTGAGATTAGCAGGAGCAGCTGAAATTTTGGAGGCAGATTTTAAACCTTTTTCATCTACAGAGTTACATGCTGATTTATCTAGTTCACGTATCTGAAATCTGCAAACAACAAAGATCCGCTTTCTCATTTGACACTTCATGCTTCAGGTGTGTTCACATGTTAAATTAGTTTGCAATCAACTGTAGTTGATGTAAATTTGAGATAGCAAAGCCTTTTTATTTTTGTAATCCAGTGGAAAGGTAGTGTTTTAGATAGAAGGTCTTAAAGTAACCAGATACACAATAATAACACTCAGGTTAGCATGGTCCAATATAGAGCTGTTCAATAGGAGTAAAAATCATAGATATCAGAAGAGAACCTTTATCTTCAGGTTTATCAGTTCCAGATGTGTGTACATGTTTGCTCTCACCCACATTCCCCAGTCTAAATCCCTTCACAAAATATAGCAGGTTATTCAGCTCTAAGCTCCTCCAAACCTGACTTCAGTTTTCAGTTCTTTGCCAATACTTTCACATTTAGGTCAAAGGATTATGCTAATGCAAAATCACAGCAGAGAAATTAAATACAGAGAGGAATTTTAATATGTAGCATTGCAGCTCACCCCGTTCTCCACTTTATTCACAGAATGAACAGCTAATGCCAGTGCTGAAAAATGCCTGCAGTGTCACTCATCTACAGCAAGGGCTGGAATTTCCTGAGTTCTTTACACTTACTGCCTATCAAGCTGCCTTCTTCTCACGCATTGTGGTTGTATGGTTTTGATTATAATTATAGTTGATAACATCTAACTTTAAAGTAACAATTTTCAGCAATGGATTTCAGAACTTATCAGAAAGACCACCAACATTTTTCTTCCCTTCTTATTTGTATCAAAACAGATTCAAAGGTAGAAAATTACCTATACCAGCTCAGAGCCCAAAATAGCACTGTCCATAAAGCAAAGTTTACCATAGCAGCTAATCTGTTATCAACGGTTGTTAACGTCACAGACAAAACACTGATATTGGAAAGAGTTAAATATTTTGCTCTGCTCTGACAGAAAGAAAAGTATTTTCATGTCTGGGACACCAAATTGAGGTAAGAGATTATCTACCTAAGGGCAATGGCATCTTTTAACCACCAGACAGGCTATCTGACAAGGGTTTCCATCCCACTCCATCTAAAAGCAAATTGGAAGAGAAAACAGGAAGCTTCAACAGCACAGAGACAGACAGCCTGGAAAAAAAAAGAATAATAATACAAAACAGGCAGATGAAACAAAAGAGAAAATAGTATGATCAGCAACACCAAAGGGCAATATGGATCATAAGACACAACTGAGAAATCAATTCAGCTACAAGACTGCCCCACAAGGCACGTTTTTCTGATGAGCAGAGTCAGATGGAAACCACCAAGCTCTAACTCTGCAAGGGAGCCACTCAGCCCCAGTGCTGGCTATGCTCTGGTGGGGCTTGCTGAGACCAAAGTTTGGTGCCTGAGCTTATGACATACAACAGTACTGGAGCAGATCACTAGAAACCTGATTCATCCATTATCCTTCATGGCGTTACCTGGATTCTCAAAACATATTTTTATTATTACTATTATTGTTAAAGCACACAGAGCACAACACTGGGGCCACAGAGCATTTCCAGGCACAGACAAATCCAAAAAGACTATTCAGAAGTCAGTTCCCAGCTGCGTAAACTGGCAACTGAGATTTAGGGGGCAGATGCCCAGCAGGCAGCATGCAGTCCTAGTCCACAACACTGGTACATTACACAAAACCAAGCAAGTCTGGCCTCAGGAAAGGAAAGGAAAAGACTAGGCATAAAAACAATAAAATTAAATAAAATAAAAAAATCTCACATGAGGTGCTTGGGAGGAGAAAAAGCTGACTAGAGTGAATTACACAAACAGAAGTGGGCATCCACTGTGCGCGGTAGCGAGCAGTGGAGCATTAGGAGATAGGTCTCTAAAAACACTGCTGACACAGCCCACCTTCCCAGGTAATCAGGTGCCAAAGCACACAGGAGGAGCAGCATGCTGAGTACGCTAGCCCTGATCTCAAACCTGGTCACCTGGTGACCTCAGTGGAAACATTTCCTCTGGCATCAAGAGGTTTTGGATTGTACCCCGTATCAACAACAGCTTTGAACTGAAACGAACTTTCTTCATTCGACAGATCTTCCTCGGGCTCTTTCTTTCCCAGTTTTATTTAATACAAAATGATGACCCCCTTTGAGAACTGAACATCTGGGGGTCAAATTAGCTAGACCTACTTACCCTTATAAAATTAAGGATGGAAGTCAGCTTTTTACAATATCAGTGAGAAAGCTCTGGAAGTTCAAGCTAAATTAAGGTTAAAATTCACCCTGTGAGCTGGGCTCATTGGTTTGCTTTGTTCAGTGCGTTCATACCTCCCAGCAGGCTGATCACCAAGAATAGCAGGAGTACAGAGCACAGTCCAGCAATGTCCCACAGGCCTGCAGGGGGTTGTTCCAGTTGATGCCATGTACATGCGATAACCTTCCCCATAGACCTAAACTAATTTAACCTAAGAGAATGTGGAAAAAGGCAGTTTATTAAAAAGACAGAAAGAGAGGGTGGGAAACAGATGAGGGAAGTCAGAGTGAAAAGAGCACATGGTTTCACAGTTGCACACCATTTGCATGCTTACATATGTTTGGTGAAATATAGACACGTAAATATCAATTTTTCTAGACAGCCTCCTCTAGCAGACATTTCTAATATTTTTATTAGAAATTATCTATTAACACACTTTTAAATACTAATATGCTGAGTTTTTAGAAAACAGAACTGTGGCATGGTGCTGTGATCATTTTAAGACAGTTAAGAGCATCAACAACAAAAGATTCAATGGCATTTTGCTACAAAAAACATGCTTTCTTACTTGTTCTGTGATAACCTTAGCTATACTAACAAGATAATACTCTAGAGGCCATTTTCACCTACAGAAGCAGTAGCTTAGCAGCATGTACTGACTGAGCTGTAGAGGAGAGTATGAGGCAATTACATACTTGGTGATACCTCCGATGTAAAAATTCCTGGAGTCCTAGCAAGATCTGGACACAGGGACCCCAAGTGAGGTAGATGTGATCCATTCATTCAGACTGCTGCTGTAGGCAGGAATGGGGAAACCACAAACAGTCAAAGAAGGGGGCAGCAGCAAGAGAGATGTCCCCAGCAACATGTCTTGCTCTGAGCATCACTGTGGAGCACGAGCTCTCACCAACCACATTCTACCTTTCCACTGTTGGAGCTCACATGCTCTACTCACTTTCAAGGGCTTTGCATTAGAGCAGAACCCCCATGGAAATCCCAAAGGACAACATAGCTATGACGTGGAGCTGTAAAACAAAAGAATGGAATACACTGGACTGAGGGCATAGTATGGAAAATTATACCCTCTAAAAGTTTGTTCCCAAACAGATTCTCATAGTTAATCGCACCTTAAGATAGGCACATAAGAAACATAACATGAATTGTGTTATTCACTACAATTTCATTCAATTTAATTTCTTACTAGCCAATGGCAGGAAAGTGACATAAAACTGCAGAGTGAAAAAAAAAAAAAAAAAAAAAAAAAAAAAGCCACAGAGATTCAGGAGTAAAAGTTAAAAGTAAGAATGTGAGTCAAGGAAATCAGGAAGGAAACGGAAATAAGCGTGGATGGTTAACGCAAAAATTCTGGGAGAGAAAGCTCAATCTGGAAACAGAAACTTGAGAAGAGAGACTCAGTAATGGACAACAATACCAGATTAGAAAGGACAGGGAAAATAGCATTTAAAACTTGTCATAACTTGTGCACAGAGCAGGGCTGAATTAAGGATTCACTAGCAATGTTCATTCTGTCATTGCCTAACTTTTGGCCAGTGCATAACTTTGCAACCTTATTAATGCTGTTTTAATATTATTTCTGTGTGTTTATAACACTTTATATGAGAGGCCAAGACTTACCCATTGCAATTGCTGTTTTCAAATTTAAAAGCTTCTGGAGCAACCAGAGCATAAAAGTGTGTCAGAACATTTCTTTTCACGCTCAGCTCACTCAGAGCTAAAAACGATTTTCTTTGAAATCCTTTGAAAAAAATACACTTCTGAGAGAAGAACTAGCATGGAAAATTGCACACCCAGAAGTAACTTGGTGGAATATTATAAACCATGTACAAAGACAAATTAGAATGAAAGCCATCTTGTCTGCACCATCCAAAATGTTGAATATCCCAAAAAAGCAATGCATTTGCTAGTAATCTTCAGGGAATTCATCTTCCACAACAGATTTCACTTAAATTTAAAAAGCACCTTCACAATGTAATCCATTGTCTGGAAGTCTTAGGACTTAGTAATTGCACTATATCCCTTTATATGTGTAGAATCCAATTATTGGAGATTTTACTTGGCATCAGAGGTCTGCTGTGCTCAGTACAGTTATATACATTCCTGGGTATGTATAACATCCCTTGGAGGTGGCTGTGGCTGAAAAGCTATTGCAAGCAATTTGAGTGCTAGACAGCTTTAAGAACTGCCTCCCTCTATTTTATTTCTGAAACCAATAATCACAGTTAAAACTTTCAAAAGGTGTGAAGAATTTACTTAGGGTATTTAATCAGGCACAAACACCCTATTTTTATCTCAGTATCTTTATAAGGTAAGCAGTGTAGATGAGCTTCCTAAGTCAGCTTATGAAAGTCTTATATGAGGGCATTCTTTTCCTGATATCACATGTGATTTACTTGGCCCCATCCTCAGTATCCTTAACATATATTATTCACAATTCCAGATGCAATAAGCATTAAGAGACTATTTTCTTCACCTAGAAGACGGAGATCACAGTAGCAGATGACAAATGTTCAGAACAGATGAGAGCACTGAGAAATGCATGATCAGCAATCCCAGCACAAGCAGCACCTGATATCCTCTGAGACCCTTATTGCCAGTTCCCTGCTCTGCTCAACCACAAAAAAATACTTCATTGTAATAGTCATTAGGCAAGACTGTACACATTGCTCTGAGAAAACCAATGAAGCGGTACCTTAATTTAGAACGTAATAACCTAAAATCTGTAGCCCCTTTGTTTTAACTACTTGAAATACTACCTTCATGAATTGAATAATCACAGTAAGTGGATTCTAGAGATTTCATTGTTACAATCCTCATTTGTTACCCTGGAAGAAAGTTATACTAACACTTTACTTCCTTTAAGCGAATATTTAGCCTTACTTTAAATAAAACCCTTATTGTATCAGTGAATATAAATGAAGGCACTTGGTACCCAGTGGACAGAATCAGGCACCCAGTGGACAAATAACATCAGTTACCTACGTGAGACAAGGTGGGGTTCTGGTTGCTTCTAATAAGCATTAGAGGTAATGTGGGATTTTGTTGCGGAAGTTTGTATCACATCTGCTGTTTGTGAGATGCAAGACAAGAATCCACAGTTAGCACTATTAAAAAATGTTTGTTTTTTTTGTTTGGTTGTTTTGTTTTGTTTTTTTAATACTGCAAGCTTGGATAATTTTAAAACTGCTTTATTTCATCATTTTCTACGTTTTGAGCAACCAAAAAGGGATACACAGAATAACACCATTCACTTCCCATGCTGTGAAACAGAGCTCAGCAGGATGAGTTGTTGCTGGATGGAACAAATAACATTAAAGGAAACATAAGCAACTCAATGAGATATCACTAATATTGCTCTAGCACCACACCCAAAAGGGGGAATTCTCTACGCCTTTCTCCCTTTCAGTGCTCTATGAATTTTGCATTCTCCTGGGAACGATTTACAGCTCAGACTGATAGCATTGCTGCCTGTGCAAAATCAAGATTCAGCCAAACAGCAGCATCAGTAAATGTTATAATGTCCTATTCAATTCATTGTTCCAGATATGTGACTTTCACAGCCTGGAAGGACTACTTACAAAGCATGTTATTACAAAAAGCCTTTTTATCTTTCTTCATATTGTTTGTATTTATTAGGAAACAGAAAATAAATACAAAACCCAGTAGCGCTAAATTGAAGTGAAATAAATTAAATCCACAAATATAGGAAATGAAAGTACACTGATCCTCCAAATATCAATGCCTCTGATTACATATGTGGAATAAATTTAGCTGCATATTTAAATAATCCAGCTGATAATTAAGGCTACCTCATATGCAGGGCAGGGGAACTAAGACATGTCAAAATGAAAATCGAGTACTTTGGCTTTTTCATTTCCGGGTTCTTTTTCCAGATTTCTATTTGTAGACTTAAAGTTTCATTAGTATACATCTTAGTTTTAACATCTGTGCATAATAAAGATAGATAAAACATACACATACATATATGTGTATTTCATATTTTTATAGCTCTACAGTAATGCATACATGAAGTACTAATAATGCTGTTTCTTTTACAGAAACAGCTGTAAGTTCCAAGAGTCTGGTCATATCTCAAGGATGACATATTTCAGTCTCTTAGGTGAAAGGAGGCAAGGAGATAGCCAGCTGGCTCATGTGAAATTAAATCTTCCATGCCAGCTGGACAAGACAAAGTATTGCTGTTAGTTTTGGAGGCTGCTGCCTGCCTACTAACTACAGGAAGACCAGAAGAGTTAAGAAGCAAAATCTATGTGCAAACAATTTTCCATTCCATATGGAGTTGTCATTATCCCTCTGTGTATAATTAGGTTTGCCAGATTTACAGTGCCGTATACAGCAATACACTGAATCAGACTGCTCAGCTGCTTGCCACTCACACAGCATTTCTAAGTCAGGCCTCGTTACCCTCCTGGCAGTGAGCAATGAGGAGAAGGCGGCCCATGAGAGCTCTTGGTCCTACAGGGAAGCTGACAAAACTCTTGGAAGAAATAAGAAAGAAAATGAGAAACTCAACAAACATGAAATATGAACAAGCTTCTAGCCCTTCTGCTCCTAAAACCCGGATAACTTGTTATGGTCTTTCAGTACAGGTACAGCCAATGTATCTGCCACAAGATATGACTTACTGCAAAGAGCCTTAGGAAACCCACTCTAAGTGACTCATATGCTGAATTTGAAGGAAAATACAGAATATGTCACTTTCTTTTAATTATTTTTTTTCTTTCACTGGCTTCACATAATTACCACATTTTTTGCATCACCAAAACACCTTAACATGCCACTTGCTTTGAAACTCTGGAGGTAAAGGTCATGGCTGAACTCAAATTGTAAGGTGTCACTGACTTAAACTGATGATGTGTGTGAAAGTTTTATAGACAAAGAAAGGAAAGGGCAGAGTCTGACCCACACTTATCTATCAGGTCTGTAGCAAGGATAAGAAACAGCACTCATGCCTTGACCTCAATCTTGTGTGTAAGCCAAACGCAGCGTCTCTTCATTTAACCTGTAAATTTAGTGAAGATGCAGTTGGTACAGTTATATTTCTGCTGTTAAACAAGACCAGTAACACACTGGGTATGTGGAGCAGCTCTTGCTACAGTTATGGATGAAACAGTATGTATAGTGTCCTAGGAAAAAGTCACCTTGCTTTACAATAGAACTCGCTTCAATTCTACATTTCCATTCCAAATGTAAATAGCCCCCATAGGAGAATGCCAAAAAGGCCACAAGAACATACTATATTCTCTACCTCCGTCTGAGCCCAGAAACGCCCAAATTTTAGCCATACTTCTCACTTACCCATGAAGACTGGAGGATCCATCTAAATGGTATTGAGACACTTGCTGTTGTGAAAGTAATAAATTGCTCTGATGAAACAACAGGGACATATCAAAAATACTAAGTGAAGTAAATGCAATTAAACCAACAAATAATTCACAATATAAAAAGCATGGGCATTACACACACTGTAACCTATGTTCTTGAGCCTTGATGGTCAGAACCATGTCCAAAGCACACTGTATCTCCTCCCATCTATCCATTAAGGCTTGCTTCCCCTTAAACTGGGAAATGAGAGATAATCTTAGATCTTATCCTATAGACAAAGTTTTGGCACATAACAAGAATTTCAATTAAAGACTCAGAGTTCACTAGTTGGAAATGTCTGATTATGCAGACTACAATGATCACAAACCTTTGTACAGAGACAAAGACATATACAATGCTATGACACATCATAAATGGTATAAGAAGTCAGGGCACTGTACATTACCTCAGTAAAACCTCATCTAGAATTAAGGTTATGAATTCCAATTACCTGTTTTCACGATGAAATAAGACTACTGCAGGACACAAGAGGACTAAAATGATCAGAGGAATAAAGGATATCTTACATGAGAGGCCCCAAATGCATAAAAAAATAAAAATAAAAGCTGCAGAGAAGTCTTTGGACTTCTGTGTATAAATACACCAGGGTACAAATATCAGAGGGGAAAAGAGTTGTTGAAATTGAAGTACAGAACAGGCTGAAGAGCCAACAGATATAACCATGCTATAAATAAATGCAGACTGGACCCTCCATAAGACAAACACTTTTCTAGAGTACACCGCTCATACAGGTAAGAGGACCAAACATCCTAACCAATTTTGACAGATCTGGCACATTTATTAATAAGGTAATGTGACAATATGCTTAGCACAGCAGCTTGAATTTGATGATCTATGAAGTCCTTTTCGCTTCTGTCATCATATCTTTTGCTAAGTGATTACCCTAGTGATTGAATTAGGAAAATTCATATCAATACAACAGCAAAGCCCATCATGGGCAGACACTGAACAAGGCAGGTCTTGGCCAGGGCACTTACAGTGTTTTCTTTGGTTTGTTGGGGCAGGTGGTGGATGTATTTGTTGAAAGATCCAAATCCACAGGCCTGATTCTGTAGTTTCTAATATAGTTTCCTTCCATATGGTTGAAAGGAAGGTTGCACACAAGAAAGGAATAAAGAAAGCCAAAGTCTTTTGCAGCTGCTATACTACACACAGTGCCAGAACCAATATGGAATGAGGAAGAGAGCATTCATCATTGCGACCTGACGACAGCCACATGCATCTGCTATATAGCTCCCTCTCCCACTAGCGTCATCCCCTGTGGCCTCAACAGAGCCCTGTAGAGCAGCACTGATGTTTGGGTTTGAAACACCCTCATCACTGTGACCACTATTATGGAGACAGTGATTTTAAGAAGCAGAAATGTTGAGGTCACTTGCTTCCTAGAACAGATGCATTTTCCTCAGGTCACAGACAGCCCCATGCATCCAGCTGCCCCTTCAGAGAACTGAGCATGCATGGGATTTCACAGGACCTTCAGAAATAACTACAAGAATCACACTAGTTGATCAGCTAACTAATCAGTCCCATGTGAAAGTAAAAAAAAAAAAAAAAAAAAAAAAAAAAAAAAAAAAGAGTTAAATGGCACCTAAGTCTAAGCCCACATGATTGGATAGAAGTACCTCAACTTTCTTGCCTCTAGTGCATTAGTGCATTGCAATACATTTTTATTATTATTACTATTGGTAGTAGAGAATTGAATACTGAATTATCCATAATCTCTATTTTATCAGGCAGACAGATTCCTTTCAGGGGTGACGACTCATTTCTCTATTCTTTATATTCAAAAGGGTATTTTTATTTTGAACCAGCAAGCGGAAAGAGCACCCTACAGAATACAAAGTGGTCAAAATTAATTTAATGAGTAAATCCCCACACATACCCCAAATAAAACATAGATGGATTGTAACAATCTTACCCTGGTCAACCAAGGAAGGGTGTGTCCAAAGGCACCATTTCTTTCAACTATATAAAGCTGATTTCTTAAAAGATAACAGTTTATTCTCACAGACTTTACCAGACTGACAAACCATGCACTGCAGCCCTTGGTCTCAGACTCAACCTGGCTTATTTATCCCATAAAAAGTTGTGGGAATAACTAAATCTATCATTTAACTGTTTGATTTCATGCATAATACCAAACAGCTGTCTTTGAAGTGGTGCAACACAAGACACAAATGCAAATGGAAGATGAATAATTTGTCACTGCAGTAGAAACAATTTCATTCCAGATAACACGGGTGATATACACCTATTCCTCATATTTTAGTTCTCCTTGCTCTGCTTTATTTATGTCCCATAGAGCTGTAATTCACCAGTGAAGAATGAAACACTTTATTGAACTTCTATACAGTATTTACACTTGCTGCATCAGACGCCACTTTTTCATCATAATGGGACATATTGGGAATCCCAAAGCCACGAAGATTTATGGACTTCTAGACTGCACTGGCAAAAATACAGAGCCATGAGCAGGCTCTCACAATGAGCCCTATACCTAGTAAACTTTTGTATTAATTAAAAATCTCTGGAGGGTTTATGGGTAACAATTTAAGTTAATGGGAACATCATTCTCTGTCATCCATCATTCCTGTAGGGACAGTAATAATGTAGGAAGAAAAAAAGAAAAAAGAGTGCCTGACAAGAAGTCTGAAATGTTGTAATCCTTTCAATTTATAGTTTTTTTTCAGATGCTGTCTCCCAGAATTTATGATCAAGTTAGCTTGTAGCAATTTTTTTTCCCGGTGGCAATGACTTTTCTAATAAAAAGAGCAATTTTAATTTTAAATAAATAAATAAAGGGAAAACATAATGCTTCAGGGAAATTATAATTAAGGATTTTGTTGACTCCAAAATACTGTTAGTGGTTCAGGTCAACCTTTAAGCCAGTCTTGCGGGTATTTCAGTATAAGCCTGTCCATCTACATGGATAGACCCCCAGCTGAGGACAGCAGGGTTATTTGAGAGGAGTCCAATTAAACCCAGGCCCACATCTCCACTGGGAGCACAGCCTTAGCTGCACCAGGAAAAAAAAAAATCTTGATTTTAGAGTGGAGTCAGAGCTGCTGTGTGCCTAGTTCTGACAGATAGGAATAAACATGACAAATGTCTCCAGACATGGCTGGTAGATCACCCTGACTGCTCATGAGAAGTGATGTTAGCCAGTGCAAGGTGAAACAACTAGAATTTAAAAATGGAGTATGGAATCACTGTTTGGGAATCGACACCCAAACTGATGCGAGATTCATTGAATCATGCCTAGATTCTCAGGGAGAGAATCACCAGGGAATTCATTTGTATGCCTTGCTATCACTGTGGCTTAACCCAGAAGGCAGCTAAGCACCACACAGCTGTTCACTCACTGCCCTCCACCCCCACAGTAGGATGGGGGAGAGCATCAATAAAAGTGTCCTTAACCAATGAGTTTTCACAGTTTAATAAGAAAGGAAAAAAGGCAAAGAAAAAAAAATAAAATAAGAAGTGACACACAATGCAATTTCTTACCACTAGCCAACCAACACTCAGCCAGCCTCCAAGCAACAACAGCACCCCCAGCCAAAACGCCCCCGGTTTATTGCTGAGCATGACACCACATGGTGTGAGACATCCCTTTTAATCAGTCTGGGTCAGCTGTCCTGGCTGTGTCCCCTCCCAGCTCCTTGGGCACCCCCAGCCTGTGTTAATTCTGTGTTAAACAGAAAAAAATAAATTAAAATCTATTAAGTTTTACTTGTACTAAGCTTCAAGTGTCACAAAACACAAACTGCAACACTGACTGAAATTGTTTCATGAGTGAAAGCCTTGGCTGTCTGTGATTTTTCTGGCCAGGAACCACAGAGTGCCATTTTGATTCACTATCAAAACAGAACAGGAAAAAGCAAAGCAGTTAGCAACTTACCCTGTTGTTAACACTTTCTCCAGAGTCAAGCTCCATATGACTTGGATTCTTTCCAGGCCTGTAAGGTTAAGATAGGCATCACATCAAGGGCATGCAAAATAAAATAGAAAATTCTGTATTATCTAGAGTCATCTCATTATATTAGAAGTAGAAAGAAATTGTTGCTGGGATATTCCAGTTGTCCTCACTGCTGTGGAAAGGCTAACGGTATAACGAAAAGCTTAATTGTTTATTAAAGCATGAGCATATTTCCTTTTACCATGAGAACATTGAGAGAGGCAAAAAGCAAGCAGTGATGTAACAGAGGTAGAGTGAACAATAAGAGATCAATTTAGAAATGTAAATACTTCAAAATGACATGGATCATCCAGAATAACATCACTGCAGATAAGCCAGTGATCCAACTTCAGTTATGCAAGCCTTGCTCATTCAGCATATTCACAGAGAAATGTTTTCCTAATAATTAGTCTTAGGATATTTATTCAGTTTCCTGTATGAGATGTGAGGAGCAGAAGGTGATGTTTCATATGTTTTAGCATCAAGGAATTTATCCAGAAGATTACCAGAGAGGGCCTAGTGAAACAAGGCACAGCAGGGGAAATCCTAACGATTATCTCTCTCAAAGAAAGATGATGGATGGGACTGTTACGAAGTCAGTTGTATAACTCAGGCAATTTCACAATCAAAACGAAGCAAAATGATGAGTTCAGCATTAATTAACTATGATTTCTGTGGTATTGTTAAGAAAGGAACATCATCATTTACACCTTTTTTTTCTTCCTGAGAAAACATTTAGTCATTGTTGGGACATCTGACAGTGAGGTTAACCTTAACATCAAAATAAGTAAACATTCAAAATAAAAACAAAACATTTTAGGGTAAATGATATGTAAATAAAACTTTAGAGATAAGCAAGAAAATCCCACTAATTCACGGAAGTCAGACATCTAAGCTGTTTACTATGGAAAATCTAGTATATTATAAAAAGCAAATATCTGTGATTGTACTGAGTCATATGGCATCTGATACACAAGAGTTTCTGATTTTGGGGGAGAGAAATTCATTAATATGCCTATTCAATTCCTATCAAGTCTCAGTAATTGTCCAAAATCAGTTAGACCTACACAGAGCAATGTTTTAAGCACATTTACCTTATACAGAGCGTTTTGCCACAGATTCAATTAAGGATCATTTTTCAATTTCAAATTAAAACATGATCTTCATTTTAATACACTTTCCTGGTGGAACATCATAATTTCAGTCTTGGTCATACAGTCATGGCAAGGTTACCACAGTGCTGGAATGGTAGGGGGTTGTTGCCAGTCTTCATGCCATATGGGGGAATTTATTTTTTTTTTAACTTTCTTACCTGCCTGCTTGCTGCTTTCTTGCACAAGCAAACAGGAAATTCATCTTCTGCCCATGAATAAGTAGTCTGTTAGTGCTGAGACAGAGTAATTCGTCAATATTCTTGTGGCAGTAAATTCTCAGAGCATCTTTAGAGTTCTTCTTTCAATACTAAACAGGAGATAGCCCTGAAATATCCTTCAGATTTAATATGAATTGATACTGTTTCAAATAAAGACTTATTCCTTCATCTCTTAAATCTCTCAAGCTCTTAAAACAGTCTTAAAACTTAATTACTTCTTAAAGGGTTTCTTGAATTTAAATAACCTTTCAAGATAGCATCATACCTTATGAATAGTCTTCAGAGAGGTAGTACCTTAAGTTTCTTACAGAAATTTGTGAAACATTGTCAGATCAATTCATTGCACAAAATATATGTTCAAATGACTTCTGATATTTGTAACTGGTTGTGGTATTATATAGCCCTGTCGTATTGTACTTAACTCATCTTGATATTCACACAACGTTCCCTTTTATGTGAAGGATTCTATTAATATAGACTTGCAACACAAGTCCAAGACACAAAATTATTCCTGATTAGAAGTATGCTCAATTGTTTGCTTACTTTAAACACACGCTTCAGTCACTGCAGAGAGAGGAACATAAATACACGCTTAAGTGCCTTTCCATATACAGACTACTTGCTAAAGCTTAGGTATCACTCGAGCAACATAGTCACTTCCAAGCAAAGTTTACTGTAGTTTCTTAGGGTACTGTAAGCCCTGACTGGCAGCACTTAGTATGGAATTTACTAGAGTCAATAGATGGCTTAGAAAATAGGGAGTCACTTCCCTCATTGTTCACTACATTTTCCCAGTGTCTCACCTTTCACAGTACAAATGAGAAGCCTCTCCAACAGCAACATTAGGGGAAAAAAAATGAGCAGCAAGGGAGGAAAAGCACTTCACTGTTGGCAACTCTTTTCATGCCTCAGTTTCTCAGGATTTTCAAATGTCCATTCCAATTAGCAGACAATTCTGGAAGAAACAGGAGCAAAGCAAGGCTGGAAATGTGACAGAAATTTTACTGGAATATGCAAGTACAGAAATGTAACACAAAGCTAACAGGCTCAAGTTATGACTTTGCCACAGAGCCTCAAACAAATTCCCAGAGGAATCAATGACTATCCCAAATGGTATCAATTCTCACTGCAAATGCAGCCCACCCTTCCTTTATCTTGTTTCCCATAAACAAAACAATCATATCAAAACAAATTGCTCCAACCAAGTATCTAAATTCTTTATGTGGGGAAGGAACAAGCCAAGTATGATGGATGCTAGTCACCTCACGTACCTTGCACTTGCAAGTTACTCATATACCTCACAACAAAAGCAGAATGAGAACCTACATAAAACAGAATGGCATACAAGAGCAGGGCAGGAGGGAGACTGTGACAGGGATATCATTACTGGGAGAACAGGATACAAAAAAAGCTACCAAAGACATTCTGCTGCAGCTGAATTATGTAGAGCTCTGAAAAGGAATGAGCTCCAATTTAACTCACTGATTTATTCTCTGTTTCTGTTTCCTCACTTATGACGTAATCATTAATCAGCTACTTCTTTTCAGTGAGAAAAACTGGTTTTTGATTAAATTAATCATGAATACAGCCCAGAAATAGTTCCCTGCAAGTATTCTTTTGAGCAAACACTTCACTCCCACAGATTTTCACAAAAAGCTCTACAGTAGATAAAATAGGTGCAAACATGATCTAAGCAAAACTCTATTTAGCAATTGTCAAAACATTAGTGAGTAGATTTCCTCATTATTCACTTGGCTCTGCTGGTATCTTCACAGTCAGAGCACAGATGAGAACCATGCTGCACAGTAACAAAAGGTTTCTATCTGGACTGGAAACCTCTCCCTTTACCTTGGCGTTAGGTGCCTCTGAATGTGAGGGCCAGAATTGTTTCTGGCAATTCTCAAGAGGCAAAGAGGCAGATCGTAAGCCAAAATATGGCTTTTGAAGCAAGAACAGAGCTTCTGCAAAAGCCATTTGCTTGCCTACAATCATTCTTTCATCTCAGGCCATTTGTCTGATCGAAACTGCCTGACCTATCATTATTAAATAATGTTACAAGGGCAGTTCTGTTCAGTGATACTTAAAGGTTTCAACTCATCTCCAGATTAAAATCACCATTCTAGAGGGATTCCTAGACAAAGCTGGGAGTCAGAGTCACGTGCTCAGAGCACATAGATGTGTTACCCTTTGAGCTAAAAGTGTAGCTCCTTAATTCAAGGGGGTTCTACCACTGCACCAATATTAACGCTCATTATTCTAATTGCATGTTCAGATAAATGCATGGTTTGCAAATACAATGCCAACATACTATGTGTTTAAAAAACAACAACTAAGTCCACTGACTGAAAGATCTGAGGATTTGCCTGGGGGCTTGTGTATAACAGCCACTTTGAACAATTCTAAATTTAACCAATATGCTATAAAAGAAAAAAAAAAAAAAACACACAAAATGCACAGCACTTCATATACTTGTCACTAGCACTAATTTAAACCACACTGTGGAATAAGCTATTTAAATGGTCTTGTTGACCTAGTTTTTGATCCCAGCTTTTGGGGAAGAAAAGAAGTTAAGAAGTAACTTAGAAGCTTATTTCCTATAAATCATATTTTTACATGGCTCTTTCCATATAGCATTTCAATTTATGATTTTTTTTTTTCCACTGAATGCAGGTACAGATTCAGCTGCAGAATGTTAGGAGATGGAAAAGTATTTTAATTCATTATTGCCTTCAAGTGATCCTCATTGTCTGACATTTTGAAAATATTTTTTCCTTTATTCAGTCTTTTTTCTGTTCTCAGTCACTTCCATTTGAAGGGAATAACACCATCTTAAATATAAAAAGGAGCTTGACACCATACATAACTACTTACAAAGGAGGATAAAGGGACTTTGTTTAATATAGTTCTTTGTCATAAAAATTCTTTCCTCAAGATCAGTCCAAACAATTATTCATTTCTCTTTAATGTTTGTCCCAAGCATGTATTTTTAGGTTCTCCACTGTTCTGTTACACCCTGTACGTGTAAAGTGCCATTCCAAAACATATGATATTTCCTTGGGACAACAGTTGGTCTATATTTTGCTCACTAGCATCCAAGTTAGAGGTGAATTAAAATGGGTCAAAAAGGGCTACAATGCAGTTCTTGCTAGTACCAATGCCACAAAGAAGTTGGTTAATCAAGACTAACAGAACAACTTGTGAGTGAAAATAAATATTTCCCTTTTGTACATGTTTGTGATGAGAAACTGAGTACAAAAGTGGGTCTCTACTTCATTTGTGCCATACAACTAAATGATACAAAAGGAGAAAACAGTAACAGGTTTCTGGTAGAAGAAAGCTGTACAGCTGGCACATCTCCCTAGTTTCAATGGATGTCTGTAGGAAGGCAACTGGACAAAGCCAATCCACAAATTGGGTGCAATGAATAACACACAAAATCCACTATATTTATGACTTGATTTCTTGCACAGGAAAGATCTTAAGATAGCCACAAGCTAGGAAAAAATAGCTTTGAACTACTTATTGGTAGGTGTCCAACTGCGGCAAGATCAACTTTTTCATGATCTAAGTGACCACACTTGAGTATGCAACATTAGTTCATCAGTGACTGTTTAAACAAAGCAATGCAAAGAACGAGCAAAGGACCTATCATAGTACAATATCCATTTGCCTTTGAGGGAAAGGCAGAAAGAGGGGAAGGAACCTAAAAGAATATATATATATATATAATTTATATTATTATATAAAATATATATGATTATACATATATATATATATATGTAATTATTCTGGTGAAAAACAACTGTTAATACCTTTATATAAGAGGCCACTGAAACTGCACATCCCTAGGATTGAAAATTTCAACTGAGTAATAGCTAACACATTGTCAATCTAAGCTTTTCTAGAAACCTTTCTGTGGTAAAGAAGGATCATGTCCTGCTTTCCCTAGGACATGTGAATTCTCCACTGAAGTGTGATACTTGCACTTTGCAGAATTAGGCAATTTTGAAGACAAGCATCATCCACTCAAGGATACAGGATGCAAGGGAGACATTTTTACCTTTGATCATATAAAAGCAGTAGTAAAGCAATCAGATGAAACAGGGAATGCAGGAAGTATAAGGTTAAGAAACAAGCATTTAGAAATACTAGAAAAGTCACAACACAAAACAATTTATGTGAGAGCTGGCAAAGCAAGATGGGACAAGGAAAATGTATCCTTTTTTCTTTTATATATAGTCTCTAGGAAGGGGGAAGTAAAAAAGTGGCAATTACTAGCACAGCAGCAGAAACAATATAAAAATATGAATAAAAATGTTGCACCTGAAGAATATAAGCCATCTTTATCTGCACCTAATAGCCAAGAAAGCATCACCTGAAAAATGTGAGGAAGCGGACAGTCCAGGGGGCAAACATAAACCTACAGTAAAGCTATAAAAATTCATACTTTCTAGTTACATTTAAGGAAAGACAGATGAGGCTACATAGACAATTATAGGCTGCACAGACAACCACAATCCTACAGACCAAACTAGCCCCTTTAACTTTAGCAGTAAAGTATAATGTGATATTTAAAGAGAAGCTTACTGACCCAGCATTCTTACAATTTCATTGTCTGCCAAGTTTTAGTTAGTAGAAGCCCCAGACACACCTTCTGTTCTGAAGGGAGGTGGGGGAAAAAAGTGATTCTGAGCAAGTCAGCCCCATTGCAACTAATAATAGCCCAATTTATCTTGCTAGAGTAATCTTTACCTGAGTTTTGGATTTTTTTTGCACATAAGAGAACTTTTTCTTACATGTTGAGGAATATACGTATAATTCATATTCCAATCACTCAAAGGTGTTCCATTTCACCAATTCCCTATCACCAAAAAGTAAGGGAGCAATATAATTGTTTCTGCATGCAGTTTGTACCTGTTTAAGGTTACTTCCTGAGCACCTAAGCAGTGCAAATAACAGTCAAGTACTGCTAAAAATCTGCAAGTACTCCTTAGAAGAAAAATGACACTGGGGATTGAAAAAGACACTTGGTGAACAGATTGACTTAAATTGTGGTTTTGATCATTAACTAACCTAGGATATCTCAGAATTCGTTGAGATAATCAGTTTGCTTTTAAATACTGCATGTCAACATTTTAATCAATACTTCTATGCATATCAACAAACCAAAGCAGACACCATTTTCTCTGCAGCAGGCAGTACTTCTTGCTCTAGTGTACAGCACATGTAAATATCCTCTTCAAGAAAATCACTGTTTAAGAATCACAGTGAAATGCATGCAAAGAATTTTATGCTCATAGCCCCCCAAGATCCTCTACCAAGGGTGGTAGAAAGGGGTAGGGACAAAGGTGTGAGGGAAGGTTTACCATGCAGAGCATGGGGCTGTCTTCATCTCTCTCCACTGCATTAACACAGGCCATGTGGCCCACATCACCTACAAGGCTGCAGATCTGCCCTACACAGCATGCTAACATTTGTCTCAAAACACATGGCTTTCTCCAGCAGCTTCACTTGTTTAGTGAAAGAAAAGTTATAAACCACAAGCCCAAAAGCCTCCTCAAGGCCTTTAACTGCCTGCCTGATTTCTCCCCTTGGAGTCCTTCAGAGACTAAAATGCAGGAGTTATATCACTTTAAGCCAAGGCTCAAAGGAAAAACAACACATGTCCATGAGAGAGTCAGGCCTTTGCCTTACACACTCAGGAGAAAGGCTTGCCTTTTTTGCCAGATGCTACACACACAGGATATCCATGAGTATTCACTTCAATCAGATGTTTACTAACTATACTTTTGCCAGGAGAAATGCTCAGCTTCACATGTACTTATGAGCTTTATATTTCTTTAAAACATTTGAATTTCTTTAATATATACACACAGAATGCATCTGAGGATCATTTTTCACTTTTTTCCTTTAAAAAAAAAAAAAGAAAAAAGTGTTCTCCTGAATAGGGCTCCCAGACCTAGTGGAGGTTAAAACCAAACAAATAGGTTATTTTTTTTGAGGCTATGCTTTTCTATGTTGTCCAGGAAAAGTCTGAACCTACAATTGTGGGATACAGATTTGAAAACTCTGTCCAATCCCCCCACAAATCCCAACCAAAACATTAAAGCAAAATTAAAACAACTGAAAGATAACAGAAGGGAGTGAAGATTAAAAAAAAAAAATCACAAGAGTTGTGACTTTGTGCCAAAGTTATTCAGACTTCTTGATTGGCACTTCTACCATCAAGAAAAGGAATTGCTTCGGAAGAAAGAATTTTGTCCATAAGCTACATCACGTAGCTACTATATCAGTTCTGCTGAAGTGGAGTGGCCTGCTACAAAGAAAAAGGAACCAGGGTCAGGAGAACTAACATTTAGCCACATGGCAATGAGCCTGAACAGGGGCAGCCAGGTCCCAGAGAGGTTTATAGCTGCCTCTCAGTCGTGATGAAAATCTGAGGTGACACAGCAAGTAGCGACTGACTCACAGCCTTCTTGCAGCCATTGGTAGCCAAAAAGACCTAAGTGATGTGATTACTGTATTCCTCAGCAAAAGCTTCGTGACTTTCTGCAGGAGCTAACTTAATTATCAAAGTGTACACTTTAGGCAGATGTTGGATCCATTCCAGGAGGTTAAAAAGCCTGAAAAGCTCTACAAGGGAACTACCAGACCTTTCATGGCTGTCAAGGCCAGAAGTTGAATGCATCATAGAGAGAAGGGAAGATCAGTGATTTATCCTCTTATTCAGACACATGTGGCTATCACCCAGAAGCTTCTCTATCTCTGAATAACACAAAGGAGGCCACTGCTACCCATCCAGTACCCATCCAGGGGAAAAGACTCTCATGCAGTAGGAGATTTCTTTCTATAATAACCAGAATTAGAAGCCATCTTAAAAAAGAGATCTCTCAATGAAAGTAGAAACTGGGGCTAGGACCCCTTCCTGTTCCACTTTCCTCCATCCTTATCCTTCCAAGCCAGTGACGTGATGACAGCAGAGGACCAGCTGTGATGACATGTGAGAGAAAAAGAGCACTAGAAATGCTCTATCAGAGAGAAAGACTAAAAAAAAAAATAATAATAATTCTCAAGTTAGTTCCCAATAAGCTAGTTCCCAAGTAAGTTCATAAAAATCATGACAAAACTTCACCAGCTCTCTTTACTCTGTTGTCTCTCCCTCTGATCAGATCAATATGCACATCTTCCCAATGCTGTGAGGACGTTAATTGTTTTTCTTCATACAAAGACAAAACATTTTGTGCCTGTAATAGAATTTGTTGGCACTAAGAAGACAGGTGCAGCATAGGAAGACACACTGTGAAGAGAGAGTTTAGTAGGAAAAGTTTTCCAGGCAAGCTTTAAATACTGTACTTTGATTGCACCTCTAAGCAGTACGTCAGTTATGCAATACATGTTTTTAAATACACTCACCTCACAACTCAAATCCACCTTGCATGTTTCTATTGCTGTATTCTGCACTTCCTTTTGGCAACCATGCCTAACCTACTTCCATAAGGGAAGTGAGGCTGCATTCCTATTTGGGAGCAGCACAGTGTTGATCAGAGAAGTATATCACAAGAGGATAATGTTTATAAGACTAAAGTGGGCAAAACCACTAGAGAGCAATTCTGGAGCAACAGCTTTTAAGGTTAGATTATTTTTCCCCAATATACTTTACTTCTTGTTGTGGATGAAAATGATGGGCCCACACAGTTTTTCAAGATCTAAAATAGACAAGCCTTATTCTTTTTCCCCATGACTTAAAAACATAATTTAGCCTTTGCTGAGCAGACTTATTTCTATACACAAAGCATGCCAGTCAATTACATCGAAACAATTTCATTCAGGTCACTAAACATCAGTAGGTAGTATGATTTAGTGCCAGGAGTGTATTATAAAAGAGCACAGCAATTTTGAGGTCTGGAATTGAAATGGAAATTGCAATGTGGATGAATATTGACAGTAAGCACATAGAGCAGCAGGGAGTATCCTGCACTTAGCCAATGCCATGTGACCAACCCATTTATGACAAGGAATCCTTCCCTGCCTCAAATGATGATAGCACTGCATTTTCTTAATTCCAGTTAATTTCTAGCACATGTGTTGTACAAATGCAGGAGTGGCATGTTACAAGAAAATTGCAAGAGCACTTAATTTCATAGTTCCAGATTTATAAAAGCCACTTTATTCTCTTGCATAATTGAAAGCTTTCTTTAAACCTGAATTTAAACAATGTTTTGTATTCCTGATGCCACTTTTTCCTCTCTGAGGAAGAACTGGAATTGGTGGTGACTTATGTTTATTGATCCAAGATTTGTCACATCTTTAAAATAAAACTAAAATACAGAAAGATGACTATCTTGTTTTGGCCACCATTATCAGAGCCTCTTTGATACTCTTCAAGCTAAAGGATTTTGGCATTTTCTCACAAAAATTAAAAAAAAATATACATCAACTTCTTGTTTTTACCAGCAATTACTTAAATAAAACTGAGCTGTATATATATATATATGTATCAGGTCGTATATAATACACAGCATATTCCTGGAAACACTATGGCTCCTAAAACAGCTTCTAAAAGATGAGTTCTACCTTAAAAAGCACTTATAATCAACCATCAGTATTTTTCTAATTCCAGACTGCCAGACTGGAATGTTCAGTTGACAAGGCAGCAGAAAAAAAATAAAAAAAATCTCAAACTACCATTTTTTTTTTTTTTTTTAACTATTCAAAAGAAACATCATCTCTGAAGATCTGAGGACTGGGCCTATTTCCTAGCCATGATTATTACCTTTTGCCTCATATACCCTGAGGATCAGGAGTATTACACTATGGATTTTTTTTTCCACATGATGAATTTTACCAATTGCTTTTTATCAGTATCAAAGCTACCATCATGTCACAACAAACAAAGATTATTCCACCAAAAGATTTAGGATTATTACAAGATTTGGCCTGGTTTTAAATGGCACAGATTGTCCGCTGAATTAGTCAGTTAAGCACCCTAAAAATTGACACTTCCATGCAAATTTTACTTTTCTTCCACCCAGCAGTTACTGTCTACATGAATGCAGACAGAAGAAAACACTTTCAGTAGAGTATTAGAGCTCTTAAATTAAGCAAACGATGGTTAAATGAATTATGTTCTTGAATTGATTGCTGAAATATTAAGATTTAATTATATACATATACTTTTTCCAGTATAACAACTTACAAACCTCCATGTCACTGTTTATATACCAGGTGTGTTTGGAACTTACTGTACTGTATCCTCAGTAGCTGTTTCAAAAGAAGTTATGACAAAGAAATATCTTGGAAGTCCATCAAATGACATTTTTAGATGAAAGAAATTTTTAAGAGAACCCTTAACAATATAAAGAGGATAAACGTGAACGCTCAGCTCTGTCAGACATTTGTTTCAAGGTAACAGCTATCACAAAACAGTGAGACAAGAAGATACATATGTATGGAATATATACTGGGTCTATAAAATATTTGAGGATTCATTTCTGCAATTGCAATCAGTGGGACTGATCTGACGCGTTAGTATAATTTATCATAAGTAACATCTACAAGACACACACATGAATACCTCAAACGTTGAGAGTGAAAAAAAATGGTGCTACAGAGACTGTGGGACTTTGGCAATAGCGGTGGGACAAGACTGTTTCTCCAAATGCCTAATTTCACTTTTAACTCACCTTTCCTTCCAGCCTGATTCTTCAGATATCCTTCCTCATATTCTTCCCTCTCTGTTCATCAGCCCTTTCAGCAGCTCATGTCAGCCTGCCTTTGAATAGTTAGACCTATCATTTGTAAAACAGTTGATATAGTTAAAATCAATTCACTCCCTCCATACCACTGTTTTTGTCCTCTACACACTGGCAACACAAGATCATGTTTTCATTTTAAAAAGACAAAAATCAAAGAACTAAACATTTTCCAATTCAGTTTTTCTAGAAGATTTTCAAATCAAGGAAACAAATTGCCCATGTCTCATGGAACATGGATGAGAACCAAAAAGAAAAACTACAGCCTGCTTCTAAAAGCGGTCATTCTCCTAAACTGGAACCAGCACGAACCCTTTGTGTTAAATGGATGGGAATTACAGAAGTATTTCTTTCTTTCACAAGTCCTTGTGAATTTAAGTCATAGGCAGTTTCAAACGCTGTCCTTCATTAGGAAAAAAAAATAAAAAAGGATGTTATAAAATTACTTATTTTTCAGAAATATGAAAGTGCTTAGACAGATACACCCTGTTTTTCTGACTTAGAAATCTGATGACAAATAATTAACCAAGACAGAAGCCACCAACCCATCAATCACTGAAGAGCTTTAGACAGTACTGTCGAAAACAACTGTCACCATTTGTGACAGCGCATGTTCCAGTACAGTCTTTTATCATTACTGTCGTAAGCCTTGCACAGTTTAAGTATATTTTATGAACTAGAATATATATTACTAGTTTATATCATCTAGCAAGTCAAAGAGAATTATGTATTCCCTAAATAACCATGAGTTCATTATACCTGTGAAAAAGCATGCAAGATAATTTTGCATAATCTGAAGGAACATGCTTGGAGAAACCATATCCACTCTAGCATTTTCCATGAAGTTTGAATTAGATTATAGCATTTGGATTTGGGGAATAAGAAGTTCAGCAGGCAAAACCCAAGGATTTTAATGCAGTAGCTACTGCTTCAATCAAGCCAAAATCAGTAACATGGGCACTTAGCAATGGTTTAATATAGATGCAAAATTTATGAATCATGACAATTAAATAATGATTCATCAGGGAAGTAAGCAAAATCAGCTCTTTTTTAACACTGCATAACACAAGAATTCAGAAATACATCTCTTTATTTTACATTTTTAACTACAGTAATGTTATTTCTGAGATGTCCAAATACAATAGCTGTAAAAAAAAAAAAAAAACACCCTTTGATCAGGGTAGACGCATACATTACCCTTTTCCCAGACTGATTTTCAATTAATTCCCATGTCTATTTACCAGGAATATATTTGAATACACAACTGTGCTCCTAAGTATTCCCAAAGCAAGTCAAAGGCTTTCGTGTATGTATTTAAAAGCAGAAAAATCCCATCTCGATCCAATTCTTTGAATAGGAGCTGGCTGCAAGAACGTGCCTGACTTGTAGCAGAGGGTGTCAGTGTGCCTTCAGTCACACACTAGTTACACTCCCAACCCCAACGCCATCTACCTCCCACAAAACAATCTGAAGCTGTCAAGATGAGTTCTCTCCTTACCTTAGGATTTCTTCATCATGAGATCTGCCATGGAGTAAAGGAGAGAAACGGTCAAGAATCTATAGAAACAAGTGCCAAAAACATCACGCCAGCAGCCTACATTACAAGCTGTTTCAACATTTTTTCTCTAATTAATCAACATCCTGATTATCAGTGATGTGCATCTGCCCTATACAATCTAAAGAAATAAAGTGGGACACCTTACCTTCCTATAAAGGTAAGGCTGCCTCTTACTTTGCCACTTAATTTCTCCTGTGCTACCTTGATTTTGCCTCCTTGTTATGGTGGTTTTGTTCCTCTTCCATATACGTATGTCCCTTCCTAAAGGGAAATTAGATAGGAAACAAGACCATAAGAAGGCTTTTAGAAGCCATTTCTATAATGAAGTGAATCAGAATAATTACTTGTTTTAAGCATATTACTTTGTATCAACACGTTGTTTTAAATAGGACACATTAAAGAGTAAATAATACACTTTGAAAGAGAAGTAAAGTCTGACTTTCTTGTTTTAAGTGTAGGTGGTGTTAAATGGTTTTAATGCTGGGGTGAAATTTTACTATTAACTGATGTTCTTTTTGTTTGTATTGTGTTAGAGTAAATAGGATATAAGGGAGGATATAATTCACTATCAAAAAATTTTGAATTGGCTAATTTTTCCTCTGTTGCTGGAGGAAGGACAAAAACATTATATGATGCTGCAAGGCTTTGGGGTAGCTAAGAAGAGAAACTAACCTTCCATTAACAAAAAGAAAGAAATAAAATCACTACTGGGGGAAACTAACAGCTCTGTGAAAGAGTAAGAGACGGAACAGGATCTTCTTTGCCAGCAAGCAAAGTTCAAGGGCTCGCTGGTGTAAGGTCATGGTGAAATAGATTACATCTGAGATGCAATCTCCAGGGATTCAGTTGAACTTTGTGTTCCAGATGTCAAAGAAATGCACCTTTACATGAAGACATTTAGAAGCACAGAGAGACAAGTTTAATAACCCCTTTGTTTCTGTAAAGGCCTTTTCAAGAAAGGATTTAGTATGATATTTTTCCATATTTTCACATTTGCTATAAAATTGCTGTTAAACAGTTATTTAAATAAGCAGGTACAGCTGCTACATTTAAATGCAAGAAAATTGTATTTATTTGCAAGAACCCATTGTGTTCACAAAAGATTACACAAACAGACTTGACAAACTACAAGACTTATGAAGCCTGGTGACCTTTACTTAATGCCTTGTATGATGTGACACATTCATACAGGGGATTGTGGATGGAATAAGCAGTTTAGGAAGGGAATCAGCCAGTTAATATATTACATTGGTAGAGTTTTTTTTGTTTTGTTTTTGTTTTTTTTAAAAAAAGGCAAGAAACAGTCCAATATTGTTTTGTTTGTATGTTTGTTTATTTTTTTAAATGAGGATGCATTGTGAGAAAGCTCTCACCAAAATGCTTTCTCCAAAAGAGGTGCACATTGTGGTTCCTGCCCTTTCCCTACAAGAGCACCACTGTTATGTTACCACTTTTGTTATCACTTATGGTTACAACTGAGGCCTTCAGGCACCTGCGCTTTAGCAGCTATCTTAACACAACCAATAATTTATTAACTTCAATACACAGCATCCAAGCATCTTTCAGCTAGTGAGCCCTTGCAAAAGCAGTACTATTACCTACCCTCATCATACAGGTAGTTTAATCAGGATATCACCACAGGGAGAATATAGATACAGACCCATGAATTATTTTCTCTTTTAAATAGAGTAGGTCAAGAGATATTACAAATGGGATATAAAAACGGAGGATACCTATTTAAAAACCCTTTGTTGAAGCTTTCATTACAGACTGTGAGAAATAATTAAAATGATAGCACTCTCTCTTTGGTCAAGTGACAAACATAAAGGATAGGAATTTAATAAAACAGGGTAGTTTTTCAGGGCATAAACTATGGTAATGAGATGAAAGTAAGAATAGAAAGTTTTAGGCTAAGTATTGTAAAACTTTGACAGTCATATCTGTTTTACAGAAGTCCATCACTTGGGACATTTAATAATAGGAGGCCAAAGCAATCAAATTTGTGGAAACAGGTATGAATTAGTTATTTTGATATTTTTAGGCCCATCTCAGATTCTTGGGCACCAGATCCAAGGAGAAAGGACCCAGTTCACACTAGCAGCTTTTCTAATAACTGCTATTCTTTCTGCAACAAGCTCAGTTTGGAAAGTTGCACTCCTCTGAATACAGACAACACTATTAATCACGTATAACACCTTGAGACGGATATCCATCCTCTCCCTCCCTCACACGGCCTGAGAAACCATTAAAGAGAACAAAGCAGAAAGGCACAGACTGTCAAACTGCAAAGCACTAGAAAGGTTATCGCAATACAGTTGCAGGCTGCTGTCTTTTCCAGCCTGTGTGACAGATGAAAAATTTCATTCTTGTGACAAAAACGGTAATGAGGATGGAAAATGGCACAACATGAATCCAGCTTTCTGACAGGGCTCCTAATGAGAATCAGGATTGTGCAAACTTAATCTAATCCCATCACAATGTTAGAACTCAAGTCACAAGGGACTTGCTTATATCTACAGTTTCATATAAACTATTTCCAGGAGCACAAAGCTTACGTGGGAAAGAAAAAAAGATATAAAAGCAGCACTATGAAGCTGAAAGAGGTTTGAACCATCATAAAATAACTTGGTCAATCTGACAGAAGTTCAGCCTCAAACCCCAGCACTGTAAATGCAGCTGGTTGCACCATAACTAAGCATACACAATTATTTACATGCACATGTGACAAACCACAATCTAAAGGCTGGTTTCCTCTGGTCTAGAAGATAGACTGCATGGTGGCTTTTTATCAATCATATTCATAAACATCATTATTTCATTTCAAGAAAGATGTAGTGGTATTATTTTTTTTTAAGCAGTTGAGCTCATATTACACAACATGACATTCTTTACATATCATTAAATTTGTTTATTTATTAATCACATTTGAGTCTCCAGGGACTGTCTTCACACTATCATCTTTCCTTTTTTTCTAATCAGATGTCTTAAGAAAGATCTCAGAATTTTAAGTGCATAAAACTGGTACTCTAAAGAATATTATGCTCCTAGGAAATAAAGGATATAATTTCTACAGAATCTACCCAGAAAACACTGTATGCAAGAATATTGTAAAATTAGGTATTAGCTGATACACAGACCACTAAGCCTAGAAACATTCTTAATTTGGGGAAAAGGTCCTAATTAACACTGAGAGACCTCCATCACGTATGCATCTCCCAATTTGGAGAGCTTGTGCCTCAGATATGTAAAATATCTGGGATAAAATTCTCTCTCTCTCATTACTCTCACTCCAGTCTCATTATTCAACTGATATGAAAACACACATGGGATTACAAGTTAACCCCTTCTCAGCACAAAAACATGATTACTTTACATGCTAGTGAGTTGCATCAGGCAGAGCAAGTCTACGCAAGATCAAATGTGGCATGCCAGTTCAACTTCTGGAGACAGCAGTAGCTTATTGCTCTGGACTGAGAGCTGCACAGATTCACTCAGCTCCTCAGAAAGAAACCTCACAGTGTTTGTCTGGTAGAATAATTGGGCTACTTTGCTCAGCATTCCTTGCACGTGAACAGAGATATCACTTACTGGATTTTAAAAATTTTTAATAATTTAAATAATACCTTTATATAATGTTAAAAAAAAAAATCTTTAAAATGGCTCTGGGAGAATACATACTGGCAAAAATACAAACGACTTGGAAAGCACACATAAAATGAGATCTTGCATGACTAAGTTATGACAAGACCATGCATGATAACTCATTGTTTCATGTCTTATCTTTTCTAGACTTGGCACTACACAAAGTGCTGTGGAGAAAGAAAATGTTTTAAACTTCACCCAAAAGATCTAGTCTAATGCACTTATTAAAAAAAGTTGTTTTTTTGTTTTTTTTTTTGTTTTTGTTTTTTTTGTTTGTTTGTTTTTAATAGTTTATTAAACCTATTATCTGCCTATTGTTACATTTACTTAAGTAGACATCATGCTATCACAGTACCAGATGATCTATGATCTTCGCACTAGCCTTTGAAATCTAGTAAGCCTTTTGTTTTGTAAGATCACCCCTGGGCAAGGTAGCATTCTTTGCTTCAGAAAAGAAAATTTCTCTAATTATAAAACACAAAAGCAAACCCCAAAGGACTATATTTTCAGTTGTTTGAATCTAGCATACTAAAAACTTTCTTCTACCTTTACTTCAGAGTACTATTTACTATTCCTGTAACTCCTGCCCCCATGACAGCCACTTGTACAATATAAGACCAGAAGTTAGAACAAAACCAAAAAAGACCACTTGCTGGTATAAAATGTCTTTACATACAAGAAGGATTCAATTTCTGTTACCAATGTAAACACTGATTATAAATTGGATGCACCCTTGGACATTGGTAGGATGCATAGAAAAATGTGACAGAAAATGGCTTATTTACCATCCTGTTCTAAGGAGAACAAAACATTCTCTCAGGTGCATTGTCAAGGGCTTTGAGCATCTCATTCTCATTTTCTCATTTTTCTCATTCTCATTTTGTGGCAGTAGAAGGCTCAAAAAGAAAAAGAAAAAAAAAAAAAAGATAAAAGAAAAAGACAGACAGAGCAACTTAAATGACAATGATATTATGTGCATTATTAACATCTCCCTGAAGATCTAGAAGCTAGCTGCAATCATTCAGGTGAGAAGATGCCAGTGCAGCAGAGATCACAAGAAATCAGGTTGGGAAAGAGGCCTGATTTAACAGCCCATCACACTGCTGCTTCAACTAATGGAGAAGGCAGCTGCACAGTACTGCCAACAACTGTGTTTTATTGTCCTTCTTCCACATCTTCCTTCTAATGGTATAACCAAGAATTATTTTCTAGGACACACCAGAAGATAGGGCAGGGTAGAGAGGGTAATTTATTAAAACTCTTCTGATATAAGAGTGGTAAAGATAACTTTAGCAAGCATGAGTTTTGTTGTTTTTTCCAAATGAACTCATTTGAACTTCAGGAAAACTCTGTGTAACTTTTAATGTGTTTGTGGTTCTCAGATGAAAGGACTGCAGGAGAAGTGCTTGTCATGGATGTGGAAGGGATAAAGAGTGGCAGCAGCAGTCCCCAGGACACACAGGAGTGTGACCAGTAATAACATTGGCTCCGGTGCAAGAATCAGGCACTGGAAAGATAAGCTGTATCACTTTCCAGTTCTTCCAGAGGTTTATTAAAAGCACTTGGCCCAGTCTCAGTAAAAAAAAAAAAAAAACAAAAAACAAAAAAAAAAAACCATCACACATCAGTGGGTGAAAGTGTCATGCTTCCTGAGCTGCCCATGTCTCCATAGGTTCTTAGTCAATTTGGGGTATTTCCACTCCCAGCTCAATCGGTAACTTGTCAGCTGGTGCCTTCCCATAGACCCTGAAAACAAACAAGGCTTCCAGATATTTAACAGAGATGCAGTCACATCAGTAGTACAGTCATAAAGAAGCCTTTGTATTTGAATTAAATATATCGGTAAAATTAAGTTTTGTTCATGTGATTTTTTACCTCATGTGGTAAGATACTTAACAAGTGTCCATTGCTGGAAGATCCAGCTGAATTCAGGGGCATTTTGCATCACAAAGTATCACATGCCAAACAATGTGAAAGTTGTGTCAAAGGGTCATGAGCTGTGGTATGTAAATGTACATACAAAACTGGAATCTACTTATTGTTCCTCAAAAATACATGGAAGTTGTTTCGGGTTTGTTTTTAATTCAGGAGAAAAATATAACTTTTGGTTTCTGATGATTTGCTCTGTACTGCAGGTGCCCTGTACATCATCAGGATGGGAATTTCACTTGGAGCATGGTGGAGCACACAACTTCCCTAGGACGACAGACACAAGGACCATTGCCTCCCAAGGTGTGAGGTGACCCGTCCCCTGTTCCCATGTCACCTGTTTTCACAAGGGAAACCAGAACAAAACAGCATCAGCAGGGACAGATGGGAAATCTGCACAGATTTCTTAAAATAATTCTGAACAAGCACTGGCTGATGGGCCCAAGGATTGAATTTTGATGCAAGTTTCTTGAAGCAAGTTTCACAAAAGAAGGGTGGAAAATATGAGAGACTGCAGCTGCATACAGCATTATAAAGGGTGCAGGGATCTGCTGTACATGTTTCCTTATCAGGTCTTAGCACAGTGACTTCACAGTGCATTGGAGAAGGTAGAAGCAATGACGTGAGTGGGGGCAGAAGCTTTGTCATACAATTCTGACATTCTTCCACAGTCATTTTCTGACAGGCATTATGTTCCAGGATCGTCACATATGGAAGCCAGCATAACATTCCTTTGGCTTATTTCTTCCAGATTTCATGATGTATTACACAATAAAAAAAGGTATGAAAACTCAATAACTCATATAAATACATTTCTCCTGCAGCTTAAGTTATATACGTATGCTTTTGTAATGGGAAATGGAATCACTCTTAGAATAGATTCCACTTTTTCTTAGAAGTAGATGTCAAATATATACTGAGAGAAGCACCAGAAAGCTTCATTATGCCAGTCACAGAAGACTATGGAAAAACAACCATTAACATGCCAGCATATAAACCCAAACCAATTCTGACCTCAGTGTTTTCACTGCAACTGTTCCTGTGATCCTTGCCTACCAACTTTAGCCTAAATTCCCTCAGTTTATTTTTGCAGTACAAAACATTGACTTTCTGAACACCACTGAAACCTAAATTTTTATATTCTTAAATGCTTTAACCTTAGCCTCACATGGCAGACCAATTAAAAAACAAATTTCCTTGCCTGCTTTTCATAAAATGAATTGCTCACCTCATTATCCTCATTTCTGCTGGTTAGTATCATTTTGTACTTCAAAAAAGATAGCAAGTCCATACACTGTTACAGACCATCTGCTGCTAGACCGCATTAAAAGTGATTGTTCATTGGTTTTGATGTCCTACCCAAAATATTTCTTAAAAGTCAAGAATGCATAGGAGCCCTTCGTTTTGCAAAGCTCATATGAATGTGCATTTTGAGTTCTCACACATGCCTTCATTAGGAGCAATGTTTACTCATTACAAAAGTAATGCCTGAAGAAACAGGTAGAAACTTGTGATAGGGAAGAGAAAAATCAGCTGCCCAAACAGGAGTCCCTTCCTTACCCTCCTGTTTTCTGCTATCCTCTCTGCTTTGGTAAATGTGGACCCGCTGATTTGTCTCAAATTCCTGCCTAGGTTTAAATTGTTCTCTATACTGAACATCTTGGTCTGGGACAATGTGACTGAAGTACTTCCCGAGACCTCCACAGCCACTAGCAGGATCTGCTCCACTAAATGGTGGTTCTGGCACCTACAAGGAAGAGCTAACATTTTCATAGCAGACTCAGAAGCAAATAAAGTCCTATTAAGTAACCTTGAGGGAGGAGAAGAACCATCTCCAGGTAATGACAATATATGAGATAAGTCCTGTCAGCCTCCGCAGGACACATTAAATTCCTGTTAAATATGGATTAGACAAGTGCTGCAAAACCGTACAGTTACAAAGAGCATATCCCTGCAACTATCTGGCACTCTGTTACAAGGCCAGAGCAATGGCAGGCACTTCAGGAAGAGATGTGCAGGCAGAAAGCTAGGTCTATGTGAAGGTCACAGTTTTCATATCATCATTTCTAAGGGAAAAAAAAAAAATCAGATGTATACATGACTTTTTCCATTATTTTATAACACCTAATGAGTCCAAGGAAACATTTTGAGAGCAAAGTAGCTAAAAGACTTCAAATACAGACAACAAGTGAAGAGAGGTAAGTGTTTTGTAGAAAGGAAAAAATATATAGAATATACATAATTTCATGCTTTTTTCTAACTGCTATAAATCCTTAATTTTCTGCAAATATAACCTCAGGGTTGCCACAGCTGTGCTGGAGTCTCCAGGGTGTAATGCTATGTGAGTGGTTGCCAATCACATACTCTGCAAAGGCAGCAGAAAAAAACATATTGGAAGAGTCAGCTTCTTGAACACATACTTAAAACCAGCAAGATAAGTAGAGCTGAACACAGCAGAGCAGAGACTTCATCGCTCCTATCTGCTCTGTAAGAAGAAATATCCTCTTGACCAGAACTGCTCAGTAGCAGAGACTGAGGTACTCAACAGACTGGCAGCAGAAGCTTAAAAACCTGCAGAAGGACAAGTTTACACCCTCCCCTTAGCTGAAGTTCTAGGGCATTAATTGCAACAAAGGTGTTCAGAAAAGCATTTAAGTCACACATAGAACTGTTGTGGGGTGGAGAGCTGGGGAGAACACAGAAACAAGTTTCAGGAAAGAAATATCATCTCCAGAATTAATGCAGTTCATTTCTTTATGTTCTATGCTAAAAATGCATCATGGGCCTGCAAATAAGTGCATCATATTTGGATACTCTGAGCCTATCAACTTTTTTTTTCAGATCTTCTTACTTGTGAGCTTTCCTTGGGTTTCTGCGTGTGTTTTCTTCCCTCCCTTACTTTTGTTGTTGTTGTTTGTGTTTTTTTCCTCCCTGGGAAAATGGGGAGAAAGTTATTTTGGGGATATTACTAGTTTGTTATTTCTCTTCAGTCCATATTCACTGTGTTCATCATTCAATGACAGCTTTCATTGCCTCCATAAAAGTAGGCGGCCCATTTCTGCCCCACCTCCAGCTGATATATTACTACCAAAGCCATTTAACAATCACAGGATGCTCAAGAAGACAACTGTGTTAATGACTAATCAACTTCTGACAAGTGAAGTTTCTAGAATCACTAATAATTTCACTGTGTATTTCTCCAACATGAAAGGTTGCATGGGTGACTGAACACAGGAAAATGACCACTGGTGAAGTGTCTCAGAAGGAGAAGGGAGCATCTACCTGCAGTGCAATATTCCTCTCATGCACCACATGGCAACACAACATGCTCGGAAGACAGATTAATCTTCACATACAGCAATTTATCAGAAGTTGGTAATCCATTTAGAGCTGCACAGTCACTGGCCTTCATAGAAAAAAAAAAAAAAAAAAAAAAAAAGTGTTTTGGGCATTAGGCCTTTTCCTCCAGCTAGTTAAAAATAACCAACTATATCCACTAGTGCTGCTGAAGTTTCTATAAAGATTTCTCCCATCCCCTCTGTAATCTTCCAAAGTTATAGACATATTAGCCTCATAACATGAAACAGACCATAGATATTATTCCTCTCTGCTGTAACTATGAAATCCCACTAAATAATTTGAGACCCTCCCAAGCTCTACAACCCAGTTCAATGTAATGAGAAAGAGGGAAAGTATTTTCTTTAGTTTGTGGGCTATCGGTTTCTAGGTATGTAATTTTATTTTAAGTCACAACATGGAGCTGCAGCAGAAGAGGTATGGAAGGGGCAGAGAGTTGCACAAATCTGCTCTCCAGAGCAGATCTGTATGTTTAAGCTACAAAAAGAAGTTAAGATCACACAACAAAGCCAGGAAATAAACTGCAATAATTCATCACAAAAGGGTATACCTTCTTCCCCTTGTCTACACTTCCTCCTCCCAACCCTCAAAAGAAATGTATTACCCACAGAAGAGGGGCTAACAGCATCTCTCACTATTAAAGAGAAGTTAATCCTGTTTATAGACTTCCACTTCCTCATACTGAGGGGGAAGAAAAAACAAATCATCTTGTCAACTGGAAAAGTTCCAGGGTCATTTATGAATCTGTCGGTGAAACCCAGCATCTTGAATTGCATCCAAGGAAGTCCCAGGCACCACAAGCATCAAAATCATTTTTCATCAACTCAAGGTTGATTTAAAAGGTTTATTCCATAGCACATCATGTGTGTTACATTAACCTGACCTTGATGTGACAGATGTGGGCATTTTCATTAAGGTTTGCATGCAGAAGCAGCAGTGCTTCCGTCCTCTCATTTGAGAGAAAGGCAGGTTGCAATGGTTACTGGAAGGCCAACCAGGACCTCACTACAACTAGGTAGCATCGACGATCAAGAAAAGGGTGATGAAAAGAAAATGAGAAGCAATAATCCTAATGCAGTTACTCTCGATTTATCACTGCCATCACCGTAAAAATGTCAGCCATGATTTAAAGTGAATTGTGCTGACTAACATGGGATTAAAAATTAAGCTGGTGAACATGGCACAGCAAGATAGGTGGAGTGCATCCTTCGAGGTGAGTGCCTTACTGGAGACATACACTGGGTGAGGCAAGTCTGAGGAGGGGAACAGCTCCATGCTGAACCCTCCTGCACAACTCCTCCCAGGCAGCAGGTAAAACCAGCTGTCCTTGCAGATACACAGCTCAGGATCCATAAACATTGAGGGCAGCCGAAAGATCTACTGACTTGAGAACATAGGAAAACCACCATAAAAGTACTTAAACTAATAATATAAAATTCGATTATTGTGCAGGCCATTGAGTAATGTGATAAGTTTCCCTAGGAATATCTATAAAAATCTTTAAGTATATAGTTATAGCTCAACTTTTCAGATTTGCTTTCCTAGTCATTTGGCCAAAACCACAGACTTTGTGCAAGTTCAACCTTTGTTTTAAATACAAAGGTCTCCCTCTACTGCTTGTCAGAAGCAGAAAAGCCGTATCACAAATTAAAACACTGTTCTTCATTAGAAGCTGCAAGCAGACATAGGTAGATCACTTTTACAGAGATCAAGTTTAAAGTTTCCCCACTTTCAATTCTGACATAAGTTAAGTGGCGTATAAAGCATATTTGCACATGAAGCAAGCACTTGCTTTGTTTAAGGTACTACTACTGCAACTATGAACTTTTTTTGAAAAGTTATGTATTGAAGAACTAAACAAAGCATATCTTTCATTTAAATAATGCTCTATCATTTTTTCCTAGCTATACTAAACAGTTCCTTCATTTACCCATTATTTTAATGTATTTCACTGTATTTTAAGTATTCCTTTAGATATGTTCTCTTCTGGGAAAAAATATCAATAGTATATTTTTGGAAATTGTGCTCTTTTTAATTGCTTGCCACTATTATATTTTTTAGGACATCTCAAATCTATCAGACATATTGATGCAGAAATGAAATCCATGAGCTAGTCAAATGAAAATTCTGATCAAAATTATTGCATTAAAACATTTGTTATTATAATGATAGAAATGAAAGGAGAAGCATAATTCTGCTTCTGAGATTTTTCTTCCATATCTACCTTATCCATAGTCTTAAAAAAAAAAACAAAAAACAAAAAACATGCAAATTCACATATACGTATGTGCAACTTATTTGCAAAAGCAATAACAGACTCTAGTTTTAAGTTATCTTGCTCTTTTTATAGTTTTGTTTGCTTCAAGTTTGTGTATGTCATTCGTTCACAGAAGACAGACTAACACAGAGAAAAGCTTTTCCATGGCTACTTTAATAATTACACAGTATGCTTCCAGGAGCATTTTGTTATCATTTCTGATCTGAGGAAACAGGAAAAAAAAAAAATATGGGCTCAAAAGGTTATTTCAGATAAAAGAGAAACTGCAATGAAATTGAGTATATTTGATGAAATCCTCTTTATTGGCAACAACAAAATCTTGCTTTTTGAGCTCAGAAAAACATCTGAAATAGCTCACTGCTTGCATTTTCACACACCCTTAAGTCAAAACTGACCTAAAAGCTTTTTCTCTGGTATTCTAAGGATCTCTAATAGTGCAAATTTATGTTGATTTACAATTTTTTCTCCAATTTAAAATGATTCAGAGATATCCATCTGCATTTTGGGTATGGGCACAATTTCAAACTTGTTGTCTGCTTCACAAGGGATTCAATAAATTACTTTAAATGACATATTCTTGTATACCCGATAATGATTCAATGAGGTATAAAAGTTTATAGCGACAGAAGAAAATAAGTATGGCACAAATTCAGGATGGCATCATAGGATCCCACAAGTCTAAATGTGGTAACAGGCCACTTTTTCCATTGTAGTAATTGCATGCTCACAACTCAAAAGCATATAGCCTATACCTCTTTTCCCTTGCCTGAATAAACTATTGGATAAAGAGGTTAGTGTTTGAAAATGCTTTTCAACTTTCAACACTTTTTTGACATTCAAAACACTTTTTCAACACCATATCTGAAACACAACAGAACAGTTAAAAAATCAGCCTCAAGCACCTTTACAGAATAATTGTTAGAAGTGTTATTTTAAAAATAAACCCCTTTTCTTGAGAAAATACTGTCTCCAAAAGATCTGCCCTACTGTTCCTCTATGCAGATTTAAAGCAGAAGTACCTGGAGCAGAATAGTTTGGAGGAAAACAGATCCACCACGGCTCCAGGTTACAGGTAACACCAGACCGCATATAACACTTCTGTAGCACCAGCTGCATATCTGACTCATTAAAGTGTCTCCTTCTTCAACTACCAGGAGCATTGGCCAGAACAGGTCATCTCAAATAGTGTTATCTCAATTTAATTGCCATTTTAATTTATACATCAGATTTAAATCCCTAGGATTAAACCTTTTTTCTTGGTACTTTTAACTATGCACTAGGCAGCCTGAAATTCTGATGCATTTGCCAAATCATAAATACCAACAGCATGCTATGCTCCAAGCTCCCTCCAATACGTGGAAATTCATGGTTTAATTTTCAAAACTGACCAGAAAGCCCAGATGATTTTGTAGTGTAACTCTGTGAGCTGAGATCATTCCAGGGCTCAGAAGTTGAGATCATCTGGTCCTGTTGTGACATTACCAACTAAAATACTATACCTCGTATAAAGCAAGGAAGAATCCTTTGTCTGCTGGAAGCCTGGGAACATGGCTTGCTCTTTTGGGTGGGTTGACAGCACCCACTGTCAGCCCACCCAAGGGTGATGAGATGCACCACTGGGACACAACCCACACTGGGCTGCATCGCTTCACAACAACTTCCACAGTACTTATGCTGGAACGCTTCTTCACAATTGGAAAATATTATATTTAAGAATATAAAGACTTCCATCTCAAGGTGAAACTTATGATTGCCACCTCCCTGCCACACACTGCAATGTTAATGACAGCAGAATCAATTGATTAGATAGATAAGTGGAAGTGAAACGTTTCCTCAAATTAAAATGTCATCCTCCCTCACTCTTCAAACACCCTTTTCCAAGTAATCATTCTAGCGAAAGACTGGCAGTTTTTCCTTATTGAAGTCCTTGAAGATAGCAGAAAGAGCAATATTTTGTGGTCTGTAGGGAGCTTAAACACCAATCTGCTTTCTGTATATACAGTCTCACAGAATGAAGTGCCAAAGAGATGAAAGTAAATGTCTGATAAGGCCCTGCTCCTCACTCCCTCTTGGACTTATTGAACTGCCCAGCTGTGCACCTTACAGAAAGATTCAGAAAACAGATCTTGGCTTTAAAGGCTGACTTTGCTGGAAGCCAAAGTCATAGATCTTCAGTCTTGTGTTGTTTAATTTATTCCTAATGTTCTCTGAATGACATCTGAAGAGTAATTTCAAAGACATAATTTCAGCTTTTGCTTACTAAACAAGCATGGAAAAGTATATATCAAATGTCAGCTTTGCTGTTTCTCTCATGTGTGTTCTGAAGGACCATAACACCAGAACACAGCACCTGTATGTATAATTTGAGTTCTGTCTACTGGAAAGGGCATGAAATGGATAGCACACTCCCCAGTTGACAGAAGAGCACTCATATGACACTAATCAGCTTCAAGGGTTCACATGTGTAAGAAGTGCTTTGCTGGACAGCTATTGCTTAAGGACGTTTAAAACAAAATGTGTGCAGAAGTCTGTGGTAGTACTTCAAGTCACATGCCGTTGGATTAGTGCACTCACATCAGTAATGAAGTAAACCTACAAGTTGTAGAAGACCAGAACTGGTCACTGACAACCTTATAGATCATCTTTTATGTAGAATTATAGAACCATTAAGTTTGGAAAAGACCTCTAAGATCATCTGGTCAAACTGTCCCCCAACCACCAATATCACCCACTAAACTATGTCCCTCATCACTAAGCCCAGCATTTTCTTAAACACCCCAAGGGACTGTGACTCTGCCACCTCCCTGGGCAACCTGTTCCAATGCCCAACTACTCCAAGAAGAAATTTCTCCTAACTTCCACCCTGATAGCGTCATGGAAAAGTAGGGCACCCATTGCAGTTATAATTGTGCATATCACAGAATATATTTCTTCCCTAGATGAGAAGTCTAATTCTTTGTTGAGCTACAGTGCCACTAAAATAATTTACAACTACAGAAATTAAGGGTGTACATAGCTTTGACAGAGGAATACAGCACTCAGCTTGCCACAGCAAGAACTGTTGAGCATGTCTTAATATGACAAAAGTGATTCTGATTACTGGACCTATGATTCTTATTTATTACTGAATGATAGTCATGAAGTCTCATTTCTCCTTGCATTTTATTCATTGTGCCTCCCCAAGACAGTTCCATTTGGTTCAGAGCTTTCCTGTCAAAGGTCATTTTAAATACTTATTTTAAAACCAAAGAGGCCCTGAGTTTCTAACTTCTTTGGAAGCAAGACCAAGACATCCACTTGTCTGTACTGTTACCTATTTCATTTATGCAGAATGAGATATTTGCTATTTCAGTCAAGAGTCCAAAATATATAAGTGGTTTGAGACATCTGAAATAATAAAAACCAAATTACATCAGATATATCATCCACCCACACCCCAGTACGTTCTGCCACTAGAAATCAATCATTTAATAAGTTTTACAGACGGCAGCAACTTTTTCAATTCCTTGGCAAAATCTCAAGTACAAAGATTCACCATATAATAGAGACAACTCCTTTTGGTTCCTGCAGAGTTTGTCCTAACAGTCTGTATCTCTCTGTACCCACTATTCTGACTTTTGGAGCTCCAGTCTTCTCTTCTACATCTGCACAGGTCACTCATGCCAGGAATAAAAATAATTCTGGAAGGGAAGAAGATTAAAGTGGATAATCCTACTCTCAGAGTACAGAACATACACAAGAAAATTGAGTGGCCACAGTCCTTATGCCTTAGTCCAGGAACATTCCTCTGCAACTCTCTTGGCAGAGGGCATTAAGAAAAGGAACCTTGTTAGGCACTGGGAAGAAAGGCTTGTAATAAAGCAGCTCTATCCCATTCTTCTTCACCTGCCAAGTGTTTTTCTGGCACATTCAAAAATAAAATGTCCAAACCTAGTTCAAACCAGAATGCTTCATCCTGAAAGTATTCCTTATTAATAATCCTTATGGTATAATAATATGCATAATTACTTATGCACATGAGTAGCTTTAGAAGTTTTAAAAAATGTTAGGAGTCCGGCTCTTTCACTGTAGCCCTGCCTCACCACCTGACTGGTGCAGGAATAAATCTTGCCTGAGCATTTGACCTCACAAATCATCTGTCTCCACTGCTATATTAAATTATCTTCTCCCAATGAACCTCGCTCTGAAGGGCTCATGGCTTGATATACCTCCTGTAGCTACTAAAAAAAGTCAGGTTGTGTCACACCTCCTTCCTTTCCTGCCTTCATCTGCACTTGGAGATGCTTACTCTGAAAGGTAATATTCTTATTGCAGTTTTTCCCTTCAGGCAATAAAGGACTATTACAGCAAGTTAGTCTAGTCTGCAAAAGTACCAATTTTATACAAAACTGTAAGGATCTTTCACAGCAGAAAGACATTTTTGTGCAACTGACATGTAGCTCCATCTTTTGGATCAGTTGTGATTTTGTCCATGAACCTATAATCAAGCCCACATCCATATTCTCCATATTTTTATACTATGGAAACAAGATGTCATGTCAGACTCCTAGAATTTCCATCCCAGATCATTTAGATGAAAGTCTACTCAAGATTGAGTAGATTGAACTCATCTGACAAGATACTGTCAAGACTATTTCTTCTATTTCTACACAACTATTAGTAAATTGCTATCCTGTCCCACCACCCTGTCTTAAGGAAATACTTTACTTTTGCCCCTACTAATTCTCTCACAAGAAGTAAGTAGCACTAAGCATGATTTAGAAAATAAAATTCTACTGTGCAAGGACTGAAACTCTTTGCAAACTGTTTTCAGTTATAAACAGAAGCCAGTGAAACTTTTGTCAAGCAGAAGAATAGTCTGTACAGCAGTTGGCACTATTGAGAAGTTTATACGTTAAAAGGGGAGGAAACATTTAGGGTTTTTCTCTCCTCACCCCCATTATTTTTTTTAACAGCATAGTATTAGTGTCAGGAGAAAAAAATCTGTCCAGTTCTTACCTTGCTACATAGAAGCTTGACAGCACTGAGTTTGTTAAAAAGGATTTAAGTCATTTATGTTGAAGACTGATACATGATTTTCTAATCAAGCTCTTTACACACACAACTCAGAAGTTATCTGAAAGTAATATACACTGTTTACTATAGACCTGTTTACCTTCACACCTAATCCCTAAACAGACACCATAGTACAACAACAGAGCAGGAAGATGTTATGTAATTTGGTCTCTCCATTTTGATCTTTTAGATGCCCTAAAAACATGGATATCTGTATAAGACTGCTTTGCATGATTTAAGTCATTTAAAGGATCCTGAAAGTAAAGGTTTAGTGCAGAGAAACTGATTGCACATCCACAGAACAGCTATTTCACTTCTAGTCACTGTCCTCCATCTATCTCCTTTGGCTTCCTTTCTGTCCTCTCTCTGCTCCCCAGGTTACGCACCAGGTATCCCCAAGATGCTATCACCCATCCACATAGGCAAGACATGCCAACCATTTACTTCTTCAAATACAATCTTCAAGAGCTAGAGAATGAGATACTTCTATATGATGTTGAACCACAGTGGTAACCATATCAAGATAAGCATGAATTTTTCAAGCCAGACAGAAACCCAACTGAGAGACTGCACTTGCAAACACATGACCCACTACTGGTTCCTCAAGACCCGACAGAAGCCATTGGACCAGTCTTCATCATGCCATTTCATTTTAACAAGTCTCTGTGGGGAAACAGAGACAGAACAATTCTCAGTTTGAAATACAGCCTTTATGCACTCCTGCCACACTGTAGTATTTCTACTCCTGTAATATTTCTCAGAGAAAAAGAACAATTTTTCTTCTTGCTAAGTAAAGTAAGAGGTACATGTTTTTCCTCAATCTTTATTATGCCTAATAAAACACAGTCTGTTTATCTTGGCAGAGCATGCTTTACGGACTGCAGCGACTTCTGCAACCACAGCCCCAGTACTTAAGCCCAACACATGACCTCAGTTCCTACTGAGCACAGGAACTAGGGCCTAACAGATTCAGATATTCTGGAAAGCCAGAGATACCAAGAGATGAAGCATGCCACACTGGCCCCAGCAAACAAACCCAACATGGGTGCTTCTGCAGAGCAATTTGTGGCTGCACTGGGTGGCTACATTTAATGCCTGCTGCTCTGCGTTTCTTAGTCCCTTAAAAATTTCTGCTTTCAAAACTAAAAGTCCTCACATTTTCATTAATATGATTTTAGCAATATAAAAACCTCACTAGAGTTACCACATGAAGAACTTTAGAAAAAATAAACAATTTCTCTTAATAATTCAAACAAACAAGAAAAATGTGTTAAGCAATCAAAGTACTTGTGTCTGACCTGCAAAGCCTGAAGGTTTTTTTTGGGTTGCTCTGCTGCCCTACTAGCTTTAACCAGTCAGCAATTCAGCCTCAGGGAAGATGCTCTTACAGCAATGAAAAATGACCATGGGTTCAAAGGATTATCAAAACATGCTAAGAGTCAATAAAAAGGTTCTGTATAAGTCATTCTGAAAGCATTTAAGGCAGTACAGCATTTATAACTCTGTCAACCTATCAAATGGAAACTTATCAGACTAGCAAAAAAGACAGTAATTCCTCTGTGCTTTATGCTGTTTTCACGTATCTTTAACCCTTCATCCTCCCTTCCTTATTGCTGTTAACTGGCTCCTGGGAATTTCTAGCCTGGAGTACTATCATCATAAATGCAAAAGACAGACATTCAAATGACTTCTATTCCCAGCTTTATTTTTTATTTTATTTTTGGCTTTCTTGACCTTCCAGCAAGTTATTTTACTATGAAAATCTCATTAAAGTCTATTAAACTTCAAATGGAAGATAGCAAGGAGGATACAATCCATTTTATAGGTATTAATAACCATACTAGCTCCTGTATCAAAACACCAAAGGCAGTGATAGTTTTTTTTTCCATTATGGAGCATATTTTCTCCTTTAGTTAAGCAAGGGGGCTCCCTTAGATTATTAGTCATTTTTTAATGTGTAAAATGAATCTACAATGATTCCACTGAGCCAAGGAGTCACAGTGCTATGAAAAAAAGATCTTAGCATCAAAAAAACACAAACACAACCAGACATTGTCATATTGAGAAGTGAGCTACTTATCACGTGGTCTGATCCGCTGCAAAAACAAACCAGATAAAATTCTTGCTATTATTCCCAAGCCACAGTTCCACCTCTGGAAAACCTCTAGAAGGAGTAATTCTGCTCTCAAAGTTAACAAAGAGAACCCTTCTGACCCGCTTTATGGGTGTAGGTCAGTCAGATGTTCCTCCCATATGCCAGTTATCTCAGGAGTTTCTACTGCAATGCAACAATTTCCAATTCCTTTTCACATGAAATCATTTTGAAACAGCAAACTTGCTGTGGGAGTCCTTGAAGTCTTGCTTTTCTTTTCCAAATCAAAGCTTCATCTGGGACACTTTTTTGACTCACTGTTCTGAGGAAAGTCGGTATGGAGAAGGTCCAAAAGGCAATACTGGAATTCTGTGACCATATGTGGCAGGAAAGGCACTGTCCTGTGTAATACCAACACGTTACAGAGAAAAAGGAAATACCTTCAGTGCCATCAACATAAGGCACTTTATCTACCACAAAATTAAAATTACACACAAATAATAATTTGTGTACCCACTTTCAGAGAACAAATACAAGCTATGCCTACACTAGTAAGGAAAAGGTAACACATCCTGTTTTGCGTACTTGAGGACAAATGGCTAAGTGCTGCTTGCTTTCACACAGTTAAACTATACTCCCTTTTCAGTAGAGTGGCTTTGTCAGTAGGGTAGCAGCATAGTTTATTAATGTAGACATCACCCTAAAGGCCAGAACATCAGTAGAGCACATATTGTAATACACATTGCACATGTCAGGAAGAGTGACATTGGCAAGGTCAGGGTTGCAGAATACAGGGACACTCCATTTCTAACAACGTAGAATTTCCAATTGGAAAACATTTTGATAAAAGTGACAAAAGCTATAAATTCTTTAACTGTTTTAATGGAATATATCTCTGAGAAGATGCTCAATCATTTACTGAAAAGACTACTCTTCAACTCTTTAAATAGCCAACTATTTTCAAATTTCAATCTAAAAATCAAAGAGCAAGACTATGTTCAGTGAGCCCGGGTGAAAGAAGTGACCCGTTATAAAATCTTCCCAATACCAAAAAAATTACTCAAGGCTAAGTAACATGGCTCTTTTATTGGTTTATGAGAATGAAACTCAGGTAATGCAGTAATGATCAAAGGTTATATAGACAAGACGAACTACAATTTGCATGTGTCAAAGACTTCATTTTGACCAAGAGTTATACTTCAAGTGGCAAGTTTAAGAAGTCACATGTACAGTACATGTGCCATTTATATAAAAATGTCATTGTCATGGGAGCAACAAAGCAGAGATAGTGTTCCATTAACAGGCATAGAAAGTTATCCATGCATTTGCAGTCAAAAGTCAAAGACAAATTTTTCTAGAAATACAAAGAGGAGGAAGGTGTTAAGTGTTCCAACAGCAGAGAGCCTCCAAAGTTATTTATTTTATGTTTAATACAGCAATGTGATATATAGTGCAATTTTTACAAATGAAAGCTATAAATGTACTCATGATAGCTATGAGCCATGTACTAAAGTACAGGGGCTAGAGTATGTTCTTCCAGCTAAAGCTGGAATCTGTAGATCCTGGTTTTACCACCACCACCTTGTTACTAGTGTTATCAATCATATATCTGGGGCTAATCAGGCAACACAGACTGAGCAGGTCACATGGTATAATTAAGGCAACTGACAGCACCAGTACTAAGAAACAAAGACAGGATCAATGAATTTCAAATACATCAGGCTTTGGTTCAAAGTTTCAAAGGGGGGGAAGGAGACACCTTCTTCAAACAGTCTTAGCAAAATGGTGTAATCAACAAACAACAATATAACATCTTCAGAAATAATACTACACATGAAACAAGAAAAAAAAAAACATCAAGCTTTTGTGGCTTACATTGAAAAAAAGAAGATTAATTGATCAAATCAGCTAATGAAAAAAAACATTCTGATGAGCTATGCTCCTCTGATTCAGAACCAAGGAAAAAAACTTCAAAAGAATTTCACTGTGGAAGAAACAGTGTATTCAGAGCAGTCAGGAACTAAAATCAAGAACACCCAAGGTACTCTGCATCCATGAGACTAGATGCTTTTATTTTGCCTTCTTTTCCCTGAAGGAAGACAAGCTATCACAAGGTTTCAGTACAAAGTCATCTTTGGTATTTTTTGATAGAAACTCCCACTATATAAAGACTTGGTTCTTGAAGACCTGTCATACCATTCTTCTGCAAAAGGTTTGCTACTTTAGGAAGAAAGGGGGAAGAGGATCGGAGAAAAGGAAAGGCTATTTTCCAAGTGCTCCACTTTCTGTATAGAGCCACTATGAAACTTGTAAGATTCCAGCTTCAGAAGAAACAGAGTTTATCCTACAGAGATGGAAGGGATTCCCCATGACATCCTCCAGCTCCACGGTCTTCTGAAGGACTTAATATTCTTCCTCAAATCTCACTTCTGAGATGGGCCTGCTATGTAAGATGCAACCACCTTAAGCAGGTATCCTGTGTTTAAAATCAAGAAAGAAAATAAAAGTCAGTAACACCATGACCCCCTGCTAATGTTAATTGGAGGATTAAATGGAGAGGGTTTTAAAAATATCTCCAAGTCTCCAAGTTTTTGTAACAGTAGAAGCCAGGAAGTATAAATGTGCTAAAATTGACCAACAAAAACCCACCACTACACAACACATGGCAAAACCATTACCTCATCCCTTCCTTCTTCATCTATGAACTCCTTAGCTGTCCTGCTGCGCTCATTATGAAACAGAACAACATGTCTACTCCCATTTCTCAGAATTCTTTCTTTGATTTTCCAGAAACCAAGCAGTTCCGTATTCCTCTGGGGAATTTCCCAAGGGCAAACACCCTTGAAATTAAAATCTTTCATCCAGACATTCCATAACTACAGAATTAGTAATAAGAAATAGTATCACAGAATGTAGTCACACATCATGACTGGACTATTAAGACTTTAATTTGAAAACTAAAATGAAACTGAGCTGATTCACTGTGGAAGCCATACAGAGGTTTTCCGTAGCAGCAGAAGGTCACACGCAAGTGGGTGTAGCCCAGAAGCATGTAGAATCCAGAAGATGGAAACGTATTTCAAAAATGTGTACAGAGCATGTTTGACATGAAAATGCAACTACTGATGCTGTGAATCTGGTGAAATTTCCTGGCATTCTGTGGATGGCAAAGCAACTTTGATGAAAGAGAAAATAGAGGTATATGGCATTCTAAATCTAAAAGGTTTTTATGAATGCGGTCTTTTTGGTTTAAAACATAATGGGCTTAACTAATGCCTTAAAGCCTATTTCAAGTATTGATTTTTAGGTGTTGTATCCATAAATAGCTTCAGAACAATATTCCATCTATACAAAACACGTTTCTTAATATCACTGGGAAAAAAAAAGTTGGAAAGTTTAAACAGACTGAATTTTTAGAAACTTGGGAAAGGTCTTATGGAAACAAAGTCACACTGCATCTTAAGAGCAGGAGAGTTTTAAGATCAGACAGTTAATCCCAGTGCAATTATTTTATATGGATAATATTTGTTGCACAGCTATAGCTGTAGCCAAGCTCAGTATTCCCTGAGGCATGTTCTAACCTAGCATTTAACACCTCCAGGAGAGCCTCCAAGAACTACACAGCATCACAGGCATTTGCAAAACCATTAGAAACAAGCAAGCCATAGCCTGTTAACACTAGTTCAGGAGAGACTGAAGAATCTTCAAAGGCAAATACAGTGCTTGCTATGCTACATGTGTGACAGATAACATATGATATTTCAAGGGATCAAGTTACAGAACCATACACTTGGAGTACCATATTTTGCACTATTCAGGAATATCATATTTTGAAGGATAGCTACTCTTTAGGAGATTTAGGAGGATACAGAAGCAGATAAATCCTTCTCCAGATAGCCAAGACACAATAAACTGAAAAAAAAAAAAAAACACACACTGCTGTAGACCAATATGAGAAAGGGCAGTTCCTGTTTGCTTAGATCAAGTTATCCTTTTTGAAGAACCTACAATTCAATCATTAATAGAACAAAATACATCAAAATTGATTTTTTTCTCACCAGTATGGGCACAGGATTTGCATATAGCTGCAGGTAGCTATTCTTTCAAAATAACACTTCAGAGGCAATCATTAAGAGAAAATTTGATCTATTTTGCGAAAGCCTCACTTACACCAAGACGGTTTAAAGTACTTCAGCATACATGCTTCCTCAGCATATTCTGTCCATAATTATAAGTAGGATTTCAGTGAACTGATGTTTTCACCTTCTTATTAACCTTCTAAACAGAAACATATTTTATTTAGAACCCCCTTCTCAAGTCAGGTGGCAATTAAATTTCATAAACACAAGCCACAACAGTTGAGGCCATTACTGAGTTTAAAAATAAATCCCACTAAATTAAAAAAAAAAAAAAAAAAAAAAAAAAAAAAGACTAAGAACTGGAGAACTCCTAGACATTGCCTGTATAGATATCTGCCTCTGAAGCCAACACTGAATGAAAATAAACCTCTGACTGATAAGGATGCTGGTGAAATAGATTGGATAAGCCACTTGACCTGAAAGACTGCATTGGCCACCGTCTCCAATGCAGAAAGCTTAGAAAAATGGTCATGACTGAACTGCTGATAGTTTAGTGGAAACTCAAAAAGAGTCCCTATGTAAGGAGCATTAGAAAATAAAAGGAAGAAGACCACAGTGAAGTTCATCTTCCCCTTTTAGTATCAAACATATTGAAACATTCACACAGGGGTAAGGGAAATTTTGATTAAAAAAAGATGGAAAAAAGCAGCCCCTTATGTCTAGACATTTTAATTTGTTGACCTTATCTTGCGAGAAAGATCATTACGTGAATGTCTTATTAATCTGGTACTTAGATGAAACATTATAAGCTTATAAAAACATTAACTGCATTTCACTGAAATGTTTATGTAGTATAGGATGACAATATCTAAGTTTCCTGAAAGCTCAATAAAAAACATTTAGCTTAGAAGGGGAAAATGAGTTTTATCCATAGCACATTAGGCAGCACCAGGTCTGTGCTTGTGACTCATAGTTACTTTCTGCAGCAAGCATCATATCGTCCTTGCTCAAATCAGCAGCACTTGCAAAAGCAGGAAAGTGACAGTGTTTTTCTACCTCCTCCTTACTTGGACATGATTTCTGGTTACAAGAGGACAGAGGAACATCAGTGCTTGTCCCCATCATGAGTGGGTGCCCCGCTAAAGCTCACTGACGTGGCTAGGGTGAACATGACCAAAGGCAGTAAATCTCAGCAATGCTTGGGTTTCTGCTAACAGCAGTGAGGGGACAGGGTGGGAGAGCAGGAGGAATTGTCCCTCTGAGGAGGTACAGAGGAAGTAGGCAGAACAGCTACCAAGAATAACTGTGTATGTTCCACCACCCGGTCTTCAGGACTCTGCAGGTCGCAGGATAGACAACAATAAATGGAGAAATATTGTTTGGCAGGGTCATACTGGCCAATGAAATCTTGAAAGAGAAAAACAGAGTCTGAGGCCCCACTTATATTACTTCTGTGTACTGCACACACATCCTGCAGCTTGGTAGTGCTATTTCATGCTGCTTTCCCAGGGGTCTGACTTGCTGATTGATTTTCTACCACATTAATCGCCCCCAGATTATCAAAAAGTTACTTACACAACCATTCATCATCTGGGTTTGTTATACTAGATGGACTGTTTGAAACAAAGAGGTAGCAATACAGTTTCAAGACTTCAAAAACTAGATTGTCCTTCTCTTGCTTGAAGGTCACAAAAATAAATTTGTTTCAGGAAAGTCATTATTGGGCATCCTTGTCAATTCCTAGATAAACACCTGAGCTTCAGAACTCTCAACATATAAGCACACTAAAACTTAAAAGGATTTGAAGTGCTTAATTCCCCTTGGTGATCACTTAATTTTTTTTTTTTGAAATTGATTTTTTTTTTTTTTAATGCATTTAAAATTAGTACCTGCTAGGGGAAAAGACCTGGAATCAGACAACAACAGTTTGAATATGCTTCCCATAAAACCCTTTAACAAAGGTAACAGTAAATTTGAGAAGTGTGCAAGCATCCCTATTTGACTTATAGTATATAAGATATCTTAAGTACTACGTTTTTGTCAGGAAAATTGTTTGCAAATGCCAAGCCTGTTAAACAGACAGTATTTACCTTAACAAGCACAGCTTTAATAAAATGTACGTAACAGAAGATCAAGAGGGACAGAACTACAAACAGGTTTAAATAGAGTTTGCCATGGATAAGTCAAAGAGAGGTAGAGGTGATGTATCCTAGGAAATGCAATAAGCAGCATTTCCACACAAATTCTCTGGCCTGAGAGCACCAATTTCTTTGGATTATGCTGCAAGAACCACCCTGCAATAGTAGCCTAGCTGAGTAAAATCATATCATCCCTCAGATCAGTCATTTTTCATGGTCAGGATGCTGCAGTCTGGCAACACCTTTTTGAAGGAAACATCAATCCTACTCTTGCTTCAGAAAGCAAAGCATAAAAGCATCCAGTAATATTGTATCAAGCCTAAAAAAAAAAAATAAAAAAAAAAAAGGAAAGCCAAGCCTGTTGCCATTTGCCTTTGGGTTAGCTTTAGGATAGCTTTCTCTCTAGACAATGCATTGGGATGTCCTACAAGAACTAAGAAATGCAAAGATGTGGACACAGCCACAGTCAGAGGCCCCAAGCCACAGATTGCTGAAAGCAATTGGGAGAGAGGGAAAAGCCTCACTTAATGTCTGCTTGTGTTCATATTCTTTCACTGAATGTCAAGTACTGACCGTTCTCCAGTCCATTAGAAGTCAGGCCCACTAACATGGGACACGTACACCTCTGACCTCATCTTCCATTTCTTTATTCAAATCCTCTATGTCATCAAGCATGCCAAAGTATGATCTCTCAAAGTAGCATGTAAGGAAGGTTAATGTTTTATTGCTTTAACATAACATTTCCCAGATAAAATATTTTGAATCTCATTCTTTTCTTGCTCGTCTCACCTGCAACCTTAATATTGTATACCACAGGGTAAGTATACTTCATTTTATTTAAATTTCCTAGATATAAAATTATATATATGAAAATTGGCTATTATAATAACCACTTTTTTTTTTTTAAGTGGTTTAACAAGCAGAAGAGCTTGTTTAACTCTCTAAGGGTCATCACCATGGAGTAATTATTGTCCTCAAGGATTTGATCATTTACACAAAACTAGCCTATACCTCCAGGCAAGGTAAGCAAGTCACTTTAAATGATGATTGTTTCAGAAATGGATTCTCAAGAGCCAAAGAAAAGAGAGGCCTTCAAAGGACCTGGTGTTTTGAAGAAAAAAGCCTCCTTTTCCCTCCCCCCTCTGAATATATTTATACATTTGGACTAGGAACCTTCAGAGATGAGTGTTTTTTTTTGCAAAAAGATTGAACTGGAAAATGTTAAAGCCTTCTCTTGGGCAGCTTAAGTTACACATACATTTCAAGAGCTAGTCATGCATTCCTAACTTAAGTGTAGGAGTCCCAGCAGAGGAATCCCAGCTGCAGCCAAGCCCCAGAGATTTGAGATGTATCACTTTGTTTGCTAATAAACTAACTCCCAGGAGAAGGCTAAGTTTAGGGTTTATGTAAAGCACAGACTGTTTTCATAACAAGCAAGGAAAAGTTTTTGCTCACTCTACGAGAAGGTAATTTAGGAAAAAAATCATACCCATCAAGGATGTATGTAAATATGTGTCAGAAAGAAAGTTAAAAATAGTTCATAGGTAATTTCCTCCGTATTAGCATGTCTAGTGGCTCATGACATAAAATTGGCTACACATCCTGAGCACATCTAGTATCAAATCTAAATTTCCAGACCAAAAGGTAAATGGATTCTGTTACCCAATACAGTTTAGTCTCAGTAAAAACTGTCTACCAATGTATTTTTATACCCTGTAACACCTCAAACAGACAAGGACTTCTTGAGCAAACATATCTAGAGATAGCACATGCAGCTTCTTCTTTGAATATATTTATTACTGCATAGACAGGTCTTGAACTGGCTGCATTGTCCTCCCTTCAACATAAGTTGTTTGGATTTTAGCAAGTTATCCAAAGTAAAATAATAAAAAAAAAAATAAAAAGCAACAAGATTAAATGCAACAATAAAGCAACATTAGCTCAGATTACTCAGGATAAGCAACAGAAAACCATCTCTTGCCAGAACCTCTGCAGATCTGTCAGTTATATATTTCCAAATGAAAATTGTCTGTTGGAAAAAATTACACAGAAGAAACTACCTCAGTTTGGAAGGGACCACATCAGGTCCCCAAACTGAAGGAATTGGAAAGAAGAATCCCTTCCTTCCAAGAGAGTCCATCCGTCAGGTTTTGGGCTTCAGTGCTGCCGCCTTGTCTTACATCACCCCTGCTCTTACGGGGTTGATGGACCGTAAACCCTGTCCAGGCATCTCTCCTTGTGAGCAAAGATGTCTGATTTTCTTTTGCACCTATATCAAGAGAAGGAGGGATGGTCTTAGCAACACCTTCCATCCCTACGTTTCAGCCGCTTCCCCTCTCCCATATCAGAGGAGCAACTGCCGTATCTCTAGCAAGAGAAGTGCAAGGGAGATTATTGAAGGGATGACTGAGCTTGAGCAACACTGAGCCACAAAGACAATTCTGCCCACATATACAGAGCATGTGGGCAAGACTTTCAGTCCTTTAACATTCTACCTATTACAGCTTTGTTGCTGACCCCTTCAGTATACCCTTCAAATTTCTAAGAGTTTGGAAGAGAAAAAGAAGGAAAACTTGTCAGATGCTCCCAAAAATATCACTGACCATTTAGGAGAAAATATATCTCCATCCTCACTCCAGGATGCCAAGCAGACAGCTACAGCAGAGCTCAACATATGAGAGCCTCAGAAAAGCACCTTCCCAGACAGCAGGCTACAAGTTGTGCTAAAGCTTGCTTTGCTACCTTTCTTCAATAATCAGGTAAATAAGGTATCAGTGATTTTCCTCATAACCTCAAATAATCAGAATCTATAAAGTCGGATGTTCAGAAACTGTCATATCAAAAAGTCACCTTTTAGTTCATATTATGATTCATACATGATTCATGTTCATACATGAGCATACAGTTCATATCATGTTTATACATGATATGAACTTTGCTATCTGTTAAATTTGTTCATTAGCGAGTCAACAGTCAGTAGCAAAAGGGATTGCTGAGCTCACCTAAAGGAAAGCAGCAAACAGATTTGAAGTTTCTTCTGAAGCAGAAGCAGCTCAGACTGTTTTAAAATCCACTTTTGCCAATCAGCTCTCTGGAATTCATATATTTATATTATTATTATAATATATTTTTAAACAATATAGCAGGCAAAAAGCTCACTACTAAAAAAAAAAGGTAAAACATTCAGAGGATTAAACAGTATTTTTCAAAAGTTTTAGTGAAAGAAGAACATGCCAGATTCCCATAGTTACCTACACTTATGATTACCTTGTAATACAAAAACATTTGGTTTAACGTTATTAAGAAAACAATTTAAAAGAAAGCCTTCCAGTGTTCTCCAAATGAAATGAAGAACGCAATAGTTATTTAAGGTGGTGTGTTTTGTTTTTTTTTCCCCCTCCCCTGGACACTTGTCAAGAATGCTCTTTTAGTTCCTTCTGATATAAAAGAATCAGATTTTTCAGCCAGGTCCTGATGGTATCAATCCTCCCTTCTTCCAACAAAACACTGCCTAGAGGAATGTCTGTGAAAACACAAAGCCTTGTATAAGTCTACTAGTTTTATCCCAAACATATTTAAAACTTTTCCAGATTCCAATAGAAAATACCAGCCTCTGTGTTAACCTACAGTCTTTAGATCAAATTAATAAAGTGTTATTGATAGACGGTAGGCTACATTTTCCAAGACTCTGCAGTTTCAGCAAACAGTAAGAATAACCTCCAGGCAACATGGATTTTGAAATTTCTCTCAATTATTTCCACTTCTAAGTAATTCATTTTAAACTTATATTACTGAAAAACCTCAAAGTACTCAAGAGAAGTCTGACTAAGCCTCCAGTCTTGCATCAGATATTAGCTCATGAAGACAGATAGTATTAAAAACAGTAATGAAAAATGCAAGTATTACACTTATAGTTACAGGCCACAAGTACATTTTCTTTCCTCAGCTGCATGCATTAACTATGAAACTCAGTTTGAAATCAATTAAAATATCATTTAATAATTTAAAAAAGTAGCCAGTGAAAAATCAAATGCTGACAAACACGCCAGTGTTCCCCAGTGCAGACCAAACTCTGCCCTCTAGGTTTACCCATTATATAACTTGGCTTGTTTATATGATCACACAATGGATGATGAAAGACAATATGCATCTGCTGTAGGGAAGAAGTTTTTATTGGTCGTGCTTTTTGTTCATTTCTAATTTGGAATATAAAAGCTGATACCACTTCCTCATTCAGGGTTAAATCATTGTCTAACCAGTGCTACAGCAAAAATGGTTTATGTACTTCAAGGAGAGAAGTACTTCATTTACCAAACTCACCCAGCTATCCAAGAAGAAATGTTACCTAATTATAGCCATCCCTTTGACTAACACTTCAGTATTTTCACTATCTCCCTTCTCATCTCAAAATGTCATCCATGATCTCCCACCTTTTTCTGAGCTCATCTAATCATTTCTCCTACTCTTCTGCATGTATTAGCCCCCCCCCCAACATTCACCCATTATTTTTGCCACCTGCTACTTCATCTTCACTATTTAAGTTTCTTTCCTAAAATATCATATTATGCAGAGAAACATGACAGCAAAGCAAAAAACAAGTAACCATTTGAGGACCACAGCCACTGGTGACAGATGCAGGAGGAAACTGTTCTTGCCCTTTCTGCTTTGTGCTTTCAGCAGAGACTTGTTAGCTCTCTTCCAAAAACCCTACTGGAAGCTTCACTATTCGAGTGAAGCTGCAGTTTCATAGGTAAGGTAGATGTACATGCAGGCTTTACCAGAGTATAATAATTAATGGAGTAGTTGTTGAGTAACAAGGAAGGCGGGAATGGTGATTTTACTGGCCCAGCAGTAAGTAAATTTAGCAATGAGGTTGACTTGACACATAAAAAACACAGAGTTCAGACCTTGTAACTGAGCTACACCCACTGCCAAAAAGAAGGGACACTGACCTGGAGAGGACAAGCTCATAAAGCAAAGTCACTTTGCAAGTAAGAATTTGAGCATCACTAGATTACTGAAAGCAAAATTGTAATATTAGTTATGCAAGACAAAAAAAAAAAAATGTATAGAAATGAAAAAGAGGTTTTACAGTTTTACGTGGCCTAGTGGAACAAATCAGCACTTTCAACAGTGCAGATTACTTTTATTTCAGGTGTTGCTTACATCAGGAGTTTCTGGTCTGTCACAGAGAGAAGACTAGAGTACTGATGAATAAATCTTATTTTCCCTACGTGGAATAGTACTACGGAAAAATATGGATTTCTTGTTATCCTAATATACACTAATGGCACTATGCTAAAATCAAGCATTTGACGAATGGCTAACAGAGGCCAAAATATTTCCAGTCAGTGGTACACAGAAAGATTTTGACAATATTAATCTATTATTTTTTATTCACAGGCAGTGGGGCACTGGGCCAGATCCTCTACTCCCATAAGTTTCAGTAGTGTTGTGGCCAACTACTGCTCTGTGCCATAAAAGTTTCAAGTCTGATGGGTGGTAGTAAATTAATTACAAGCAGGACAATATTTTTCATGACCTAACAGTCACATTTGTAATAAAGCACAAAGGACATCAGCACTTATTCACTGTAGATGGATACTCATGCAATGGAGGACTGCAAGTGCCTCAGTGTCTCAAAGCTTGTGGACCAAATGGAGATTTATCACCATATCACAGCCCACATGGTCAAGGAAATAAAGATCTATTTATGTACCCTTTTTCTGCTGATGTTTCCTATTCCTCTGTTCAAAAGCAAACAGATTTTTGAGGTCACATATCTACTCCTTCACATCTCATTCTCATGCTCCACACTGCATATTTTACTTGTTAAAGGACCTATCCAATGCCCAGCAGAGCCAATGTTGGTTTGATTCCTAAAGCTGATAAACATCAAGCCTCAACAGCATTCAGGGTCCCCATGTCTGTAAGACTATGAGCTACCACAGCAGGAGCCAAGAAGTTTAGATGTTCCCACTCCTCCTAATTTACAACAGACTTAACATCAGACTCTCTTTGTAGTTCTCTTAATACTGCAAAGTTAGCCTAACAGATTTGGCAGGACTACCATGTTAAGAGCTATCCCTGGACTCTAAGTGAGACTCAGGCTCTCATCCTGGTTCTAGCTTTGTTCCAAAGATGGTTTCCTGGCTCAGTTAAAAGCAACACCTTCATTTCACACGTCCAGCTTCGAGAGGTTTTAGACAGAGATTAACACGTAGAACATTTCCTTGCAGCTTAAGCTTTAGTTCTGCAAAAGGAACCCATAAGCTTTTAAGCATCCCTATAGCAGTCAACAATATTATTTACTTACATAAGAGTATATCTACATACAAGTATTTATAGAATTCAACGGCTATTTACAACATTTTTGTTGATGCACTCAGTGGTTAAATTTTTATCTGCTCAGAACTAAGGAACTATTTAGTTACTTAATTCTCTGCTTGAAACATAGCCGTGTAACCTGCAGGCCTCCACTAAAATAATAATAAAAACCAAACTCCTGTAATTTGTGCATGTCAGGAAAATTATGCTGAGCAACATTAAGCCAAAGATCCTTTAAAGATAAAGAAAAAAAAGTTAGGCTGGATTTCTTAAATTATCCTGTATATCTGATGAGAAAGCATACCCTTGGAGCAAACACAAAAGTTTACATAAAAGATTTTTTGTCTGTCTAATGTAATGGCTCCCTCAAGCGCTTTGAAACAAGGAGATTTCACCCACAGATAGTTAGTGTAGGGTTCATGATATACTTGTTTTGCACAAATCACAATGTTTGACTTCAATCAAGCTAAGTGAATGCTTGTGTCCTGTAAGACAGGTAATCACAGTTAGAGCACTTAATGCTGTATAAATAACAGTTAAAACAATGTCTACTGAAAGCAAATGTAGGTTTCAGAAAGTAAGAGGCATCTTTATGTTCTAACATTCCTTTTTTTCCCCTTAATAGAGAGAGTGCACTCATTTAAATTTTTCTGTTTACACTTACAGCACAGAAGCCTAGCAGAGCACTTCACATGGACTTGAGATTTAGATCCTCTCAGACTAGATGCTGCTCTCCTAAGCTGCAAAGAAATCACTATCTCCCTGAACTCTGGGATCTCTACTTGGAAAACAGTATTTTATAAAGACAGAAAATACAACTGAGAACTAGTGACAGAGAAGTATGTAATAATTCAGCAATATTTTCATGTATAAATAATTCCTTAATTTTTTTTAAAAGCACTAGCCATGTGCACTAGATACACTTTAAATTTTTATTGATTTTGAAATAGCTACCCAACTCCATTGCTTGTATTTCAGTCTTGTCAGACCCTGATGAAATGAGACTTGGTCTCCACTTGGCTGTGACATTTCAGCATGTACAAGAACCCTAATCCAAATGCAGAGTTGTTATCCTTTTAAAGGATAACTTGCCAGAGTTTCCCTGTAACTCATAACACCACCTACATTCAAAGTCCATTTCCCCTTCTGCTTTCCAGATCCCAGAAACCATGGCCCTTCTAATATTAGGTGATAGGGACAACTATCTCCCAAGACAGATTTACTTCATATGTACCACAGAGTACACAGACATTTTTAAACCTAACTGGAGCTTTAGCACAAAGCTACACAGTACCAAAGAAGGAATGTATTTCTGGATGTGTTGAAAAAGGTCCCTTCACAGCAGTAAAGCTTACACTTGGTAATAACTAGCTGTACAACTGAGTCTCTAAAGCAATGACCTCATTCTGAAGGTCTCTGTTTTCCATTACCAGACCTGGGATCCATCCATGTCCATGAATTATATAATAAGTCTTAAAATCCTGTACTATACAGCTTTAAGAAGGTACCATAAACGTTCAGTTTTTCTGACAATAGGAACAGTAGTTACTGAGTTATGCATCTTATTTCTCCTGTCCACAGGACAAAACACCTGCAGACTCCAACAAGACATCTGAAATGGTCTCCCAAGATCTTGCCATCTTGCCTTCAGCATCTGAGAGGTAACAACACACCCACGTGCACAACTGCATTTATATTAAATGCATAGAACCAATAGCCTTTAACAACAAAAATAAATAAATAAAAAAAAAAAAACAGTCCTTACCGATGCAGAAATAAATCCAGAAAACCAATAGAAATACACATTGCCACATCACACAACCCTCCCTAAATCCTGAAGGGGGATAATCATTACCATGCCTCACCAAAATGGCATTACTCTCCAGAGGCATGGTGCAGATGGGGGTTGTGCTGCCAGGGTCCTGCACAGGCCGCCGGGGTACCCCAAGGGATGGCTGCTCCTGAAAGAGCAGGAGTCCAGAGCTGTTGGCAGCTATGACAGCATCCCGTGACCTAGGGAGGCTGGTCAGAGCCCCCCCCCCAAGGCCTGTTAGTGCTCCCAGGGCCCCAGTACAAGCCTGAGAAAATCCAGTCCTCTCCAGGAAAAATTACCATTTAAAAACAGTTAACAACAGCCACAGAAAAATAAACTCCAAGAAGTCTGAAGTTTTCAAATAGTTTGTGGACTAAGGGCTTTTATACGCTGCAAATGGCCACTCTAGAGGTTGTTTCATATCACAAAACTGAAGTGAGAATGCTGAGCCAAAACAAATACCTTATGTGATAAAGCTAGGACCACAGTTTGATCTACATATCTACAGACATCCTGACTAGGAGCTTTCAAACCACACACTAGCAATAATCACACACAAAGTAGTTAAGAAATGTCTTACTATTTGATCCATAATGAAGTCTACTACTGATCTGACTCTAGTATAGAAGACTGAAAACAAATTCTAATTGGTCCCCTCAGAGACAGTTATATCTGGCTGCTAAGTCAGCACAAATCTGTTGACCCCAGACATACTTAAAACAGTACAGATTTTGTTCCAGAAAACTTAAGAATCAGTAACAAGACTGTGACACTTCCAGCATGACTGTTTCCCAGTTACCACCAAGAGACTAGCAATGAGCACTCAAAAGATAAACTGAGTGATACTGTGAACTTACTCAGAGATTGTTTCACAATATGTGATCTTTGGAGAAGGAATGCTTAATCCATGAACCTTGTTAAGGGAATTAAAATATTTCTGAAGTGTTTTCCAGATGTTTTTAGTAATAAACAGAAAATCCCATATGGTTTATAAAGGGAAAAAAAAATGGTATGATAATGTTAATCTCCTTCATTTGAAAACAAAGAGAGAAAGCATCCAAAAAGCACCTTCATTTAAGTTTAAAAATAGATGCAAACACTAGATTGATCACTTTCAGAAGCCAGAGACTGATGACCTGGCTGCACATGAGTTCACTTATTAATAAATAAGAAATGGTCACCAAAGGTAAAATTCAGGAAAGTACAGTCCAGGAAAACCAACAGAATTCACAGACACAGGCCCAGTCCACTGAATACTTTCAGTATTTAACACTTTCAAAGGAGAAGGAGAAATGCTTGAAAATTTTGAAATTCTTTTCTTTAAGGGCTGCCACATGAAACATTTCAACTTCGCGCTTTGAAGCTTCTGTATCAAGGAAAACTATTTTCTTTTTAAGGTTAAAATGATTAAGTAACCTCAAAAGAGAAGGAAATGTTATATTAGCTTGTTTGGAAGTTTTCTTCAGGCAAAATATTAGTAGCTGACACACTGACTCTAATGCTGCCCAGCTTGCCATACTCTGCCAAGAGTATATGAGAAAAAAAGAGAAGAGCAATCATTAACAGCAGCAGCACACAGGGACTCCCACCACCCCAAGCCCTGCATATATTGTTTCTTGTCTTCGTCCTTTCATGAGTCACCCTTTTGCAATAACTGAAGGGAAGTATGAGTTAACCCTACATTTCTCTGTCCCATCTAGGAAGGTGATGGATCTGATGAGAGGACTGCCTTCTTTCTTCACCTAGCTAGCACTTCGCTCTGCAAGGATTCCCATTAGAGCCTCTGGGGTCTTTTCAGAAATTAATACAGTGGGAAAGGTGGTAATCAGCCCACAACAGACTATATGCCTACAGTGATATAGTGCGATTGCAATCAGAATCATTAATAGAAAGCTTTGGAAAGGCTTGAAAGCTTTCCAAGACCTTCATAAGGCTGCAATTGGATGTAGCTCCTGGCTAGGAATGCCTATGAAGTTACACAACACCTGAGATGGCCTGTTAAAGCATGGAGAGGAACAAAGATGAAATTCATTAGCCTTCAACATACTAGACACAAGCAACCATCAGCAGACCTCTCTTTAAGAGACCTCATTCAAACCTAAGTTTCCTACTTCTCTGTTCATCTATATCAGCATTAACAAAGTTAGCCACTGACATGCATCTTTATCCTCAGTAAATAATTACAAACTTGAAATTTTGAGGAAAACCTCATAAAATACTGTTATGGAGGAAAATAATAATAATAATAAAAAAAGAAAACCCAGCCTTCAAAAACAAGCCTTAGGAGGATCCTTGGAAGTGTTTTTATTAGCACAGATGTAGCTATGATGGAAATTATGGGTATTTGAGTGTTTTCAATACTAGAATTACAAAAGAAAACTAATTGTCTTGTACCTAACAATCCAATGGTTTAGAAAACAGGAAAGATACTTTTAAAACTGGTTTAAAATGGAATATAAGTCATATTTTTTGCAAAGGGAGGAGAAAAGGTTGTATTTCCTAAAGTCAGGTTTATTGATTAGACTTCCAAGTACATTATAAAGCTAAAAGCTGTATTCACCAGCTGCTATACATCTGCTGACTCCGCAGGTCATTTCAGATAACATTGCTTGTATCTTTACTACAGAAGAACCCATTTTCAAGGTCACAGGAACTATTTCTGTTGAACTTTAATACTGTATCTGCACGTGCTAAATCCTGGATATTACACTATCGACTTACAGAAGAATGACTTTTTTCAGCTTGGCTACATTCTGTTCACTGAAATTTATATGCTTTGCTTCAGTGCCCTTATTGGAGCTATTCAGCAAGAAGAAAGTTCAGGACGAATTTTGGAAGCATCCACTTATACAACCAAACACAGCTTCTCCCCTCTGCATTTCAGCTGCTTTTCTGCGCCAGGTAAGGAATTACCAGAGCAGAGCTGTTCTATGACATCTCTCCTAGGCTTGGCTCCCCACTGCCCAGGGCAAGTAACAGAATAATCCTACTTGATTGTTAGCAGCTTTCTGGCCCCATGAAAACCTTTATGGGGTACACATGCCCAGGTGCTAAAAGCTTTAACCCCTCTTGGCTAATACACTGGAGAAAATTAATAATAAAAGAACTGCCTACAGCCTTCCTCAATTTCTTATCTCTTCTGTATCTGAGTTTCTCAAGAGCCCCTTTTCCAAAGCCACCTCAAATGTGAAGAAGTATGGCTACAGCCCAGTGGTTGCAGAGCACAGAAAATGGTAGCATTTCCTGAGAACATGTAGGAAGTTCACAGGACAGGTTTATTTTGGGAAGTACCACATTCAGTACAGAACAAAAATTACTACTATACCTGAAGAACTCATGTTGCTGAATCCATCATGTTGCAGTTTCAAAAGAAAGACAAACAGACACTTGGGGAGCTGTAGCCAGTCTGAATATTTCTCCCCATACATTCAGCACTATCAGAGCAGGCACTCAAAAAGGAAGAACCACCCAACCAGAACCTAAATAGCCCTACTCCCATGTGTTATGTCCAATTTAAACCAAAGCACCTCCATGTGTGACAGCCCTAAGGGCACCTGTAGCTTGCCATTGCCCTGAGTAGCCCCAGCTGGGACCCTCAGCTGCACAGGCCTGCCCACCTCCCTGGGATCCGTGTAAGCTCAGACTTAGCATCCAGGCCTGACCTATAGGTATGTCTGTCTTCTAGACCATCTTTTCTCCATCCAGTGCTGCTGATGACCCCCTATTACAACAGTCAGCCCTATCTGGCATATAGATAAAAAATAAAGTAAATAACTAAAGAATTGTGTTCTAGCCATTAAAACTCAATATCTCTTTAATCAGCTAAAGAAAAGTATCAGTATCAATGTCACAGCTCTCTGTGAGTGCTTAGAAACTGATCAAATCAATTCTTTCTCTTTGGTGAACTACACAGAGTGACTTTTTGAGACCTTTTACTTTAATAATTCTGCTTAGACCTTCACAAGCAGGGCTGTTTTGGACTTCAGAAATAGAAACATATGCTCCTGCCTGGAGGAGGCAAAGAAAGATTAAAAACCTTGCTATGAGGAGAACTTTCAACAAAATTACGCACAGGTTTTCCTCTATTATCTGTTCCTCTCCTATGGGCTGGTACAATCTCCCATGGGCAGGTACAATCAACATTCTTCTTTTCAGCTCCACAATATAAATGATAGGGCAGAAATGGAATGTACGTTGTCTTAGAAACATTAAATTTGTTGCAGTTGCATGATCTGCCTACCACCAAACAACCCTCACCTCTTTCCTTGTCCCCTAGGTCAAGGTTGTATTTGCATCTACCCTGTGCAGAAATTTCCCAGAGCACAATATGCTTTGTATCATTGGCTCATATATAATGTACTGCCAAATGACAGCAATTTGGCTATTTTGCCCGAAGTCAAGTTGTTTACAAAGATTGCTCTGCTTCAGAAAATTCTTGACACACCAGTTTACTATCTCATTAATGTTCCTACTCTCTTTAGAGATAATAGTCACATTAAATGCTCATTAATGTTAAAATTGAGAAGAAAAAAGAAAAAAAAAAAACTCATTCTACATCTCTCCATTTCTCAAATAGCCCAGGACCCAAACAGATTAATTTTTATCTCATACACTTGTCAACTAATCATCTTTGGTTGAGTGGTAAAGAGAACTGAACAATGTTTCTGATAAAACTTCTTAGACAGATGCTCTTTCCATTGGGAGATAAATCACAGCAATGCTTACTTTATGAAAAAGTACCTTTTTTTTAGAAAGGAGGGGAGGGTAAGATGAAAGAGAAGCAGGACAAGAAATTATAGCAATGGGAAATAATTCATGATGGTGTAACCAGTACCCATTTTCCAAGAGAACTGAGAGTACATTACATCAGAGGAGTCATAGACTTCATCCCTCAACTTTCATATAGAAGCTGGTCATTTTATTCATCCTTGGCTGATCACATATACATATTGAGTTTTTGTTACCAAGTCTATGCACAACTTACATCATAACCCTGAACAGAAATTACAGCAGGTTGTTTTGAGTCTAGAAAGGAGATCTCCTGCTGACAAAAACTACATATATCATTCATATAACTTGGTTCTGTATGCACAAGAAACTCACTGGCCTCTTCTTCAGATGACAGCTTTGCAATCACCTCTAGCATGTAACTCATGAGTTATCACATGCCATCATTTTTTTGCCTATTGTGCACAAAGACAACTACTCATCCACACTATATACCAGACTCCCTGGAGGCAGCCCACCACACCAGATATCTAGGTAAAGTCAGTGTGGTCCAACAACAGTCACAGCTCTGGTCAGTGCCACAGACTGATCAGGGAGCAGATTTACAGTGGTTTGACTGACAGCCACCTTCAACAAACAGACAGAGCCTTCAGAAATTAGAAGTAAAAGACTACTGCATACTCCCACAAGCAGCTCAGCCCAAGAGCACAGGATATCACACACAGGATGGGGCCTTTGAGAAAGATGAAGATAGACCCAGAGATTTAATATCTCCTCAAACATGATCAATAGAAAAGACAGAAACGTTAATATCCTGTAACCAGAAACATCCTTTTCCCTGTACATAAAATATCCCTGGCTGATATGCTGACATTTCTTTCTGTGAAAGAAATAAATGTGTGGTTTATCATTTCAATAACACGTCAACAGTCTGAATTACCTTTCCTTATGCCTTGCAGCAAAAATCCTTCTGCCAGTAATCTGTGACTGAAGAGAAGACAGTCATGACAATCTACATGGTCATGCAACTTCTTTTGTATGCTATAGGATACTTGGTGCTATTTATCTTCAAATCTGAGGTTCCCGAACAATTACATCAACCTCAAAATGTTAAGGAACTTTCAAGGTCTTACAATTGTGAGGAAAATATCTGGAGAAAAATGAAAAAGCATGAGCATCTTTAAGCAAGTGGAAGTAATAACAAGCAAATTGCCAATTTATTGTTGCAACAACAACAACAATCACCTTCTTGTTCTTCTATTTGTCAACTTCATCACCTCATTTCCAATGTAGTGATCAATCTTTCCTAGTACACACTAAATACTATAGCAAATATTTATGTACTGGAGATCATGCTTTATGTATATCAGATTGTGAGACTAAAAATCCTTGATTCAGCATAGCACAACGGCATTTTTAACTTTATGCATGGGCAGTGAAAATTAGCCATATCTTCAGGGTATTTTGGAAATGGAGAATGATTGAGAAGTAGTAAAGACGTTTGTAGAGTTCTTAGTTGCTTTGAACAGCACTGGGTTAATAACTTTGATAAACTTTGATTCTATGGGAAAACACACCTCTCAGGTTTTACATAGAACAGCATCAGGATGTCTTATGAACAAACAGACCTAAAATAGTACGTTGTCTTCCCAGAATTTTTTTTTTTTTTTTTTGTCTATCAAATGGCTGCCTACATAATCAATTAGACATACAATGAGTTTTTCTTGAGATCTAAATCTGTGTAAATATAACCATGCTTCCAAACAGCATTCAAACACAGAAAACTTAAACATGCAGTATTGAGCAGTATCATGCCCTAGAGCCTACATTCCGGCACAAAGCAAGTTAAATCCCCGATCACCTAATTGGACAGCAGGTTCATTGCTATCAAAGGACAAGGCACTGGAGTTGAGCACTGCTGGTATTCACTCATGAAAGCTTGGGGAGGAGGAAATTAGAAGAAAAGAGAGAAGGAAATAATGAAAAAGCATCATCAAATTGTATCAACAATGGTTGCCTATCACTCAGAAGCCTGCAGTTATTCAGAGCACCCTCACCAGTGTGTTACTTTGCAGCAGCAACAAAAGTTATAAGCAAAGGAAACAAATTCTCCAAATCTTGAGGTGCATTTGTTGAGGTGCTCCCAAAATAAGTCCAGATGATCGTCAGCCAGGTGTAACCCACGGTCAGTGCAGTGCATCAGGGAGAAAGACACGGCCCTGTTACCCTGATAACAGATGCATGGATACTTTCACTTGTACTCCAGTTCTGGCTCTTGTTATAGAGGAAGGGCTGGTGGACATGTCATTTTATACACAGAGCATCTGCTTTGAGTCTTGTCAAGCATAGTGCATTTTATATTAGGCCACAGATACAAATAAACCAGACAGGGAGATTAGAAAGCAAGTTATCTGTTTGGCACAGATTTTCATTGGTATGAGGCCCTAAGGACCAGCAAAGGATTTCCCACAATAGGTTGCTGACAGCTTTTTTTTCTGCAACATATTGCCCTGGCTCAATGGCACAAGGTCAGACTGAATGTCTTTTTGTGCCTTTTCCCTTCTCCTGGGGAGCAATTGCTTAGAAAAATATCCCTTTACTTGACAGGTGTGTAACACAAACAAAAAAATCCATCCTACTTGTGGTTATTGGACTGATTGCTTAAGAATCAAACAGGAGAAGACAAATAGTGTCATATTTACTGACCACCAACCATACCAATGTAAACTTAAATTCACATAAATGATAGCTGACTGAGGGTAGCCTGGAACAATAACTTTTTTTTAATTTTTATTTTTATTTTTTAATCTTGGAGTCATGTCACAGTAAAAATAGCAATTGATTCCTATTCCTTGCAAAAAGCAAGTTGGGATAATTAACTGTAAGAACTATACATGCACACCTGTATGCAAAATCACCGGATGATCTGCAGAGCAGCATCTACAGTAAGTGTGATGGTAAAGGAGACAGTTGCTTGGAGATTTTAAACTTGTTGACAAATTACAGCTATCTTTGTACATTCTCAAGATGAGCACTTAAAGGCTGACAGTTTTATGTATACAATAAAAGGGAATGCTGTGTAGGAGGTACTGACACACTAAAGTTAAGAAAGATAATTTTACATTAAAATAATGCCTATATACATTGCAGTCCCCTTGAGACACATCAGGAAACACAAGAAAATGCATGTTTCTAATTTAAAATCAATCTATCAGATTTATATCTGATATATAGGAGTGTCACAAAGATGCCTCCCCTAATGTTGTAGCCTTCTGTGCTGAAGAAGAGGAGCCAACCCATGCAGAGGTATACTCCATAAAAGGTCTCTCCTCAGAAAACCTCAGAAAGCCATGCCCTCTATGTGGCTGTCAGTACATCTACTATCAGGACTTAAAAAAACTTCCGGTGTTGGTACCCAAGGTCAGTATCAGAATTGGGACTTCTATATAAACACATTGTCCTGGATTTCAGCTGCATTTCAGCTTTGCTTCTCTTAATGTTTTCTTAAATTAGTAGTAAACATTCTGCAGAAAGTGCTTTGGAGACAAATACCTGACCACTATTATGTTGAGTTAAATTACCTTTGAAAGCTAGGATTTAGGTGATTTTTGACTTATTATTATTATTATTATTATTATTATTATTATTATTTTAAATTAGATAAATTTAAGTGCCTAGAGGAAATTTTCTGATCTATATTTTTGTTCTTAAGGTCACCATTAATGCTACTATTTCAAAAGGATTTGCCAGCTATTTACAGACAGCGAAGTACAAACCCGCAACATAGTCTATCTAGCATTTAGCTTGGTCAAATTTAAAGGAAACTAATCCATGTGATTATAATCCAGTTACACTGAACTGAAAACAAACATTGAATGTAAAATACTGAATATAAATCTATATGAGAGATTTTAATAGATGTACTTATATTCACTTTACTCAAATTAGTCAACCAAAGAGTACAATAATGATGGTTATATAAGCACCACAATTGGTTTTATCGGTTTACTGGCATTAAATATATTTAGAGATTTAAATTGGATTTATATTGATCTCTGGCCTTCACAGAAAACAGAAAATGCAGGAAAATAATGGCACTGTGCAGTAATGGTATATAGCTGTATATTGCCTCTGCTTGGTGTGAGAAGAAAAAACGATGTCTAGGAAGTTGGCCAAAATACACGTCCATTACAAATATTCTGCTAACATGGTATCAGTTATGCACTCTCAAAGGAATTAGGAGGTCCTAATTACAACAATGAATGATAAACCTGAGCAAAATCCCAACAAGAGTGACAACACGGTCTGCATTTATAAAAGATGCTGACAATTTCACCCAGGGGGAATGGCAGATGCTCAGCATAGCTCTCAGCTCTTCAAGCATGTTTGGGATTTGTTTACCTAGAATTTTTCTAGGCTTCAGAAAATACATCACATTTAAGAGTTATCTACTTGGTTTACACAAGAATACCCATACAAATTGCCTGTCTCAGACTCTCAGCTATCCTGCGTTTGGAAATAACATGTAGGCCTCTCCTGCCCAGGTTTGAGTGGGGTTATGGCCAAGAAGGGCATCATGGTGAAATTTTGGTTAATAGATCTTGGAGGAGCTGCAGTGAAGATGCGTTTTCCCCAGCTAGGCTATACCAAGCACAGATTAGTTGCCTCAAATGATCCAGCACATTTTTTTACAGAACCACCATTCCCAGGCTCAACTGGTACTTGCAGTATGAACACTAGGATCAGAGTATTCACAGCTGAAATTACCAAAGATGAACTGCCAAGAGCTGGAAGATGCAAACTGCTGCTGCAGTGCTTGGCCACAATGTGGATAGTTTTGAAACATATTGACCACCTGAAAACAACCATATTCAACTGAAAAATAGGCTCAGCGCATTCCCAAGGTCTGAAAGGAGTGCTTGTTAGTGTCTTTGTATTCTCGCTCCCAATAAAGAGTTGATATCAGCATCCTTAAATCAATCTATCCTGCATCAATGATCATCAGTTCCAGTTATGCAGTTCACCCATTCTGCAATATTGGACTGTCTTATGGAGAGTGTTTATTCTTATTTGTAAGCAACCCATGTCCCTGTCAGAATTTCTAGTTCATTTCACCCTCTCCCCCTCCTCCTACTTTTTTATTTTAGATCTGCAGATGTTTTCAGAGACAGGGAAAATTTTATCCCATTCTTCCTCTAGATGACCTTCCACAATTCTAGCTTATCAGATGGTGTGCATACTTACATACAAAAAGAAAGAATGCAAATGTGGATCTTGTTTTTAATACTAATTAAATGCACTAGAATAATTCTGTACATTTCATGCTCTATCTTGCATAATTTTAAAACAACTTTAAGCAGCACCTGACTAATTCTACATGCTACTAGCATAATGCACCCAAGTTATCGTCTTCAGTTACCAAACACTAACACTCACTGGGATTGCTGATCGCAGGAAAGGACAATGGGAACATTAACTCCTCCTTGAATAAAAATTCCCATAAATCAAAATCTATCCTTGTTCATATAATAGAAACTAGTTCAATTAAAAGTGAGGAAATTGAATGGACAAAAAGTCTGTAAGTTAATGGGACCCCCAGCCTAATGAAGGAGAAATCAACATTAAAGGTTAAATTGAAATGTCATGAGTCAAGATGAGAAAAAAAAAAAAAAAAGTTTTGGCTATGAATATATAGCATCAGCTCCTGTCAAACTACAATTAAAGAGTTTAGATTTACTAGTATCTTTTGAAACTTCTTTGCCATGTTTTTCATTAGTTATTGATCATTGAGAAAAGATGATGAGCAATGTGGTTCAACAGCAAGTAGCTCAGTCCAAGGACAGTGGTGGTCATAATGGAGTGAAGCAAGGTGCAGTCCCTTTTTATCAATGTTTAAATCAATAATTTCCTTCTGAAGCTGGATCCTCTCTACCCACCCAAAGAAGGGCCAGGAATGCTGAGGGGCAAGTTACACAAATAAGACAGGGTTAAAAAGAAAAGCAGGAATCTCCCTCCTGCATCAACTAAGCCGAAAATTCTGATTGCTATTATCTATGACAACTAATACTACTTTGATTTTGTCAGCCCATCACCAGAGGCAAGTCAGTTTCCCTCCGTCACTGTAGTAGCAGCAGGACAGAAAAGCATTACTTCCTATGTGTGCTCAGATCCTGCAGAAAGAGCAGGGAGCAGGAGTAGCCAGGCAGGAGGGCAGGAGGAGGGAGAGAAGGGATGACTGCAGGGTGGCAGCTGTCTGCCACCAGGAAGCAGGAACAGTGATGAACTCCAGCTCTGAAAAACCCAAAACATAGCTGGTAACATTAAGATGTTGTGGTGAATAGTAAGCAATAAAACAATAAATATGCTTTCACTTGCTCCTTTTTAATCTCCAATTTTTCCATTGTCTAGTTATCCTACATGTCTATACTATCAGGAATAGTACAACTTTATTGTCTTTAATCCAGCTTCACTCTCACTGCAAGAAAGAATAATATTTTGTTCATTCAATTAATTCATAATTATAATACATTATTAAAGTATGAATAATTAATTTTCCAGATACAAATATTCCATCTGCAAAACATATTTGACAACAGTAAGGACTTGCTTACACAGAAAGGTGTGATAGGTACATCCAGAATAATTACTTCCAAACAACACAGACCACAGACCTGCATTCTGCAATAAGGAGAGGAAGTCCATGCATGGAGTTAATAGAAATTCAGTCTGAATTCTGTATTCAATCGCTCTAGACCTCTGAATTAGCTCTAAAGTGCATACAAGACTATATGGCTAAAAAGCAACACAAGAAAAAAGGCAGAAACAAGTGGAAACATTTTTCCTTGACAAATTACCACGGATGTTTTCTTGTATTTAAGCCAGTGTTATTAGAACTATACCTAACTCTCATAATAAGCATTTAATCAACTAATACAATCTCTCAGAACTTTTTTTGGTCACCTTTCCAGAAGGCTGGGCTGCTATTTTCTTATATCTAACAAGCAACTTTGTACACTCCATTAGACCTAGTGTCTCTAGAGCCTGGTTCAAATTCCACACGGTTTATTAAGTCACCTTCAAAGCACCTATATGATGGTTCAACTAAAGCTTAGCATAAAATCTGCTGTACGAAATCATCAGGACTCTTCAGTTCAGATTTCCACAAGTGAAATTTGCTCTGGAACCATGTCATTTTATCCTCAGTAAAATGCTTCGTCTGAGTACCAAGACTACAAATTTTAACTCTAAAAGTGACAGGTGAAGTCATTTTGATTCATGACAGGAACCACAACAGGGACTCTGCTGCATACACTCATTCCTCATATGGGACACAAAGATGAAAGCAGCAATTGCTATTTACTTATTCTTTGATGTTAAAGCTAGCAAAACAAAAACTGAAAAAGCATAGGGTGAAAGGTGGAATGTATTCAACTTGTCATTCTTGGAGAATTGCTAAAAAATAGAGAAATATAACTGAAGATTTGCATGTTTCTTGGTGGTGGTGGTGGTAGTGATTTTTTTGTTGTTGTTTGGTCTTATTTTTTTTTCCCACTAGCAGCTGTTACTCTCTGATGAACCAAGGGTATGTTAGCAACAGTATAAAATAGAAACATGACCACAGATGTGGTGAACATTGAGTGATTATTGTCTCAATTTCACCATGTTTTTCTCCTTCTCTCACATATTTTAGCATGAAATTATAGGATATTTATGACTTTACACAAACTCTGTTCTCTGAGGAAAACTTAGCTCAAAAAGTCCTGTTCAGTTTTTAAGTTGGATTCAGAAGATAACTAATAGGTACCAGCATTGTATTTAAAATGGATAAAGGAGAAAAGGTAAAGACGTTAACTTCTTCTGCTTCTCTCTATGGAAACAACAGTCACAGAAACACAAAGCTTTTAGCTTCCAACATCTCCGAGCATCTCCAAGGTGATGTGATCTTATACAACTGTCCTGTCAAAGTGAACTTGAATAGTGAAATGAATACATCAAACCACAAAAAAAAAAAAAAAAGTATAGCTTACACTCATAGGAATCAAAAAGTTCCAAGTTAAGGCTAGAATTTGTCCTTAGCTCTCCCTGTTGTTCTCAGGGAGGACAATAAGTGCATCATGCTACATTCTGCCTGTTGAATTCTGTCTGCATTCTGTACTGTTCTTCGGCACCTGGCTGCAACTCTTGCATTGACACGGTCACCTTAATGCCACGGTGGCATTAAGTCAATCCCCAAAGTTATCCTGAGTACAGTTATATAATTCAACAGGCCCAGACCTTGATCCAATATCAGCAAGTTTTTATGGTCAAATTAATGAATAAAACAGGTACTACTACTACATAGGTACTGATAGTGGAAATAATGAAGAGCCTAAAAACAAGGATTACTGGATATTGTTCCAGTCAACATAGCTGCAGCTTCTTCAAATAACGTTAATGGAAGTGGAAATTAAAATGAAATTGGAGATGGTAACCTTAGAAGAAATGTCCTTTAGAAAAGACCTGGGAAAAAGAAATAATTTGCATCTTTTATTGCTTCCTACTTATAGAAGACAAGACTCTAAGTGTTAGGAATGTCATTTCTTGGTTTGTACTGACTAGTTAGGAAAGAGAAATTCTCTATCCAGTTTCATACACTTGAACTAAACAAACATTAAAGAAAGATCATCATCCTCCATTTTTATACCTTGTGTAAAAGGCTATCCTCTTTATTTATCCTGCTTTATAAATAAAGTCACAAGTCCATGTTAGTTATCCTTAGAATATTTGAGGGTAGGCAGGTCCCAAAGTTATGTTTACTAGGATAAACGTAATATATTAATTTTCATGTACAATCTCTAAAAAATACCACAACTTACAGATGAGAAAAAATATGAAGAAGTTTGGTTACTGTTGCTAACAGCAGGTATAAAATTCTTTTTGCATCTGCTTTTTTCATGTGTTCTGTTCTGTATACATGAGTAAGTCCAACTTTTATTTCCTTGCAGTGCAGAAAGAAGAATCCCTAAGGAAGATGAGTCAAAGTCTATACTTAAAGGAAAATAAAACTAATGTTACCAATCCTACAAGCAACAGAATAGGGTTTATGCAACCCAACTGCAATAACCACTGCAGCACCCCTCTTGGTGGGGAAGCAAATGCACTCTGTTTTGTGACATGTTTGAGTTTAGAGGTGTGTAGCTAGCTCCACCACAGAGATACCATCCAAGGCTTGGGGCAGACAGGTGGCAGGGAATACCCTTAACCAGAGCAAAGTTTGACAGAAATCATTGGAGAGCCCTCAGGTAAACCTCAGATGGTGAACTGCATTCAGTCTGAGACTTAGAGCAGCTCTGCCTGTTCTTTCAAGTCATTGTTATTTTACGTGCTCCCCCCACAACCCACACCAAGAAACTTGTCTGTAAGAGTTGATTCATTTCAAAAAAGTTTTTCTAGTGATTGCTCACTGCAGGACTGTTGGCAGGCTTGTACTAGGACAGCATCAGCTCTGCCACAGTTCTTAAAGGACTTCCCTTTGGAAGCACATCTTTCTGCTGACATGGCCAGAGTCTGCTGGAGCAGATTTCTGCTTTGATCTACCTAAGAATAAACCCTACCTGCAGTGGAGTGACAGCAGCACAATTAACACCATGGCATGTTGTGTGCATGCATGATTGCTGTGCTGTCACTTTCTCACATATAAGAGTCCCAAATTACACAGCAGAACAAACATGGAGACAGAGCAAGTTTCTAATCTTTTCCAAGGAAGACCTAGGCTGGATTTGCAAACTTCTACCACAGACACTTTACAGACTCTTGTAGAGAAAAAAGGGCTCCAGCTTTCCGACGATACTTTATAAATTGCTGTGGCTGCTGTATTTTGTAAAAATCAGTGAAATTAAACTCCTTTCTTATGTAAGCAGGCTCCTGTCAATTGTCCTCCAATTTATTGTCAAGGAGTTAAATTCAGTTTAGCTACCTGATTTATTTATTTATTTATTTTTTGTAGATGACAGTATACCTCTTCATATTAATTTAATGGCATCTGTTGTTAACAACCCATGATGCATAAGCAAAATAAATTTGGGCACAGTAGACAGTCTAGATTAGAAAATATTCAAACCAGTGACAACTTCTAACACAAATACAGAGGAAGGTTCCTGACTTATATTAGAATCAAATAGCCTTTAATTTAACTAAAATCCTTGGCCATAATGAATATTAATGTTCATGCCTAGAAGTGGCAAGTCTAAGACAGTCACCATTTCTCTTCAGGCTGCTTATATTGGATTCATTAGCAATTTATCATCACCGTAAAGGCAGAATTCAATTCCATCTGTGAGCTCTAAAGCACATAAGACTTGGTGTACCTGATGAATTGCAGATGAGCAGAAACTGGAGTTACCATAATAAAAGTTAAAGGCTTCTGGAAGCCACAAAAATTTTATGCTATTAAGCAATTTTGATAATAGTTATAATTGTCAAAGTTAGGGTTTAAATAAATCCTCAAAGGCAGCAGTCGTATAAACGTGAAAACATGCTACATTTTTTTTATCTCAAATATCAAATCAGAAAATTGTTTGAGGGATTTCTGAGCATTTCTGGAATAATTTCTTTAGATTTTCTGAGCTTCAGTTTGGTATTATTCAATTCAGATTTCTTCCTAAATGTGAAATATAATCTTAACTGCAAGCATTGGGCCAGGGTGAAATATGTGAACCATGTTAAATAGCACTTACAGTCAAGGAAAACAGCAAGGCAATCACAGAAGACAGACACCACTTATTGTGAGTAGCAGGGGAGCCTTATGGTTTATTATAGGCAGAACTGTAGGTTAAGTCTTAGGGATTTCACTGTTTTACCTACACACATGCAAGCTGAAAAACACAAAGGCTATCCATTCATCTTTCTCCCTAGCATAAGAAAAAAAACATCTCAATGTTTGTGACAAATGGCTTTCCTAGCAGGCTGCCCTGTAAGATGGTAGAAGCTGGTGCGGTAACACACTGCCCTGAATTAAATAGTAATGGTGGCTTTCAATAAGTAAAAGCAGACATCCTGTACAAGGCTTAATATTACATAAGGTTGGATAATAAACACTTTGATGTCTAGAGTAGGCATCAGGAAATCATTTGAGGAAGATAGTTATAGGGAGTTAAACAGGAGGGTCCAGGAATAAGTTAATCAAACATATCACTGTGAAGCCACCTTCTAAACAGAACATCTGTCTACCAGAATCTCACCATTATGTTATAATTTAAAACAAAACCAATGGCTGGGTTTTGCACACAAGCATAAGCAGAGAGACAGACACCACAAGCAAGGCTACAGGGAAATGAAAACACAAAATATTAACTGAAGTTTGTGGTCCTCAGTTAAATTTTTGTGCAATAAAATGGAAATGTCACGAGTGATTACGGTTTCTTTGTGTGTATACCTACATTGATTCATGAACTTTGCAAAGTATTAGTTTGCCCTTTAAACCGCACAAGGAACTAAACTTGCAGTTGTATAAAGGTCACTAAAGCGGAAAGACACTTACCACTCCAGAACTGGACCATATGTAAAACTAAGGAGTGACAAGCCTGATTCAACTGAATTATTTATAAGTATTATTTAATATGATATTTTCCTCTTTGGAAACTACTATTACATTATAAGCCACCTCATAAATACTTTATGCATTGTTTAATGAAAAGCATATTAAAAAAAAAAAAAAAAAAGGAAATACAACCTAGCTTTACTTACAATGGAACAATGGAATAAAAACATGACAGCAAATGGACCACAAAGTTAACAGAGTAGTAGAACCAGAAAGCAAACACTATCCCATGCACAACTCCTATCTTTCTTTTTCCTACCACTCCCCACTGAACATTTATTCATACATCAGTCGTTCAAAATATCCTCACAAGGAAGTCAGAAAAGAAGCAAGACATGAATAAGAGTTTCATGTTTAATGGTCAGTTCCAAGAGAAAATGACACAGCAAGGCTGTGCATCCTGCTACCTGTGCATTTCAAGTCGAGAGGAAAGATTGGTTCAAATGGAGAAGGACTGGCATGGAAGCTGAAGAGAAAACTGAGATTAAGACCACAGATAATAATACAACTGATAGAACAGGACTGAGCTATAAAGAACACCAGAGGCAAAGACAAACAATAAAAACAGCTTACACTTGACACTTACCTGCTACCTCCACCCTCTGAACAGCAGAGGAGGAAAATCATTTCAGCAACTACCATTTTCAGTGCATTGGAAGTGGACAGAAACGAGTAGGATTCTGCCATTAAGAAAGCAGAAGACAGTTAATTTGTGTTAGATTGAATCAGACTCTGAAATCTTGTTTTCATTCACAAAGAAGCATGTTGAGTCAAAGATGTTGTGCAGTCCAGCACTGTCTCATTATTTGAATTATAACTCAGATGTATTACTAATGACTAGAGACTTATTGAACTTTTGCTGTGAGATTTAAGTAACGTGATGCAAGAAAAGTAATCATTTGAAATATATATATGAGATATAAAAGCTAATATAATGCTGACAAGTGATTAAAAAAACAAAAAGGAAAACATAAAAGAAATACAGGAAAGCTTGAGCCTACCTAAGTATTATTTACAATGAGAACACATGAAAATACATGCAGCTATAATGTAGCTACCTCCCACCTGTTCCAAAAACAAAGCAGGAATGAATCTATAGAAGGTGTGACAAAGAAAAACAGCCAGGTAATAAATGATTTTCAGGCTATGTAAATAAAACAATGTTTTACTTTCATTTTTCTTCTTTGAAAGAGAAATGTACTTTTTTTTTCTTTTTTTTTTTTTTAAACAGCATATTTCCTGTGATTTGTTGTGTTCTAGTGTCCTCCAATGGATACTTTTGAAAGTACTTGCTCTGTAACGGTGTAGAAAAACTACAGCTGTGCCTCACTCAGTGGGTTTTTTTTATGGCATTTATTGCAAGATACTGGGATCAGGGAACATTATCAGATCTCACAGACTCATCTTTTTTTCCCCCTATGTGCAAGAAGCCATTGGCACTCCTATATTATCCCATCTTCAAAAAAAGAAATACGACTTTCCATCAAGTTGTAGCAGTTCCATCTAAGGACTCACTGAGTACAATATTAACCTTGTGCATTCAGTCATCTGGTGAACTCACAAAAGGAGAACAAAATAGGATAATGGGAGTGCAGAAAGCCCTCAGGAGCCATATGTAGGATGAATGCCCCAAAGCAGGATCTAGCAGTCAGTGGTGTTGTATGAAACAGCTGACAGTGTTTCTGTCTGGAGCCACAGCTTCCCCTCCTTCTTTTCAGCTGGTACCTTTGAATAAAATGCCACTGAAGAAATACTCAATACTTCACAGCTAAGTGAGAAAACACTGAATTCAGCACTCATTTACATTGATTTAGTTGACAACATACTGTTATCACCTGAAGATGTAGCAGAAATTGGGATGTTTTGGTTTGTTTTTGCTTTTTAAAAGTCTAGATCTTAATTTGGATCTCTTAATTTATAGTCTGGGTAAATTATACTATAAACAGTTTTTCTGGGTACAGGGTTTTTCTTTAGTCATTCAAAACTTCTTTATATGGCATAGTTAATGCACAGCTAACTTTTGTCCCCAGATCAGTTGCCAGATCCCACCAGCCATGTACTTCCTCTGCTCCAGATCACTGGTTCCAACTGCTGTCAGCCTCTTTCTCCCAGCTGCAGGTGTCTCAGTCCTTCCTGCTCCCTTCCTTAATCCTGTCCTTGGCTCAGTCTCCTCCTCTTGGCTACTATTGCTTCTTCCAAATGCTTCTAAATAATGCCTTCCTTAGGATAATCGTAAAAGCCATAGATCCAGGGCATGAAATAAACCTACATCAGTCGCTACTAAAATAGAAACTAAGGATGCCTTTATGCAAGGTGGATTGTCCTGCTTCCAAAGACAACTCAGGTACTGGGCACACCTAAAATGCACTGTGAAGATACAAAAGAGCAATTACAGCAGAGTAGTTAGTGAAGTGTTAATTCATGTCCTAGTTTATTTTGTGCCAGTCTCCCTGTCCAACACAGCCTTAAAAACCTAAATTCAGTCAAAGCAAGTCAACCAATGTCACCATCTCACTGTCTCTTGTCTCCAGGGATTCATGGTCTTCTCAGCTGAAGACAGGTTCCCTTCAGACAACATCCTTCCACACATCCCCACATAGGTCCTAAGCAGGAAAACAACTGTAAAAAATAAAATAAAAATAATAAAATAAAATAAAATAAAATAAAATAAAATAAAATAAAATAAAATAAAATAAAATAAAATAAAATAAAATAAAATAAAATAAAATAAAATAAAATAAAATAATAAAATGCTGAAGAGCCCAGAACTGTTACACACTGTTGGCAGCATGTGACTGATGACCTCTCCAAATTTGAAAGATTTTAGGGCTTTAACAGAAGTACACTTACATCCTAAGCTCCTGTGTCCTTTTATACTTCTCAGCTTCCTCCTAAAATATGTAAATTCATGGATCTCTGTTGCCTGAAAATTTTTTGAAAGTTAGAACATCCCTAGTGTAGAATTACAACTTGGAAGTATGATCTGTGCCCAGCAATCTAAGAGTCTCCCCATAGGTTAACACAAAAACAAAGCTTTCATCAGTCAAAACACAGAAACTCAGAGCTCAGCTGAATACACAGTTACAATAATTCACTCCAAGTTCAAGAAAACAGCAACTCACTTTACTCAACAGCTTGAACAATGGTTGTTCCATCACTAGTATCTGGATCTAAAATGCTAAGACAGCCAGAGGACTCCACACCCACTCAACTAACCATGAACAGGCATTCCCTGACAGAAACTCTGTACCTTAGCTGACTTGCATTATGTCTATAAAATACTTAAATACTTCATTTAAATAATTACTTAAATCCTAAGTTTAGGTAATTTAAGGGACATTTCCTGATCCATCCAGTCCTCATCTCACATGCCTTCTCCATAATTTTCATGTTTCTATTATACATAAAGAGGAAGACTTACTAGGTTCTCCTTACCGTAAATTTAATAACTGCAGATCTTTCACTATTGCTCATTATGTTTTGAAGCTCTTCCACATAAAGCTATTTAACACCCTTTAATTCCTTCAAGTACAAAGTTTAATAATATACTTCAAAGTCCCCTTATACGCAATGCCTGACATTCTCATATTTCCTGAAACAAAGATGTGTACTCTAGTGCCTCTCTCCTTCAAAAGAGAATGTGTCCAACGGTTTCACATTCCATTTAAGAACTAAAAACTAAAATAACTGTTACTTTAATAGAAAATTGTTTCTAGTCCCAGTCCCATATTTTTCTGAACAATTCTTTCATACAATTTGAACTCCCTCTTGTCTTTGATGCCAATCTTTTCTTTTTTTCTTTTTTTTTTCCAGCAAATCCAATCTCTGAATTTCTATGTTTGTAACACCCCTTCATCCTCCCAGTAAACAGAAAGGAAGTCTGACTCTGACAAGGATACAATAAAAAGCTTTAGGTGTTTTTGAAGGTGTTTCCTAAAGAACCTAAATCTCAAAAATGATTTAGACACTGATGATTCCTCACCCTCCCCAGAATAATTTAGGACTTTGATACGCCCATGGGTACATAAGCACTTTCACAGACTTTCACAAGAGAACAAAATCCATTAGCAAAGAAACATAATTCTTTTTTTTCAGATCTGGTGTTCAGAAGAGAATGCAAGGTGGAAATCCAGCTCCTTGGGCACAGAGTCAAACCTTACCATTAATGTGAATCAGTGCATACCTAACTGGGAATGTGTCTGCCCCAGTTCCTTCACTTGTTTTTACAGGTCTCTATTTAGAGGTAGACATTAACAAGGCTCCAAGCTTCCAAGGTTTGTTTCCTTGAAATCCCATTTCAAAAAACATTTCTGCACAAAGGTTAGGAGGAAAATCCCTGCAGTTATCCTCAGGTCTATTTTCAGCTTGCTAGGTGTTGTAGAGAAGAGATTTGTCCTCAGAGAATCTTAATTCCTCTTCTCTCCTTGCAACAGTACAAAAACATAAGGGCTGGGAAGGGGAGCCACACAGGAGCAACACTCAGGGTCCCAGACTTGTTGAATGCCTTATGTCTCAACCCCTGCATCTTAAAACTCCAGGAAGGCAGTCATAGCAACTTATCTTGACCAAGTCAAGAGACTGAAAACCCTTTTAGTTTCATTGATCATTCTTTTAATTTGACAAACAATGTTATCTGTAGCTTTAGACAGAGGCCCTGGGCCCAGGGCAAGGCTAGAAGTGCCTGTTGGACCTAGTGATGGGAAGTGACACCAGCAGTGATTAGTGACTTAGTGAAGGAAAAAAAGCAAGAAAAGAAAAAAAAAAAAAAAAAAAAGGGCACCAGGGAAGGAAGTAACAAAACCCAGCGTACTGTGATTCTGTGACAGGGCTCCAGTATCAAAAGGCAGCCTTTCCTCTATTTTCCTCTATTTAAGTCGTGAGTAAGGACGTAAGGGAGCTTTGCTGAAAAAAAGAGCCAAAATAAGACTGCCTAATGACACACTGAGTATTGTTTTGTTTTTAAATGTATTTAAGGAAGCAACTCTTTTAGATCTATGGTTCCCAACAGAGAATAAATTCCTACTCACAACTTCAGCTGTGAGAAGAGGAAAAAAAAAGAAAAACAAAAACAAAAAGAAAAAGAAAACATTCTAAAATTTTCAACACACCACATGATCAGATAAGCTGTACCTCTCTGTCTCCATTTGTCTACAAAAGCATGTAAACCTGCTTACATGCAGAAAAAAAAAATATATATATATATATATATTTTATTCACGACTGTCTGGAGAGAAGAAAGAAATGTTGAGACTTTGTTCCAAATTTTCTGAAATTCCCTATGGCTCTATAACATATGCAAGAGTGAGTCTGAAATGTATAATTTCTTTGGGCCAAGCAAGTAGAATTCTTTGGAAATCCAGTAAATAATGAGCTTGAAAAAAAATGAAACTGTCAAAAATGTTCAGCACTATTCTAACTTAACTCCCACTCAGTTGCAAAACGGTGTCAACGAAGTTGAAAAGAGCAAAATTAAGATAAATGTCAAGCGTTTTTGAATCAAACATCTAATGTAAAGCCTTGTCAGTGGCAAAAAAGCCATGCCTTTCAATATTAAAAAAAAAATAAAATAAAATCTCTAGGGGCCACTCCTGCTCACAATATGTTTTTCTGTATAGCTTCAGATTATTCTGCATAATAGAATCATTCCCAGATGAGCTATCGTTATATTCTTCTTTCGTATTACCACTAAGCCCTGAAAATACATTACAAAAGACTTGGCATAAACTGATTACTTCAAAAGTCGTCCCATGTCTCTGTGTGGTGTAATGACCACATGGACACCAGGGTTCTTTGAGGATCAGTAACTGCTACTACTTAATTGATGACATAACTTCAACTCTCCCTTCTTACACCATTTGCTCTACAGCAGTACTTTTCCACTAACTATTCATTGGTCAACAACTTTGCCCAGCAACCGCAAACACCCAGCAACTTCCATGTCTTAATTGCTGGAGAACAAGCAGTCTGAGACAGCAAGGCATTCACCTTTCTTTGTTCCTTCTAAACTCTTTACATTCCTCCTGGCCTCATCGTTAATCGTCTGATGTTATCACCAACCACGACCCTCATGGCCACACTCCCACATCTCTGTACCAACACTTAACTGAGTGCTCTAGGCCTTGAATGAATGCCAGGTTTACAGGCTCTTTCAGTAACTGCCTATTTTACCTACTTCAGTTTAAACAGATGTATAGGAGAAGTAGTTTAACTATGCCCAGTGTCATAAACATGACTCATCTTTCTTGAAGTCTTAGTATTACAGATCAGAGTTCTTTCTGTAGTTTAAAAGATTACGTGTTAGGAGCCTGGGATGTGCAAGTTGTGCATTAGGATTATGAAAGAGATGTCCCTTGAGAAGCTTTACAATCATCTGGTATAGATATACATAACCCTTTAAAAGGAACGTTGCCTTCTCTTTTAGTTATCAGAAAAACTTATGGATTTTCATGTTATACTTACATAAGATTATGTAAACAAGAGATGCATTACGCTTGGATGCCATGAAGAGAGACCACTATGGGACTCCACATACAAAGACTAGCCATAAACAAGCATTCCCTGTACCCTAGCTAGCTTGCATTATGCCAAACTTTCAGAAAAATTAACCATTTTTCATCCTTAAAACAGTTATAACAGTAAGTTTTCTTTCTGTGTAAGCTGTGTTTTCTTAATTCAGCTCACAGAGCATACTTAATCAAAGGATGAGTATTGTGGCTTGCAGAATAAATATACACATTCTTTCAAGAAAGCCTCAGTCTTAATCAAAATTAGTTGTGCTAATGAGTAGAAAAAAAAATGTTAAGAATAAAGTTCTCAGAAAAAAAAATAAAGAAGCATAGAATAGTGTTCCTCTTTGTGTGTGTGTGTGTTTTTTTTTTTTCTTTTTTGTTGTTGTTCAGGATGATATCAGTAAAGGCAGGTATAAAACATCACACAACTTTCTCTAAAGCATGTTCTGGAAAAAAACTAGATGACCATGAGGTGGGTCAGGATAAACTGCTGAAGATTTAGAACAGAGATACAGTTTATAACCCGAGCCCTCATGTGACTCCAGTTATAAAATTATCCCTATGATATATCGGCAGTATTACAGAGCACACAATATTAGAGAGGGGATTTACGGTCCACTTGTTATGAAAGCTGAAGACACAGAAATACTAAAAATTATTTTCAATGCTTCCCAACAGGGAGCAAGTTCATACTCACACCTTCAGCTGAGAAGAAAAACTACAAAACAAGAACAAATTATTTTCTATTGGAAATCTGAAGGAACAATATATAACAAAGATATTCCACATGTTAAAGGAGAACTTTACAGTCACTGAGTCAGTGAGGTGAGGCTCAGATGCAATCACTTACCTCCTTGGATCCTTGTCTGCCAAACAGTGAGCAATCAAACTGCACATGATATTGTTGCTCTGTAAAAGTCTGTTCATCTGTCATATTTGGCAAGTATTGTTCGTGTCGTATCTGTTTCTTCCTCAGGAAAATAAAATAATAATAATAAAAAAAAAAGCTTATGATACAAGCAGATGCCTCCTGCCCTGATATGAGTCAGGCTCTCCTCTTCTCCCCAGAACTCTGCTTTTGGTGCTGGAGACAATTTGCTGAGGACAGCAACTGGAAGTGGGAGCTGTGGCACAACTGCAGCCATGGACCTGACTGTCATCATTCATTGCACCAAGAGCTCACTTGACTCACTTTCTGTTGTATGTGATCATATTATGTGAAGAAAGGAATTCATGTGAAACACTTCATGTTTCTGGGTAGATAGAACAAACTTTACACCATGGACAGTCTTTAAGTGTGTGATTCTTCAAAATGCTGAGCATTTTGGTCCCAGTGCAGCAAAGCAGGTGTGTAATTTCAAGAATGAAAAGACATAATTACTGTTTAAGAGTATGGAAAGACACCTGGAATGGTACCTTTACCTTACGTGCCTGTAAAGTGCTTGGTGTATGATAAGTAGTCAGCGTGAGCAACAACCAAGGCACAGAAGAATTTTTTATGCCTCTAATTATATTCAGCACATTCAACATCTTGCAGGACTAAACCCTCAGAGACAACATACATAAGAGACAGGAGAGGAGAAGATTTTGACAGATTTTCAAAGGGATACAAAGATGGATTTCTGCAAACTGGAATCACACAAAGACTAAAGCCAACTGAACAAGGGCTTACTGGAAGCATTTGAAGAGCACAGTCCTAATATCCATAATACAGCATTGTTAACTTCTAATTTTGGCATGTCTCTCAGCCTACACAATGTTTTTCTTCAAAACTCTTATTCTGAAAAAGAGCCACGCAGACAAGGCTTTGTAAAAAAAAAATCTTCGCCAAAGACAACTTCTCACAAAGCAGGTGCTTAAGGACGCCTGGAAGGAGGCAAGGAAACTTTGAAAAGCTTCCCATTTCCTGACCTCTCTGCTGGCTTTGCAAGGGTTTTCTCATTTCCCCACTAGACTGAACCTACTGTGGCTTCCACCCTGCACATTGCCCCAGTGCAAATCCAGCTGGGCTTTGTGCTAGACTTCTTGGAGGATTGTAGCCTGAAACAGCACTTCAAAGGGACAGTTGAAAATTAACCACATGCTAGAGAAGTGCAAATACCTTCACACAACTCAAAGAAAGGCTGCCTGTATTTGAAGTGAAAATGTACAGATTTAATGCAAAGTCATTCAACCATTAGAAAAGAAAATGAGTGTGTTATTAATGTTTGAACATCCTCTGCATTAGTTTTCATAATGTTTTCTAAGTATGTATTAACACTAGAAGGAGACAGAGCACAAGCTACCTTGAAAGGTAGCTTTCCTAAGGCATCTCATCAAAGCAGGATTTAAATCTGGGAGTAAAGTGAGATTTCATTCCCAGACAAAGAGAAAAATTGCAGACTTAGAAGTTATTTTAAAACCCTTTCCCCCACAATGAGCCTTATACATTGTGTTAGCACTCCACATGCTGCAACTACTTTAATAGGCATTTCAACCTGCAGAGAAGTTAAAGAATACTGCAGCAGTGAATATTATTATTCCTACCTCTCATCAGTGATTATAAATATTCTAATCATGCATTATCTCATCTAGCCCAGGAGATATTAGAGTAGCTCCTCAAATATGTTATCTGATTTACAAATTTTGAGAGCTTTTTTTTCTTCTCATTCTGCAACTGCACATTTAAACAGACACCAACAGGTCTGTAAGGGAAAGGAATGCACAGTTAAAATGAATTGCTGGATTTTTTTTATTTATTTTTATTTTTTCGGGTGTGGGGGGGAGGTGTCATTCTCAAGCACTGAATGATACCTCCCACGGGATCTGTGGACCACTAACCACCTCTGCAAAGAGTCAGACCAGATATGAAGGATCTATATTTAAATATTTAAAGTTTTAAAGATTTTTTTCATTACTTCTGCCAAGTTACAGAAGAATTTCTTCTTCTGTTTCATCTTTCTGTTTCTTCTTCTTCAGTTATATGGATAAATATGGTTCTCTTCAAAGTTCTCCAATATTGTCTTTCCCCCACCTTCACTCATAGTCATTCCAATTTTGCAACCACTTCTGCCCAGAGCATTGTATTGCCATGGAAGCAGAAAGTATTACCTTCACTTCAGGCTTCAGTATTTCTTTCCCTTGGACAGGGTAAGGGCATTTCTAATTGCCTTTATATTTGAAATAGCATCTCTTGCCTCTATATTTGAAATAGTATCTCTTGCCTTGCTGGAGGATGTCCTAAGACTGTAGGGGCAGAGCAAAGGGATGCTGCTAGGCAATATGAAAAAGAGTGCATCTACCTACAGCTCCACTATCTACAGCCAACAGCCTGAAGAATAACAGAAAAGCTGAAGAGAAAACTGAGTGAAGAAAAAAAAAAAACATTTTTGCTCTTGAAGAGAGATTGTTTAAGTTTACAGTCACCCAGGTTTTCAAGACTGCAAAGAAAGTAAAAAAAATAATTTTTACAATATTAATAATTGCAGTAAAATGAATTAGGGAAAAAAAAAAAAAAAAGACAAGATCTATTTATCTATTCCAGAGAACAACGAGGTATGAGCCTCCTTTTTTTTTTTTTTTTTTTTTTCCTGCTGTATTTCCAAGGTCAAACAAAGCCCTTGGCTGCACAAGGTAACAACTATGAGCACACACCTAGAAGGCAGCTCTATGGCAACACAGCACCTGTGGGCAGGAATTCTTGTCACAATCATCTCAGTCACTGAAACTGCTGGAGTCCAAGATTTGCAGCAAGCAAAGTGGAGTGGCTGGTGTGCCAGGCTCAGCCCCTGTTCAGCGCCACTTGACTCCCAAAGAATGAAGGCCTGGGAGGAAAACTCCAGATTTGGCACAGTAAGAACTTTCCTTCTTCCTTGCATTCACGCTACTCTCTGAGAACCACAAATAGCCTTAAAAATGTTCATTAAAAATAATAATATATATATAAAAAAAATAGCCCTGCAAATCCTTCCAGAAACCAAAGGATAGCTTTTAATAGCCATGAGTTCAGTGGCTGTTACATACAACAGCAGTTCTATACAGCACACAGAAACAGGGCGTAAGTCAAGTGTAAAGAACTGAAAGGTATTAAATGACCCTGCAGTAGGGATTTCAGTAGAGATTTTAATCGCTTGGGATGAATTGTGTCTGGAACAGAAGTATTAACACCTTTATTCTTCCTAAATCTGCAATACCATCTTTACTGACCCCAAGAGATCAGTGCCTTTCCCTATAAAGCCCATCCACAGGTCATTAGCACACTACTATTTATCACAAAGCCCTTTCAGTAATGACTTGCTGGGAAGGGTCGGCACAACTCTGCTCTTTCAAAGATCCCTCATGAATTACCATATTTGAAGACTTTCAGCTTGGAACTGAAGATTAATTCTTTAACCTGAGAGTCTTTATGGGCTGCTTAAATGATTGAAGTAAAGAGAGACGGGTTTTATGAAGTTCTTGCATTTATACAGCACAGCTATATTGGGAAAGCTTTCTTTCTTTTAATTGGATTAAATTGCCAAGGAACAGAAGTGAAAGGCAGTTCCCTGGCCAAAATCTCCTCACTTCTATTCCCCATGCAATTTCACCAATGCACATTCCTACCAAGTGAAGTGGTGCCCTCTATTTGCTCAGCTGCACTCTTGAATCTCTTCAAATTTCAGTAAGAAAATTCCAGCCTAAACTAAGGCTTCTAACATCCTAGTTCTATGGAAATAGGACTTTCTTAGACAGTATATGTTACTATTGCTGTATCGTAATACAAAGACTGGGTATTTTAATTCAACAAATGCATACTTTACCCACAGTTTATTATCTCACTGGAATACAACATTAAAGTTTGCATACAATTTATGTTTTAAAGTGTATATCATTTTGCAGTTGCTGGTACCATACACTATATGGTTTGTCCCTACCAATTCAAAAATAGCAGATAAGAAAATTATACGAGGATAGCACAGACTTTGCAGTATTTGCATTCTAAGCCCAAGTTCCAAATTGATTTAATAAACTAAGTAGGATTCAAGAGAAGTGAAGTTTCATCACTCACACCCATGGCCAGTAAGATGTACTAGATCCAACAAAACTCGGAGTTATACAGTGATTCCCACTGCCACTTTCAACTTCCAACAGCAGTAGCTACCCTTGCAGCCAACATGTGCCAGATTCCTGAACCATTTCAGACAGAGATGTCATGACTGTTTTTTTGTTTGTTTGTTTTAAATATTGGGAAATAAGGCAGGACATTCCTGTAAAACAAGTTGAGAAAATTAATGTTCTTCAGAGCCACAAGTATGTTAAAATGAGATTATTTATACGAATATGCCTTGTTGCAATTTATGTCATTTGTCTTAGCCTTTCCAGCCAGACTTCAAGAACATAAAGTCTTTCGGAGTCATTTATATATTTTAAAGTTAGAGAATTTTTCACTGATCTTTTCTGACCTGGAAGGAAAACAAAACCACTTCAGAATATATGATAATTATCATCTTCAGAAGGAAGAGACTTGTAGTTTCACTGCAATGTACTACAAAGAACTGAACACTAACTTACAAGGAAACAACAACAAGGCTACATTATTCTACCTGTGCCTCCCACAAAACATACAGGCTGCTGCTTCTCTCAAGGGCAGCAGAAAGAAGTGGCCAGGGAACCCCACAGTTCTTCAGACTTCTGCTATGTCAGCCTGAGGTGCCCCTGCTGAGACCACTGATATCCTAATGCAAGTAATTAAGGGGAAAACAGAAGTTGAGGTGCACTTTAGCCTCTGAGATGGTTTCTTCTTTCCCGGAGCCCCCAGAGCTTATGTGTGCTCACAACACAATGCAGATGCCACAGCTGTACATCTAACACCATCAACAGCACAGGCAGAAGGGTGAGAATTAAGCAGTTATACTTTATGGGAAGAAGTAGCAATAGTCAGACAATAACTCATCTGTAAGGACAAGACTGATAACAGAAGGAATTAATCCCAAGAGAGGCCATGAGTCACAACTGTTAACTACTGGGACAGAGGGGGGAAGTGCCTGTTTTCAGGCAGAAGAGTTCAGTGCAGGATGGCTATCACAGGAAACCAAGGGGTCAAACTGCTGCTCTGCCCCAAGCCCATTGCCCCCCAGCTGCGACCAGCACCTCGTTGCATCCCCCAAGAGCTGCCCCCACAGGCTCTCCCTCATGAACAGCAGAGACACATGGACCAGCTAAAACCAATGTTATACACTATGAGTGTGTTCACTGAGCCAGCAGGCTGTACAAAACAAGCCACACAAGGAGCCTCTACCCCTTCTCCCCTCCCTCCTGCAGCAACCATACCATGTTTAATTTCTCTTCTTCTAGTTTCTCACAACCGATATTTCCTAATTTACTAAGAGGAGAACCAGAAAGCAAGGACCTCTTACCCTGCCACTACACATCACGACAGACCAGCTGGTGTGTCTGGGACAGGGGTGGCCCCCAGCCCACCTCCCAGGTCGCTCCACCAAGGCAAAGGAATTCCCTGCCAGTTACTGCAGGACTGATGATGGTTATTTTACCTAATGTGGCTACATTTTCCTGAAGCTAACTGGGGAGTTTTCATTGCTCCACTAACGGAGACCTGGAATACATATATGTATGTATCTTGGTAGGACAGAAAGGGACCAAAAATAGCTGCAGGTCAATAATCTTTTATGCTGGCACAGCTGGATGTGGGAGCTGAAGCTCCATGACTTAAATTTAAAGCACAAATTGCACAGTAAAAAAGCTGTTCATACCTATCAGAGGCTTCAATCGTTTCCTTTCCTCTTAATTAGCCTTATATGTTGTAGCAGGAGGAGGAGCCGTGGAGGCAGATGTGGAGAACTGCAAAAACAGCAACAGTTCAGAGAAGCCACGGTTTGCACCAGTTGATGTAGCTCTTAGGTCTTTGAGATCTATGTGGCAGGTCTGTTGGAAAGAGCATTAGTGCTAGCACATGTCAAATTATGCTCTTACCCATAACTGCTACAGAGCTACAACAACCTCATCCATAGCCCCAGGAGCAGACCCCAGGCTGGGGCATTGCCAGGAGTCACTTTTCCAGTGCAGCTTGACCTGGGAATGAGCCCTCCAGGCAGCAATGGCATTTCCTAACCTGATACTCGAGCTCCTCCATGTGGCAAGCAGCAGCCATAATCTTTTCTGTATGTAACAAAGAGCTTCCTTATTTTTCACAGCGTTTTTCCTTTCATTATTCTCCTTACAGAAAATTAAATATTACCAAAGATACTATATTACACTATGGGGCAAGAACGATAAGTTCTGAGCCTAATGAAAGTAGAACAAAGACAGCATTACTCTGATAATTGCTATTAGTCACGAACGGGTACTTTCATAACATGATGTAGTTAATCCTCATGTTCATAAAAAAAAAAAAAAAAAAAACACTGTTCTATGTTGAGTTACAGATCAGCTATTTTAAACAGTCAGCTTTAGACAAAATCATAGATGAATTCAAATGGCCTCTTGATTGAAGCAGTGCCCTTCCTTCGGTGAAATATCTGGTAAAATATATTCTATTATGCTGAAGATTTACAAATTTCTTCTCTGTCAAGCTAGAAGTAACAAGACATAATGCAGGTTTATTCCTTGAAAAATTTATAAAGAGGTTTTTATATTAAACCGCAGCCAAGGGAGAATCTATATGCCTTTTTAAAGGAGTATCTGGAAATTAAAAATGGCATTTGTTTTAAAGAAAAGCCTTACGATTCCAAGCACACCACTACAAGAAAGCTATTACAGACACTTATTTTTCTCAGCCATTCAACTTCTCAAGTTGTTTGGCGTGCTGTAGCATACTCCTCAGTCAGGTGTAATTCTGCGTTGAAGGCCAGGATCACCTGCTCCCATATTGCCCACATGGCAATGCCAGCTTACTTATGCATGACTTAATGGGTTCACACACTTGCTTTATCACGGGCATTGTAAGAAGCAATCATGAAACTGCTCAGCTTTAAGGTCACTTCCTTTTTGATACACATTTCATAAACGAAATTCTTTAATGTGTATACGCCAAATTTGTATATTTCAGGTTGATTGTGGATAAACCTCAGATCTTACATTAAAGAAGGTGCCTTTTCTTATTTCAAACCTTGACTTTTGCTTGGTTTTATTATTTTTTTTCTACCACGTTTGAACAAGAATAATTAGCAAACAGAGGACACATCTGAGCTCTTTCAGTGGTGACCATGCCACAAGAAGGCAAGGAGAGGTGGCAAGAAAAATGAGACCTTCACTGATATATCTGTATGGAACCTGCAAGCAAAATAACTATGTCAGGAGGCAGAAGGGTAGAGGTATCCACCTCCAGAGTCTTGCCTAGAATTGTATGGATAGCCTATTTTCAGAGTTCCTCCTTTGGCCCACGTAGACTTTGTGGAAGTCAAATGTAGTGGCTAGCAGGCAGCAGGGAACAGAAAATGAACTTCCCTTACCTCCTCTCCTGCAAAGAACTTGGAAAAACTTATATTAAAAACAAAAAAAAAAAAACAAACAAACAAAAAACAAACTCTTTTTATTGTTACTATGATTCAGAAGGAGGGGACTCTACCAAAAAGTTTTTCTCTTTCTGAACTTCATGTCTTTGCAATGCAATTGTCCTTTATTCACCAGACTCCTCAGCCTGCAATTGCACAAGCTACAAATAAGTTGGTCATTCAGTTCTGTGGCACCCAGGGAGATGATAAAGTCATGCTCACAGGGATTTCAGTTCTTAGAAAGTTTATTCTAGCCATCACAAACTCATGAGCAATCACACATTCCCCTATAGCCACCTCTAAAGATCCTGCATAATGCTTTCAAACCTGACTGCTGCTGCCCTTGCTTTATCAATTGTTACAGACAGAGGGAGCAAACTACTAATCAGAGGGAAGGGAAAGAGCTCATTTGGTGAAAAAACCTGCTCTAAGAGGAGTAGTCCTACCTACATCATGGGTAGGAAAAGGATGACATGAGACCTATTCATTTAATGACTGATCAGTCTATTTTCTTCAGCATAAGACCCACGTGAGACCGGAGAGACAGGGTGTGTTTCCATCTTCAGGCACTAACAGTGCACTCCTTTTGTCTGATGCATGGGAATGCTCTTGCTTCACTTCCAATAACAACATTAGGCAGGGAATGGAGAAGCAGGGAGATTTAAAAAACAAAGGAAGAAAGGAAGAAAGGAAAAAACAAGGTGGGGGGAAGCATTCACATATCCCTGAGAGCTTGTGTCTTTTAAAACAGTGTCCTTTGAGCTAATTGCCAGGTTAAAGCCATGAGCAAACTAACAAATTCTATGGCATTTGCTGTATGGGAGGAAAAAAAAAAAAAAAAAGAGTGGCATTCCAATAATTGTCTTTTTTATTTATTTTATTTTTTTAAAGTTTATTAAATTGCATTAAAAACCCTATGTTCATGCTCCCAAAAGCCCTGGAGGGGCTCTCAGCTCACCAACTCCTTCTCCTACAAGAATACAAGAATGCCAGTGCCTGTGGTAGGCACCAGCTCACCAAGAATTAAGCTGAGGCCTCTAACTTATTTATATAGACCACAAGCTGCCTAAAAGGAATGAAAAAGCATTTCTTCTCACTACAAACACCAGAATTTGAGCTGATGTTGTTTTGTTTTCAGTGTGGCCATGGCATATTTCCCATATGAATCACTCTGCACAGCCTCTTCTCCTGTCGCACACAGTCCCTCATTCTACATGTGGCCTCAGCATCCCCTCCCTCACACTCTGCTCTGTCCTCAGGTTCTCCCATCAAGCCCAATTTTTACAAGCTCATGTATTAGAGTAGTAATAACAGCTTGTGGAAGTAGTTAACTTAACAGGCAGATTAAGACAGCAACTGGGATCAGGGTTTTTGAAGAGAAGATGAGCTCACATAAGACCAAGGAGAGATGGTGGGAAAAATGTTTTACTTCTGGGAAAACTGAAGGTGTCTAGGGATCAAGACTTAGGAGCAAGACAAAGAGGAACACAGTGGAAATTGAAATTTTAGGAGAATAGAGATTGATATTGAGAATTACCTTAGAAATCATAGACATTATATCCTTGAGAAATCCCATGAATGAATTCCATCCATTACCTGTAAAGACTTATCCCAGCTCTGTAGCTATGATATCCGAGTTCACGTTCCCTTCCTCTCCATATAGCTTCCCAGTGTTTTAAGCTCATTGACATTACAGAGTATCACTCTCCTTTACCATACTGAGTAAAAAGCATGTTTGCTTCACCACCTATCTCCTCGTAGTCAGCAACAACCTAAAGACATCACCCTTAAAACCTGAATGTAGAAGTTAACTTTTTTCCCCCACTGTTTGCAGGGAAGGTGGGAGGAGATAACATAATTAACTGCACCAATGCCTAGGAGATCATTTTTATTCCAATTTATCTAAAGAACGCATGGGGTTCTAATCTTGATTTGAGGAATTCAAATTTAACCAATCGTCTGGATTAGTCCAACTGTCATATATTTCTCATTCCTATTACAAGATCACACTCCAATTCTCAGCCCCCAATGGCACTCTCCTTCCTTCCCCTTTAAAAAAAATAAAAATAAGAATTGCCATTACCCTTCTCCAGGTTTGTCTATGAAAGTCAAGGGATTTACACCCCTTGAAAATCGTAATACAGCAATAGATCATGCACCAAATTTAGCTTATAAACCTATTCACCGTAACAATGGAATGAAAATTAATGGCCAGATCCTCAGCTGCAACCATCAGCTTAGGTCCATTAAAACCCACCCTGCGGCCTGACCCCTGAGCACTGACCGAACTCGGTGCTGGCTGACACAGTTTCCATCGGCTTTGTGGCAAGCAGAAAAGAGCTGGAGTGTGAAAAAACCTCAGCCATGCCTCCTCCTACCCTGGCCAGGCTGCGCCTCTGAGCTGGTGCTCAGGCTGCTCGGCTGCCTGCCCGCCCACAGGGTTCCTCCACGTCACCACTTTGCAGCCTGCTGGGATGACTTTGAAGGTTTTGGAGGTTTTTGAAAAGCATCATCCCTGCCCACAGTTGTATACACAGCCAAAATTTTGGATTGAAGTTAAAATTCTGGGCAAGGAAACTTTGGGAAGGATGAGTGTCATTCTTACTCCATACTAGAATTCGTAATTTATTTATTATTATTATTATTATTATTATTATTAAAGTTTTCAACCAAACAGTAGGATGAGGAGGAGTGTAAGTATGAGTTAAGGCTCTCAGAAAAAGCCCAGCATAATTAAAGGAAAAAAAGACCAATGTCTCAGTCCTGAAGCAGACAAATTGGAAACTTTCCGTTTCACTCTTGAAGAAGTCAATTCTCTCTGCCCAGAGTGTTTTTGTGGAAACACTGAAGTCCAAAGACATAGAATCATACAGTCACTAAGGTTGGAAAAGACCTCCAAGGTCATCTTGTCCAACCATCCCCTACCACCAATAACCACCCAACCACGTTCCTAAGACATGTCTCTATGTATGATACAAAATCTTGTAAAAGTTCATTTAATAAATAATCTTCAGTGTCTTTGGGGTATTTCAAATGAAGAAATTATGCTGTTTAAAGTAACAATTGGATATTTAGCGTATTACTGATCTTTTGGTACAAAACTAGCTTCTTCTGTGTTCTCTCTATGCAAGTTCTGCATTTTACATTTCCATAAGTAGGCTTGTATCCACCATGCAGTAATTTCAATCTTTCTACTAGTTTTCTTAACATTCTACTTTGGGTGTAATTTTGAGCCTAATTCCAAGGAAGTAGGGAAGAAGGAATTTTTTATTTTTTTTTTTAAATTGAACATTTCAAGCTTCCTGAAAAAAAAAAATCCTCAATTCAAAGTTTTACTTTATATACCTTCAATTTCCCAACAGTCCCATTTCTCAATCAGAATTTGAATAATCTTTACAATTTGTATTCCCCAAAACTCAAATTTAATGAGTTAGTAGGTATAGAAAGAGAAATAACAGCTGCAGCTTATCCCGCTGTGCTATTCAGTAATGACAATGTTATACCACATTAGCAATTGTGACATTAATAAAAAGAAGCCCATAGGATTAGCCAGAGACAGCTGACTTTAGTCAAATGTAGGTCATGCTTTGTTTGCTCAGAGCTGGGTAATAAATTTCCAGGTAAGTGCTCTCATGTGTCATACATATATGCCAGGAGCATAATTTCAGCTATACTAAATGATCCACATTCTTAAATTTCTGTAAGCCGTTTTTGAATTATTGTTAAGCATTTAATTCCACAGCAGCATCTTACAGGCTACTTAAAGTTATTAACTCATATGACATTATGGCATGTTTTCTTTCTAGTGGCAGTTAATAGCATCTTGATCTGGTTTCCCTTTCACCTTAAGGTATCTGCAACTCTGAATTGTGAGTATTTAACAAAAGATACTTAGCAAGGAATCAAACCCACTACATTTTGCAGCTCTAGCTAAAGGGGAAAACAGTATTTGGAATCAATCCAAGCAGCAGCAAGATATCTTCCACCACAGAAGGGAGGCTTTAAAAAAAAAATTTAAAGGAAATAAAGGCATAGCCTTCAATTAATAGTACAAAAGATCCTATCTCAATCTCTGCTACTTTGGCAAGCCCTCAAAATTTGGATTGAAAGCAGACCTTTAAACATATTCATATTTAATCTCAGCACAAGATGTGCATATTGTACACTGAAACCTTAAAGGCCAAATTCTATGTTCAGGAACACCCTGGCAGGCTTCAGTGGGAAAGGGTGAGTGTAATACAGCAGAAGTTGACCTTGAGGTTGTAATCTAACTTTCACTGTTTTTTTTTTTTTATAATATTATAGTAATAATTAGAGGTGCCAAACAAGATGAGGGCCTTTCTGTACACGGCACCTTCTGGACAGGCAGAACAGAAAGGGGAACCCTAGTTATGAAGAGCTCAAAATCACAGTGAGACAGACAGAAAAATGCCTGATTATCACCTTTTTACAGACGGGGGACTGAACCAGAGAAAGGCTAACTGCCAGATCCAGATGGCTTTAATTCCACCTAAGTCTCTCGCCCAGTAGTTGCTATGGCTTTAGGCGGCTACTCATCCTGCCCAGTATTTTCAGTCCTTGTTCTATTGGGGCACCAAGCTCCCTCCTCACAGCCTGGTGTCACGGGGACTGGCTGAAGCATCCCCATGCACCCTACTGCAAGTCCCACCTATGGACCCCATGGCTGTACCTCATTATGTGGACCAAGGTAGCACCTTCCTCATCCTATTTACAGCTAATTAGTCTGATCATCTCTCAGCAACAGAAGTCAATTTCTTGACTCCCTTCTATTTTTACACATGCCTTGGCTAAAATGTATTTACACATTAGCAAAGTCTTTGGGGACTTCTGAGGCATGTCAAGTGGAAGAGGTGACATACCTATAATTTCAGTTGATTTTTTTTTGGTTGGTTGGTTGGTTTAATGGCAAATATTCTTGAAATATAAATTAGAAACATGCAAGTAGCTTTTCCCTTAGTAATTAATATAGCTTGAGGGTTATTTTCTGTTGGCTTTGTTGTTGTGGGTTTTTGGTGTGGGTGTTTTTTTTGTTGTTTTTTGTTTGTTTGTTTGTTTTTAAGGAACTGAAGTAACATGGCTTTGCAGCCTTTCAGTACAATTCATCAAGTAACAGTTTCCTTAAAGCAACGATGTTTACTGGTCTCTTTCTTGAAGGCTGCAGTTGTATCTTTATTACCCTTCATTGTTATCAGTGAAGCAAAATGCCATAGCTACCTTTGAGGCAAAAGAAATTCCCATTGTGAAGGCAACGATTTCCAGCAGATCCTGAACAGCTTTGTGCTTGACTTCAAGGAAGTAAAGGCAGTCAGCATTCAATTATAAGTCTGCATATTACAACATAATTGAAATATGGGCCGTTCAAGGTAACTCCTGCTCAAAAATAATTCCCCAACACACACCAAATAGCCAGGAACACAAAATACACCCTGGAAAACTAATAGGTAGGAGCAAATTCGTCTTAGGGTCAGAAACGTGCAACTCTGATAAATATTGCATGCATGTATAATCCCAGGGATGAACTGGCCAGCCTGCCTCTTTCTGATGATTTCTACCTGCTTCGTGGAGGTGGGGGAGAAATTCTTGGCCCCTTGTATTTGTAGGCACTGAAGCTGATGAATTTCTCGCATGCACACATGCAAAAACATACACAAACCACACACAGAAACATCCTCTTACAGAAAATGGTCTTTGCAAATTGAAAGCATGTAAAGAGAATAGCTTGGCTTAAATTGTGTATATTTTTCTTCAAAATACAAAGAAAGAATTTCAGTGGGAAAACGAATAAACAATGTATTTAAATAACAGGAGTTCCCCCCCCCGCCCCCGCCCCCTCTCTTTTTTCTCCTTTTCTTGTTCCGCTTTGGGAAAGAGAAAAAACAAAGAAGACCTTTGCGTGGGGAGGGGATCAATCCCTTCACTGACTGTCTCCCTGCCTGCACAGGCTGATGCGCCTTTGTTCCCAGCCCCGCTCCCCAGCCTTCCAGCTGAGCTGGTGCCTCAGAGGATGCCTCCTGGCCACCTCCCACTCAGCACAACCCAGGAAGGCAGCTCCCTGCCCACCCCGTTGTTACCAGGGCCCAAAACCCCTCTTCCCACAGGACACAGTGCCAGCAGAAGCAGGACTTTCCAAAACATCCTCTTCCCTTCCCTTCCCACTAGAAGAATGACAAAGCAAGCATTTCGTTATTATTTCAGGGCATTTTTTTTCTCCCTATTACAGCCCATTCACAGTGCAGAAGCACTGCCAGGGTGGCAGGCGAGAGATGAGCCTTCATCACCTAATGATTTGCACAGGCAACTTTTGTTTTGGATAAAAGCTTGAGGCATATGACAGCAGCAATGCCAAGGATAAAAAGGCAAGCTGCATGGGCAAGAGTGTGGAGCTCACCAGACAGATCTATGGGGTTGCAGGGACCATTCAACACAGAGGAAGCTGGATATAGGGCCAAGTCTTGCACTGCCCCTGCCACAGCTGGTGGCAGCCCCAAGCCACCCATCTCTGTAGCACAGCCTGAGCCACGCTGGCCTCAGCGAAGTCCTCTCATAGCTAGGCACTTGCTACAAAACTCATTTTCAACCCTGCTCTCCTGTCTGCACTGCCTGGTCTGAGCTCTGTCATTTACACACTGCCATAGGAGGCCATGGGGCTGAGGTGTGCTGCTGCAGCCAGGGACCACCCCAGTGTGCCCATCAGTTGTGTGCACTCACTCCCCAGACCTCCTCCCATGTATCATGTAATTACACCTTTTATTTTTTTTTTTCTCCTCAAGCCTGAAATGAAGTCCTATCTAGCACCATTGTACATCTGAAGACACCCCAACAGAACAGCCCACTCAGAGACCCCAACAGAAATGATGGTCAGCAGGGCCAACCTCTCTGTAAGTATACCCAAAAGTGTATTAAACAGCCCGGGAAAGGCACAGAGAGGCATATATATATAAAATAAAATATATTCAGCCTCCCACACCACTGCTTGGCTTGTACACACTGAAAGGTCACAGACTAGAGGTGCAGTACAACAGCTCGCCTTCTGCATCTGCTTAAGGTGCATAGCCCCTACTTCTCATCTAAAATCAAAAGCAGGCACAGAAGTTAATATAAATACCATCAGAACCTTTCTAGGAAGTGCATTCATAATTGCACAGATGAACAGTAGGATTTTGCATTCAAAAGAATAGAGAAAAAAAAAAAGCAGGAATTCCTAGTAAGTGTTTCAGCCCTGACGCTCAGGCAGCTTGGGAATCCTTCCTGAATTTGTGATACACACTTTGTCACTTATGTTCAAAGCTCTACAAATAGTGAGAATAAGAAGAGCAGACAGACAGAAACAGCAGGTAAAATCATTCTCAAGCTATAAACCAAATACCATCTGTAAAATATCTTTTACACAAGTGAGAAGAAATAAAATAGCAATTTATTCAATAGTTATGAGAATAGGATCTCTATCAACCACACATTTGGTCAATTCCAAGCAGTCAAACGCCATAAGCTCTCCCCTCCTTTTCTCAAAATCATGAGCAATCTTCAGAAATGACTGAAGATAGTATAAGCAGTCACATTTCCAGATGAATAGATCACCATGCTACTTTAAAAACACTCAACATCACAAGAAAAACAAAAACCTGGTGAAGGGAAATCAGAAACCAAGGTTCATGTGGCAAGGAAAAAAAAAATCCGTATAAATATAGGACCACTCTAGAGACTTCATTGTTGGGACTTGCTCGGTTGTGAGCCATCCAGCCAAAAGAAAAATTATCTCATTGGAGAAAGCAACGTTAATGTGCAACTACACACCAGACTCATGCACATCCAAGTGGAGTTTTGATGGTGCAATACATTTAATTGGTGATTAAATTATCACTATTATTGCTATATGAAAAAACATACAGCTAAAGGAAACAATTTCTAAGATAAATCCATAAAGCCTACACCAACAATCAGAGGCAAATAGGATCCCCCAAAGCTCACTACAAGAAGGGAAATTTGAGGAAGAGGTGGAGAATAAGTGATTATACCAAATAATACACTTCAGGTATATTAGCAGCTAGGGCCTGTCCCACCATCCCCTCCAGGAACTAGGAGCACCTCCATGGAGACAGGGACAGGCCAGGCCAGGATGCGGGTCTGGTTTGATGAGACCCATGGCCTGGCAGGGCCTTGAGGGTCTGGAGCCAGGCCCTGCTGCAGCCTCCCAGGCGCAGGGTGTGACAGGCCTGGTGCTGACATGGAGGCTGGGGCAGCATGGGGGAAAGCCTGTGTTGGACATAAAAAGCAGAAACACTCGAAGCAATTCCTAGACAAGAATCACAGAGTCAGTTTAGGAGTGAGTAAGAGTAAGACTAAATTTTAGGCTTCAGGAAAAATAATTATAATAAACACCTGCTCTCAGTCAGATACCAACTGACACACTCAGAAACTAGAGAATAAGAAATAAACCTGATTGTTATCTTTGCTGTCTGTCCAAATCCCATTTGTAAAATAGTACATGCATACACATACACAAGTTTTAGGGGGTTGCTGGAGAAAATGAGAAACATACCAACTTCCCTGCATAGAAAAGAAGAGAAAGGATGATATTAATCCTGTGAATATCTAGGACCCTTTATTGTAAGGAAGAAAATATAATGAAAGAAAATGTCTCTGTTCACCATCACAAGTCACACAGTCTCTCTCCACTTTGCCCACTGCTTGACCACCTTTGCCACACCTCACCAATACAAATGCTATCCATACACACACATTGTGGAAAAGAGAAGAAAAGATGTTGCTTTGAGGTAGGTGTTCTTTTAGGATTGTCAGGTGAGGCCCAATACCAGGTCTGGCTGACACCATTCCCAGTCCTTGGTGGTTGAAGGTACTCAGAATTTCATTGTGGATTCCCACTGAGAACAAGCAGAGTGCCAAAGCCCAGCCAGAGTCACTCTTAGGGATAAAGCCAGTAAGAACTAAAAAAGGATGGAAAACTGTTTTGTAGAAACCAGGCAAACTACTGCAGACTGACTTCTAGGGATTTGTCAGAGTGCTGGACAATGGCTGGACGTTTGTTGGCCCACTGGAAGAATGGAGCAAACATCTTCAAGATTTGTAAGCACAAACTGTTTCTGCAATTAAAGTGACTGTCCCTTTACCCCAGTGTTTCAAGAATTTGTGTAGCCTTCCTAAAATTTGTCTGAAGTGGTGACTAAATTCTCTTCGAAAGCTCCTAGCGACCTAAATATAATTATATGTCTTGGGGGTCAATTTGGACACCAGTTCTTGTTTGGCAATACCTGGTATCGTTTCCAGTTTAGCAAAGACCTTGAAAGCCAAAGCCATATGCAGAAGTGAAAATTCATCCTCTCAGGAGCACCTCAGCAACAATTTACACAACTATTTCTTATGAAAATTACCACACAAAATGCAACTCAGAGAGACTTCTTGATCATTAAAATCTGATATACAGTGACTGTAATTGGTTAAGTCAGGTACAAAGTCATTGGAAAATGCTGAGAGAGGGGAAAACTCACATTTCTCAGCTCAGACACACACAGCTATTTATTAGACCTTCAGTATAAACCAGAATTGCTGCTGTAGGATGGCTCTGAATACGTGCCGTTGTGCTGTTAGCCTGCAACACCAACTCATCCAGCACATTGCCTGGAACAGCTTCTGCATAATGTGTCACCACAGCTGCTGCAGTATATTTGGCTTAAAGTTCCACCTCTTGGGAAGCCCATGCCAAACTATTTATAATAATGGGCTGCAATTTATGGGAAATTACTTTGCACCCTTTATACATGAGAAAGATTCAACATACCAGTCCGCTCATTAATGCATCATTAGTTTAAAGAGATCCTTCATAAAGCAATAATATGGCTACTTTGCTTCTCTATGGGGTCTTTCTGGAAAGAACGTCAAATGGTTTCCAAACATAACCAAACATTTTCAACCTCCATAATCATTGTAGAGGACGGAGAATGATGAGTACGTCTGTAGCTACTATATACTATATACTTCACAGTACTGAAAGAAAAAAAAAAAAGAAAAAAAAAAGGAAGCATTTACAAGTCAAAAGACTGTGAGATCCTGCCAGGACCCTCTGTCCTGGGCTTTGCTTTATGTTACTCCTAGAAAGACGGAGAAAGGCATGTCACAGGCAGAGCTATAGTGCAGGGTCAGGAGGGAAAGCTCATCCTCTCAGGGTGATTGAGTTCAACCCCGTAAAAGCTGAGTGAGATTCTCTATGTTATGTGTGGGTTGTGCAGCTAAGGTTTTCACCTGCATAATTGATGGATGGCTTGAAGAATATTTCAAGAAAGTTGCAACTAAGTCTCAAAAAGAACCACAGTCTCAGGTCTACAAAGCACTTAAGCAAGAGATGAACTTCTAGTATGCCAGTAATTGAAAACAATGCAACATAACCTGTTTTGCCAAGTCAGAGCTTACAGTAGGAATTTGTTGTTTCATTTAATATCTGGCTGGGGACATTGAGGGCTGGCACACAGGGATATACAATTCTTCCATGAAATTTGCTGTTCAGTATTTTAGCTACCTGAAAGCGGACAGATTTAGAATCTGTCTCTGGCATACAAACTGTTCTCAGACAGAGGTCATCCCCAGCCTCACAGTTTTGACTGCAGATGTGGTTTGAGTGTTACCAATTTTCCTGAAAGCTTAGAATAAATTGCTCTCTGCACTGCCCATCTCTTTTAGCTTTTTCCTCCAAGGAATTGTGGGGGCTTCCTTTCTGGAAGGAAACAAGTAAGGACTACAGCAAATCTCCAGTCTTCTCCCCAGAGGTGGTCCTATTACTTGTATTGCTCATTTTTTGTTAATCATAATGTGGAATATAATGTGTAGACCACCAACCAAATAACCTAGTTTCTGTGAACCAGACACTCCTGCCAAGCAAAGTCACAGCTATCTAATTCAAATCACATCTTCTCAGAGACTGCTCGTGACCTAGAGAATACATTGGTTCATCTTTTTCACAAACTGACAGTAATAACTAAAGCTGAACACATGGTCATCTTTCCCGTTCATAGTAAATTTCCTATGGAATTTCTCTAGCCCACATATCTAAATTGCTTATTGTTCCTTCATCTAGAAGAACTTGAGTTCTCTCTTTCTGAACCCAGAATAATGACATTTAGATCCTTAATATCCTTGGCACTTTCTGGAAAGAGATAAACAATCATACATGCTTTGTTCCTGTGGTGTATTTCATTTACTGGCAGACAAAAAAGCAAGAAAAAAAATAAAAGAAAAAGAAAAAAATACCCCAAAACATACCTTCACAATAGTTTGTCTCTTCAATTCACCCTAAATGAAATGATTAATCTAGTACATAAGCTGAAGGTTTGAGGAGGAGACTTGGGCCATCTGTAAAGATCACCACAAATCCGCTGCAAGCCTGCATTTTGACAACATGCATGTCCCTGACAGCTTAGATAATTGAACACTCTGCATACAGGCATCTTCCCTAGGGGGTACACTGCAGAAAGGAAAAATACAACCCCAGACTGTAAACCCTGCCAAGTACAAAGTACTCCGCTCATCCATTACCCCACCTTGTTCAATTCCCTACCTCCTCCTCACAGGCAGAGCAGAGTGAGAAATCCTGGGAGGAATATTAAAAACCACAGCTTAAGTCTGAGTCATTATCCAAGGGTTTCTTTGGCTAAATAGGTTGTTGGGTAATGTTTTTGCATATAACGTTGATCCTGGCCAACAAACATGTGACACATTCCCTGTGACCACCACGGACCACAGGACGCTCACACAGCAATATGATAAAGACAATCAGAAATCTGATCTTCTGTGTAGTAAAGTCTCCAAATAAGCACAAACTCCCAATAGTAGAATGCGGATTAAAGGATTATACTTGCAATACAAAAATGCAGGTAGTTTTTCCAGTTAGCCAGCTTTCCTGCAAGTAGTAAGTCACATTTTCTTTTTTTAAACTGTCCATAAGTGATCATCAGACCCCAACTCAGTAAGGTTTATAAAGCATGTGTTAAGTTCCATTTATTTTACTGGAAGCAATACCATGCTTTCAGTTAACAATATTGCCAAATGCAGGTATTCAAACAAATCTTGAGCTAAGCACTACATTTCAAAATAATAAGCCAGCATTTTCTTTAAGATATTATTTTTCCTTGGACTTATATTTTCAAGGCGTAGTCTAGAACCACAAGAACTACAAAATTGGGTTTTAATTTAAAGCTGAGCATTTGAATTTCAGTTCCCACAGCTAAAGCCTTAAGATCAACACAAAACATATGAGCATTGGCAATACTGAGTTAGATAGGCACATGCTTAAGTGATTTGTTTTGTTCCCTTCTTGAAGGGAAGGGGTCTGGGGGAGAGGAGGGTCAGAACTTTAACCTCCAACCCTTTCACCTTTGAATCCTTACTCAAAAGCTTCCTGGAAGGGAAAAGGACTTTGCAGCATGTCTGGAAGTTTAACAAATCCAGGCTCTGGTTAATCAAATAGAGAAGCCCCAGGGCTGTACTAATTCCTATACCCAATGAGGCCCCTCAGAATAGAAGGAAACTATGAGCATAATAGGTAGTAGAGCTGCTTGAGTTCATTTACATGACATATCCCTGGCTCTTAAGCTATTCTAATGCTTCTGACTGAATACGCAAAAGGAGGTTTCCCCACCCAAAACACTGATCTGGTCCACTCAGGGCACGGCTGACTACTGTGACCTTCAGATTTCACGCACTACAAAGTGCAGTATCTATTATGGTGTGAGTAAGGCTCCAGGAAATTCTCTTTTGAGGAAACTAGGATTATATTTATGAAGTGCACCAGAGACAGATGTCTATACCAGATCTGACACTGTACAAAGACAGATATTCAGCAAGGCAACATACAAACTAGAAAAAAGCTAAACTACTGATTATGGAAGAATGGATACTCTCCAATGTTTTCTTGCAGTCAAGTTTTCTTCCTGCTCTATCAAAGACAAGCTTTTATATTATTTCTTACCAAACTGAGTTATAAGTAGCCAGCCACCATGCTTTACATCAAGATCTTTTTGGTGGCTGAGAGAGTTGAATGCAAGGCATCCAGAATTTAGAAAGCAATTTAAGGATCAAATGATTCAGTGTAATGTTTCTGCAACCTGTAATTTAAAGGGCTAAAAGTCTTTCTGCAGCCACCAATACTTTCAGGGTCATGAGTTTATTTTTACTCTGTTATTTCACTTGGTAAATGGGCTGTAGGCGTTTAAGGGGATGGCCAGTCCTAAAGCAGGAACTCAGCCTTCAAAAACCGTTCATTCTGCATAGTGCTTTGGTTTGCAGAATAAAGAGGAGGAAGCATAACTCAGTTTTGACTATTGCCAATTTCACATATGTAAAAAAGAAATTTCTCTAATTACTAACAGGCAATCTGCACTAGTGAGTGTAGTGACGTTAAAAAAAAGGAAAAAAAAAAGACATGATTAAGTTTCATAGACTTTGCAACAGAGATGAAGTTTCAAGTCTGCAATTTTCTGTAATTTTATTTATCTAAAACAGATCTTTTCTTACCTCATAATAAAGAAAATAAAAATAAACTAACTTGTTTACTTGTCTTCAGAAATTCAAGTAGCCTGAATTCAGGAACTGAACTGAGGAAAATGAAGAGCTGATTGGACTAATTATTGCAGGATGGTTTAGTTACATATTATACTATCTACATGGATTATTTTCTTATATTTTAGTAAATAGCTCACTAGTCTGTCTTGACTGCCTTTACTGTCTCTTAGTCACAGATCTGTTGTATATTTTCAGTTAATATTTTTTCAGCCCATTGTTTATTATAAGTACTTAGGATTTGGTAACTGTAATAGGTAGTCAGCCATATGATATAAATATCTGGAAAAAGAACTGTAGCAGTACAATAATGAAAAAGTACTTCAGAATTAATTTTAGACAATATTTTTATGCACTTAAAAATCTTTCTGCCATACCTAATGAAGTTTTTTCATTAATATTCTGGAATATAATGAACCCTAAACAAAACAAACCAGATCCATGTTTTAGTTTGGTAAGAAGAAGAAAATGAAACTGAGTGAAGAAAAAGGCTACTTACAAAAATAATTCACTTCAAAACACAAGCATACAGAAATTTTATTCACAGGAACAGAGGCTGCGTAGCTCAGAGTTTGGCAAAAATAAGGGATGACATCATTAAGTTGTTAGCTCAACTTCAACCCACATTATAGACACTGAAATTTATTGTAGGCTGTGGCTGCTTGATCAACGTAAGTATGCAAAGCAGCCTTTTGGTTTTATACCTGTTCCTAGGTGTTGAAAACTTGCATGAAAATCACTATGATAGCTATTATTAATTGCTCAATTGCTACTTGTGCAAAAGGAATTACACTGTTTGTGAGCCATCCCTCACAAGGGTTAAATTTTAACAGCATTTCCCCAAAGTCATATAGTATGTTATCATAATTTATAATTTAATAACATAAAATTTTAAAAATAAAAAAGGTATCATAGAGCAATTAGAGGTGAGGGAGGGGAGAAGGTAAACCTTATAAAAATGAAGTATTTTTTACCTCAATCTCAGCTCTGTCAGAATTCAAACATTTCAAAATCTTCCCAACACCTTTTTTTTTTTCATGCTGGTCTGGAAGACCCAAGTGCTAGAACATGTAACTCATAAATTTCTCTAACATCATTAATTCTAATTTCCCCACATCTAAATTAGAACTTTCTGGATGGCTCTGCTTTTTAGAGCAAAAGTTGCTTAGTTGAATTTCTTGCAACACAGAGATATTTAGTCATTTGGATGACAGATTAATTCAGACAACAGTCCTGGACTGTAGGACACGTAGCCACATGGAACACCGCCAGATTTATCACTTTACCTAGATCCCTTCCAACATTACCGTATGTGCATAAAGTCCTAAAAATATACACAAAGAAACAAAGTTCTGGAAAGGGATCTAGATACCTTAAGAATACTCTGTTGATACTTATTAATTAGAATATCATTTTATTACATTAAGTTCAGGGGGAAAGCATTGTTTTAATATTTATACATCATCAGCATGACAATAAACATATCTTCACCTTACAAAATACTGTATTTGGAAACCCACAGAAACAATAAAGCATATACTCTGTGTAAAAGGGGAAATGTAGGAGGACTAACTATATGCCATTACCTCCACCCAGTCATTCCAGTAAGAAATATCAACAATAATATCTAAGTTTCTTAAATAATTGCACAGAACAAATTAGCTCACCCAACTTTTCTATTGTACACCTTGGAAATTATAACAGATTTTTTTTTTCTTCTGCAGCCAGTAACATAGCATCTATAGCTACCAGGGCTGTGAGTTGACTTTAGCCAGCAGCTGAACTGGTTCTCAGCCATTTCTCACCTGAGGAGGTTAACGTGTCACACCCGGCAATTATCACATTTCCTGGCGTGGGCTGCCCTGTGCTTAAATAATAACATGATAGTGCATGCACACACTTTTGTATGCAAACAGCAAATTTACACTTGCATCCCAAATGATTTATTTTGGATTAAGGGGAAACAAGACTAGAAGGAGGGAAATAGTAAACCCTTTTGTGTCAACTTTGTAACATACAGCATCAAACCCTCTTTCACAAAATGGCACCTACTGGCAGTAAACTACCTGAAATGTAAAGATCTGATATACAGAACACAAACAAAACATGCTAGTTTTATTTACACACTAGTCATATCTTCATCCCTTGATACCAAGCAAAATTTGAGAGCGTTGTTACTTCTTTAAAATACGCCACGGCCATTCACCCCTGTTGTGCCCACGCGTTGTTATGCCCAAAGCAAGCCAGTATACAGAGCTCTAACTGCAGCATCCGTGGGTGGCTGCAGGTCCTGACTATTTCATGAATGACAGCTGAAAATACTTCCTTATTTGCTAGCAGTGTACAGCTGGAGCAAGGGAAAGAGCAAGGCTCAGTATGAATTGCAAATAAATCTCACTGATAGCTTGAGGTCTTCTTTTGGCTTAAAAAGTGCATATGCATGCACACATACAGAGTCACATATTAATAAAGCCAGGAAAGGCCAGAATAATCATTTATTTTGACCTTCAATTAACTTCAGTGAAAAAATAGCAAAACAATTTCAGTTTACACAGAAGGCCAAGTTCTCAAAGAAGCAAAGCACTCGTAAGACAGGGCGCTCCTTTAACATATCTACAAAAGGCTTACCTACAAATAATTGTCATTCTCTTACTTTGCCTTACTGTTCTCAGACATTAATTACTTTGATTTCATTGGGATCAGGCTGTGATACTCTTGCCACAAAGAGTGTCACTTGAGTGGTGTGGTGAAACTGGAGCTCAGCCTGCCAGCCTTCATCCCACCTTCAGGCGAATAAGGGGAGGATAAAACCAAATTCTCTACTTACCAAAATAAACAAATATATATACATATATAAACAAAACTAAAAGGGGAATGAGAATTGGCTGTGAAATCCCTTGATTTTTGTTTATTTTATTTTTATTTTCAAGGAAAAACTGAGATAAATCTGTTTGTGTTTACCCTTTGAAGTTTGTGGAGAAATTATATGTGCCCTAGACTCCAGCTTCTCACCTTGGTGGGAAATGACTGGGGTCAGGAAGGGGAAAGGAATGAGTTGTGGTAAATATTTGGCAGAGGAGGAGGTGTATTTTTTTTTTTAAGGAGGGGAAGTTAGGGCCTATTTCATTTTTTCCACATCTCACTAAAACATAAAAAAAAATAATTAAAAAAAAATCACACAAATCAAACAATTTGGGATGTATGTCTTTCCCAGTGGGAAACTGGGAAATAGCAGCAAGCAAATCATAAGCTATAGAGACATGAGTTGACGGTTTGGTAAACTCATTTCTCTTTTGGAGGGGGCTATGTTTCCTAGATATATTGCTGTTAGCCTTTTCCATAGCTTTGCTGAGCTGGTAACAGCCAGCAGCCTGTTTCCCCCTCTCCCCCAGCTCCCACTAGAGGCTTCAGCCAGCTATCTTGAATAATATAATTTAAAACAGAAAATGTCTATTCTCATAAAACTTTACGAGAACAAAATTACACATTATTGAGCTACTTTATCAGAAAACATATTTTAAAATAAAGAACAGCTTTTTTATATTGTTAGGAGCATATTAAATGCGTTATTTTTAATATGCTAGCCAATTTGTACAGAGACTAGGAGTGTCTTCTCATGCTTCCGAGGTCTACACTGAATCCAGGAATGTGTTGTAAAAGTGGGTGAATACATTAACTTTCAAATGCTACACAGAATAATAATTTAGAGAAACACTTATACATTATAATTATGTGCTATTTAGAGTCCTTAGCTAGGTAGACAGTCACAGTGAGGAGCTATAGATAGTACTGTTATTTTCAGTGTAAGATCCTTATCTCATTCAGCTTCTATCTGATATGATTTTGATAATCTCTAAGAAACCTAATTGGTTGGAGGTTTTTATATCCTATTTCTCTCTCAAAGTTTTATGTTTTGTTACTAAGATGATATTTACTATTCAAGAGATCCATAAACTTCCCAGATCAAATTAATCAGCTGAGCAGCTTCTGGAATTTTAAATATGGTCCCTATGGCAATAAATATGTTTCACTGCTGATTTTGATTTACAAGAAATAAAGTAGATACTTATTTCATTTTACAAATTGATCATGACAGCCAAACTCTACAACATGGCATTTTGGCTCTGTCCTGTGGCTCTTGTGAATGAAAAACATATCACATACGATGTACCTTCTAAGAAGTTAATGTCTTTGCTATATAATGTTGTGTTGAACTATAATGGTGTGCAGACTAAGGCACAAAATGGTCTGGATTAAATATCTGGGAAATTAAATCCCTTTGGATGACTGTCAGGACAAGTCTGCCTCCATTATCCCAAGACACAGGCTGGCACATTATAATTTTTATACATAGTTAAATACCCAGACGCTGATTTCATTAATCATTCAGTTATGGCTGGAAATATATCATGTGGAGGGTATTCCCGGTCTCTACATGAAATGCTATTTACTAAAATACTGTAGATGTATTGCATAATATAAATGTCTGGTATTTAAACAATAATAATTGTATGTGAATCAAAGGTGTTTTTTCCCTTCAGTTCCCCTTTAATCTGCACGTTTTCAATCTGCAATTCCTACTCCTTCAATAGAATTACAGAGGCTTTCTTAGCTGAAATTAGAACAACAACAACAACAACAAAAAAAGGTTTTATTGTTGAGCACTTCACACCACTTTTCAATCACAAAGGCCTCCAGAAGTGCGGTGTTGTCTCCATCACATGCCAAAGAACCAGTCCGTTTTTTTTTTACAGCCAAAATGGAAATAAATACCCATTATCTGCAGAATAAGCTGGATCCAGTTCCAAAAGATGATGCCAAAGAATTAGATCCTCCCGTCTGGCAAAATGGATCAATTTTCACAATACTGAAGAATCTGCCTCTCTCAAGCCAAGACCATGGTCTCATGCAACTCTTCTTTATGTAGACTAAGCAGACACAAAAGTGGTCTACTCAGCAATGTTCACTCTTCATTCAGCATAAAAATGAGCTCTGAAATTTGTCAGTTGTGTCATAAAAAGTCATATATTTATAACATAAACTGTGATTCATCCCCAGTTTCTTTCTCCTTCTTAGCTGTGTCCATGCTGGGCTTACTGGAATATATATGCTCTTCCACTCTTCCGAGACACATTGCAAGGGGTTAAAAAGTATTCTGAAGTCCTGTGTAAGCACCATACCAATATGCATAGCTGTCACGTGTGACTATCATGGCATTCTAATACTTTCCATTACTAGCAGATGAAATAACTTGTACATTATTCCATGCAAAACTTTAAAAAACAGGCTCATCTTCATATGCATTTTTTAAAGAAAAAAAAAAAAAGTAGATGCAAGTCTACATTACAAAATTAAGTCATCTTAGATATAAATTCTTTATGGGTACAATCAGGTCCTTCAATGTTGAAATGGAATGGGGAAATATGAACAGATAATTAGCATCATCTGGCAGCACTATTCTGTGAGATCACTTTCCAGATAGCCAAACTAACACGCAGAGTTGGGAAGAAATATTGTACTTCTACTAGATCTAAGTCTGGGGGTAAGTTATTTTATTGTTTTTAAACTGTTTCATGTAAAGGAAATAATCATTGTACTTGGATCTGTACTTTGAGTAGGGTGAATTCTTGTGATTTTCAGGAAACTAGATCCTGGAGCTGTGATAAATCGCAATCTGAGAAAAAATCCTTATTTTTGAAAATTAGATCTACATTATACTCACTGTTTTCCCAATTTGCATCTGCCATTGTAAAGCAGATTGAAGCAGTCCTACAAACTGGGTGAAGAAACAGCTACACTTGGAATCATTACATGCAGACACGGAGCTACAGTTTAAGGTGTATCTGAAAATCAAGCCTTACTACACAGGAGCTCAAGCTGTTGATTATTTGCTAATTCCCACAGAGATTCTCCCACTCCTCTTTCCTTGATGTTCAGTCTTCTTGTTCAAGGGGAATCAGTGACCCATAAAAATAAATAACATATTGCAGCCAAATTCTACTTAAACAATGGCAGTATTCAGGAAAGTATAGCAAACAGGATTTGGCTGTAGCTGTGAGTGCAATATTGATCCTGGATTGTGCATATCTTAACAGGGTAAGGCTTTTGTATGCAGTCATTGAAGAGAGCTCAGACAGAGCAATGAGGTATGAAAATGTGTTATGTGCTATCATTGGATGTACACAGTAATAGCTTTCTCCCTTCACCCCCTCTGTTTCTTTTTCCAGTTTACTGGATGTCCTCCCAGCAGTATGTGTTTTTTGTTGTTGTTGTTGTTTTTCATCCGGTCATCTCCAACTCCTTTTGAACATTTCCTGCTGTAATCATTTAGCCCATTTAATTGTTTCCTGATTTTCTTCTGATCCCTTCTCTTATTCTCTTCTTTTTTAAATCCTGACACAATATAAGCCTTTTTAGGATTAATATCTATACTGCTGCTGTATATGGTACTCGAGGCTATCCCCATCCTGCAACATCACAGAGCAGGCCCTGCTCACCAGGACACGCAGCTTGGAGGTAGGAAACTAGCACCTCCAGGAATTCATTATTTTTGATAGTTAATTAAAATAAGGGTGTTTTGCTTTTGTTTTTGTTTTTTGAAGTCAATTTGCAGACAAAAATTTCCCCAGCAAATGCCACTAAGAGTATTGTGCTCTAACTCCATATATATTTCTCACATAAATGTGCCTGTCAGTCCCTTGGTTGATTTGTAACGCAGTTGTATCAAACCTGCCAGTGGTAAGTCATTTTCATTCAAAGGGAGTAACACTTAAACAAGTTTTTTGCTTAATGATGATCCAGAAACATTTTGTAAAACATCTTGTGGCAGCCTACATTGAACATGTCAGAGCTGGATGCCTGATTTTGAGCTAAGAATCCTGTTCATAATTCCTGTGGTCCTATTTAAATCCTTCTTGGCCTGGGCCATAAGGTACCGGGTGTGCTGCAGATGAAGACAGAACACTTTAAAAGAAACAAACACTTGAAATAGTTGAGTCTTACTACTTTTAAAAGTCTGAGCTTTGTATATCCCCAGGGTCTCTCTGCTTGCATCTCCTTAAACAATACAAACCATTATTAAGAACATGAATAATGTGGCATGCTATCATATTAGAATATAATTAAAAACAAGACAGCTAAGCCTCAAAGCTGTACTGAACATACCACACATACTGTGGTCTTCTGCATTTGTTCTGAATTAAAATCCCACTTCTTACTTGAAACCTCACCTCTGTTTTCCTCACTTCACAGCATGTGCCCACTCCACATAGCAGCAAGTGTTTGTCTGGACAATCTTCACTTTTGGCAATAGAGCTGTGCCCATGGCTCAGGGTGCTTGCGACACCCCCCTACTCCCTTCAGCACCGTCTCTCAAAAGCACCCAGTTTTCAGAGACAGTGTTCCCTCACTATTCTATTTACATAACCTCAATTTTTACATTAAAAGCCAGGAACGTGTTGGCAGGTGACCTAATCTTGCCCAGCTATCAGCTAACTCAGAGCCAGGCCTAATGCCAGGCAAGCACAGCCTGCTGTACGAACTGGTGCTCCTCTCTTCCCCTTTCCTGCCTGTTACATGTGTTTGGTACTATGGAGAAAAGTGCGCAGACAGTTCTCAATGTGGTTGCAGGCTCTGAGAGAGGCCATTATGCTCTGACTACTGGTTTTATCTCCCAATCCTTCCCTCTCCCCTTTCTTGCAGAATAACCAGGCTATCTGCCACAACCAGTGTTCATAATGCTAACCTGGAACTCTATAAACTCCTCAGACTTGTCAGACTGTGAAGAAAAGTGAAGTTGGCCTAGGCGAATGAAGATCATCAAGGATAAGTAGGAGCTCCATAAAGTACTCAGAGAAGAACCTCGGTGCTCCACTTCTTCAGACCAGAATCAGTGAAGTTCAGAGCTTTTGGGGTTGACTGATACAACTATTTGTTGCATTCATTCCAGAAATATGTCTGGAAAACTTTTTCCCAGACATGCCTGAGGCCATTTTCAGGCCATCTGTGGACTCATATCAGACCTGAAACACTGGAAACCTGCTGAGCAAGGATGGAGGCTATAAACAACTTAGGTGTGTTAATGAGTGTTTAGTGTCTGGCTGTTCTTTTGCAGTCTCACCTGAAGAAGTGACTGAGCTGATGTTGTACTTTCAGGTAAAATGTCTCAGCACACAACCCTTTATCTGGTCTGAAGGCTAACCTAAAAAGACACAATGACCTATTGCCTCCTTTGAGAAGATTTGCAGCTGTTTAAAATGAAATGTTGGAGCAGAGATATACATGTAAGCAGCCCTGGGGAGCTTTGAAAGAGGACTTTCTAATGCCACTGCTTTGGTTTCATGGACCCTTTATTTCAAAAACTAGGCACTGAAGGTCTAGCCCTCCTTTAAGTGCCAGCCTACTCCAAGTATAGCCAGAAGATCAAATGAGTCAGGAGCCTTCAGTGGCTCTGGGAGAGTACCAGACCATGAGAAAGCCTTCCCTGATACACCATGACCTATATCAATGAGATGGGGTTTAGTATTTGGGAGTGGCTTGTTTTGGGGAGTTGTTTTTGTTCTTTTTTAGTCATCAAAACATCAGCCTTGTCAACTCTGATAATCTTGTAAGCTCTGCCTAAGGAGTACTTAGTACTTACCTTGTGAAGCAGAGAGACCATAGGCATAGGTAGTAGACTCTCACCCCCGTACCCAGGAGAGGCGATATGCTGAACTGTCCGTTCACAGAGAGCAAGGTCTGTTTTCAGCCATGAGTTTCTAGGTATGAGTAGAGACAGTCTCTGACAGAGTAGTAAAAAAATGTTGAGATCTGCTGTTAACAAAGCTTTCTCCCAGTTCTGGGGTGCTGTTACAGAGGTTGTCCTTTGAAGCAGGTTTGATGGCCCTGTTCCAGGGTTTTCAAGGTCTGCTACTGGAAAGTAAACAGACGTTTACATTTTTTATTCTTGTCTGACCCATTGCTCTATACATTGTTCCTGCCTCACCAGGGCAACAGCTTGTTGCTATCTGCATTGGTTCACCTAATTATTCCATTAATGATTCAGCTAATATAGTTTGATACAGGAAACGTAGATGTCACATCGTTAAAGAATTATTTATGTATTCTAGACCTTTACCACAATCCATCTTGAGATGTGTTAATTTATTTCTCCCCTGGTGTTTATAAGGTATGACATCCTGCAAACAACTAATTCTGGATCTCCGTTCTCTTTGAGATTTAATCAGCATTTGAGATTTATACCTGGTATACATGCCAAGATAACTAGAAAGCAATGATGAGCAAACTTTTAAACATTGGCATTCCTTTTAAGCAAGCAGAATTTTAGAAGTTGATGTGAAACAAAAACTTTCAGAAACTAGCGGTTCTTTCTCACTTAAATAAATAAATAAATGAAATAAATAAAACCATTGCTTGTACAAGCGTGATTGAAATAATGCTTAGAAGTTCATTAACAAACCACAGAATTATAGTCTAGTTTCTCTCAAATAAAAGGAAAGCTAAGCGAAACTAATTGCTCTCAGTAGCACAATGCAACTGTGGATCCGCATGTCCTGGAAAGCTTAAAATATGGATGCAGGGAAAAAACAGTCACAGATTCTTTTGACTGAGAAGAGCTTGTCATTTTACTTCTCCAGATAACAAAGGCCATGAAAGTATCGTGGATGATGTGGTAGAAAGACTGACTTCATTATTCATATTTTCTTATCTATTTTATTAGTCATATTAATTAACATTAAGTAGAATAGCACCTTAGTCTTTGAGATTTATGTGTGACTCAGTTCAATTATTTACAGAATAATTGCTAATTAAATAATGTAATTCATTTAGAAATAGACACATTTGTAAGGGGAAGTAGTTACCTCTTTACAATGAAACATTTCTTTAAATTGAGGGACAAAACAAATTAAAGTGAAAGAAGAGAAGAAACTTCAAGGAGAAGACATCGCTTAGAGAAATACAAATATTCCAGCTGAAGCCAAGCAACACAGAGTGCAGGTTTTATAAGCTTCTCTGGTTGAGCTTCTGCTGATAGGATTGGCCTTCACACTCCAACCGTAAATCACTAGATCCTTTATCTGGCAGTAAAGAGGAATTCATTTGGATATAACAGCTCCTAGAGCTATCCTGCTCCTTTGAACCTTCACACAAAATGAGTTAATTCTGAGGCCTTCTACACTGAATCCCCATTATTTGAGCCTGCAGCCCCAGGCTTGATTTAGCTACATGACCCAACCTGTATCGTGTCTCTGTTAATTTTATCCCACCTGAGAAATAAGCTAAATAAGCCACAGGGAGCACAGAATCCCCCAAGAGACCAACTACCACATCAAAACCATTTATATATATACATATGTGTATAAATACACATATACATGTATCATACAAGAGAGGGACCAGAGAGATGGAGTGTGGGAAATGTGAAGAGAGGGTGGAAGGCTGCAAATGTTTTGGAAGTGTTAGACCACAAGAGAAAGAGGGAGAACAGTGTGGTGGGCACTGGGTTAGGAATGATGGCAGGGACAGGTACCCATGGAGGTCTGGACGAGGCGGAGAAAATTGTGGTGTGTGCAGGATCCGAACTTGTCCTGCTAGAAACAGAAGAGACTGGGAAGTTGAGGAAAAGGAGTGTACTGAACCATCAAAGATGAAGGAAAACGGATGTGGAAGCAGGCACGGGAGCAGAGATAAGGTTATTCAAAGCTGTGATTGAGACAAGGGCGGTGGTAAGAGTGAGTGGTTGGTGGCTAGTAACCATAACAACAAGAAAATTGTTTGAAAAATAGTGAAAAGGTACATCCCCAGGAGGGTCCTCTGCAGCTGGGAGAGCATCACCCCACCTGCAAGGGAGCAGAGACGGTAACTCAAAGCTTCTCAGTGAGCTCTTCTGTACTTTAGTCTAAGCTTTTCTATGAAATATAAGGCATTTGATCTCCACATAAAAGCTTCACCTAAGTCTAAGGATACTGATAGTCACAATTCTGGATAATTATGTCTCAGACAGCTGGCCAAGAAAAAAAAAAAAAAAAAAAAAAAAAGAGAGAGAGAGAAGAGAAGTGGATTTAGCATAAGCAGCAAAACAAAAGAGGGACCATAAGTGTGCTCTACTTGCTTATCCGTTCCAGGTAATTTACTAAGGAACAGGGCTTCAGTGGATCTTTTCAAGACCCACTTAAGGGAGTAAGCATTAAAATATCAGAGGTACAATTAGAGTATTATACAATTGCAACATGAAAACTGTAGCCACACATAAAAAACCCACAAACTGCTATTTTACCCTGCAATTGTAACTGGTCAGATGCAGTAGGGCATGACAGCAGATGACAGTAAGTCTCACTGAAACCAATTGCAGTTACAGGATAAGGAAATATGCAAAATATATTTAAACCTGAGTCAAATTCAGCATGGACAATAAAAGCAGAAGGCCTTGGACAGCTATGCTATGCAAAGAACAGAATAAAAAGTCAGCACTCAGAAGCACAGTAACTTTTAATTTTGTTAAAAAAAATAAATAGCAGAATTCAACCATATTCCAAAACAGAAAAGAGCTGGAAATTTTATGCTAATTACCAGTGTGAAAATTAGAGTACAAAGCAGCTACTTTATTCCTATAAGCAATCTAATATACCATCACACTCTTTTTTTCCAAACTGGATTTACCTGGCTCAGTGTGAAACAACACATGCATTTAATTACTAGCCGTGGTTTATTTGCATATCAATGCAGACATGAACCAAAATACATCGTTGGCCCACTTTTTTCTAGCACCTGCTCAAACTTATGCAGCCAATCCTTCTGAATCCTGTCACTTGTTAAAACTCCAAGTGTGCAAGCACAGCAGTTGGAGTGGGGCAGAAATAGCCACAGATAGGTTAGCTTCACTTTATTTCTTAGTTAGCAAAATGAAAACACTTCATGAATGTGACTCATTTATGTTTGCAAATCCCCTCTTCCCACACACATTTAGGTCAGATGTGCCAGTCCCAGATAGCCATCCTTAGGTAAAATGTGGAACATGACAATTTTTTCTTTAGGAGGCACAAAATTTACTGCTTTTCTGACTTCAACTCATTTATTTGAAGTAGGAACTGGAGCAGCTGTATTCCTCCACAGTTAAAAAAAGTTTTTCCTTACCTTAAACTTCACTAAGGACTTACTTGGATGTGGATTTTAAGGATAATATGAGATCATTTTAACTAGCTTGATCTAACAAGCACCTTCTAAAAGCTTGGCCAAAAGCAAAAGTCAAATTCAACCAGTTATTGAAATGGCTCATGCAAAGCGTTGATTCCACCCTATGGCTTCAGATGTTTATTATCCTCACTTGGCCTTAATTAGAGCTTCAAACCAGCACTTAGGCTGTGCAAGCTGGCTCTGGTCCAGCTGAGCTGTGTCTAGCACTCAGGTTGTCCCCACTGTATGGCTGGGGCAGGCAGGCTGCATTTCTCTGCCTGCTGGGCTGGCAGCAGGGATGAAGAACCCACTTCTCAGGCACCCACTCATCAGTAGGCAGCAGCAGCTCTTTGCTGGTGGTCCTGTCCTCTTCAGCCTCGTCTGCAGCACCAGCAGCTGCTCTTTTGCTCCTGAGCCCCACTGACTGTGGGGCTGCCTGGGCTGCCGCTGCAGTTGTAAATGCCAGAGGTACAGAGTGGGGAGGGCCAGCAGTAGTGAAACAGCAACCCCACCACAAACAGTAGCACTGGCATGGGTTATGCTAATGCCAAGGATGACACAAAAATCAAACATCCTACAAGGGAGGGCCTGCAAATCCTCCTTAAGGGCATGTGGCATATCCCCTTCCTTGCTGGGCCTGCAAGCTCAAAGGGGCTGGTGCACTTTGTGCCCTTACACATCCTGCATTCCTGCATTAGCCCACACATACTTCCTGAAACCCGTGTCCTGCCTACAGCCACAAAAAGCCGAGACCATCTGGGACTAGTCAGCACCCTATGTTACTCTGAATTTCAGGCTAAACAGAGTTTAAAACGGTTCCTCTGTCCTCCAGAAATGTTGAGTACACAAAGCAGCTTCAGAACCTGTCCCTAGAAGAAGCAGCCTGACTGCTCTCCAGCAGTGTAAATCTTCATCTGAATCCTGCCCTACAAGGTGTTCACACCTATGGAAATTGCATGTTGTGTAGATTACACAAATCTGCCTGAGGGGTGGCCTGTCCTAGGTGCAGCAAGACTGTCTAGTGGTAAGTTTTCCGCAGCATACTTTGTTCCTCCCAGTGTTTTTGACTCGAATCCTTTGACAACTTAAAAAGAACAGGAAAAACATAGCCTTCTGAGCACTTTCACTTAGACTGCAGCAATTTAATAATGTATAAAATAATAGCGTTAACAATAATAATAATAATGTCAAAGAGCGGTCCCAGTTTTTCTACACTCCTTTTTACCATGGTCTGCAGCGTTACCACTGCAGGTTGTGAACTCAGCTCTCACAAGGTAATCATGAACAGGCTGAGTTAGTACTTGGATAGGAAACCCACAGGGAAGCCCAAGAAGTAGTTTAGATTACTCATTTATGGAAAGAACACTTTTCTCGTTGTATTTATATGAATTTCTACACATGTCTTGGGAGAGAGTCCTGTCTCTCAAATATTAAGATTACTCAAGAAGCTGTAGGCCAATGATTTTCAATTTTGTGGTCCATAATTTATTTTCTGTGGAGGTGTACAGCTCTCTGTAATGAATGGAAGTCTACAGACACAACGCTTGCTTAGTCAGCTTTTATAGGTCTCTTAGAAGTATTCCATAAAAACAAAGGTGTTTATGGACTGAAAGTTATACCAAAAAAATAAAATTAAATTAAATTCAAACATCACAATTTCAAGCCACTTGTGGTCTCTCGTGTTCTTCTCAGTGTTGGCAACTGAGCTAAACCCAGCTGTTGAAAACTACATTTTGAAAGCATAAACTTCCAAGAACTGTCAATAAAATGCTGTGTTCTTTGCCCTTTGCATGTGAGTTATGGAATAGGATAACATTGTTAAGTCTGATTAAACTACTGCCATTTATTAGCCAGCACATAACTCTAGTATGGGCTGCATTTCAATCAGCAGGGCTGCCTTGCTTTGACAAGTTCAGAATCAGAAGCACGAGTCGAAGAAAATATACGGAGCCCACATGGCTACCATCTTTAAGGTTTCTCTTCATCTGATGGAAATCTGGAGGGGCAGCAGGTAGGTAAAAAGTATGGAGCTGTTTCTCCTCTCTTTACCCAGGGAAACCTGGCTACGAAGCTGGGCCTCCAGATAAGTAGCTTTGCATGTCAGCCTCTTCATTGCTTGAGAACGCTGTTGTAATTTGTCCCATCTGCCAACAGCAGGCCAGCAGGCAGGAGCAAATGCTCATGCAAAGGTATTTTGGTCATGCCTTTTTTTTTCTGAAGACAAGACCGTGGCAACCAGGATAAGGGAATAAAGTAGCTCTCACCATCTAACTAAAGAGTCTGGTGGGTGCCAATGGCTACATCTGTCCATTTTAGGATGGTTTCCTTTTAAAGGGGAGCAGAGCAAAACCAGACCCAGCAGAGCAGAGAATGGGAACCTATTAATTTCAAATATCATTAATGTAGAATATTCAGGAAAGCAAATGAATCAAAATGCAAAGGAGTTATTCTCATTTGCCTGGGTTTGATACAGTGCTGAATAAAAATAAAATTCTCACACTCATTCATCACTGAAATGAACAATCGCTGTCAATTATTACCTGCATTCAACACTTAGAGAAATTATTTTACAGTACTCTCTCTTCAACATTATTACTAGTCTTATTTTGTTTAATGTATACCTCAGCTCATTCAAATTCTGCCACTTCTGTTAAGTGCTTTTTATGAGTTATTGATGCTCTATTGTTTTGCATGTACTTCATTCTTTACCATCTGTGACAAGATTTTTAATCTTTATACATAAGAAACCAGGCTCAAGCAAGAATGACCTGTCAAGAATACTTACGGCTTTGTGGTTAACTCTCTCCTGAGTGCAATTTAATCGACGTGGTGCTGCCTGACAACATGCAAGATTCAGCAACATAAAATCTAGATGCTAACCATTTGAGACCATCAAAGAGGAATGTATAGAGGCCTGGGGATTTGAAATCGCACAAAAACTGGATCATCTGGGATGTCCAAGTTTCTTTAACATTAGTTAAACACATGGATTTGAACTGAGTTTTAGACAGGGCAATTGCAATTTTGCATTTTAGTGCTGTTTGATTTTTCATATTGGTATCAGACTGTAGACAGCAACAGCAAAAATTTCCAGGTGCAGTTCTGGGCCTTGTATTTATGAGAAAAATTCACTGGGGGAGTCAGATTATCTTAAGGAACTTTCTGTCAGGCAGTCTTTGTCCTCACTGCCAAGCAAATATGGCACTTGCTGCAATGTTTATCGAAATGGTATGAACTGAACTAAAGCCACCAAGCCATGTCTAACCTAGAAGGCAGCACTTTGCCACTGCTCCAATAGGCATTTCAGGATAGATACTGTAGGAAGGAAACTCAGGGTGGCTCCGCTGTGGAGCCATAGAGTCATAGAATCATTTAGGTGGAAAAGACCCTTATGATCAAGTCCGATCCACCTGATTAACACTAACTAAACCTTAAGGACCACATCCACATGTCTCTTAAATACCTCCAAGGATGGCTACACCTCCACTTCCCTGTGCAGCCTTTTCCAATGCCTAACCACCCTTTCCATGAAGAAATTCTTCTTGATATCCAATATAAACCTCTCCTGGTGCAACTTAAGGCCATAAATGATGAAGACAGAGATGGTCTGTGGTAGTGATGAGGGTTGGGTAACTTGGGACTATGTAAGAAACCTTCTGTAGTGCTTACAGAGTAATCTTCCAAGTTTTCATTCTGCTCCAGTAGTCAAACACTCATCCCAAGCTGGGCTGACATGCCTCCTGTCAGTTTGGTCCACCTAGCAATGGGACCATGCTCTCCCAAACACACTGATGCTGACCTTGCTAAGTCAGCTGAAACACTTCAGTCATTGAAGGCCATTTTAAACCAGTCCGCTAGGTCTCCTTTACCCATCACATTAGATTTAGAGTTTCCACTCACATCTTCAATACCCTGCATAACCACGTACTTTCTATGTATACAGGTTTGCTCGCTGCACTTACCATTGACATCAGTCTTGATGTCCCACTTACCTATCTCTACTGCAAGCTTTCCTGTGCCATTCTGCCCTGTTCGTGAGATGCAGAGCTGATTCTGGTTCACTGAATTTGAACTTTTGATTCAAATCCCTCCTTTAAATTCATTTCAGTGGTGCCTACAATTACTGGCTCACTGATCATAATTATTTTAAATAAACCATTTAGTTAAGTGATCGAGGTGTTTACAAGCCCCAACAGCTTAACAGCTTGATCTTACTGCTGTAATGTGTGAGGTAGTTCCTCACGCCATCTTCTCCTGCTGTTTATTGCTCTCCTTCTAATCTAAAGTTAGATGGTAAATTCTTCAGGGAAGTGATTTTATCTTTCTTTTTGTTCAGTGTAGTGCCTGTCATGTTTTAGGGCACAATAAAATATAATACAGAATGTGCACAAATTGATACCTGTAATCCAACACAGACTCAAACCTGCTAATACAATTAAGAAAAAATCGGTCTTAAAAATCAAATGTCACAGTATGTGCTCAGTGGCCAGTAAGAATAACAGAAATCCAAGAGAATACGAGTCTTAAGTGAAAGGCTTAATTTACAAGTCTCCCTAAAGAAGCAATACCACACTTCAGGAAAATTAAAAAAATATTCAACTGAATAGTTCTACAGAGGTGCTTAAAACTCAGCAGATCGAATGAATGTGAACTGCCTATTTTAGTCTATGCAAGCAGCCAAGAATGTCTGTCTAGAAACAGTTTTCCAGGACGTAGCTGTCACATGCTCCAGATGAATGTTGTGCTTGCTTCTAGTGGAGCTGAAGACTATGACTTAATCTTATCTGTTTAACATCCAAGAATCCAGTTTTAGATTTTTGGCAGCTAACATATGCTTCCCCTGTGGCAACTGCATAATAACATAATATAGTTTAAAAAAATCCAGATCCTTTAAGGCTCAATTACCTCATGAAACTATTTTAAAATTCAGGGTGAACAAAACTGCAGTATTTCAGTTTACAAGCATCACTTTAGTTTACAGCTGTTTTAAAGGACCATTCTAATGTTTTATGTCTTTCACCACCTGCAGAACCAAATGAAAATATTTATTCTATTTTGCAGAGGGCTACCAAAACCAAGAAAGCAGAACTGAGTGCAAAAAGAATAAAATATTTTAAAAGAAAGATAAGATCCAGGATAACTGACTTTATTACCACTCTGTAACCATGAAGATAGTTTAAAAAATCTTGCAGAGCCAGAATAAAAATAACCTATAGGCAAGTAAGAATCTTTAAAATGGCCATACAAATGAGCATTTCTATTAGCACTTATAACCTTAATGCTACCAAATTAGATTCTTAATATTTTTAATTACTGTTTTTCAACAATGTATGTACATAAAAGGAATCCCTCTGTTTAACCTGTGGAATTAATGTGCCTACATTTTAAGCTCTTTGGGTAGGAACTCTCTTTTCAGTGATTATCAATACCAGCTGGAGGCTCTCCTGTAATGTAAAATAAAGAATAAGAAAGGGAGGGTAGAATAAGCCAGACTTTGAAAGAGCACTGCTTGGGGCCAGGAGAGGCAACCTCCTCCCTGAAATAGGAAAGGCTAAAGAGAAAAGAAATCAATCATGAGGAGCAGAAAAGAAGAAAGTGGAGCAGGTAAAAGAACAAGGTAAGGGCTGCAGCAGGGGAATAGTGGAGAGGGAAGGCAGAAAAGACAATAGAGTTGAAAGGAGTAGGTCTTTTAGGTTTGGGGTTAACCAAAGGGTTAACTAAAGGGATTATGTTAGCATTGGTGGAAAGGGAGTCAAGGGTTTAAATAAATGTCCCGGATGGGGCATCAGGCAGAAACCCCAGGTAGCTCCAGCCTCCGTGCAGGAGTCAAAGGATTCAGTGAGCAATGTCCAAAGGAGCTCTGGAGGGAATTAGGGATGGAACCAGTGGGCTTCCCTCCCCTGCTTTTTTTTTGTGAGCAGTTAAGGGATGCTAAAAGGTACTGTGTGATGGCTTTGTTCTGACAGCACAGCAGGTACAGGTGTTGCCCTTCACAGCAGAAAGTTCATGCTGCTTTACTAATGTCTGTTAACTGCAACGTATACCAGAGGGGCCAATTGAGTACAAAGTGAGCAGGCAAGCGTCCATGTCCTTTTCTCCTCTTTGCAAAGATGGCCCTAAGGTAATACTTGTGATTTCATCACCGGTGTACCTATTTACTAGGAACTGATATGAAACCATAAATACATTTCATTCAGAATAACTGGCTGGCTGCAAGGCTTTCAGCAAAGCTGGGAAAATGATAGGCAAGGGGGAGGGAAATTCCCTATGAATTATGGAGCTGGTCAAACACCAGAAAAACTGGTGTGTCAAATAAATGATTTGAGGAAAAGCAGCCACATTCACTGAACAGTGAAGAGTTTCTTCACGTTAGAGACCATCCATCTAAATTTCCAAGCTGATTCTGATCCAGACATAATTTCCATTCCTTCATGTCTCTTCATGGCAGGCACTGATAATCTTTTCATAAATAGTTTTAGACCAAGAATTATTATGTGAGGAAATGTATGAATAACTTTGAATTACAAATAGGTTAAAGAGTTTCACAGCCTGTCCATGAACTATGTACTAGTGAGGAAAAGCAGCTATCTTCACTGAATAAATAATTTGTTCAAAATTATTTGCTCAGTCTGGACTTACAGACTTACCAATTTGGCCTGGATTCAAAGCAGTCATTAAGTGAAAAACTGTTTCCTGAAACTTACCCAACAGAAAGGTCAATTTTCATAAAACTTCTATGTATTTAGTCATTTTAGATAAAAGATGGTTTTTTGTAAATAGCTCATCAGCACTGTAGGCCTGAGCAGCAGTGTCTGCCTGCATCTGCAGACAGTCTGGATCATTAACTTTGGGAAATGTGAAGTGCGCCATGAATCTCAATAGTGCGTTAACAAAGTGCTCTCAGGATCCTGTCAACAGCCCCTGGGGAGAAGAATATGTGTGAGATGAGCACTGTGGCAGGTCCAAGCCAGTCACCCTAGGAAGGGTGATGACCAGCGGGCTTACCTACATCCTGCCCTCCTTCCAGGTGCTTTTCTCCTGGGAAAAGAATGCTGAACAGCACAGAGCCTCTTGGTACTCCTGCCCCATACCATGTAGAAGGATATCCTTGCCACCGGTGCTCCAGCTGTGAGCAAGGCCATGGTATGGATGCCCAACATGTTGTATTGTAACTGAAGCCCTTCCTTTTGGAAGCCACGCCTGCTTAGGCCATGCCTGCTTCCTGTTCCTGGAGCAGTGCCTCAGTTGTGTTGGCTCAAAGGTTTATCTGGCTGTATGGTGAACCATACCAGGGACTGACCAGGAATTACTGTAGCCTGCTAAATAAAGTTGTGGGCTGTTTTAACCAAAACAAAAGGGGCAAAAAAGCTTTCAGCTATCAATAGCTCACTTCCTGACTTCTGGAGTTAGCTAGAAACCAGTGTCTGCATCCTTCTTCAGTGCTGACTGAGACACGCTCACTATGGGGAAAGCATCTTCAGAAGCATGAAGGCAGGGATGGAGGCAATTCAGTCCTTCTCTCTCTACCTCTCAAATGTCCTCCTGCAGCTTTTGTGCACAATCAGATCCAGTCCATTGGTTGAGTTTCATGTAAATGTGCTTGAATTATTTTCTTTTTTCTTTTTTTTTTTCTTTCTGATTGTCCATTGAGTTATGTGTTTGCTCAACAATTTAAGATGATTATTTAAAGTGTGCTTTTATTTACATAGGAACTCTAAAATATTCAGATCAAGTATGCTTAAATAACTTTTGCAGCAAAGTGATAAGAAAAACAGGTATGTGATTGACAGCTGTGGATAAGGGACAATGTTGGGTGTCCATTAGAGCCAAAATGATGATTTTTTTTATATCTTCATTACACCCTGTAAACACTTCCACACCTGATTTAACCTACTCCTGTTTAAATCAAAGAAGCTACTCACATGCAGAAAGTAAAAGCATACATAAGAAGATGATGGATTAGGTCTAAATTGACACAGAATATACTAACACATTACACTTAAATAGATTTACCAGACCAAGGTCTGTGAGTGGAAAAAGAATATTATCATCAGAGTGATAAACATTCCACTAATTAACTCTGGTTTTAGATTATCCCTAGATATATCTCATAAAGAGACAGTGAGATTCCCCAGATCTCTCAGAAATACAAAAAGGCCTCTGCAGCATTTGAAAGAGAGATTATAGTCTGAAGTTGTGGGGTGGGGTCTTTTTTTTTTTTTTTTTTTTTTTTTAAGGTTGTACAACTAGCAAAGAGCCCTTCTAATAATTATGTAAGCTACTTGACTCAGCAGGAACTTATTTGTTCAATATGTACCACACTGTTATGTGTATAACAAGGTTTAATATTAAAGTGTTGAAGGAATAGAATAAATCTGATTTGTTAAGGATTCTGAACACTGCCATTCACTGGCCTGATTTCTTAAGGATTCTTAATAGTACCTCACTGACCAAATATAACTAAGTTTCAGTGCAAAGCTGAATAAATGGAGTATAAAACATGATGCACTGATTGTGGCTTTATATGAAGTTGACTATAAATGGCTGTGTCAATACAAAAACTGCAGGGCTAGCATGAATGAAACTGCAATATTTTTATATAAAAAATTAAAGACTGAACTTCAGATACATGTGTTACCCGAGTGAGCTACCATCCAGCTGTCATCAACATAAGTTTGTGTGAGGTCTTGCTGCCCTTATCACCAGCAGGTAGACGATAACAGTGCAATTCCTCATCCTCTGCTGCTCATACACAGATCACAAATGTGTCCATGGAGAGTGAAGGATGGGGCAGCAGATGACGGTGATACTGTATAAACTAGTTGCAGGATAAAAACACAGAAATGGCAAAGAATAAGAAGATTTACCTGTTTCAATTCCCATACAATTTCACTATGCAGAAAGTGGTCTCCTATGGTCAGGGAACACAACAAACCAACAGCATATTTTAAAGACCACTGCACTGTTCCTACAAGCCATCTCTGTAGGATGCAGGAATACAGACAGCTTTCCCCCAAGCCTCATCTCAGTCCCATGTGGTAGTCATTTCTGCACAACGTAGTTTTGTTCCAGCAGTAATAGAGGCATGGTCCCTGCCTGGTGCCTTTCCATACTCTATAACTATGTTACCAGCTATTGACTTATGTCAGCGCTCAGCTATGTCATAAATTTATAGGCAGGAAATAAAAACCAGTCCATCAAAATTGGTCCTTTGCTTTACTGTACCTTTTTCATGTAAGAAATATGTATATTTTTAAAGTAACTGAAATAAAGCATGTCACAAAATCCCTCAGATTGGCATGTAGTTTTCAAGAGAGTAGAAGAAGCATTATTACATAGTTTCTAGGTCTTCCTGGAAAAAATAGTATGCACTTGAAGGTAGTAAGGAAGGTGAAAACCTCTAAACAATTGAGGTTGGGATACGTTGGAAACCTACAGTGCACTCTGGCAACTCAGAAGCCACTCTGAACTCCTGGCAAATTCATGTTGTCACAGATTTTTTTTTTGTAGGTTGTTGTGTTTGCATAGAAGTTTGCTTAAATCAAAGTAGTGGATACTGGCTCTTAACTACAGCAGAAGTAAATCTTTTGCAAACTATGGGATATGATTATATCAATGAAATCCTGGCCTCTTTCCAGTATTTCTCTGTGTCACTGCAAAACGGCCAGTAGTGAGGAGTATTCCTACGTCACCTCTGCTATTAGGGATCAATTGAACAGATACAAAGCAGAGCTAAACAAAAGACATTAAAAAAAAAAAAAAAAAAAAAAAAAGAAGAAGAAATGGACTGTTGCCTACAAAGTTTGATTTAACCTTAGACCCAAATCGTACCAACCAGGCCTAGTAATAACCAGCACCCATAGTAACAAAAATCACTATCCCTGAGCATTCAAAAAGGGTGAAGCAAAAATCACTACTTTGTCTTGACAAGCCTGACATTGGAGGAGGGCAGGTTTTACTGAGGATTTTGAAACTACAGGATGCACTTTTCAAACTTTTTCTCATAGTTTACATATATCTGAGATTCTCCCACCAGTCTCAGCTTATCTGAAGCCAACGACTTTGGGAAAACATTGAACATCACTAAAACTGGTCACACTCAGACAGAGCAGATTTCTTGGGTAGTACAAGTTACAAATGACATGGCATTTGATGAGGGTGAAAAGCTGTTTAAAATCTGTATATTTCTGTCTGTATGACTCAAATGGTGTTGGTTTAGCCATGCTCATTCCTGTAGGAAATATCAGGTACCTGAAAAACTGTTCTCTCTGACATAAGAGAGAGATGGGGGGAACAAAAGCAGCAAGTGGGTGCACTCTGGTCTCCCACTGGCCTCCTACATTATGTTTTAATTTTCTCCTTCTTTCCATATGTTTCACATTCCTTCCATATCCCTCTTCTTGCAGTTGGGTCCCAAATTAGGAAGGGACTACTGGTTAGCTTCCAGTTATGAAAACAGTCCTAGAGAGAGGGCTGAGAAAGTATGAGCCAACATGAAAATTTTGGGCAGGAGACTGCTTGTGTGGACTTGAAGACCTGGGCAAACAAAGGGCAGGTGAATCTCCTCACCTCCTGAGAGCAATAAAGGACACAGGAGAACAAATCTCTGTGTTATGCCTTAAAATAATGTGGAACAGCACTTTCCTGTGGGTTTTAGGACAAGGCAATCAGTCCCATTATTATTTTACTGCCATAAGGGAGCTCTCTTCAAATATATGGTGATAGAGCAATAATCTACAATGTACATCCTTATCATCACTTGTAAGTGAATCATATAAAACTCCCCCATTATCATACACCATAAAAAGATTAATCCACATGCACATTTTAAGAGGTAATTATTACATTTAAAGAAATGAAACTGCATTCTGAATGATCTCACTACCTTATTTAGCGCAAGAGACTGCACCAATTTATTTTTTTCTATTAAAGCAGTTTTTCACAATTCCTTTTTGTTAGAAGATAAAAGCTTAAAGCCAAGCACAGCTGCTGAAAAGCATTAATGAAACCTGTGTCTGCCTAACAGAATCGAAGCAGTAGGAGAGGTGGCAGCTAGCCACAGAAAAGGGCAGATGAGATAGGGAAAGCAGGAACAAGGGACGCACAAGATACCAGGAGATAGCAGAGAATTACAAATGAGTTACTTGTTGCCATCCGTTACCATCTATATCTGCATCTGGGAAAAAATGTAGTATAGACGATTCACAGTTTTGGAAATGTCAGTGCATTGTGATAATATCAAAACGGAACACCAAAATGTTCGGAGTGAATTACAACCACATTACATCCAGTAGGGTATGTGAGATCTGGTTGCATCCAAATAAACCTGCATTTGGAAACTGTCATTTATGTGGTTGGATGCTTTCTCAAATGCATATGTATAGTGTGTTATTAATCAACTGTTTCTTACAGACACAAATTTATGTACTACTTTTTACGTTTCCAAATTAAGTTATACAATAAAATGTGTTCTTTAAATTGAGGTAATACAAGTTGTCATGCTTTCCTTGTTGAAGCAGATGTTTTAATTGTTAGATAAGCTCATAATCATTTTCTTTTCTTTTTTTCTTTTTTCTTTTTCTTTTTTTTTTTTTTTTTTAAGGAAAACGAAAGTATATAAATGACCTCTCCTCCCCATGGCTTTCAGAGCAGCTACTTTTCTTGAAGATTAGGAGTCTGTTGGACTCAAGCCCTAACTCCTCTTGTTTCTGCAAACTAGTCTGAATTAGTTTTCTCCTTTAACAAAAACTCCTGCTGTGTTGGAGAATCTCTTAATTACTTTTCAAGCTTCTCCTGTTATTGTGGAACTCTATGAAAATCTGATTACAGCGCTAATAAAAAGAGTGAATAATTGTTTTTTTTCCATTTCATCTGGAGGCTTCAAAATACAAAGATACACAGTCACATAGCAAGATTGTGTTAATATAAATATATAAATGGTGCCAAATGAGAACCTTATGTCATAAAAATTTAACTGTGGGAGCTGTTGAATCCACATGCAGTAATGTGAAGGAGTAATGAACAAAATTTGGTGATCTAGGTCTTTGAAATTCTTTATCAAGGAAGTTTTTAAGACTAAAGTTTTATCCCTTCTGGGAGCTAAGAAAAAATAGCCTTATTTCCCACAACCTTTAACTAAAAAAATAAATAAATAGGAGGGTGAAGGAGGATTTTAGCTCCAAGAACACCCAGCCAGTTTGAACTGCTATAGCTGATAGTGGTACTTGAGAGGCTGGTCTGCCTCTAGACATAAAGATTCTGAGTACATGGTCAGAGTTGCTTCAGTGGGAGCTGCTGTCTTTTTGATAGCAAATACAGACTTAAAGCTCTGCCCAGCCAAAATTATAGAGTATAAGGCTGAAAAGGAAAACAGAGCTCTACAGCAGGGAATTGCAAATCTATTATGGTTTAGTGGGTGCTCAAATAAATCTTCATCTCTTCTATATTATGTCTTTATCCTAGGCCAAAACTTCCTATATCCCTTACCCATGGCAAAGAAATTCACAAGTCCCCAAACCACAACTTGAATGCTGAGGGTCAGGATAGAAGAGTTTCTTTTTTTAAAGATAGCAATGTGCCTGTGGAGGAGATGAAGAAAGCTCCTGCAGGTACAGCCGCAGATGATGAGACCCTTCACTACCTCATTGGTTTTGTCTGTGAGAGAACAACTTCTGTTATTTTATTTTTAAACTCTGTCTCCTCAAGTGAGTTTGGGATGTATTTATTGTTTCCTCTGTAATTTATTCACTGAGTGAATAGCTGTATATATGGCAAGACTTACCCTACCCAGTATTGGACATCAGTGGGAAGACTACAGAAATTTGTTTAAAAAGTCTTGCCTTAAAAATGCGTGTGCCCAATCATAAAAAGCGTAACAGCAAAAGGGTAGTGTGCCACATTTTTGAATCAATGATGCTGACATAAATACAGTGAAATGTGGTTGAATTCTATGTTTTATTTTTTACTTTGTTTTTAGAGGAAGCAAAGTGAAGTGATGGTGCTTCAATAGCCATGTGGCTCTGGACTTGCACGGTGACTGCCAAACCAGGCTGCTCTGCACTGCCTGCAGGAGTTTAGCAGGAGCTGAAGCCACTGCCTGCCTGGGAGCAGCTGATCTGCTGCATCCTGCCTGCAGGCTGAGCTCCTGCAGGCATTTTCAGAAGCTAGACATCTGCCTTAAAAAGTAGCACTTTGGAGTCATTCAAAATAAAGGAATGAAGGCGCTCCACATCACTCTCTTCAGGCATCAGGCACATTGATATATACAGAGCATGCAACCTCACTTGGTCCCATGAGTTTTATGCCAGCATTCAGCCCCTGCTCCCCTGGTATTCAGAGAGATCTAGGTGCACAGGCTACTCTGTGCAAATTATTACTGCTTCGATGAACAGTAGCTTCCTGGGCCTCCCCGTGGAGAGCTGGGCAGCTTTTCAGGGGCATTATACGAACTTTGGCTTCTTGAGCTTTTGTACCGAGCACAGAGCCCTTCTTGCCTGCCTGTGAGCCCTGGATATAAGGAACTATTGTGGTCCCACAGTGTCACATCCCCCTTTTCCCATTGCATGGCTTTTGAAGGCACTCTTGATATGAAGTCACTGGTGCTACAGCCCCGCGGCCCTCAGCATGCAAGCCAAGGCAGCAAGGGGTCCTGGTTATTGTTGTTTAGCTCTGAGGGAGAGGTGGAAAACACGTGTAAACATGAGCACTTTGTTAACATTTAAATCTGTCTGCTGAAGCTAATGTGCCAGAAGAGGGAGAAAAAGTAAAACAAAGGCTGTTTGCTGTGCTGGCTGGCTGTCCTCAGGAGACTGACCCGCTGCCGTCACCAGCCCCAGCGCTGGCAGAGCACAGCGTTCCTCTCCTGGTCCTTTCGCCGCCCGTCAAGATAGGCAATTCCCCATTCAATACCCTGCTGTAACAAATGGGTGGTAGAGCACTTCTCTGTGGTTTTGTTTTCTGTTCCTCTTTCTTTCTTTTTTTTTTTTTTTCCTCTCCTGTAAATTCAGAGCAAATTAGATTTGGTGCTCTGCCAAGAACAAAATACTGTCTATTATTGTGAGTATTGTTATGGGCCAGATCTTCTAATCTTGACTACTGGCAAAGTGTGTTTGTCCAACTATTGAGTAAGTAAAGATATCTGATTTGGCCCAGTATCTTTTATATCTATGTCTTTAACTTTCTTTCCTTCCAGAACATGCAAGTGAATACAGTCCCTTAAACAGAAAAAGAAAGTGTGGGATTAAATAAGCCATCCAAGCAGTTCAGGATTCCCTGCTGCAACTATACGTGGCCTAGCTGATTTGACATTTCTGTTTTAAACAACAAAATTAACTTCCATAATATACAAATAGGAGCTCTGACGATTCCACCATTATGTGTATGGGTGGAATAGGGCAAATCCAATGTGAGCACCCAAGAGGAGAACAGAGGTCTAAATAATGCAGCATCTAGCAGTCATAATAATAAGTACCTTGTGGAAAGTTGGAAATGACTTCTGTTTTCCTTGCTGCTCTTTCTAATGCTTGTAATTTTCCAGCTCCAAAGCATCTTAGAGTTGGAACAAAACAATACTTACGACATTTGTTAAAATTTCTTTCATGTTGGCTTTCTGTAAACACTGCATACTTCTAGCCAAAATCTCCCCTTTTGCACTTCACAAAGGGACAGAGCAGACAACTTAATGTAATCCCAAAAGTTCAAATTTCAAACAAAAGTTATTTTTTGATGAGTCTCACAAATAATTTTAAATCATTCCAAAATAGTTTAAACATGTGTGATATATTCCCAGACATTTAAAATTCAAAAAGAAGAATTCAGTAAACAAAAGTTTCATTATAATTGATTTGCCTATCTCCGTCTCACAAAATTTTCCTAGCATTGTCTGGGTGCAATGATGGCTGCTGTCATGAATACGAATTACATGGTTTAATATCTCCTCTTTGCTGTGAAAAAGTGATTAAAATAGAATTTTAAATTGAGTTGGTTTATAAAAAGGTTACGAGTTATTAGAGAAAATGTATTTTTACTGTAGAATTATTTTTAAATGACAGAATATGGAATGGAGAGGCATTCTAGAAGGACTGGAGACCTGCAGAGAATTTATTTATTTATTTTTGAGGTGAAAACTCTCGCGTTGTAGTAACAGCCTTCTTTGATAATCAGATTTGTTTTCAATTAATAGTCTGTTCAAAATGTGCGTTGCATTATCAGGAACCATTGTGCTTCAGAGACCTCTCAGTGAAAGCAGACACAGTGGAGGGTGGTGCAAAGACATTGGAGGTGGAGGCAGCCACATTTAGGCTACACTTGGGAGGAACGGATTCACATCAGCATGGTGCTGTGCACTGCGGCTTCTGCCAAGGAGCATTTTAGCTTGGAGATAGATAGAGTCTCTGTGCAACTAGGATTGCCCAGGCCAGATGAACATCACCCACTATACGGTGTGGACAAACCCTATTTCTACTAGGGTAGAAAATAATCTGGAATTAGGTTGATTAGGTTGCACAGTAATATAGCTGACCAAATCCACAATGGCCAGGTTGAATAGGGTAGCAGTTAACAGCAAAAAAAAAAAAAAAAAAAAAAAAAAAAAAAAAAAAAAGATTGTCGAATTGTTTCTTTGTAGAAAATGGACTGAAAATAAGAAAAAAAAAAATAGCTTTTTTGTATTTATACCCTTTCTATTCTTATCACTTCCATAACTGACCTAACAAAACAGTCACACCAGACACCAGTTTGCAGCTATTTCTGATGCCTTTATATGTTCTCAAGAGAGTTGAGATGAGTAAGGGGCAAAAAAACTAAGGCTTAGTTTATGTGAAAGAACAAATATTGGTAACTGATGCCCACGGGAGATGAAGCTGAATGCTTATTCTGGCTGAGGAGATGCCAAGATCCCTCTGCATTTATTTTTACTAAGAGTACCATCCTGGTGTTAACTATGATGACATGTATTTCATAGAGTCACATAAATTAATCTGGGTTTATACTGGTGTCATCTCTTGTTACATTCTTCTAATCTTACTGATGCTGAGTTCTGTATTACCTTCCCAGCCCAGATCCCTCCAGCAAAAGTATTTAAGAACATGCCCTTCTACCCAATTTGTACTACTGCTAATTACAGAGGTATGAACTGTTCCTGAGTGATCACACTAATTTCCTTCAGTAAGTGGATGTGGGAGAGTGTTCAGCCTACTGAAGGTAATGTCAATGCCATCTCAGTTTACAAAGTTGATGTGTTAAATCACTTTGTGACTGCAGAATATTGACTATAAAAAGATTGAGATTCTTCTGGGTGATCACCATCTGGGATTGCTGATCTGAGACAAGGGTGTGAAAGCATGCAGCCTGTGTGAATTGTCTGTATCCTCCCAGTTGCTGCTGCTCTGCGTCATTCTTTGAAGTATTCCCCAAAGAATGGCATACTACCCAGCTGAATCAAGTATGGTTAAAGCTTGCCATAATATCACATTTCCAAAACTGGTCTATTTCAGCTTGAAATGAGTTATTTGCCCTTTGTTTTTATATCTTGTTTCTAAACCTTAAAATATGCATTTAACCAAACAGAAAGAATTCCCCCCTGAAAGTGTGTTGAAAGAGGTGATAAATCAATTAGCAATAAGATATGTAGGGCTAGCTTGTTCAAACAATTCTCCTCTTGACCCATGCTTTCTCTGAGTCTCACTGAAATTTAATTAAAGAATATTTCAAAACACTAATTCTGAAAATACGATGGATGCTTTGTGTTTAATCAAACAGGATGTTTTTATTCTGCATGTAAACTGACTTTAAGAAATCACTTTATTATGACATGAAGTTAAAGGAAACGCCTTTTCGGTATTTGTCAATATCTTCCTCCCCAGTAAGACTGATTTAGCAAAGCATCTAAGTTCAGCACTTAAATGGTGCCTTGGACCAAAGCATTTGTGCACAGATGTAAAATTACAACCTGGGTCATGGCAGAAAACATAGGTATTACTCAAAGAGCAAAGACAGAGAGACAAGTCACCTCCTTATTTTGAATGATCTAATACAGCTGAGTTGTTTGGTTTGCTGACCAGTGTTGAAGGGAGTAGAGACACTTCTTGTCTTGGGCAGTGCCCAGGGAAACTGTAAGACAGTGCCTTCACATCTACCTAGCTCAGATCTAATGTATAACTGATGTCAAGTCTACTACCCATACAATCCAATGATATTATAATTAATTACGAAAAAATACCTTCTTCTGACATTACTATTCCTGTCTTAATTCAACTCTCCATCTTACAGTACCTCTAATGACTTTGGGAGTTGATATAAATCTAGAAATGTTTTCCACTTCTGAAATCAATCATCAGTGAGACTGCTACTAGTGTACATTAGAACCCCTTCTCTAGGCTTCCAGATATGTTAAAAGCATAAACCAAGGCCATCATGAGACCTTTAGACTAAAAAGGAAGGTCATAAATGCAATATTTTGAGAGGTTGGAGGCCCTATAACACTAGATTATGATACATCCCAATAGAGAGAGGGTGTGATTTCAACTACTGCCTTGGATTTCGAGGAACTCTGACTTTCACTGTGGATCGTATCATAGCAGAAATCATGCAGGGGAATAAATATCTGCTCTTACTTACAACTGCATGTCACCTCATGATGTTATAACAACTGATACAGTCATACAGGAAAAAACACTAGATAGGTATCTGCTTTGTGCTTTGCCTTTGAAGGTAGTTTAGATACTCAATGCCTGGAAGATAACAGTTCTCTCCGATTAACAGCCTCCCAATTCATCGTCAACCAATGATCTGTGAGTTAGTTTGTGAAGTGAGGGACTAAGGCACTTACTTGCATTATCACGTGGAAGAAAAATATGCACAACAGATTGGACTGGAGGAGGGAAGATCATCCAGGGACAAAGTCAAGAAAAAAAAAAACATGCAGAAAGACAACTGAAAAATAGAGAGTAGCTGAAAAGGGGAAGGGAAGCAGGGAAGAAGCAAAATAGCAAGCAGTTCAGGTAAAAAGGCCATATTCAGAGTAAAACAGGGAAAAAAGCAGCAGGTAAAAGAAAGTGAAAAAAAAAAATAAAAAATGAAATGAAAGCAAAGGCAAAGGTACAGAAATATGTAAAAGGACAATGGGAGGCTTATTTAAATAGAAAGAGTATGAGATGCTCTTATTATTCACGATAGCCTTTTGCTTCCTAGTGCAACTCTTTTCCACTATCTGTAGGGGCTTTTTTATTTTAGTTTAGTTTAGTTTTTAGTTTTCAGTTTTGTGGTTTTTTTTTAAAGCTTGAAATGCTCAGATCCATGAGTTTTCTCAAGGTTAATGAAAGAGAACATCATTCCAGATGTGAAAATCTGTTTGCTACTAAATAAATAAATGAGTAAGGCCATAATCTGACAGAGAAGTCAAATTTATAATACAGTATCATCTGTTCGTTGAAGGGATAGAAGGGATAAAATACTTTATTCGTGCATAGATACATTTTGCCTTGGCTAGCAACCTTTTAAAGCAACATCATGTGCAAAACAGGTTTTACATGGAGTTCCTGTAACAGTCATATTGTCTGCAGAAGGCCAGCTATGAAAGCAATCCCCGCTCTCAAAAAATAAAGCCTCAGAAGGAAGCACAGGGGAATGAGACAGGACTTTGGCTTTGCTATTGGGGTAGCTATATGAAGAGTCCTCTGAAGCAAACAACAGGCAACCTGGGGCTTTGTGTCCCTGAAAAATCTAAAAGAGACTGTGAGCAAAAGAAGAGGAAAGTCCTACTGAGTTACAAGCCTTCCCAGAGTACATTTTCTTGGTACCATGAGGCTCTGTGTGACATTAGAAGATAAACTGTGACAGATGTGAGGTTTGGAATCTGGGATATTTTAAAAACTATAGGATTGTTATGAAAGACTGCAAGAAAAAGAAAACTGCAATAGGTTTCATTAGGAACACCGAAGTAAGTGTCCTTAACACTAAGAACAAAGCTGACGCACCTGTACATGGTACCTGCCAGGCACTCATGCAGAAGGGCAGTATGTGGCAAGCAAAACAAGTTTGTAGACTGGTTATTGTTTTGAAATACATCTTTTCTGCAATACTTTTGTCATCAGTAAGTAGTAAGGTTGGTCGGTTGTTGATTAATTCCATCTTTGTCCCTGATATTCAAGGCCAGATGCTGAGGCCCCTGGGATAACACATTGGGGCACACAGCTATAAATCTTTGCTATGAGCAGCAGGGAACACAGGTCCTAATCTTGAATCCCACCTAAAAGAATACAATAATGCAAGATCTACAGCTTGTGACAAATTAAATTGAAGGGGTTGAAGTGGTGACTGCTCTTCTCAAGGAGTCCTCACAGAGGTTACCAGACTACTCCTGGAGGTTGCCACCTCCTAACAGGGTGGGCTGAGCAGCTCATGAATCAGCTCTGAACCACCACAGCTTACAGCTTGGCCTATTAAGGTAAACCAACATTGATTTTGGTTTATGCTAAACTGTAAGGTTCAGGAGCTGATTCACAAGCCGTTCAGCCACCCCTGCCACAGGGCAGATGCATCTGGAAGGCAGCTGGGTTGGGGGCATTAATTAAAATTCATGGGCCACTGCATTTTAAACTGCCATTAGGTGTGTGTCAACGTGTTTATGGGGAGTTCCCTGTGGAGAAGACCACAAAAAATAACAACCAAACAGAAAGTTACAGCTCAGTCTGAAACTGTGATAATCATCATTTGTAGCTTACTTAGCATCTCTGTCTTCCCATATAATTTTTAAAACTGTACATTAGTGTTGTTATCAAGAATACAGCTGCCATCTGCAATCTCAGATGTAAGTTTTCTTCTATTTTAGGAGTGAAAAAATGGTATCACAGTTTACCTTTATAGCTATGCTGTGGAAAATGAAAGTATTCACTGGTGCTTTCAAGAGCAATATTAGTATTTTGTATCTTGAACTGAAGAACTCATAATTCTATACAAATATTGGGGGGGTGGGAGGGTGAGCTTTTTGAAATCCAAATGTGGCTATTATGAATATTTTATGAAAGGGAAACTAAGGAAAAGCTACTTAGTTTTTGTAGTCACACAAGTAATCTTTGCTCTCCTGACTTTACATCCCAAGGTTTACCAGAAAAGACCATTCATAACAAAAACTGAAACCACATGAAACTAGGCTGGTTTAGGGTTTCAGTGCAAATTTTAAACTTAGCCCATTTTTATAAAAAGGCTTACTATGACATTCATGAGCTTTTGACTGAATCTAGATACAGTTCTGAGCAAACTTGCCTATAGATCTGGTTTGATGACCAAACTATGTAAAGTACATGAAACCAGATCACCCAAACTTTGATACTTCTTAGTCACTTTTGGTTTGCATTTTGGAGTTTTAGACCAAAATCATACTTGAGGGAATGAACTGTTATGAATCAGAATAAAGAAAATGTTTATGAGAGGTTCTCCCCACCCCAAAAAACCACAGACTTCTGCACAGTTCTCTGTTTTCCCTACAAAATGAAATAGTGCTTTAAGCCTTCCTTCAGAAATAAACTAAATTCTCCTGTCAGAGGGCTTACCCTTGGTACTGTTTCTAAAAAGACATCCATTTTAAGGAGCACATTCCCTATAGTACATTCAGGACTGCTTTATTAAAATACATACATGGGCAATAATGTATGGTATCAATAAAAAGGTTTTATAGTGGCAATTAGGATTTGATCCAAAGTCCATTAATGTCAATGGAAATGTTTCCACTGATTTCAAAGGAGTTTGAAGCAGGCCTACATGAAGAAAATGTGTATCTGTTTCTAGGCCTATCCTGGCCCACCGAGGTGAGAAGAAATCCGTGTGTGTTTCACGTCTGCCCTACCTTCTGTGCTTTCATCAATGGATTTTTAATTGCCAGTAATGGCCAGACCATTATATTTAAATTGCCAGCCAATTTCTGGTCCATTGTTTCAAATTTGTGGGCTCTGTGAGCAGATGCCGAGGCAGCTGTGAAGCTCAGAGCTTCTGTGGCATTCACCTCACAGGAGATGTAGCATTGCAAGCCATTTAGCTGGTGTCCCCCGCAATAGGGAGCTCTGGTCCGGTACAACAGAGCAATCCAAGCTGCAGGCTCACAAGAGTGAAAAACTATTGCTGAAACTCTTCCAAAACCAAATTATATCTTCTATTGTCTCAAAGGAATAATAAACCCTGACTGGCTGATTGTGGAATATAATAATCATCTAGCTGAATTAGTGGGCATTCCTGGGAGTGACTGATTTCTGCTTTTCCCAAACAGCACTTTTTTTTTTTCAATAGTTCTTATCTAAAAATCGGGATTTCTCTATACATAACTACACGACAACTAAAATTAACATATTTAGAAGTGGTGAGATTCAGAATTATACTCCTTGGGTGCTCACAGTCAAAGTGAAAAAAAATATGGCTGTTGAAAGTTATTTTAGCCAACACACTGTTGGGGCCCTCAAGGCACCACCAGGCCTGACTGACCGTGCTCTCCCTAGGGTTCCCCTATCCCTGGGTGGGGAGTAGATCTAGGAGTAGATCCCCCACCCAGGCCCAGGACCCCATGTCAGGGCTGAGGCTGTCTGCCCCTGCTCCAGCGAGGCCACAGCAGGGCAGGTCTGCCAGGCCAGGCCATAGCCCCCACCACCTAGGCAGACCCACCCAAAGGCCCATGGCCTGGCCTCAGTTTGTCCATGCCCGCAGGAAGGTGACAAGTGCTGGTGCTGCCCTAGTGCCCCCAGCTTCCCTACTCCTGGCTGGGGCTGTGGGATGGGCCTGCCTGCCAGGCCCCGTAAACCCCATGGGGAACCCTTGGCTCCATGCTGCCCTGGGCCACAGCCAGCCATGGAAGCACCCTGACACACAGCACTGCAATAACATTTAGACAAAGGTGCCTTCATTGAGACTGGTGATTCACCTGGAATACCAGGTCTTTGGGGCTCACTCAGTCTGAACTGGGCGCTTGTAAATCACAATACTGCATTAGTGCACGGTCTCATAGCATGTGTGAATCAGTAACATGTATTTTATTACTTCAATTTATTTTTCCAGATAATGGTGCCTTGTGGTATTTTCTGCTTTTAAGTGATGTCTTTGAACCCCAAATTTTGATGGCACAAAGCAATTTAACACCTATTTTTAAGCCTGATTATGATTTTTCTATCCCACTTACCAATATTGGCCTCATAGAGCAATCATTCGCACCCACATGAAAGAACAAGCATAAATGCTATTGAAATGGGAAGCAGTTAGACTTTTCACCAAAGATGTCAGAGACATGGGCATAAATTGCCTGTTTTCCTGAAGGGACACGTTATCTCAGGTTGCTGCCTTGAAAACAGGCCATGGCATGGAAAGGGGATGGGGGACTTCTTAATCTCTCTTGCTAATGCTGTTCCATTTTGAATGGGGTCATTAAATATTAAAAGAGTGAAAGATCAAAAGATACAGAATGACTTTTAGCCTGTTTGTTAGGCCTCTCACGTTTGCAGTTCCAATCCAGCATAGACGTAGATATTTTTTAGAGATAAGAAGAGTTGCAATGAGAAAGAACAAATAAGCCAGGCACCAAAATGCCATAGTGGTTGAGACACACTTCTGGGAGTTAGAAATGGTGTGGTTTTGTCCTTTCAGTAAGCAGACAGAATTAAATCTCCATTCTCCACATTCTCAGTGATGCCTCCATCACCAGAAGATTGAATGGGCAAGAGTCTTCTGCTCATTTAATTCCAGGAGATCGATGTAGGAACCCCCTAACTAGAGGCCCCTACCAGATATAGGTACCTATTATTTTTGGAAGATACTGTGCTGCTGTTATCTGTCTCCTTGCCACTTCCTAATGACTAGGTTAACCTGCTCCCTACTCAGCCAAGTATTTGTGGACCTCCATTGTATTAATACCTGCATTCTTCTGCCGTATTTCACTTGAAACATATAGTCCTATCTGAGAACTGTGAATTGCATTAGCCAATAGAGTTTTCATAATTAGAAATTGCACCCAGGATCCCAGATTGTCTTTGTGGGCCTAGTCCTCAACAATGCCTTAGATTCCAGTTCAAAGAACCTTGCCTAAAACATGGAATCGAGACAAAGAAGAATTTCAAATAGAAACTGTAGGTTGAATTATCTAATTACTTTCCACTAAACTATTAAACTATTAAAACTAGCTACTTTTATTTTCCCAGATACCACCTATTATATTCATGTGGCCTGCAGAAACATTGCAATATCTTATCAACACTTTTTGCTGGAGCCTATCTGAAATATGTAATCCCTCTTTTTATTTCAGGTCTTAGTCAAGCATCCAGATTTAGACTCATGCTCAATGATTGCCTCATATCTGTCCAAGCTTCAACTAACAGAAAAAGTTTGAGTTATGTCTGTATAGCTGAGATGAGCTGAGTCCAGCAATGTCCAAACATCTGCTTGCACTGCTTAAAACTGCGGTACAGGAAAAAGTCTGCTTGCTTAGCAACTAGATGCACACCTGTGTTGTGCCTTGAAGCTTTTTAAAATGAAGTGCATATTTCACCTGTGTCCTCCCCACTGCTTCCCCATGACTTCATCCGCAGACCTGGGAACAGTCCCAGTGTGATTAAGAGTGCCTGTCTCTCCCCGAAGTTGCTGCTTTCACTGCTTGCCTACTTCCTTGCAAGTCAGTGAGGAAGAGTAGCACTAGCTGTTCTGTTTCCTGCTCCCTGATGGTCTGCAGGAGAAGCTTAGGGAAGAGCAGACAGAAGTTTGTCAGGATCTATCTGCCTATAGGCAGAATCTATCTTTTACTCCCTGCAACTGTAACCACTGAGGATGAAACAAAAGATACTTCTTTCTTCCTCCGTTTTTCCTTGTACTTAGCCACTGGTTAGCTAGTTTATTGGCATTAGTTGTGTATAAGGTGCCATAAACCAGAAGGGATGATTTAGGCTCATCATACTACTGACATTCCCTTTTATTCCTTCCAAGTACAGCCCAAAGCAAGCTGTCTGGCCAGGATCTTTAGGAAAGAAGTGCAAAACATGACTAGTCTGACTTACTGCTGCAGGGGACTTCCATTTCAGTGGGGGAATCCCCTGCAGAGAACATGTGGGTAATTTCCACTCTGTACAAGGCAGACAATCTGCTTCAGACTGATTGTGGTCCCTTGGGTTTCTGAAATACATTTGGTCAATCATATTGAAAGGATTGAACGAGCTTGCTATATGGGGTTTCGTTTGCCGTGGTGACTGCGCTAGCCTACTCCTTAAGCATGTATTAATCATGCATTAACCATAGAGGATATTAGCCCACATTCTCCTGGAACCTTAACTTTATTGAAAGGGAACAGGAGTGCCCACGGCTTCTCTTTCTGTGTAAAGATGTAACTTTCCCTACAGAACCACAAGAGATTTTACCCATTTTTAACCAGAAAAGCAGCTTCTGATCCTGTGAATTAAGATGCTATGAAACCAAAAGGAAATAAGAGGAATGTGGAGGTGCTGAAGAGGGTGCAGAAATAACACCTAAAAAACCCACAATTTTCTTTTCTAACCTATCATCACTTTTCAACATTCTGTCCCCCATATGGTGATGAATTAACATGGGCAATGTGGGGAATTTTTCCAGTTACAGGTCACTGCATTACAAAAGCTTTGGAAATAAAGATTTTTCCCTTCAGTACGTACAAGATGAGATTTTTAAAGCAGTGGCTTAGTCTAGGAATCAGTTGTTAACAACTTCTGTCTAGAAACTATCAGAGAATTATCCTGTGCAATTATCTATAAATTGGGCACTAAACGAGCACAAACTTCCATTCTGGACACTAAGCAGTGATTTATGCCCTGTCTTAAAGAAAAATCCAGACTTTCAATAAGGACATGGAAGCAAGTTAGTACATCTCCTTCCCCCCTATCCCTAATATGTTTTACCTTTATTCTTTACAATCCTGGATAGTGATGCACCTGAGAGCCATGAGGATCTCTGATGCTGCATGGTTATTGTCCCAGTTGTTTCTTCTGGTTCCAGCTGAATGACAGTGGGAGCTGTTCAGCTTCTGAGCAAAGGGGAGGAGGAGGAGCTGCAAATTCTTATTTTTTTAGGTGAGCACAGAGTGAAAGAGATCTTAAATTGTTTGCATCACAACTTACAACTCTTTTCATATTTAATGGCTTGAAAAGATTAAGGTGAATAAATTCTAATAATTTGGGAGTTTACACTATTGTAGAGCAAATAAAGAAGGCTAGTAATAACTTGTCTCTGTGCCCACACAATCGTTTTACTTCAGAATGCCATGAAAATACTTTAAACAGATTTCTGTCAAGGCAGTATTTGAATAATAGGCTTACCTGGTGTTCAGGATTCAATCATGTTTTCTATGACACAGGGTGTCATTTTTTCAAGGATGAGGACATATGCAATTAACTGAAAAATCTAATAAAATTTCTGTTGCAGATACCTTCCAAAAATCTGTCCTTGCTACTCCACTTCATTCTACATGAAGATAGCTGTAAAACAAAATGAACACAAAGAATCCCCATCTCTGAATCACTCAAACACTATTTCTTCAGACACATCTTCAGAAGGTTTCAGCGATCAGAGTAACTCTGAATTTCAGTTTACATTTACCAACATACGGTGTGGCATTTGGCCAAGTAGTGACAAAAGCAAAGCAGGATCATAGAAAAAAAATATATTAAAAAAAAAAAATAGATGCACTGTGAAAATAAGCTAACTACAAATAGGAGGAGAAATTATCAGGGAGAGTAAAAAGAACAGAGAACAGGCCAGGTCCTCTGGACTGTCCTTGTGGCTTTGTGCCATCACAATAGGACAAAGAAAGCCAGCTATGGAAGAGAAATCCCTTAACAGCATAAAGCTACTGTAGAGACATGCCATTCTGTATTTCCCCCTCAACTCAGGATGAAGGGCAGGAGGGATGGCCTGCTACAGAACGCTGCCCACTATCTGCTGTGGCGCCCAAGATGCATCAAATACATTAAGCAGCAGGGAAGAAATAGGGAGAGGGTGACACAAGCTGGGATAGCTCCTGCAGAGCTGACAGTGAAATAAGGTAAAGAATGAAAAAGGCACTGTCATCCTCATTGCTCCAATCCTCTGCTGACAATGGTTCAGATGGATGAAATGATCTAGCTCATCATGGTTTGACTGAAAGAAACTGACAGAACAACAGGACACTCCATGGATAATTGAATACCTTCAATCTCACTCTTTAATATAAAACATTAAAGTTTTGAAAGTCAGATGCTGAGAGTTGCTGTTATATTTTCAGCACCATCAGAGTTGAGATACTTCCTGGTCTTTCTCTAACTCAAAAAAGAAAAAAAAAAAATCCCTTCAATTTCATTGGCCAAGCACGCAATTTTTTTACCAGTTATAACTTGATCATGATGTACATTTACCAGCTTAAATAGCACTATTAAAAGGATTTCCCATTTTAAATGTGAATGGACAATAATTCATAAATGCAGAAGAAACCTCAAAGTTGCATTTTTCTATTTCTTAATTTGACATCTAACAATAATTCATCATTTAATTTCCATGTTTTTTTAACTGAATAAAGATGGGTGAAACTTGCCAGAGATGAGATCTCAGTACAGCTAAATATGTCTAAAAATCTAAATTGATCCAATACATCCTCAAATTAAACACTCTTAAATGGAAACTTGGCTCAGGTTTCTCCAACTTCATGAATTTTGATTGATGTATCTGTCCTCATAGCAGACACTCTAAATCAAGAGGCCTTAACAAAAGTGTCCTTAGCTGTAACGGTCTGACAGCGTGACTATCTGTGCCGGGTGAGCTGAACCCTGGTGTGCTTCTCTGAGGAAGCTGTAAGCTTCTGTGTGAGTAAAGGTTGGTTTGGATGTGTCCGGTATTGTAAATAGTGTCAGCTGCTAGAAACCACACAAAGCTGAGCAGGGGAAAAAAAAAAAAAAAAAAAAAAAAAAGTGTAACCCTCCAGCATGGGTGAAACACTGGAGTATTGCATCCAACTTCAAGAGGGCCAGGATTTCACCTTGTGTGATCTAAACTGACAACAGCCTTCCAGAGAATTTTAAATAACACAGTGTGGTACAACCTTTAACATCTGAGGGCCAAATGCATTATTTCAAAAGGTCAAAACGATAAATATGGGATCTGTTTACTACCCTGCCCTCTTCACTTTACCACTGCGTAGGTAGGGCTCCTTCAAAACCTTCATTTCTAAAATCACACAGCACACCTCAGCGTGCGTGTCCTGGTCATGAGGCAGGACAAGCCTTCTCCCTCGTTTGGTTGCCCTTAATTTAAGCTACCGTCTAGGGCTTTGGGCCAGAGGTTATGCACCAAAAGAAAAATCAGGGCCTGACTCTCAATGACTCAAACCCTTCATTTGGTGCTGGAACACTTCAGCACTCCCTTGATTTTTTTGGCACGGGGAATTTGTGACCCAGATTCTGGGACATGGTCTGGCCCCATCCTGCCCCTGTCTGAATTAGGCTATTCACGGCTCTCCTCCCTCTGTGCTTCCTGTGGATTCTAGCAGAAAAGAAGAGAGATAATGAAGCACACCGAACTGTCACTGAAGTGAAGTCCTGACACGGGCTGAGGAGTTTCAATAGGAGGGGTATTCTAACAGGCAAATGTACGCCTCCTTTAAGGTACCTTTAAGCGATATTAAGGAAATGTGGCTGGAGACTCATTGAGAAGTGTATTTCATAGCTTCCTGGATGGCTTTCAGGAGGTCTGTTTTGGAGTGCCTGAAAGAAAAAGGCACGCTTTCAATGATTTTAGAAAAGGGAACCGTGATGTCAAGAGCATGTAACGCAGCCAGCAGCCTTCCAGCATGATAAGAAGCACTGCTTGCAGAAGATCTGCATTGTTAAAAATATTTTTATGCATCGTATTCTGTTGATTACTTAGTTATTAGGGCTTGTAGAAGTCAACACGTGTCCACTGATGGAAACCCACCTCGATGACATGAGGGGCTCATTAGAAGCAGGGAAATGTACTGTAAATGCACATGAAATGGGTAGAACTAGCTGACTGCGGCGTTTTTAAGTTTAGGTGAAAACGTCACTGGGATTATTTAACAATGAAACAGGAAGAGACAATAAAGCAAGTTATTTCAAAACAATTTATCAACAAAGAGCAAGATTAATTTTATGTACAGAGAAACTGCAAAAATCACTTCTGCTCTCCGGATATAGCATGAGAGCCGGGTGCCAATAAAGCTCCTAATCCTTAAACGTCTCGGCAGCGCTTCAAGTTCTCAATTTCTGTATGTTTGGGAGCACGGACTCCACCTACACTGTAACCATGAGTCAGAAAAAGTATAATGCCCTGCAGCTCAAGCAGGGAGAAACTTTTCCCTTTTGCATGCGGGATGGCAAGAAGGCGTTCGTCAATTCCCTTTCGCCGTCCAAAAGGGGGAAATATTTTGACTCCTCGAGCCGTGGCCGGCGTGTTGGCCGACACAGGTCTCGATGAAGTAAAAGTTGACAGAGCACAGGTGAGCTCCGCTCGCTCGCTACGCCCGGAGCGAAGCAGCGGCGGCGGCCCAAGGCTCTCCCTCGGCTAGGCCAGCGGAGCCGGCTCCCTGACAGCCCCGGGGGCTCTGCCTTCCCCGGGGGAGCCTCTCGGGGGGCAGCTCTGCCCCGGCCTCCCCTCACCTGGCCGCCGCCCCCAGACCCCCGCAGCCCCTTTGGGAGCCCCGGCCCCGGCCCCGCGGGGGGCTCGGGCACCGTGGGGGGGTCCCGCGGAGGAAGGGCCGCCGCTGGGGGGGCCGGGGGCGGACAAAGGGGAAAGATGGGCGAACAAAGTTGGCCCCGCGGATGCCGCCCCCCCTGCCCCGTGGCCGAGCCGTGCCAACCCTGCTCCCCCGGCCCCCCCCGGCTCCTTCCTCCCCGTCCCCGCTGACCCCGCCCCGGCCCCGGGCTTCCCTTTAACGCGCGCTCCCGCGGACGGCTCTTCCCCCCCCCCCCCCCTTTCCTTTCCCCTTCCCCCGCCCCAGCGGGAGCGCGCACCCCCTTCCCCCACCCCCTATCCCAAAGCGCGCTCCCGCGCGCCCCTCCCTTGAGCGCCCGGGCTAATTGGCTGGCGGGGGCGCGCGCGCGCGCTCCCTGCCTCCCTCCCTCGCTCCCCCCCCCCCCCCCCCCACGCGGAGGGAGGGGGGCGGAGAGAGAGAGAGGGAGCGAGGGAGCGAGCTCTCGGGGGCGCGCGCGGCGGAGGCGTCGGCGTCGGGGGCGCGCGCGCGCGCGTCCTCGGCGGCGGCGGCTTCACTTCTCTCCGGGCAGCGGGGGCAGGAGCGGCGGCGGGAGCAGCAGCAGCAGCAGCACAACAGCGGCCGCCGCCGCCGCGGCTCCGGGAGGGGGGACAGAGAGAAGAAAGGGAGGCGAGCGGCGGGCAGCCGGGGTAGGGCAGGGCAGGGTAGGGCAGAGCGGGCTCATGACTCAGTGACCGGCCGCTGCCCCCTTCCCAGCCCCTCGCCCGGCCACGGATCGTCCCGCAGCCCCGCAGCAGCGAGAGCGACCCGCGCTCGCCCGCAGGTAGCAGCCCCCCCCCATCCCGCCCCGGTCCTGCTCCCCCCTTCATCCTTCCCCCCCCCCAACTCTCCCCTCCCCTCCCCATCCGTTTACTGGCGACCCTCGGTCCCCACCTTCATCCCCCGTCTCCCCTTTTCCTCGCACCCCCCCCAGCGCTGCCCCCCCTCCCTGTCACCCCCTTTCCCAGCGCTGCCCCCCCCCATCCGGCCCCATCCATCCCCTGGCTCCAGCCTCCATCGCTCCCCGCCCCCCCCCCCCTCGCACCCCCTCCAACAACTCTCCCCTGGCCCCGCTGCCCCCCGACACCCCTCTCTAACCCCCCAAGTCCCCCCCTCTCCTCCCTTCCCCCTCTTACCCCCCCCAGGAGCCCCGCTCGCCCAACCCCCTCCCGTGCCCCCGCCGCCTTCCTCTCTCAGTCTCCTCCTCCTCCTCCCCCCCGCTCCTCTCCCTGCCCTGCCCCGGCAGAGGTGCGGGGAGCACCGGGGGTGTCCCCCCTACGCGTGTACGGGGCCGGGGGGGGGGGCCACGGGGCCGGGTTGCCCCCGCGCTCCCCCCCCGCTCCTTTGCGCTTCCTACTGGAGATGGAGGAAGGCGGCTGCTGCTGCTGCTCGCCGCGGACCCCGGAGTGCCCAATTTGTCTCCGCTCCTAGAAAATTAGGGGCGCCTTGGGAAGGCAGCATCGCCAGCTCGGCCGCCCGCGGGACCTTTCCTTGCCCTCCGGCTCTTTTCCCTCCGCTTGCCCGGCAGGGCAGGGAAGGGACGGTCCCCGCGGCTAAATATGACAGGGGCCGGCTCCTTGGGACCCCCACGGCTCGCGATTTGCCGTCGAGGCAGCGCTTGTAACCCCCGGCTGTGCTGAATCATCCCGCGGGGTGCTGACCTCGCAGCCCCCTCCGCCCACCCCTGGGATTTTGGGGGGGGTCCGGGGGGTCCCGATCCCCGCAGCCCCTCCCGGCACCCCGCAGCCCCTCGCCCCCTGCCCCTACTCTCCGGCTTCAGGCAGCGCCTCGCGTTTCTCCGCCTGGCTTCGTGGCAGCGAAATGTTTTCCTGATGCCCTCGTTGCCCGCTTGATTTATTTATTCCCCCCCCCAGTTTTCTTATTCGTACCTGCGTTTGTCTCTTCAGTAGGACCGCGTTTGAGGTTTCTGACTTGGGGCCCTTTAAAAGGCACTTTGCTGAGCATCCCTGGAGCTGTGCGTTATTGCTAAAACTGCAGATATCGGGAGGAGAGGGCACGGCCAGAGTTGTCTGGGTGTCAGGAAAGGGGAACAGAGAGAGGAGAAGGGGGTGGAGGGAATAAGAAACTAGCCAGACATCGAGTGACAGATTTAAGCATTTTCTTGCTGTAAATGCTGGCATTACATGTTACAGTAATTATATGCTCTGGGCTACTGTTACAGTGTTTGTCTGCTGGATAGTAACCTGAACTTATGAAGTGATACAGTTGTTTTGGGATAATAGTAATATTTATAGCCGAGATTATTCGCAGCAGATGTCCTATGCGTATAGGCTTCATTAAAAATGCTTTTAACTTTCTGGCCTGCAGTGTTAAAGCATATGTACGTCGTGGAGGGAATTTTCTCTTTAAAATTAAATGTATTAAGCAAAGATCAGAACTAAAATCTAAAGTAAATGAAGGCCATCAAAAGCTTTATTAAAAGAGACCAGATTGTGTTTTAGCTATATGTTGAAGACTGGTATCTACTATTGAAATTGCATTATAGATATTAAGTGCGTATCTTGACTCGTCAGAGTAAGGTACTTCTGTGTTTTATTACCTCTAAATCTTCTGTTTCTTTTATCTTAACATCTGACAAGCAGGATCTAAATATCTAGACATTAACCTGTGTACATACGTGAATTGCATTAATATGTCATAGCTGTACCATACGGAAACTTGTTCTGCTAAGAATGAACAATTTTTTAATTTTTGTGTTAGGAATCAAACCCGCCATTATTTCGGTTATCTCATGCAGCAGGCTGGCTGTTGTGTTTTATTAAAAATTAATACATGAAAATATACTTCAAAAATATTATTTCAAAAATGAAATCCAAATGTAGCATAAGCTGATGAGGGGAAAGCTTGTACAATATCCATCACTAGCGTCTAAACATTTTGAATGTTTCAGACGTTCAGGTTTTCCTTTCTGTTTAGCTTCATCAATTAGACCAAAAAACCCTTAATTCCTCCTGAAGCTAGTTGGATTGAGCTGTGTGAATAATGCCTGAAAAGATTAGTTCTTCCCCTCCGCGCCATGTGCTGGTTGATAGCATCAGACTTTGGCAAGGCTTCTGCAGGACAGGAGCAAATTTATTTTGTTACATGCATCTGTAACACTTAGGCCTTTTTTAAAAAAGTGTCCTTTTTAACATAACCCTGTTGGCATCGATGTTACTTTACTTTTCCTTTGCTGCCTCTTTCCATAAATAAGTGCAGCGAGACAAACTTTGTTTAATCCACTGAGCGAGAGTGGCTGAGTCTGAGCCTGCAGTCTTTTTATTCTCCCTGGAGAGCATATTAAAACATATAATCGTCAAGGTGAATGGTTATGTTCTTAATTGTGATGGTGTCTGTACATAGGTAAAAGGAAAAGCAAGTCGAAGTTCACAGCAATTTAAAGCTTATTGTGTATGAAAGAGCAACCTCCTGATTCAGACAGATTTGATCAGAAAAACCACCCAGATACATGGGGATCGCGTGGGTGTAAGCGAGTAACGTTTGGGCCTGTGTGCTTTCAAGGTGGCTCATTTGTAACAGAGGAAGATAGATAAAATACATCTATAAGCTGTGGATGTGGAAGGAAGGACAGTGTGTGTTTTTTTTTTTTTTTTGTGTGAAATTTTCTAACAGTCATTGCCACCACATATGCTAATTTACTAGGAGTTTTTCATGGACATCTGCCCTTCATTAGAGCAGTTTGAAGAGTCATGACAGCTGTAACAGTGGGCTTGTAATTCCTCATCTGTTGGCATATTGTTAGACTATTTAAAATGAAGGAAGAAATGAAAATAGCTAACTAGTATCAGAAGCGTGCAAATAAAGTGTTAACTTGACTTCTGGAAATATACCGAGATTTCTTGTTGCTTGTATTCCCTGACAGCTTTGTTGTCTCATGCCGCTTGAACAGAATTTGTCAGAAAAAACTTCTTGCATCCCCTACCAGCGTGCTTACACTCTAGCAGCGTACCGTTGCAGTAAACACAAACAGATCTGTGTTAGTGCCTTTTGGTTCTGTGAGTGTTTCCATCAAGCATGCCAAGATGTGGATTTTGTAATGTGGAAACCCACATTATAGACTTGGAAAGAGCCCACAGGTTTATTTCATATGGGATAGCAAAGAGTCTTAAGATAGTCGTAGTTCTTGGTTTTTAACAACTGTGCTGGCTATGGACTGGTGGCGTGGTGATGAGAAAGTTAACTTATGATATGGCCGAGGGGTTGGAAAATCTCATTTACACAAATGGTATTATACTTGCACAATCATGTTTCCTACTTAACTACAATAACTTATGACTTTCATATATAGAGAGGATGGGCTTGTTATTCATTTGTTACGGGACTTAAAATGACCAATTCCTGAATTATTGTTAGGATTTTTATGGCAAAATTCTACAGTACCTCAGTAATCTTAGTACTAAAATGCACGCATTTCTATATGAAGACCTAAATCTTGTGCACTATTTCCTCGAGGGGTGCAAGAAATATTGTTGGACAGCTTCTTCTGAAAAAGCTAACTTTTGTTATTTGTGGTTTTTTTTTAGTGCAGCATCTGCCATGTCTACGGAGGGGCAGAGAGTTGATGATAGTCCAAGCACTAGTGGAGGCAGCTCTGATGGAGATCAACGTGAAGGTGTTCAGCAGGAACAAGAAAGGGAGCAAGTTCAACCCAAGAAAAAAGAGGGCAAAATATCAAGCAAAACAGCTGCTAAACTGTCAACTAGTGCTAAAAGGTACAGCATTCTGTTTCTCTACCTTTCTCATTTTTTCGCTGGCCATCTATGTATGTAGAGGTTCAGTATATTCATTCTCTTATTGTTTTATTATAACATTATTGTGTCAGTGTAATAGTCTTTTGAGGCTGGTCACGATAATGAGACCTGTATATTTTTTTCCTTTCTTTGACAGATTGGCTCTTTCACATGGTTTTAATAGTAGCTTGCATGATAAAAGCTGACATTTTTTTATTGCTAGTAAAACTCAGACAGTTTTGTAGCCTTATAAAATATATCTCTGTATGTGTATGTATGACTGATGTTGAAACTTGTCAGTGTAACTTACAGTTAATTAACCATAAACATTTCAGACAGTTCAGTAACTCAGCATGTTAGGACTACCGTAATACCTATTGCTGTAAAGTACTGCATTTCCTTTTCCCAGATGGTCAGGTCAGAGATATTTGAGTGAACAACAAATGCATGTTGGTTTCATTACTTTAAACTGTGGTCTGTTTTAATGCCCATTGCTTTTCCGTCTCTTTTCTGCTTGAAAGGTGGATTTGTGAAATAGCTATTTAAATTATTCTAAACTATCATGTCAATTCCCAGATAATGACTGTCATGCTTGGACCAGCCAGAGGGAACTTACAGTTTAGTGTTGTTCCATCAGTACGCGTACGGGTGTTAGTCCAGGCAGCAGAATTCAAATTGGAGTGTAGTGATCATAGCTAAACGCTTCTAAAAGAATCTGATGAGACCAATTCTGCAGACTGTCCTGATGAAGAATTCCCAGATCCTGTTTTTCACTAATTTAAGGCGGTGTAAACTGCAAGAAAAAACATTGGAGTTGTGCCACATGTAAAGGAGAAGCATCGAGGCCCTGTCACTGTAATTTATAACACATGCTCGTAGGAAGAGGCCATAAATGCCGGTGTATGAGCATGTGTCTACATCTCATCAAGATTCAAGCCTGTGTCTTGGCTTAGTCTGGCCCCTACCATTTGCTTACTTCTCTGTCCTGAACTCTTCTGTCTTTCTGGTGTAGTGGAAAATGCATTTTCTCCTGCTGCTCTCCTACCACAGGCACCTGCCTTACAGCTAGCCTCTGTGAGGCCTCTTTTTTTTTCTTTTTTTTTTTTTTTTCCCCCTATTAGATGCTTTCTTGAGACCCATTCCTACTATGATGCTGTTTGGAGATTACCTAGTCATGTTGATTGTGGGATAGCTGGCAATGTTTCTTTTTGTGACTAAAGAAAACAAAAACGAAACAACTTTCACTTCAAAGTGTGATGTTATTCATGTAGTTAATCCTCATAGTCGTTATCATTTCTGGGCTTCTTCTCTTTTGTCTGCTTCCTACTATTGTTATTTCACAATATTAAGAATATTAGATTAGACAGGATTTTTAGGGTCATAAAATCCAGTTTTTAACATCTTTAGTAAAAAGTCCCTGTATTCTGAACTTTGTACAACGCCTAATGTGATGGTGCTGCAATTCTGACAAGGGCCTGTGGACACTATCCTATTAAAAAATTAATAACGATATGTCAGAAATTGGTCTATTAATCTTAGCTTTGTATCTTCAAAGCTTAGAGCTTTTATCAACACGCATTTCACAGTGATAAAATTACTTAAACCTTTTAAAGTTTAATCATATCTGCTTATGGTTCTGCTGAAACTAATTATGCCAGCTGCTGACATCAGTATGTTTGCCAGTTAGGCTCTAAAGCAAGTTTCGCATGTTTACTAATATTGAAGAAAAGCCTTTGATTCTGCATTTTAAAAGCTGAGATGATTTTTATAAATATGAGAGTTCTATAGAAAAGGATATAATAAATAATACTTTTGAAAAAAAATGTATTTTTAGGAGCGCTGGTTGTCATAGTGCTGTGTAGAAATCCCAGCAATGTAGTCTTTATAGTAGTATAGTGGTTTGTGTTTTCTTTAATAGTTGTATAGTGTTTTTTTTTGTTGTTTTTTTTTTTTTTTTGTAGTATTCAGTAGTTTGTGAGTGTGTTGGAATAACAACAACCTTTCCATAAACATTCTTAATCTGGTCAGGCTTTCGTGTTACTTGTTGTTTTTGTTGTTGTTTGCTTTTTAATTAAAATCACTAAAGCCTGAAGAAAGGAAAATCAGAAATTAAAGTAGAGAGGAAGAAGAAGGGAGTAACATCAAGAAAGGAAAAATATATTATTGCATATTGAGGAGTCTGTGCCTATGTGGATGTTTTATATGGACAGTTTCTATACTACTCATTTTTGTTCATTAGAAATGAACAATATTGTGGGAATAAGGCTACATTCCGTCAATTGGAATGTTGTTTTTGGCCAGGTTTAAAAAAGGTGATTTCTTAAAAATTGAAACAAATTGCAGTAAATCTGCTCTCCTAGTGGGGGAAAAAAGACTCCATATAAGCTTAGCAGCATTTTCCTTCATTAGCTTTGTTAACTACATGTATGGTTTTGTATGGCATTACACTAAGGTGACAATAATCTTCATGTAGATAAGTGTCAACCCTGCTGAAATCAGTAAAAACCCCAAACAGCAGAGCATACAATAGTTAAGGCTTTTGTCAAAATTCCTTTATTTCTATTTAGAACAGAGTGCTAGCAAGTTAAGAGAAAATCTTTCTTTGGGCTTTAATTTGCAGACTACAGGCTTGGTTCTAACCTGAATTTGGAAGCCACGTTTTCACACTTGAAGAGCTTTTGCATGCATCTGGAATTGTAGTCACAGTAGTTTTGGATTACATTATGCTACCTAGTGTATGTAGGATTAGAATTAAGATTTGTGCATTTGTAGTTGGAATAATTCTGTTCTGCTTTTTATTTGAATGTTTATGTAGTCAATTAGATTTACTTTCAAAGAATTTCCAGTCGTATTGACTTTATATAAGTCAAGATTTAGCAGTGCTCTTTCTTTCGCTGTGTAAACATAGGCTGCTACCTTGTCTTGCACAGGAGTGTACTACACCAGCAATTTAATGCTTTCCAAAATGATTTTATTATGAAGGATATATGAGACTGCTTGAATTTGTATTTAAGTCACAGCAATTTTTTTTTTCTTCTGTTAGCATCACCATAGATGGCATCAAGAAGGCAGAATGCCATCACAAGCTGCCCTTCTCTGTTAATAGTTTTAAGGCTAGCTGCTATACAGGTGTAATAGCTTACAGCATATGTCGTACAGTGTGCTGGTCCTTCAATTTTCCTCACCCAGAGGGCATCACCCTAAATAGCAACCTTTCTTACCTAACATGTCAAGATTGAGAAACTCACTGCATATCACAATTACAGTTCAGACACGGAATTGAATTGCTGTCCTTGAAAACAGCAGGCATCTTGTTACCTCTTAAGCAGCAAATCTTAGCCTGACCTTTGGATTGAGAGAAGTGTAACCATTCTTGGCTGACACAGTAGCTCAACAAATAAATGTATTGTTTTGCTTGGCTCCTGAAGTTGATAGTTGAAAATCTGTCAACCTTAGTGTCCAGTCTTGGATTTCTTTTTATAAATATCTGTGCTTACAATGAATTGTGAACTCTAAAACTTCAGTTGTAGGCTTTTCTTGTTACGTAGAAATAGCAACTAGGTAATGCATTAAACTTGATTAGAAATCAAATTAAAATGAGCTGTTTTTTCACCCTTTTTTTGTCCTCAGTGAAGTTTATCACAGCACTGTTTTAAGGGATTATAGGAATTATTTAAGGAATTATATTTAGCATGTTGAATATGGTGGAAAAATTGAGTGCTTTTTCTTATATGAAATATCCTTGTTATTTACATATGCATCTAATATGAAAGAATGAGTACTTCTCTTCCTTCATCATGAATCTAACCATCTTGGTATAAATTTCATGCTCAGTCACAGTTCCTGTAAGATTGAAATTTATACTAGTGGTTGCATTTCTTTATAACATGTTCTTCAGTAAGGTGCATTCATTCACATAACTTTTATGCATAAAGAGGTATGCATTTTAGAAAAGTAGATGTGGTAAAATAGGTTATTGTTATTAGTCCTTTCTTGCTGCTTCTTCCATGAATTATATCAGGGAATCCTCTAACATGTTCAGTTCTCCCTTAGGTTTAGAGAACTTTAACTGTTTCAAGAAGGAAACACCAGATAGTCCCCCTAGGCTTGGAACAGCAGTAAATATATGTCTGTAAGAATTAATAATATCTGAAATCCACAATGTACTCTCATGCTTCTGAATTTAGGGGTAAATTAACCTTTGCACTATTTCTTGAAGGCAAGTATGCTTGTTCTTTCCCATTAGTAAAGTGAAAGGAAAACACAGTAATAGTAATTTATATTTATAAATACATTTATTTATATATTTATTTATATGGAGAGAGGGAGACAGGCAGAGGTCAAATGACTTCTTTTAAGATCAAACAAAGAGCATCAGATCTGACATTGCAGATTAAATGTCCTGTGTGTACAGCTCAGGGCTTTGATTACCAGAGAGACTTCACATACACACCTCCCCCCATCCCCCAAATATATAGAGTAGACCAGAATGTCATTAATTTAAATCTAAAGTGTGTGCGTGTGTATAATTATTTTAATTTAGAGTCCTTTTTTCACTCGCTGACATAACTCGACATAACTGTACTTACTGAGCCAGAAAATACAAAGAAAGAAGTGCCAGAGAGGACCCTGCAAAAAATGTCATGTTGCCAGAGGCCACACGCTCTCGCGGTGAACCCTCTGTGGTCAGCAAAGGAAATGAGGCACATCCTCTCCTATGCCAGATTCTGAAGACAACTCAATGGAGATATGAAACAAGTGCCAGAGCAGTGGAATAACTCATGCAGACAAAGGCTAACTTGCGCATCGGAGGTCTCTGTCAGTGCAGGGCTCTCCGGGATGTTATCTGGTGATTTAATTGTAACTTTGAATGCCGTGACATGTGAACAAGCTATTGCATGTCAGCTGCTCTACAGAAACTGTTTATGAATGTGCTCTCAGCATGAATGCAAGGTAAATTAAAGTTGCAACAAAGGAATTGTAAGGTGTATATATTAATTTCAGTTTGGATATGCCACAGAGGAGGAGAATAAGCATGGAGTACTTGTTGAGGAGTAGTTGATGGACAGTATCATATTAATGTTGCAGCTTGTTTGTGTAATAACAATAATCATGAATGAAACATCGCTTTATCTTAGATGCTTGCTAAAGCAATTAGGACTTCTGAACAAAAATAGAAGTATCATCTGATCAATTTTTATTGCTTGAAGCAGCAAGGTGTTTTGTTCTTGCTTCCTGAATCACGGGAAAAGCTTGATCTAGGATTATTTCAGTGCTCTTGGCATTTGAAATTAGATTTTTTTTTGTTAAGCTAGAGCAGAGGGAGAAAAAGAAAAAGCTCTGTACCCATTTCTTTGCAGAATTGAAGGGAAATGGACTAGGATTTAGGAGGATGATTGGAAGGTTTTTGGTCTAGGGCTTAAGCTACACTTGCCAATCCATTCTTGATGTCTCATGGGCTCGTAGTAATGCAATGAAATATTAACTGCTCCTATTATTATATGTAAAGCAAAGGAATCATCCCTGACTGAGTGGAAGTTCAATGCCATCACTTGCTAACTTCCCAAAAGGCAGAAAAAAAACAAAGGAACCCATAAAACATGAAATTGAAGGAGGTTTCATGCTATTTAAATTTTCTGTTTTGAATTTGCGACAGCATAAATTTCAAAAACGTGGTAGAACTATGTCATAGACAGAAGAAATATTTTCAGCATCTCCCACAGTTGTAAGATCTTCTCTCTTTTAAAAGGTGTAAATTGTTAGGATTGTTTAAAAAATCACTGGATTTAAAAGAAACATAAATGTTTGGTGTGCTTGGACTAATCAGATTTTTCTTTCTAAAAAAGTTGTTGGGCTTGCAGTATTACTACAATGACTTACCGCAAATATTGATTAAGCAGCCTCTGTTTGTATCTTTACAAGAAAAAAAAAAAGATACTTATTGGTAAAATTCTACTTCCTGAAGATGCAAATATTTCAATGAATAGAATAAACAAATAAGCGTTGAATTTGTTTCTCTCTACAGGAGTAACTGGTGTTTGTATGTAGGGCTGGGTTGGACAGGGGCTGGAAGAAAAGCTAATAATGTGTCTGAAAGACTGTTTTTAATCTTTTATTAGACCAGCCAACATAGTTGAAAAGATTAGTACTTCTACCTAACAATCTTACCGATGTATGTCCTAATTATTTCAGAATGTGAATGATAAAGAGTTGGATTTTCTGGTTCAGGCCAATTCCTCTACTGCTTTTGGTTTGTTGATTCATTACAGCCATAAAATCAACACATACTGGCATAAGGGGAATTTTGATAGTGGCTGTGAGACTCCTTAGCATGTAAGATTGTATTTGGATCTTGACATTATGTAGAGAATTAGTGTAAAGTGCTCATTTCCATGTTATATGTGCCAGTATATGTGAATGTTTATTTTGAGATACTTTTTTTTTTTTCTCCTGTATTTATTTGCAAGATGGGTGGCAGTCATTTTTAACAGGATGTGTATGTGCTTCATGTCAGACCTGAGATCTTTGGTTGTGGCTTGAGCACCTACATGTGTCTCAGGAATTTGAGTGGTGTTACCATTTAGGTTTTCTTTCTTAGTGTGGGGAATACAAGGAGTAGTAATCTGCTCCCATAGTACATGAAATCTTGAGCAGGAGAAAGGGAGAAGAAAATACGGAGGGAATACTGTCTTTCTTTTCCTTCTTCCTTCTACTTCTAAGTGTTTGTGCTTTTGCCCAGAAATAGCAACCTATAAAAAAGGCCTTGGGGTATAGTTTATAGGGAGAGCGGCCACTGCAGTCCTGCATATGGCACTCTGGCAAATCTTTGGCAAATGTAAACTCCTACAAGCTCCTTTGGGAGCTCAGTGAACTCCTACCATGTACGCTTGCATTTCTATAGAGTGGGAGATACTGACTTCCATGGAGATGCTGGTATAAAGAAAAGGAGCCATATCGCCAGATGTGGTGCAGATTAAGAATTCAAGGGCTTGGCATGGTAATATAAACCTTGTAGTACCCAGAAATCCCTAAGAACTGCATTGCAGTGACTGGAAGAGGATCTCCAGCAGGGTGCCAGTAACAATTGAGCACCGCTGTGTTGGCCTGCACTAGGCCAGTCCAGCCTCAGGCCTGTATTGGTGGCCAGGAGGATGTGGCCGAGCACATGCTCTTAGTTAGGGGATGATGGTGAACTTGGGGGAGCAGTTGATACAGGCGAGGGTAGGGCTGCTGCTCGGAGGGACCTAGGCAGGATGGGTTGACAGGGGACTAAGGAAATTCAACAGCACCCTGGGCTGCGTTAACTGGAGCACAGTCAGTAGGTAGAGGGAATCAATCACTCGCCTTTTCTCACCACTCATTAGGCTGCATCTGCAGTAACCTTTCCAGTTTTGGGCTTCCTAGTACAAAGAAATGGAGCATGTTCAGCAGCAGGGGGGCTTCATAGCAGCCCTGCGACACCTGCAAGGAGGCTATGGAGAAGGCTGGGCCAGGCTCTGTATGTCAGAGCAGGGGTGAGGATGACAGGCAACAATGTTGTACTGACAGAAGGGAAAAAAAACAAACGCTCAACTGCACAAGAGATATCAAGCTAAATATTCTGGAGAGCAAGGCAGAGAACTGTGAGGCATATAGACAGAGGGTAAATGGAGAAGTAAGGTGTATGAGAGCTGAGAACCCTGACCTGTAGGAAAAGCAGGGTTTTGTAGATGGCTGTGCATGGAATAACTCATCTGATATTTGGGTGCTCATTTAAAAAAAAAAAAAAGTCTGTTTTTTAGCACCTTGATCTCAAGCAGTTTCATGAAAACTTATAGCATCAGCTTTCCATTAGAAATGTTAAGAATTATTATTATTAATTGCTGTAGAAATGCTTATGAAGTTGAATGAAATATTTTGCAAAAACAAAGCCCTGATGTCTTTTTTTTTTTTTTCCTCCCCCTCAAGAATTCAGAAAGAACTTGCAGAAATTACATTAGACCCTCCTCCCAACTGTAGGTAAGTTCACATGGATTTTTTTTTTAATTTGGAATATGGAAATAGAATATGTGGAACTGTGGAAAATACATAGAGGACTGGGGTAACTGTATCTACTCCTTTATGGTAATGAGCAGTTTGGGAATAAAAGATTACAGATAACACGTTTGCCTACATACAAAGAATTGATGTGGCATACTTCCTGGTAACAAAAGTAATGGTAAAAACTAATGAAATGTATGATGTGTTGATAGATACAAGGTAAAAATCAAATAATCTCTTATTGGAGGTATTAAATTGACAGCGTTTTTTTGATTCTGTAAAATATAATTTTGGTGGCAGTTACTGGTGTATTTGATTCCTTTTTCTTGCAAATTGTTAACACACTGTGAATATAATGGAGAAGGAAAAATGCTACAAGCACAAACTATTATTAATCTTCTGACTGTGTTTCTGGTGATCGATTATGATAGTGAAAACTTCCTGAAATGGAGGCTATCATCACATATGCTTCCTAATAATTACTGCTTTTCTTTTAAAAAAAAAAATAATTTTGTGAGGTATTTACTTACAGCATTTTTAAAATCTGCTTTGAGAGGATTAATGAGACAGGCCTATAAAACCTCATTGCTTTGCAGCTGGGGTGGTGTGTGGTTGTTTTCAGATGTATGTCTGGGGTTTCTTGCCCATCAACTTGAGATGTGGTCCATGCAGGGCATGCACCAGGGCTGCTCAGCTCTGCTTGGTGGAGCTATGCAGTGGTACTGCTGGCACCAAGCAGTCAGGCACGGAGCAGGTGAGCAGCTCCATCCTGTCCTGCCGGCTGACTCCAGCTGATGTGGTCGCTCACGTTTGTTGTATCGGCGCGGTAAAAGGCAAGATTGATTGAAATGTCTGATTGCACGCAGCTTTTGTAATGAATCCCAGTACATTTCAGTATCGAATTAACTAAGCAACTGGTAGTAAAAATGACAGTTGGCTTTATTGTTTTGGTCTCTTGATAAATGCATGTGTGAGAAAACATTCTAACAAGATTTGATGTGGTTGTGCTGGGTCTCAAGATGTAAGTCAAGTGGCAATGTACTAAAACACTGCATAGCAAAGTATCCTTGCAATAATAGCATTCAAAGAGTATTTCAGTCAATTAGGATGAACAGTTCTTTGCTAGATGAAACATTTTAATAGCTAAGCTGTTCTGTCATACTTATGACTGTGTGCAAGTCCAATCACTTCAAAGCTGTTTCAAACGGCAGGCCTTTACTTACGTGTTGATGACTGATGCCTATTAGTAGATTGATTTGCTGAGATGAATATAAAACTGTAGTCTGTTGTAGAAGAATGTGTATGTCTTTGAACTGAGTCTAGAAGACTTAGTTTTTACAGCAGTAGCATTTGTTCTAGTTTTCTGAATCCTTCCCTTTGTAACAAAGCGGTTGTTTCAGTATACAAAATACTGTTGTTTGCTTTTCTTTTGCTAGCAAATGTAAACTGAGCATTGGCGGTTTTAGTGGAAAGCCCTTTGGTGACTTGCAATTAAAAAAAAAAAGTGAGCTGCAGATTTCCTGTTTTGCTTTGTTTTTGAATTATTTACACTAATGATAAAATAGCAATGAAATGCACTGCATGATGCTGTTTTGCAAAACCAAAAAATTGCATCTAACTTAGTGTCTGCTGTGATCCTGATAGATAACCATTAGTAACTTTACTATTAACAAATATGTTTTATAGTCGATTCAGAATTACTTCATTTAGTTTTATGCTCTGTTGACACAGTCTAAACAGTGTTTTCATTTGAACTTCATCTATTTTCTATTATAGTTAAACATTACAAAATAAATACATCAGCCAGACGTGGTTCTTTAGCATAATGAAGAAAGCCAAGCTGTAATAGAGTATCTCTTTCCCTAAAGTATTGACACATACTTTCTTGTTTTGAGTAAAAGTTAGGTCATTGTTATAAATGGTGGTATCTTTTCAGTTAAGAAGTTATTTCATAAAAATAAGTTCCTTACAAATTAAGGCTGCTTGAAATGGTTGCAATTCTAGCCTAACCTTCACTATGTGTCCTTTTCTATTTCAGTGGGGAATTTTATATATAAAAATAAATCATGCTTGGGCAATAGCAATCTGATAAAGCTCCAAACTAAATGTCACCAGATACGAAGGAAAACGTCATAATTCACGAATGCTATCTAAGCAGATTTTTAGGAACTTTTGATACTCAGGATACTGAGCTGAATTGGAACTTGGGTGGAATATCGTGAGATATGCTGCAAGACTTTCAATTAACTACAGCAAACCAAACCTTCATGTTTGTCTCTTTCTGGGAAGAAAAAAAGAAAATGGAACAATTTCTGTAGTACAGTAGCATCTCTTAATGGCATGGTAGGCTACAGAGTCGATACAAGCTCCAAGGGAGTTGCAGCTTCCACTTCTGCATCAGCTGCAATGTTAACACTTCCCCCGCCTCATCCCCACAAAAAGAATAGGAGATATAATCTTGTTTGCCTGAAAGACAAAAAAAAACAAAAAAGAAGTCTTGCTTGCACATGTGCTTTGTAGTTGGCAGATTATCGCTGCTGCGACTTGCAGCATCTTTTTCCAAAACTATGGAAAGCTGTGGATTTCAGATTTCATTTAAAAACAAACAAACAAAAAAGGACAAATCTATCACATTCCTCTTTAAAAGAGGATTTAATCTTAGATGAAGTCAGGGTTGCCTGTTTACCTCGGTAATGTATTTTGTATGCTGTAGTTTGTATTCTGGCAATAAAAGGAGTCCTATTGACAATCTTTGGATCATTCCCCAGGACTGAGAATATATAATGTACTAAGTGTCAGAAAGTCAGGTCAGGGGGTGTGTGGGAGTTGAGCGGTGTAATCATTGCTATTTTCAGAGGAAGGCATGTAAAATAAAGTCTGTTATACATCACATTTTACAGAAAGAACTGGATGTTTTCTGGTATGTCCCCGTCCCCCCTTTTTTTTTGTTCAGAGATTAATTTACTGTCAAGGAGAGTCATGAATGCTAACCAGGTATGTTTGTATTTTAAGCATTGTGACATTTTAGTTTGTCAGGAAACAATATAGCTAAATTGTAGAGATTTTGCAGCCTGCTCTTTTTTTTTTTTTTTTCTTTTCACCAAAACACCACAACTTCATTGGTAAAAATGTTGCACATCTCCTACCTCAGAGTAATACAGAGTACAACTTTTCTCACAGGTGATAAAACAAACAAACAAAACCCGAATCTTTCAGTATCATTTTCATATGTTGCACTGCTGGAATATGGGACTAGTTGGGAATTCCTGTAGCTAAAATAATGCCTTTTAAATCTTTCCTATATTTTGAACAGCATCTTGTCAAAGACAGCAGATTTCAGAATACACCTATTGTCAGCATTGTATACTATTTCCCTTCTTGCTGGCAAAAGAACATCTCTGTGGCAACTAATACCAATTGGTTACATGGGAAAATAATATCTGGAAAGCATTTCATGTATTTTTAGCTTCTTTCAATCTGAACTTAACAGCTGGAAACAAGGAGAGCCAGCATAAAGCAAATAGCAGCTCTCTGTGGACAACATTTGGAGCAACTGCTCAGAATTTTCCTATTAAGTCATTGTTGTTCCCCATCTTCCTCTTTGTGTTTTCTTTTGATGTCCTCTGCAATAGGTGTCACTGTCCTTCTCTTTTCTGTGTATTTACTGCAATTCCTTTTATGTGTATTCATTTTATTTCTTTTTCCCTGTGGCAATATGGGTGATGCTTGAGGCTCAGAAATAGACTTTAAGCAGCTGTGTAGCATAGTGGACAAATTGACTGATACACATTCCAAAATAATCAATTTAACACCCTGCATGTAGCTTTATCTCTTCTATTCGTTTGGAATCATTACATTAATTCATTGCTTCTTATGCTGTCTGCAAAACTGACAAACAACCAACATATCTGACCCTCGTATTTCAGTTCTGAAAGCCAATCACACTGAAAAGATTGCTAAAATGCAATTCTTCTTGGGGTGATGTAGAGAGGAGTCAAGTGGAGCGGGAAAATTATTTGACTTGGTTTAGGGGGAGAGGTCAGTGTGCCTCATGGATGCCTCTTGTGCTATTAATGACTACATTAAGGCTGACATTCCTATTCAATATTGCTCTGGCTCTGTTTTTGTTAAAATGGTGAGGCCATGATCTTCACAACTCTAAGGGATTACGTGAATCCCGTCGATCTAAGTTCTTCTCTTGGGGCCATTTGTTTAAGCTCTTGCCTCGTAGTACTTTAAAGCTAAGGAGATAGCACGTGTCAGGAGCAGAAAACAAATGTTAGCACGATTTCATAGGAAGACCAGAGGGAAAGGACTTGTCAGTATTACTCCCCAATGCAGAGTGATAGAATTGCAAGGGGTTAGAGCAGCAGGTATGGTCACTATCTGTCATGCTACCCTGGCATACCCAATTCTTCTTCCTTACCTCTTGTTCAAGGTGATTCTCCCTTTTTCCCCATGTGCATACACCCATTTTAATCACGGATGCCCGCATTGCTTTACAGTGTGAGCAAATAGATGTCTTACTGTTTTTTGATTTGGTTTTGTTTGTTTTATTTTAGACCTTGTGCTCATGACATCAGTTTCTTCTGGTAGGGGTTTCACTGAAGGAGAACCTGGGTGCCAAATTCAAGTAGGGAAAAAAAAATCCCTCAAGATGTAGCAGCTTATATCTCTATTTTAAAATAAACTGCTCTCAGCGACTTTGATTGTTTTCGTTAAGGATGCATCAGTTTGTTGCCATAGGCACATGACTGTGATGCATGTGATGCTAATGTGTGAGCAAGATGAAAACTGGAATAAGGAATGCTTTCTTTGAACATTTTTCTTCACAAGCATTTCCAGCTTCCTTGGCATGAATCTGGGCTTTCTTCCTGTTACGTTACATTACCCGTGGAGTTTACCTTCTGCCTATGTAGGCTTACTTTGATCTGCAGTTAATTTTCTATAACCTTTTAGAGAAAGTGTGACACACAACTATATATAACTTCTCCTGGCTGGACCTCTTCAGAATTTATAGCAAATAGCAAAAATTCATCAAAAAGATGAGCCTCGGAGCGGTGATGTTAATGCTCAGGATCCCGTTGTTTTAAATCTGTGAGGTATCGACATTCATTTGAGGCTAAAAGAATGAATGTAAAACCTTTTTAAGTGCACATTACAACTGCTTTATTTTTTAATGTTGATTCCCTTTCTGCCTCAAAAGCAGCAAGGAGCATGTCCTAAGAACAAGTAAATTGATGATTGCACTGGGATTATATTTTATAATAGCAACTATATTACATTTTATCACTTGAGTTTGCACGCCTGTTTTTTTAATAACTATTGTTTTGGATTTATTACCATGATATCTTGAAGTACCTTGGATGAAAAGGGTCAAGTTACATTTTACTATAAAATCTTTTAATTCCTTTTGCTATTTTCTTTTAGGACAATGCAGGAAAGTGTCAGTTGTGCCTTAAGGTTTGAAATATGCAGCTCTACTAAAACATGTTTTAAAAAAATGTCTGTTTTTGACTGTTGAAATGACCTTTTGATGGAGTATTGTTCTTGGAGTATCTGTTATTAAAAATAATGCATGCATGTTTTTTTGTGGGTTTTCCATGTTGTCAAGATGCAGTGTACTTAAGTATCTAAAATATAGCTGATGTTTCTTAGTGATCTGATATCTTGGAAAATGTATGTTTGAGATGAAAAAGTACTAGACAGCACTGTGCTGGCTACTGCCCTTCCCTTTCATAGGTGTAAGATAGCAAAGAAACAAATTACCTATTTTTTTAATTTAATAAACTAAAGCTTGAACCTCCACTTGAGTCATTTTCTGGTTGCTGTAGAGGGGGCGATTTTAGGATTGGCTAGATGCAGCCCTCAGAAGCTGCAGGATCCGTTGCAGGCATTGGTGGCTAGAAGCCTAAGCACTCTTAATGAAGACCACTGGGGAGAAAGGAGGGGGGGGGGGGGGGGGGGGAGCAGTAAAGGGATCCTGCCACTGGCTGCTTGCCAGAACCAGCAACTTCACTCACCCATGACAAAACAAGGAACAGGCTGACAGCACCCATGGGTACCTCCCGGTGTAACAATACCACTGTATTATTCCTGCTAATTCTGCCAGTTTTCTAAAGGTGACCCCTTCTTTCCTAGAAGGAAAAGAGAAGAGAAAACTATTAGCAAAGAATGAAAATAGTTCAGCAAGCATTGTGTTAGTGTACATTTGGAAGAACAAGGGAAAGTCATAACTTATTCCCTGGAACAGCTGAGTCAGAACTATGGGTGGAGATTTAGATGTAATGAGGGGTCATGATGATTGCCCATTCCCTGAAGCAGAAAAAGGCATGCAAGTGCCCAGAAAGGAGTTTATAGGGATGTGGAAGGATCCACGGATCTTTGATATTTGTAGTGTGCTAAGTGTACTAGATAGTTAAAGGTCTAGTTTAAAGCCAAGTATTGGGAAGGTGGAATGGATGATTATGTCAAGGGTCAAATAAAGTAAAACAAAAAAACACTCTAATATTTATGGTGCAGAAAATTCTGAACAGAGATATTTTTCTTCCAGTGGGTTTATATCTGGTTCAGCTTGTCTTTGTAAGCTACACTGTTAGGAAGTATAACAAGGGCAGTCCTCAATGCTTTCTGGTGCAGAATTTTTCAGACTACCTTCCATAGACATTTCCTTTGGCCTTTTTTATTTACCTGAAGAAAAACATTTCCTGCCATCCTGAATGTGGTTTATAACATAAAAATGATATTGTATGCATATGTTTTTGTAATCTCTTCAATACAGCCATCATAAAACACCAAAAACCAACGTCTCCCCACCAAAACCTAAAATAAGTGTGTCAAATAAACAGTCATAGCTTGCCAGCAAGGGAAACAAAACCATGTTGGCTGAGACTTTGCCTTGTTGTTAGGAGACTTCGTAAAGAAATAGTTATATTAGTAGCTATATTATATTATAGTATTAAATTCGGTTAGCTATTTCTGTGGTGCTTTTTTTCTATTTTTTTTTCTAAATGTAATGTAGTGTTTTGTATGAAAAACACATAAGACTCAATTTCTTTGCAGAAATTTGATAGAGCAGAGTTATTTGAAAGTGACTGTAGTAAGTATTGTTGCACTGAACAAGCAGTTACTTACATTTCATAATAATCATGTAAGAAACATGCTTTTATTAGCAACTCATTACCCTTTAGTAAATTACTCATTATTGAATAAATGGGGGAAATGGAAGGTACTTTGTCTGTTGGTTAGGACTGACAGCATTGCTGATAATGAAGTATTTGTTTCCTTAAATAAATGGCACAATCTCAGAAGCGCCGAATGCTGTTGAGTTCAGTACGCCCACATTTGATCAGAATTTGAATTCTGATTTTTAAAGTAATACTGTAAAAATATTTCCTTTTTAAGAAAACTTCAAAAAGGCATGTAAAAAATTTATGATATTTCCTGAATGCCATTGTGTATCTTTTATGTCTGCCAAAGAAAAATTATTATTTTTTTTCCCTTGGGAATCTTAATAAATAAATAACTAAATATTTTTTTTTCTGTTTCAACACCAAGATTCTGCAGCTTTTTAACAGCTGTTAACTTACATACTTTATTCTTTCATCTGTTCGCTTGTTTTGTTTGTTTGTTTATTTTTACATAGACATGACAGTCTAAGGCAATGCTGTAATTTGTCTTTTATTCTTGATATACGCTAAATGTTTACGGATTTAACAATTAATAGTCTAACGAAATAGTTTTCCAAAATCTCCTAGCAGGCAAGCTGCAGTTTAAGAATAAAAAGTCATGAACTAATAACAGAGCATGCTTTACAGCCTTTTGGAAACAAACTATGAAATTGATCTGGGTGCTGTTTTCTTGGTGTGCAATAAAACTTATTTATGCTGTAGTTACACATTTGCAGCTTTCTTACAAGCTTTTTGGGGTATCTAATTGGCTACAGCTTTGAATCATATCATAACACATGCCAAATGTTGCTAATTACAATTAAGATATCTACTTGAAGTAATCTTTGTTTTCCTTTTCTCTGACAATTTATTTTTTCACTTATTTACATGCCTTTAATTTTTCATTTTAACAGTTCTTGCAGCGCTTTAATTTATTTTTGTTTCAAAGCTGTGGAATTGGATTAAACAGGGTTTTTTAAACACTTCCATGTTGCTTGGAAAGAAGCCAGTTACTGTGTATCGGCTTAATAGAAACCATGCTTAGCAGCGCCTCACATATGGCAGCTCGTGTTTGTGTGGTAAGGCATTATGTATTTTAAATATTACCTTTTATATGATAGTCAAATTTATGCCAGAATCTGAAGTTTCCTCTGATTAATGTTAACAAAAATAGCAGAGAGCCAACTGTTTCTGTTTTTTACAGAGAAATATGTAATTAAATACATGATTTACTGTCTGCTGTGCACAAAAGCCGTATTTATGTGGCCTTTATTAACTTGAGATGCATACAGTACCTCGAGAAGGCCATAGGTGAGTGATAATATACTTTTTTTGATGTTTGTAGCCTTTTAATGCTGTAAACATTGTGGAGGCTGAGATGGTGATTCTCTAGCTAAGACTAAAATAGAAGGGTTTGTACCTAATTTAGGAGATTGAGTTATATTTGAAGAATAGGCTGTCCACTGTTACGTCAATTACTGTGAGTAAACACCTGACACAGCTGACAACATAGAGCTTACATCTTTCATGTTTATTTTTTAAGTTTAAAGCTTAGCGTAACAGTTATGAAACCTGGACCTTAGTATGGCCTTTATGAAATTTAGAGCTTTTAAAAGCACTTGTTCTGAATTGCCTGAATGTAGCTAGTCTTCTTATATAAAATCCAGTAGTCTCTCTTCATACAGAATTTTGTTTATCTGAAAATGATGATATAGTTCAATGGAGAAATAGCCAAAAAATTCATTCTTCTGAAATTATTGCATTCCTTTTAGTATAGGTCCACTTTTATAACAGAAGGGCTTTTTATATCTTCAAGATTAGATGATATGCAATTTAACTTTTGTTGGGAAGTCATGGACAGTAATGACTACTGAAAATCTACGTTCTGAATCTAAGAAAGGTGATTATCCTTCTTATTATAATTTTAAAACTGCCAAAGAAAAATCTTTTTTTTCCTGTGATACCAGGGCTGTATTTAATACATTTGTCGTAATTACATGGGTAATGCATAAAAACATGCAGTAACAAAATAAATTTATTTTACATTTTACCATGTTCTAATCCAAAAATGACAAAATAAATGCTTTATTACACTAACTTGTGATTAGTCTGCTAACAAGTAAGAAGGCAGTGTCTAGGACTTTATACTACTGAGCAAAAGAGAGATTTGTGAGTCCTCCTTTACCATAGAAGTGATCCAGAGACCTTAAAATGCTGTGCACTCATTATTTGGTATCTTGGGTAGCCTACATAAGATAAATAAATATATTGCCTATAAAATGAAGCATGTTATATTTCTTCAAAATTGGATGGATAGCATGCGAGTAATGTATTTAATTTCAGAGAAGTTTATGAATTAAATATTAGATGTCTGCCTAGCACAGAATTTCAGATCTCATGATTATAAATAACTGGTTGTTAGGCTCATGGCTGTGGTATTTAGGCTAGGGTTGCAAACCTGAGGAAGTGGGGGGGGGGAGTTTCAAATGTGGGGCTTTCAGTCAGAGTGGCTTCACAGGAAAGCTGGTTTCAGAATTATTATGGTTAATGCAGCACTAGTTGGTGTAGTAACAGAAATCCCGGGTGGGATTTGCTGAAGTTTCCAGGTTAAGCCATTGGTTGGAGTTAACTGGACTTAATCATTGCACAGAAATTTTGCTGAAGTCTCCAGTGTGAAAATGAACTGTTTCCCTTATTTCAGATTTTGCTGGGTAGCTTGAAACAAGTGGTGTTCTTGATGGAATTGCTTTATAGAAGCATGTCTGGCCTCTGACTATTGGACAGACATTAGCATTGATCCATGTTACACTGGGGTAAGTTCACTTTTCTGCAGCAAGCATTGTAGGAAACATCCTGGCTTGCTCATTCACAATTCTTTGTGGGAGTGTGGGCACTGTTATCTCCTACCCAGGAGGAGTGACTTTGGCTGGGTCAGCAACACGCCTGCTTGCACCTAATCTGCAACATTGCTTGCAGAGAATGATCTCCTGGGGTCACTTCGTGCCGAAGGTACAAAGAGCATGTTCTTCATTTTGCCTCTCTCTTTGCTGAGGTTCTTGGATAAGGTCTGCTGTAATTTGGCTCAAAGACAGTAGCTATCTCTAGGGGGGAGGGGAAAAAAAATAATTAAAAAAAAATGAACACCAACACCCACTTGGCCCCCAATTAGCGATTTGTCTTAATTATTTGTGTTCTGTTGCAAATAAAATAAGACCTGTCTATAACATTTGTGAAAGAGAGCTTGCTTCACTGCCATATCTTATTCACAGGGATGTCCTGCCGGTAGCAGTGAGAGCAGTAAAACACTTTGACACACAGTGCGCACGTTACAGAAATGAAATGTCATATCAAAAATGGCTGTAAACATTTTCACAGTCCCTTGTCATTGCAAGTTTGAAGGTGGGAAATTTTTAGAGAGAATGACTCAATTTTCTTCCTTCCTTCCTTCCATGTCCGGCGTGCCTAGAAGGGAAGAAGCATCTATATAATGTGGCATCGCAACGGGCTGTTGTGAACACAGCTACTGTAATCTGTCTGTCTGGGTATACCCTCCACAGTCTGATCTGGCATTAACTGAATTATAGGTCTTCTGATTTGTAAGCTGTAGTTCTGAACAAAAAGATCAGGTGATCAACGCTATCGTTGGGATGGGAAGCCGTCTAGCAGATAGGCATCACATTATCAACTTGAAAATCTCATTTGGGTCTGGAATTACTGTATTGTAAATCAGATTTAAATTCATGATTCAAGTATAATGACCTACTGCATTACAAACCTCCCTGAGAGATACTTAATTAATAATGTATATTAACTGTGAGTGTTTAGGTATACATGTATGGCATACATTTTCAGGTAGCCACAAACACAGCCTCAGAAGCCCATGGTGTGAGGGCTTTAGGATGACGCATTTCTAAATTGTTCTGCAACAACTTGCTTTGCTCCTTGCTGAACACAAATAGCTGAGGGATGACAGCTATCTCATTTTCAGTAGAATCTTTATGATTTATATGATAATGATAATTCTATTCAGCTGCCAGTATAGAGCACTTTGCAGACTGATATCAAGGTTAATTGTCACTTTGAGAAGAAGTGAAGCACAGTCTGCCAACCTGATGCTCTGCTCAGCTGAGAAAGATAATTGTTATTCAAGTAGTATTTAAATGAGCTCAAATGCTGATAAATACACAACCAAAATATTTTATTTTTTTCCTCTCATGTTCATTCACTGTGCTAGAGAATGAGGTCATCACTGTGTATAAATATCACTAATGGACGCCGTAGTGAAAACATGCTGAGTATTTACAGAACTACAAGGAGTGGGTTTCCCCCAGTGTGGGCTGTGGGGAAATACTTTAAACTCGAGTTCCTCTTGTCAACACATCCTAATTCTTTTATGTTTGTGGTTGCTTTTCGCAGCTATACTGTTACCTTATATATGGCTCCTTATGCACTGTGACTTGACCTTACCAAGGCATCTGAGAGGTCATAATTTGTGCTGTGCCTTACAAGTTATTAGCATTACTCTAAGTATCTCATGCTGATTGGAGGTGCTATTTTATTTATTTATTTTTATTTTTCTTTAGGCCTTGATAGCTATGTAACTTTCTAAGGGAGCTGGTCAACTGTATAAAACAGCATAGTACCATGTCCCGGAGAGCCACAAGGCTGTCCCAGAATTTGGGACTGGCAACATTCAATTTACATAACCCTTTCCGCCTTAGGGTATTCAAAATTAAGATTTTACCACATAGCTTTTCTTCTTTTCATAATATTTTAATTTAATGGAATGCATACTCTGTGTTCCACTGTTCCACCTGCTGTACCCCCCAGAGGTGTTTTTTTTTTCCTGTGCTGTTTAAAAATTATTAGCTGCAGGGGTCTTTTAGCCTTGAGAATTGCTAATTCATTTTTGTGCAGCAGTAGCTGTATCTAGATACTGGTGTTCCTTCTTGCACTGCAAAACCAACTTTACCTTTATTCGCATGAGTACCCTTGGGTTTCTGATCAGTGATTTACTTGTTTTCACTAATATTTCAACGAAGTGAGTTCTGTTCCTTTTTTTTTTTTTTTTAAGTGTTAATGTGATGCTATTTTTGTAGTAAATTTGTAACTGGTATAACTCTACTAGACAGACTATATTGTAAATATGTCTAAAACTTGTACAAAGCACATTAAAATGATAGAATAGTTACTTTAAAGACTTCAAAAAGTAAAGATAAAATGAAGTTATGCTGGTAATTTTTTGCCATCACTATCTGTGGATTCATGGCTAAGGTGTTTGCATACTACTTGTACTCACAAGTAAGTCATTACTTGCTGGTAGGAGACTGCTTTCTTCTTAATTTAATTCTGTCATTTAATGCGCTTTATAGGTCTATGGTTAAGAAACAAATTCTGAAATGGTTTATTTTCACTCCTAAACACTTGCATACGTTTTTGTAGCATTTTTAGATTCTGTATGGCTTAGTAGCTTTCCACATGACTAATGAAGATTTTAACAAACAAAATGGAAAAGGGCCAACTTGTAATTGTTAGTGCAGTGGCATAATCAGCCATACATGGTTTGTTTGTTATAGCTCAGCAATAGAACAATGTTTCAGAGAGAAAACATGCAGAGATGATTACTAAGTACCACAATGATGTGAGACTGTCCAACTGCAGAAGTGCTCTTGTTGGGTTATTCATATGAATACTTAAGTATATGCTTACATTTTTCTTATCATAATGGACACTGCTAATGTCTAATTTTAGTAGTCATTTATATTGAGTTACTAAGAAGAAATAAATGATTTATTTTTTTTTGCTTGGATAAATGGATGTGTTGCAGACATGCAACAAATGCCATCTGGTAGTTTGTACAAAATATCAAACTGATTAGAGGTGACTTTATGCAAATATGAAAAGGTGATAAATATCCGTCAGGAGGACAGTTACTTTTAAACAACTAAATATTTATCAGACACTTATAAAAAATATAGATAAGTAACTTCAGTTTTTATGTCATTGGCAATTACCAAGGCTACAAAACAGTTGTCTCTTCTTACTGTGCATTGTCTGAAATAAAGAAATGGAATCAGAAATAGCATGTCTATAAATGCTAATAGTGTGATAAGTAATGGAGAGAAGACTCAATTGCATAATAGTTGTTATTATTACTTTTGACTCTATTTTGCACAATTTGTTGCAAGCAAGCTTTAAACCAACCAACCAACAAAAAAAAAAAAAAAAAAGGAAGAACAGCCAGGAAGGAAGTATCAAAATTGATACTGAGAGTTTAACCAAGAATCCAAACATACTTATTCTTAAAACTGTGCCATTGCGTGGTCATTTGAATAAGTTTACAACTTCTCGTATTTCACTTTTAGAAGTTTCATTCTCCCCAAGAATGTCCAGTGACTTTGTGTCCTGCATTAAGGTAGCGTTCCGCCTGCAGTTCCTCCTGCCTTTGTCTCAGTTGTAGAAAGTGGTCAGTGACTTGAGAACTCAATATCAAATACAGAATGCTTGTACAGTGAATAGAAAAGGTACATTTGATGCTTATCTGTGGAAGTACAATATATTAGTGTTCATTTTTCAAGAATAAATGCTGCTCAGTCCTAAAATTTCCATAGAGTATAGAGTTTGATTTTGCTTGCCATTTCACTCATCTAGTTGGCTTGCAAGCCTTATGCTATTTTCTTCCAGCTTCTGTTACATGTTTTTATCCCTTTTATAGTGACTTGATTCATCATCTTTGTCTAAATATGCAAGCCATGCAAGTTGATGAATTGGTTGAATTAGTTTTAAACTGATTTTAATTAAAAAGTGTCCAGATAGATTTTTGAATTCTTTTGTTTCTGTCTTATTTAGCATTATATTAAGTCTATTGATTTTAAACCGAATCAATGTAAACCTTGTTTCTAAATGTTCCTGCAGCTTTTTGACTGGTTTAGCTAAAAATACACTTAAATCATGTGTTTTCTTGAACTGTGCAAATTTATGCATAGGAGAGCCTTCATGTAAATGTCCATTTTGCTATTTTCTCCTTAATTCTTCCTGAAGAGAAAAATAAAAAGTTAGAAGCTAAGTAGTATGCTGGAGAAGCATCAACTAACCATAGTTAACTTCTTTGTCTGTACAAATTTTATTGGTTTCAGTGTTTTTATTTGCTGGGAGCCTTATTTTACCACAAAAGATGCTTCTTGATGGCAAGTTTAATGTGTGTCATAGAACTTGATTTCTTTTTTGAGGGAATGCGCTTTAAGCGCATTATAATTGTAACGTAAATTGTTTTGTTGAAAAGTATGAATATTCCAGCATTTTTGAACCAACTGATCATTTAAAAACCTAAAGGCCAGTTTATATAGTTTTGTGTTTTTTTTTTGTTTTTTTTTTTTTGATTGAAACAATTAGGATGACATGCAGTTTAAAAATTGATGGTGTGGTAACTGGCTCACATTCTGTGAGTTTTGCTTTATTTCGTATATAAACACATTCATTGCATATTTTGCTGTTATTGCACCATACTGTGCAGTGTTTCTTGTTAGACCTGAGTGCAGCTCGTGTTTGAGATAACGAATTTGAAAATAAAGGATGCATTTAAAGAAACTGTGAAATGAATGTGCAAATCCTTTGCCCTTTTTGAATTCTGTTAATTTTGGCCTGACATTTAAATTTGTTAATTAAACCTCTGAGAATTTTGCAGAACTATTTTGTTTGAGCAATATGTAACAGCTTTACTCACCTGTGTTGCATTATTTTATGTTTGAATTTCTAATAAGTAAGTGTTGGCCAACTGTTGTCTTTAACAGTGAAGTTTAATGCTGTTAAGTGCTTTCATCTGCTTACTTCAAGGAAATGACAGAGATGAAGAACTCTGTTCTTTTTCCTGAACATTTTTTTTCCACACTTGACAGTTGCTGGACTTCTTTGCAATTGTATATCCTTTTGAATCAGAAACCAAGAGTCAGCCACAGTGCCTTAAGGATTTCTAAATGCAGCTCAAATCCGTCTTAAACGTGTAACCCATTTCATGTACTCAGACACATCTCACCCCAGTTATAGATTGTCCAACAACTAAATTCAAAGCACTTCTACAGAGTTGCTGGCCACTCTTACTAGCAGTGGTGTGGCTTCTGCCCTCCATTTCTCTCACTGACATGCCAGAATGGTAGGAAGCAGATGAGAAAAAAATCCTGTATTATTCAAAATTTTATTGTATATCAGAACAGTAAATATTCTAGTCTTTTGTTCTTCCTACTGTGAAGGAAGAAACTAAATAGCTCCAGGAAAAAAAAAAAAAAAAAAAAAAAAGAGTAGGTGACTTTTAGACTTTAATTGCCTTGCAGTAGTATTGAGCCATCAGAAGGGCCTTGCTGATGTTGTTGTGATCCCACATGTTGTGGGTTAGGTGAAGAACTGGTGCTGAATAAGAAAAATAAGAAGTCTGGACTTGCATTGTCTCTGTACAAAGTCATCTCATGGGCCACTGTTCTCTATTCCTGAGATGGAAAGCAGAAACATTTTCCACCAAAGATGAGGGAAGAAGAAATGATTTTAGGGCAGTGCTGCTGATTTTCTGGGGAGAGACTCACCCTAGGGAGAGAAGATGATGATTTGCTTGGGAGACAATAGCGTAGGATTCAGACTACATTAAAAATTACAGTTACGCACTGTTTTGTTTTTCACTCACAAATAATATGCGTACGTTCACTTGAAAGACTATTTCAGATCTTGTTTATATCAGATAAACATAATGTTTACCATGTAGGGGTGAAATTCATTAAAAAGTTTAAAAAAATTGAAAAGAAGATTTTTTTTACATGATGCCCATGTTACTTTTTAAAAAAAAATACTGTTTTAGTATTTTTTGTTTAAAAAAATGTATATATTTTTAATAATGCCTTTGACAGGTTGTGTAGTAAGGCAAGGTGTATTTAGCAATCAGGAATGCAGTTCTCCAGTGTTTGCATGATTTTGGTGTGTGTGTTTTGTTGTTTTTTGTTTGTTTGTTTTGTTTTCAATTTAATTTAACCAAGTAAAAACAAAAAGTCAGTTTCTTTCAGCCCGGTATCTTTCTAAACCACTGGGATTTCATTTGTGGACAATTAGGTTCATTATTCTTACTGTAAAGATTTGGTTCTCTAATTTTCAAGACTTAACTGTTAACACTTGTGACTTTCATTTAATTGTCATGCTCCCAGTAACTTTATTATTAAAGTGGAGATTTTATTCTTTAACTACAGTTCAATGGAGAGCAGACAGCGTACTCTCAACACTGTTTCAGATGAGCGTTAACATCAGGAGGGGTATGTCCTGTTGCTGACAGTTCAAATACTCCTTTAAAAGAGACATTTACCTGAGTTAATGATGTCTAAAGAGCCATACGATTCCTCGTGTAACAGCTAAAGATTCCTGAAAAAGCTTTTGAAAGTATCCTTTAAATTGCCATCCGTTTTGAAATAACCTACTTGAAAATCCAGAGGATAAATTTAACAAGAGTACCTTTGCTGCCAATTTGTTCTTGTATAAACATACATATTGTAAATAGACATATGTTTAAGCAAGAACTCTATTTAGACCTTGTGGTTAGTGAACCTGTTCATCATTAAAAATGCCAGTGGTAGAGCATGTGACATAGCAGTGTCCTTTTCATACCACTGAAACTGAAAAAAAATTATATCCACAAAGTAATCTGTCTAAATGTCGAAAGCGGGGGGAAAGCTTTGAGTATATTAATTGGGCTTTCACTGGGATTGGGTTTTCACTGGGCTCTATGAACATGGCAAGAATTTATATCTAGATCAACCACTGAATTGCAATTGGGTTTAGATTGTAAATTATCTGCAACAGAATTTGGGGTAAAATACTTCTTGAAATGGTAATTGCCCTGAAATACTAATAATAGTAAGACCAATAAAAATATATTGCTTCCAATATTTCTCCTGAAGTAATGGGGTTTGGGAAGGCTACTTAGCATCTTTGGTAACAAGATGTTCGTCCATTGTGTTGCTTCTTGGCTTATCCTAATCCATTCAGTTACTTCCCTTTATTTTTTATGTACTACCACTTTGTGTTCACAGAGCAGGTAAGCCCTCTGGACTTGTCACTTAGATCTATAGTGATAAAACAATGCTACCAGAGGGCATTCTTGGACCATGAAACTTGGTTGTTTATATTACTAAATTATTAGAACAGTCTGCCAAGGTGTTGGACAGCATCAACTAGTGTTCTCCTGAAAAAATCCTGCTCGTGGTTAGGGAGAGGGAAAGCTGAAAGACATTCCCATCAAGCAGTTGTATATGTTGAAGGGTAAGGGTGTATGGACACAGGCAGTTCTGTGCCAGCTGGCCTTAATGCCAGCAGACAGTCTTGGCATATTTAATTTACTGTTATAGGCACAGTCTTTGTCTTGTACACCACCACGAACAGAAACTGTGCGAATCTGGGCACCTTTCCATGCCGAGGGTGTATATATGAGGGGTTATATATCACTTGTCTATTAGATTGCTTTCAGGTTTGCTTTCTTTTCTCCCTTACTGCTGGGTGCTGTTGAAAGTGTAACTTTTATAGCTGTGATTGGGCCATATTTATTCAGAGCGAAGGCCACCAGGTGTCTCTGGGAAATACCTCCGTGGGCTGTAGTTTTGCATAATTGTCTAGACAGGATGTTTTTGGAATGTAGCTTGCTCTCCTGAATGCAATGTTGTGCTAGGCATTTGGTAATGCTCTACAGCAATAATATAGTTATTAAGTTCACGTTTTAAGAGACATGAATAACACTGATTTTAAAAGGTGATAGAAATCTTATGAAAATTGTGCGTAAATTCAAAGAACCCTGTGGAAAGGGAACAAGGCAACTGAATGCCTGGCCTCTACTGAGAGATTCAATCTTTGACATGTAATCCTAGCTGGCTGCCAAGAAATATCACCCATATTTTATTATTCAGGGTTGTTGCCATCAACGATGATCACTGTCGCTGGCCTTGCAGTGTGGAAAGACTATTCCAAGGCTGTCACTTTAGGTATGCATCTGTGGACTTTTAAGATTACATTAAAAGGTGATACAGAGAGAAAAAAAAAAAAAAGAAGTTTTAGTCAGAAGAGTATTGGTGTCACACTTTTAATTTGTGCTGGCCAGAAGCATGAGACTTAGCTTTGCAATGGCAGAGTTCTATCAGATTTACTCTTCAGATGCAGGATGTCTGAGAAGAGCCGCCATCCTCTCCCAAAGCAGAGCCATTGTTAACCTGGTCAAAAGTTACCAAAATGTGCATTATAATTCTTTAAATGGCTTCATGGTGACATTTTACATGGGAGCGTAATTGATGGTGTCAGTTTTAATAAATAATTCAGTAGTTCTTTCTCTTTGATTGTATAGCAGGATTTGTAGATGATAGAGGTCTGAGGACTAAGTGTGACTGATGAGAATGGATGGCATATTGTTATCAATCTTGTCACTTTTTACCACATGTAAAAATTGAATTTGAATTATTGACCATCCCGCAGCATATTTGTCCTCTCATTGTGTGTGGACTGAAAAATGCTCAGAAGGTAATTATTACACTTTGTGTGCCTGAAATAACTGAATAAATGCTAGTTACATAGCTTTACTGATATATTTTTGTTGTTATTTACATGCTAAATAGATAAACAAGCAGTAAAAGGAGAATCTGAAAATCACTTAATTCTTAATTTCATTGAATTTAATTTTCTTGTAGTTTAGCTGAAAACAGTTACGTGTATTTACTGTTCTGAAGTCAAACTACACTTCATGTAGCGAAAATGAGCTTATTTGAGTCTAGTAATTATGATGAATGCTTTATAGTAAAATGACACGGCCAATAAACGAAGATGTTATAATAGCATTTATTTTTGTGTGTGTCTCTGCTTGACATAAGGCTAAATTTGTCTGATTCCCCATAACTATTTTTTTAACCTTTTCCCTCATTTTTGCCTCCATTGCATTTCAATATTGACCACCTTGGAGTCTTCTACACTCTCTGTTCATCTTCAGTCTTACCAGGAATGCTGGCCATTTGCATTGACCAGATCCATCACAGTCCTTTTCCTGTTGATCCTGAGAGAGGATCCATGGGGAGAAGCTCCTCCCATCCACTCTCCAAGAATCTGTGTGGATGCCAAGTCAAGTCTGCTACTTTGATGCTTGGAATGTGGACCGTTCTCTGGTCTTCACTGGCATCATGAAGTTGGCTATGTGTTTGATAATGAACCTCTTTCCTTTCCTTCCCCCTGGAAGACTTTTTTTCTCCTAAGCACCAGCAATAGGGAATTATTCTGGATGTCAGTTGCTCTGTGCTGTGCCTATAACTCTCTTATTGGTGTATCTCTCAGTCTTTGTGAGTTGTGTGTGTTTGTTTTTGTTTTCACTTTGGCCAAACTGTCTTAAAAGAAGGATATTTTTATCTCTGGCATCTATAAGCTGTCTCCAAGAGCAGCAGTTATACATAGAATCATAGAATCATTAAGGTTGGAAAAGACCTCCCAGATTATCTGGTCCAACCACAAAACCATGCCCCTAAGCACCATGTCCAACCACCATGTCCAACATGTTGGACATGATGCATTAACTGAGAAATCTTCAACTGCCAAGTTGGTCTTAAATGATTGTATAATGCCACAGCATGCTCCAGGATTTATTCCTGTTCGTAGCTTCAAACTTAATGTACTTATGTGTGTTCCAGTAGAGACCAGAAAGTTAGTGTAAGTTAGTGCACAGGTAGTAAGTAGTACATAGATCTTGTAGTCCAAATGGGTCAATGGCTTGATTGCCTCCCTTCACTATGACGGATGCGAAATACTAGGGCTTATTACAGAACTTCTGTTAAAGATAAAGCAAGCTTGAATTTTAGATTTGGTTTTGGATTATATTAATGAGAAATCTGTGGTGTTGAATTTCATGTTTTGATGAGGGATGACAGGATGGAATGTCATTTTGGTAGACAATTGGAGCGCCATCAAAAATAATGCAGAATGTTGGCACACATGAATAGAGAGTATTGTGAATTTGCTTGCCCTGTGATGAAACTTTTTCCACTGAAATAAAATACTGAGGATGTGCTGGTTGTATCAGAGGATAAAGAACTGTGTCCTATTTAAAATGAACAACACCACTCTCCAAAGTTGTCTACACTCATTCAATTTCATTTATAATCATGATTTACAGTTTATATACTCTCCAAATTGAAAATCTATAAAATAAAAATATCCTGAATAAATGCAGTCATAATACATTTACAATAAATCCATTTGTAATATGACTATCTGGAGGCCAGAATCATTTCATCAGGTGTAGACCTCAATACTGTGTTATTTTACCTGATGTATTGTTTCATTCACAAGCCAGCATTTGTATTATTTGCAGACACCCTAGCATAATACTGGGTTCTAGAAGTAACAAAATGGCAAATAAGATTATATTTTTGTATGTCAGTCATATACACTCTGTACTATTTTCTGTAAGGATAATGGAATACTCCTCTATGGCTTAAACTGGCTTAGCTTCTGAACTCTATTTTAAACCTTCATAGCAGTAAGCTTGTACTCTAATATTGTACTCATTTCTGTAATGCTCAGCTTACATTTATTAAAGCTCCAGCTTCCAGTAAACATTTCTGTTTGTGAAGCCACCTCCTCTAACTTCTCCTTCTAGCTTTCCTGAAGAATAGAAATATTTATTGTTTTATGCTGGTTTTGTATACCTTTTAATCTGATTTTCAACGGTAAAAGATTATGCAATCACAATGTCATTTCCGAAGTTTTTAGAGAGGAAGCTCAGTGGCTAATTTCAACCAATTTGACAGGAAGGTAGGAGTCTCAAAGATGCTAAATTCCTACAATAAGCCTACACAACATATGGCCCTGAGCCCACATGTAATCCTTGCAGCTATTGCTTTCGTGTGCCAGTGGCCAGGGGGCAATATGTTCTTTCCCATCAAGAATTCAACAAATTATACAGAAAACTAGAGAGGTGATTTCTTCCAACAGCTTCTCCAGTGAAGTAAGCTCAGGGGTGACACAAAGGATCTACACATACTTCTCTACTTTCTTTGGGTAGGCAGAAGTTCCTGTTTAGGGATGTGTTAATATTAAAAGGGAGCTAGTGTTTGGAAGTACTTCCATCTGTGTTCACCATAGTGAGGGATCTGCTGTTTTGAAAAGAGCTAAAACAGAAACTCTCCCTCGTACCTTTTTTCTCACTGTCTGCCTCAGATTGCCAAATATCAGGCATTGTGAGAAAACAATGAGCTGACTGGCATTCTTTAAGTGATATGGAGTTTCTTCTTTGAACATTATCCTTCAGAGATAGGATAGCTAAGTTCTTATTCAGGCAATAATTTTAGAATAAATGTGCTTCTGCTGGGGACTGTAGACTACTGTTTGGCTTATTGGATGACAGTTGTCTGCCAGTGAAGTGTATTTACCTGTGGTGAGATTCATCATTCCTTTGGTTAACAAGGATGAGAAGATACTCATTCCTATGGAATTATGAGCACTCTAAAAAACGGTTCTCTAAGTATTGTGATTTTGATAAAAAGACATTGCAGTATGTTTTTGGATCTGCAGATAAATGCTGTTGCTTCTGGCATGCTGTAGCCAATGGGATAAAAGTGCCCCCCATCACAATTTTCCCTCTTCTCAGAAAATAACAGAGCGCTCTCCCAATATTGAAGCATATGTGCAAAACTGCATTTGTTGCTAATTCAGCTGTCAGGGGTGTGGGATGAGTATTCATCTTATATGATCAAATCATATAGCTGTTTCACTCTAGCATAGACCACATTTTATAGTAGAACAGAATCCCCAAACTGGTGTTAAGTTGTAGTTGTTGGTGCGTTCTAGAGAAGGGAGAGACGACAAGGTGCTTATTATTCATGTTATTAAGAAAATTGAAATTTTGGAGTATACTTCCAAGTTAGTCTATTGTGAGGGGGGTAGAGTTCTACAGCAATGAACTACTGGTGTTAAACTAAGGAAGTTTTTGATTCTTTTTCTACTTTTGGTCTGTGTAGATGTGTGAATTTTTAATGTCTTGTTCAGGTGATTTTTGGGGGAGAGTGTTCTTGTGGAATGCAACTTATGTTCTTTGTTTGCCTACGTATCCTTGTCAGTCCTGTCAGCTCTCCTTTCCTGCCAGTACTTTTCCCCCCCTAATCACTGGCCAAATTTCAACCAAAGCTGACAGAGGGAAAGTGGTTTCAGATATGTTAAATTCATATGAGGTTTCTAAAAATAAGAAAACTGATAAAAGAGAGACTTTCACCCTGTGGGAATATTAATGTGCAAATACAACTCATCTTAGACATTAGAGAATCCACATGGGAGTTCAGTCCTGTGACACAAACCCATAAGGAACTATCTGTTACTCGCTACCACTATCTCGTTTCCTATTTTTACCAGTTAATTTTCTTTTTTTTTCTTTTCTTTTCATTTTTGCTTTTGTGAGAACTGGGAAGAGGAGGGAAAAAAAAGATACCACTCTGTAAAAATAAAAACCTGTTTCCTTTAAAATTGTAGCAAAATTTGAAAATGTCCTTGCTGTTCTTTAAAGATGATATAAGGACTAGATGTCCATGATTAAACACAGGTTGCAGTTGTCTTTTTTTTTTCTTTAAAAAGAAATCTTATGCTTTAACTGTTCTCTGACATCTGTAATTGGAAACACCTATTGTATCTCAGCTCTTCAAACACAGCTAATCCAGCAGTTAAGTGTCATTATAGTTTAATTTTATTTTTAAATGAAAAAAGAATCACTGCAATTAAAGTGCAACTAAATTTTAAAGGCACGTATGGTGGGGAGAGAAACCTTCTGAAAGGGAAAAAAAAGTTATACTGCTTAATTCTGTGTTTGTGATTTACAGTTATGAAAAGCCCTAGTTACATCTGTGTAACCATATTGACACATTTCAGACCAGGCTGTAATGAGTCTCTCTCCCTGCACCAAAACTGAGAACTTCCTAGTACATGTATTGATGTGCAGGGGTCTTGGATCTACCACAGCAATATACAGCTGTAGGTGCATTATATAACATTACTTAAATGATTTCTGTTTCCAGAGAAGCACAGGAAGATGCTGTATAGAATTTGTACCAAACTATATATGCTTGGTCTTCAAGTTTGTAATGAAATTTTACATCTTTTGTTTTGTTGTTTTCCCCCTACCCCTTTATCCCCCTCAAATAGCAGTCAAGGCATTTTGCTTCTTGACTATGCCTGGCCTACATTTGTGATTCTCAGTTCTAGGTGTCCTGCAGGCTACTGGTCAATTCATTCTGGATTGAATATTAGATTGATAGAGATATCAGTCCACTAAGTTGTTACATAGAAGGGGTAACTGATGTTACCCATGGTGCTGAGCCAGGTCAGGTACAGCTGGGCAGATTTTCACAGAATCACAGAATTTCTAGGTTGGAAGAGACCTCAAGATCATCGAGTCCAACCTCTAACCTAACACTAACAGTCCCCATTAAACCATATCCCTAAGCTCTACATCTAAACATCTTTTGAAGACTTCCAGGGATGGTGACTCCACCACCTCCCTGGGCAGCCTGTTCCAGTGCCTAACAACCCTTTCGGTAAAGAAGTTCTTCCTAACATCTAACCTAAAACTCCCCTGGCGCAACTTTAGCCCGTTCCCCCTCGTCCTGTCACCAGGCACGTGGGAGAACAGGCCAACCCCCACCTCGCTACAGCCTCCTTTAAGGTACCTGTAGAGAGCGATAAGGTCGCCCCTGAGCCTCCTCTTCTCCAGGCTGAACAAGCCCAGCTCCTTCAGCCGCTCCTCGTAGGACTTGTTCTGATTTTGTTACAGGCCGTTTATCCAGGACTCTAGCACTTCAGCTGAGTACCCAAGGAATTGTCTGTAGGAAGAATAGGCGTCAGCCTCTACCTTCCCTTGGATTGTAAGCCACTGAAGGAATTGTCCTTCTGCCAGTCCTAGGAAAGGAGTTTGTCTTGGGCCCTCTTTTATGCCAGATACCGTTACTGAGTCCTTACGGTTGCTGTTTATGTTTCACTGCCCACGTTTATTTTGCTCTTATCCCTCCCACCCCTGCCACACTTTGCATGTATGCTGTGTGTTGTTAGGAAATAATACAGCTTGTCCTTCTGTCCCCTGCAATGTTTCACGCACTCTGCAAAGGATCTGTGCTGGGCTGGGTGTTACAATGCCTGCATCTATTGAGGAGCTGATTAGTGTTAGAGCTAATGGGAGGTAGTTTTGCTGGTAGTGCTGAAATCCAAAGACGAAATGCAGCTTCGTGTGAACAGATATGATGCTGCTTTTTAATGTAATGTAAACAGAAGAGAAGCAGCTCCCTTCAAAAGCACTCGATTTCAGCATTAGGATGTGAAATAAGCAAATAGCATAGAAGCAACCTCTGCTGACTTCTGAGTAGGTCAAGTAGTATACAAATGTTTTGAAAATGTGTATTTTTGTCCGTGAGTATGTCTGCAACTCAGACATAGCTTCTGTAAAATGAAGACTTTCTTACTTAGCGACAAGCTTGCATTGATCAGAATGCTGCAGTGTATTCTTAACCTGCACTCTGTTGCTCTGAAGTTTTGTTTTTTATTCAAAAATTATTATCCTCAAAGAACTAAAATAAACGAAGGTATCTTATATTAAATAGCTGTATTTTAGTAGGAATTACCATACCAGTGTTCAAGACTGAAAGTTTATAATGCTTTTTATCCTTCCTATGCTTATCTATTTTAAGTAGCTTCAGTGCTCTGTGAAGACAAAGGCACTGGTGTACATGCCACTGATAATAGACAGTGTGACCGTATCATGTATGCTTCCTTAATAATGTCTGACATTATCAGATTGATTAACTCGGCAGGGGGCCTTAATCAGATTTAACTACTGTTGGCAGCTGTACACTAGCAGAATAGTAATACATCAGGGAATAATATTGAACTCCTTTTATAAGCTGTATTAAACATGAAACTAAAAAAAATGTGCCGTAGAGATGATCGTTATTTCTAGTACTAATGTATGGAAAAGTGAAAGCTGTACATTATTCACCCAGTAATGATCTCGGTTCTCTTTTGGATCACATTTTCCCAAATTTTCTGTGGTCAGTAGTTCCAAGTACCAATCTTCTTTTGTGAAGAGAGTGTATTTTAAATAGTTATTTTTCTTTAGATTCAATGACCATTAAATAATTTGAGACTGAATGACTTAGACAGGCAAGAAGAAAATAATAAAAATATTTGTAGCTGCAGATTTATTATGTGTGTTTATATGTGGCAAAGTAACAGTAGTTGTCTTTTGTGTGTTGTTTTTTTTTTTTTTTTTTAAGTCAAATGCCACATTATGACATGTTTCTTTTCATTTCATTTGCTACAGAATATTCCCACTATTAATAAAGAAAATGTAGGCCTCAAAAATGTTAATGTAACATTCATTCATAGATTAATAGGTCAGGAGGGACAATGGTGATCATCAAGTGTGACCTTCTGCCTTTTACATGACATTAAGACTTTTCTGAGCTCATTCCTGTTTGAATTAAAGCATGTCATCTTGAAAAGATTGAGTTTGGGTTGAAAAAAAAATACAAATAAAGCGGACAACTGCAGTTCTTGGCTATTTGTCTCAGTGATCAGTTATCCTTTCAGGAAAATTGCAGTCGGGTTTGTTTAACTTCAAGATACTGCATTTCTTGGTATCTTTCTATTGGAGCTAGAACACAGTAGAACTGTACTAAGTTATTTTACAGTTTTGTTAGTTCATAGTTAATGTTATTTAACTATAGATAACAGCTGTTGGTAATGATGCCTTGTGTTTCTGCATTAACTTTTTACTTGAAATCAAAATAATTCAAGTTCCTAGAGTCTGCTTGTTCTAAAAAAAGCTTTTTAGATTTTAATTATTATCGTATGAGGTGTTTGTGTTCAGCTTGTAGTGACACATTTGACTCTTTCTTTCTAAACCGGAATTTTTTGTTGTTCTGAAAGCACAACCTTAACTTCTGCATCTGCCATATAAGGATTCGTGTTTCTCCATATTCCAAATCATACTATTTGCTTGCACACATCTTATCAAGAACTTCATGTTGTTTTACCTAGGCAATTGAGTGTTTTCCATTTCTTCCATCTCTGTCCAAGCTTTAATTGTTATTAGCGATGATTTAGTTTACTTCAGGTCATGAATATAAATGTTAGACAGCAAAGGACCAAGACCTGATCTTGTAGGTTGCTGCCAGACTGTTTCAATTCCTCCTTTTCTGACTGAGCAAAAAGCCATCTTACTTTTTGCCTTTCTTGTGTCATAAAGGGATTGGAAGAGTATGTCGTTCCTTCCTCTCCTAGTAACGTCTTCCAGATTTCAAGTCCTTGATGCTTGAAGACCTGTAACCCTAGATCAAGTTTCATGTCTTTATATCATTTAGACTCTTTTTTTTTTTTTTTCCAATTTTGTGAAAATACTATTAATAAATAGTCTTCTCATTGCTAAAATACATAATTGGATGAATAAATTACCCTCTAACTTGTGGAATTTTCAGTGTCCTGTCTGTTTTTAGCTATCGGTGTCAGATACTAGGTAATAGCTGCTACAAGAGTGAATTTACAGAGAGAATAATGCAATAAAGCTTAGACAAAATCAGAGGGGCTCAAGTACACCTGTACTGTCATTGCTGACAGAACAAAATCATTGGTTGTAAGTTGGGTGAGAAAATTATTAAAAGTGCTGATAAATGAATAATACAATTATAATGAAATATGCAAATCATTTTTAATAGAAATCTAATTTTTTTTTTTTCCAGAATACCAAATTTCTCATTCCAAATGGTAGTGGTGATTACTGAAGTGATATTGGAAGTGCAGCAATATTGCAGCTTTGCTGAGTTTGATAATAGAAGTGCCTTGGGTAATGACAGCTGTGTGTGTTTCACTATATATAATAGAGACATTTCATTTATATAGTGTAAGCAAGCAAAGAGAAATTGTTTTGAATATCTTTGTAATTACACAGGAAAACACTGGCAGAGACCTATAAAAAAGATAAGCATTGATCACTATAACAGAGGTGAAAGAGAATCAATGTTAACATACACTCAGACAAATCAAACCAGCATTTAAGCAATTCAAAAATATGATTTCAATCAGATGCAGTAAGGACGATCAAACACGCTAATGGTTCTCCAGTATGCCTGCAAACCTGAGGGGGAGGGAGGTGGGAAGGATGGCAGGTTGATAACTGTCAGGTACAGGCAGGAAATGTGTCTGCGAACAAGCCAATGTTTAAGCAGAACGTTACTGACATCGCAAGAGATGTTGGCATCTTGCAGTTGTGTAATTTATGGCAATATATATTTAACTAGCAATTGCTCAGGAAAGCAAGAGATTATAAAAGAATATATACAAATGTTTTCTATTTCTTGCTGTGGTTTTGTTTTCCTTTCACACTTGTCCTCGTTTACCAGCGTATTATCTGTGTATAGTATATATACTATATATATATAATATATATATGTGTTACCTTGCAGATCTTGAAGGTGTTTTGAAACTGCTGTTGGATGACATCCCTTTACAGATTACTTTCTTTGCATGTGACAGAAAAATATAGCGCCACGGCACTGTTATGATAGATATAATTGTTACCAGTCTGATGGTCTGGGAGCTCTGCAGGGAGTGCTTATATGTATTTACTGTGAACTGGAGAAGGTCTATTATTTATAGGTTTCATTCATTGTTTCTTGTCTTAATTCTCTGTTTTACTTAAGGCCAAATGAAATTGGTCTGTGGGTTTGACTGAGTCACAAGATAATAAAATAGTACAAACAACAGCAACAATTGAAACATCCCCTTTATAGACTTATTTCATGCAGTGTTATGCAATTGCTATACCTAAATCAGTATTTCCAGCATTTATAGCTTCTATTCTGACTTGTTCAGGATAGACTTGAACAGCCCTGAGTGTTCGGGATCTCCTCCCTAGTACCGGTATGTTATTTTTAGCAGGTCTAACTTAAATAAGGTAGCAGAGGGAGGTATACTGAAGGGGTTTAGATAATCCAGTATGGCATAACATGGAGTTGGTTGTCGTCATTAAGGCAGAGAAAGGAATAGATCCTCTGGAAGGACGTGGAAGGTTTGCTCAGTGCTGCGTAGCACAGTGTATGGGATGCAGATACTGATCCGTCACAATTTCTACTCGCTGGTAGATGCTTTGCACCATGTGCCGATGAATATATGTACTAGTAAGAGACAGGTCTTGTTAGAGACTTTCCTTCCTTACTGGTTAGATTGTGTAAAAGATTTTTGCCTTTCATATCAGTCTCTGAATACAAAGTATCTTATGAATTTGCAGCTCCACTTGCCTCTAGCAGCTGGGAGGAACAGGCTGTCCAAAGCATTCTGTAGGCTGTGAGGCTGAATGCTAGGATTAGATCACTTGCTTCTTTTGCAGCCTGCCTGCTGTTGCTTTAAAAGGGGATTTTTAAAGCCTTTCACACAGTTCCCCAGGGTTATCTGGGTTATCCTGAGTTATCTTTCCTTCCAATGAGTCATTGCTACTACTCATGATAAGTTTTCTTTTTCACTAGTAGAGTGAGATCCACATGCTTCTTGCTTGTTGTCTTCAATCGTATTTCAAAACCAAAGAATTGCTAAGAAGAAGAAGAAGAAAAAAAAAAAAAAGTTAGTTTTCATTCTGCTCCTGTGTGCAGCCAGATAGAATTTTCTTTAGACTTGGGAATACAGCCTTGCTGGTTTACAGTTGGTTATTAAGTTCATAATTGGAAAATTACATTTTTACCCTAGAAAGAGAGGAAGCTATTTTTGCTGCAAAATGTAATTATTTTTCATAAAAACAATTCTCGAGTTAGATGACAAAGTGGTTATAAAGCATTTTCCACTTGTCACTACTATTCAGAAGAGTGAGTTTTTACAGCCCTATTGCAAAGGAGCATCAGATTTTGTTCTAGATGGTTGAGTTAGGATTCAAAGATAGGGCAAATAAATCCTGGAAATATAATCCCAAATAAAAGATCATACACTTTCTAGTAGGATGGAGGGCTCAATTTATTTAGTGTCTTAAAAATATCAGAACTCTATATCTGGTGACAAAGCTTGTCATTGTCAGAGAAAGCAACAGTAGTGTCTTGTATAAGATCTAGGGAAAAAAAATAACTGAATATGAAAGGACAAAGAGTGAGAGCAAACAGCTCTCATCAATAGGTGCGTTATAGTGAACTCAGTGTGCTGGTAGATGTGTAGAACAGGACATCATTCCTCTAATGCAAGTGACATTTTCAGTCCAATATTTGAATGAATACAATAAGAAATATGTTGAAAACCTATTTTTATGGGAGTAGTCTTGCCTTACATGAAAAATTTCATTTTTATATGAATTATATCTCTAATAAAATAACTACAAATAAATTGTAGTATTTTGGGTCAGATTACTGCAGCAGAAATATTACTTTTAATATTCCTGTAGAAATACTTCCAGAATCCCCATTAAATCTATGAAACAGTGGGGCATTCATTACGGTGTCAAACATTGTTCCTTAGGTTTGGGCACTGAAAGAGAGAGGAAAAAAAATCTGTTGTTTGGGAGGGGGAGGGAATTACTTTTACTTCAGTAGTCTTGAAGCTAAAATGCTTATTTTTTTTTATCAAGAGTAAAGAAGTAAAGAAGGCAAGAGTATACATGTAATTGTTTTATAGAACTCCATTGAAAATCCATTACTGTAACAGGGGGCAAAATCAATTATGCATCTGTTCACATGTTTACTTATCCTTGGGAAGAATGTTACCACGGATTAAAAGGGTTTAGTCTTGGGATCTAAAGATTTTATCTTCCTCAAACTTTATGAGAGAGAGAAAGAGAGAGAATGGCTTGCAATGTCAGTGAAGACACACTATATCCATTAACTTTGCAAGAAGGACATTGGAATTATGTTGTATTATCATAAAAAGTGCTAAATTGTTCCTCTTGGGAAAATGTATCATGAATTCGGTGGCATTTTACCTCAACTAAATAATTGATTTCTCCCTTCAATGGATAGGAAGCTTACCCATGTAGCTGACTTTAAGTGAAAGTAAGCTGATCTGATCTCATCATCGTACAGAATTATGTGTTTGATAAATTGCTATTAGGAGAACTGTGTGGCTGAGGGTGATTGTGAATACCCAGAGACATAGCTAGATGTCGAAGACTTCTGCTTGGGTGGTCTTAGTAACAACCTTGGGCTATCTTGGGCTCGCAGAGTTGAAAACTCTGTCCCTCCAGGAAGCAATTGGCATTGTCCCATAAAATGATGGGGCTAGACAAGGACTCAGAGTTGTAGGTGGTCAGTTAACACATTGGTGTTGGGTGCTCCCAATTTTCCCTGGTAAAACTGCTTTAAGAGAATGAAAGCTGCAGTAGGAAATGAAATCTGTAGTAGTATGTCTAACATACGTTTTGCTCTTGTTTTGTTTGTGGATCCTTTTCTAATTCAAATCTTAGCAGGCTTCCCTGCACCTCCATGAAGTTGTAGATCAGATCTATAGTATTCTAGATCAGGATCTTACTTTAATCAGCAATTAATCTTAAATGAACATACTCTGTGGATAATTCAGAGTAGCTTGCCATATGTAACATGGATATTATGTAATTTTATATTGGAATTACTTTCTGAAAATATTACAGTGCTCAATTTTTATATGCTGCTATTTAAAACACCAAAGAAAATAAATACAGATTTAAAGAGTCGCCTGAAAATCTTTTTTTTTTTGTACACTGATGGACTATCAAAAACAGAAACACATTTACAGATGTAGTTAATTTTAGCTTAAGTGGTGTTTAAGGTAGTTGGACCTTCAAAAAACATTTTAGCCAAATACTTTACACAAATTTTCTATATAAAAATGGTGTAAATAAGCATCTCAACAATGAGGAAAACATTTTCAATAGTTACAGGTTTCTCTCTATTTAATACTTTCCCACAAAACTGTTTTCTGTTGACTTTTTCTCTAGACTGCCATGACAATCCTGAGTTGTTATTCTCCTGGATGCTGAGGTCTGCCTAGGTCTTTCTGTGTCAGCATGCAAATTTTCATAACAAATTCTTTAAAAGAGGAGGTTGCAGCCCCTGCTGTATTTTGCCAATGTGTTCAGATAAAAACTGCAAGACAGTGTCAGGATAAATTTTTGTGATGGATATAGCTACTAAGCTTTGGGGGAGGAGAAAATAGCTTTAGTTTAGGTGTTAAACTTTGATCCTGTTCTGGATAGAATTTCAGGTTTCATCTTTAGGGAGGATCAACAAAAGCAAGTATTGATTGCTCAGTTAGGCTAGTATGGAGACTCAGCTACAAAAAGATTTTGGAAGAAATGTGAGAGAGAAGAAGTATGGACAAAAGAAATGAATAAATAAGGATGTTTTCTTTGCAGATGAGTGTTTGTAATTGAATAACATCACAGCAAGAACTGGCAGGAGCGAAGATGGGGAGAAAAATAGCAGCATGTACGGATAGACTGGATCCTGTTTTCAGATCCTTAAAATTATTTGATTAGGAGATGGTTAAACACCTGCAGAGAAATGGGGAAGTGGGTGTTTCACTGCCTTGTCTAGTATTGTGCCTGTCCTGTACTAGTTAAAATGAAGAGAGAATGATTTCTATAAGGCTTTGCATGGTGCCCAGAATGTCCATTTACTTAGCTTTTGTGTGTGTGAACCGAGAGAGGGGAGCTGTAAATGTAGTGTCCACAAGGATGAAGCTCTGGGAAAGTGTGATTAGACTGCTGCAGGATCTGTAAGCCAGCACCTAAGCTTGTCTTTTCTGCAAGGATTTTCAGACAAAGCCCTTGACTCCAGGAAGCATCCCAGAGAGGACGAATTAATACTTTAGGCCAGAGCACACAGTTGTTGTCTATTGGGGACCAGCCACAAGCAAAGGAACTTCATCAGGACTAGGGGAGCCATGTTAATCGTGCTTTTCTCAGAGTATCTGTGACACATTTCTCTCTGCCGATGGCCACAATAGCAGAGAAATGCAAACCACAGCTGGTTCCCTGAGGTAACATTCAGCCTCCAGCAAAAGTGTATGCATCTCCACTTCTGAGCAGCTTCTCATGGGCTGTGGTCAAGCCAGTGGTTCATGTTGTTCCACTGAGTCGCTCACTTCAAGAAACTTAATTATCTCTCATGTTAATTCCAGATACAGAGAGTCTGCCTTTTTCTACCAGCTTGTACAGGATTTTACCCACTTTTAATCATGGCAGTATGTCTTTAGAATATAAAAATTACCATAGATATCATGGTTGTCAATGGAGGCAGTGAAGTAATCTATTTGTCTAGTGATGCAGCAGTGCCTTCAGATGGCACAGTAGGAAGTTCATTCCTACTTAATTAACATCTTTTCTTATATTAGCTAAGTACCCTAAAATCCATTATTTTGAAATTGAAATGTGAAGTTTGATCTTTGTGTAAGTCATAATGGTGGTGATTCAACAGGATTTCAGGACAGCAAACAATAACGACATTCTAGTTAATGCAATAAGCATGCTGTTTTAAAAAGCTATGTTCTTGCAGTCAATAACTGGGGATACTCTATTGAGTGTGCCATTATTTTTCTCACTTCTTGTTAAGCTTAGAATCAGGTAAGGCTTAAGCATCCTTGTTCTGCATCAGTGTTCTGATTTTATGAGTTCATCTTGAATTAAGTATGTTGCAAAAATGAAACAAGGTAGAGATAACAAATGTAGACATTAGAAATAGAGGGCCAGGTTTGTAAAGGATTGTTCGAACTCTGGATACAGTTACGTGATGTCAAAGGTAGTGTTTATACACTTAAGTTTCAGAATGTGATGCAGCAATTGCATGTTTTGTGTTACAGTCCTTGTGCCTGATCTCAACCTATACACCATCTTTAATGAATTGAGAATAGACGGCCTGAAACAAATAAGGGTTGCGGAATTAGTACTTGGGAGAGAAGTGCTTTAACCAAAGGACTGAAGCCTTTAGTCCTGTTCTTAAGTAATAGAATTCAATCATACATTCTGAGACAATATTGAAAGCATAACTGTCTATATTTACTGGCATTTAGATTGATTTTAGTACAGTAAGAACAGATTCAGACCAGCAGGAATGTCACTTCGAAATACTCTATTGTACTACGTGTTTCCTACTATGTTACAGAAATGGAAAAAAAGATCTAGGTATGTAGGTGGATTTTTTTAATCTCCAACAAAAAACATATTCCTTACATGTATCATGTTAGAGTATTACCCAGTGTGAATGTATGTGTTTATTGTTAAAATTATAATTAATGTGCAGTGTTGTACACTTTCATTGTTGCTTTGCCACACTGGCTTGCAGTTCAGTTGTTTTTCTTGCCTCAGGCTGGGTTAAAAAAAAAAAAGCATAACTCTTTTATTTTTCTGGTGTGGTGTGTGTGTGTTTTGTTTTTTTTCCCCTTAAACAGTGATTGAAATACATATATGATATTTTTCATGTATCTATATTGTGGACTTATCCTGCTTAGTATCTCCAGGAAAGTAACAAAAAAAAAAAAAAAATCCTGTTTTTGAAACTGGCTTCTGCAAATTCTTTTTAAGGACTTTGTAACAGAACTTAACGTATTCAGGGAATTTAAAAAAGGTTTTGGTCATGTGTAAACATAGTAGACGCATAGAGTAAACAAACGAACATGGTTTACTGGGCCAATAAAACAATTTTCTTGAGCTCTAAGCTTGTGTTTACCTGGACTGTTGTAAATAAAAGAATTACCTCCCTTTGTAAATAAAAAGTGGAAAATGGAAACAAGTAGTGTAAAGTAATAATAAACTTTTAAGCGCTGATTAATTTTAGTCTGCATGGATATTCTCCCCAAAGTACTTTGTCCTGTGAGAGGAAATAGTAATCACGTCTTTCTCAAATGAACTTTACAAATCATGAGCAAACACTTGGATCTGAACTATAACCCATTCTCCTGGAGAGTACTTCTTCCCCTTTGTCCTGGTAACCGTGATACTGTGGATTTGCCTAATGCCTAGGAAGAAGCCCCTTAACAGCCTTTGAGTGCAGAAGAGGGGAAGCATCTTCTCCAGCTGGTGGTTTTCTGTCCTGGTGGAGCAGGTACAGCAACGGCTGGTGTGAAGTAGTTCTCTCTTGTCTGGCGTTTTCTCCCCCTTTACCTGGTTTGTGTCATTCTTTCTCCCTGAGTCTGCTGCTTTTTATAAGACCAGGCTGAAATGTGGAAGCACTTATCAAAGTGAAGGCCAGCACACAGAGCAATACAGACCAGAAGAGCCTCCAGTGGTGGTACCTGGCCTGCTGGAACTGCTGGATCATGTTGTGGTTGTCTGTTCTCTTCCTCATTTCCTATCTAGCTAGCTCTTTGAAGTGTCTATTTAGATAATTATCTCTCTTCTGAATTTGTTGCAATTTTTTGGTTTATTACACCTCTCAAGATGATTAAGCAGGCCTTCCTAACTTCAACTGTACTTTGCAAGCAAAATTGGAGTTGGATTGGATTGTAAATGTGAAAGAGATGGCTAACCTGATAAAACATGTATTGCCTCCATTTCTATATGACAGTGTTTACTGCTTCAGCCTGATGGCTTTTTGCTTAACTAATCCACCATGATTTTACTTTTTTTTTTTTTTTTTTTACTGTAGTGCCAATCACAAATGTCAGATAATACACTGCATTTTAATTCTGATTTGAATCACTCCTTAAGTGACAAACAAAATGACTGCACATGAAGCGCCATATGTTTGCATCATTTCTCAGTATAGGCAACTTCAGCATAACTATTTCTCCTATAGCAATATATATATGCATATATGCAGTAGGGTGTCTATTTGCATGTGGGTTTGTATCTATTCTTCAATCACAACAATAATGACTATATTAAAAAAAAAAAAAAAAAAGGCTTATTGCTTTAAGCCTTCAAATATGCTTTACAAATTCTACACTGAAGGTTTCTTGATTTTATCATTTTCCTGTCCAGACACTTATTTTTCTTTCTATTAACTTAATTTTTAAACTTTTTTTTTTTTATTAATTTAATGCAAGCAAAACACATGATCTGGCTTGTTTTGACTGACTGCAAATTCTGCTTACCCTGTTAGAGGAAGAAAATTTGAAAGTGTTTTTAAAGCTGCTTTCCCCACTCTGTGTTCCCTGTGGTAGAAATGTGCCAGTAGTGCTTTTGAACTGCTTATTTTAGCTACCTGGTAGAAAAAGGATTTCTTGAGGGTGGTGAGGAAGAAAGCACAGAAGGTTGTCATGTGACATAGGTCAGAATAGTTACCAGACTTTTTTTTGGGCTGGAGGAATGTAGTATAAAGAAGGTACTATCCCATCTTGTGTGCGCTGATCTGACCAGGTGCATTAAAGGCTCTGTCCACTGGTGAGTATCATCAGTTTTTGTGGTATTCAAGGCCTTGTAGCTTTATTAAACAACCTAATTTCTTAACAGTTGCCAAGTATTTGTCCAGTTACATTCTCAGGACAATCACCTTTGAAGATGCTACTTGTACAGAAGGTGCCTGTTGGCAAACAAAAATACTGCAAATACCGTAATTTAAAGTTGATGTGTTTTTGATGGACCTGTGATCAGTCGTTCAGTCTCTTCCTCCTGTTAATCACGAATGTGTGTTAGGGTATTAAAAAAAAAAAAAAAAAAAAGAATGAACCTATTTGTATATATGTCTAGTAGTGCTGGTGAAATAGACTGTTAAACATCGAGTACCTTCTAAATATCTACTGTGCAAGCTCAAGTGATATAATGGTATGGATTTTCAGAGTAAGTAGTTTCAAAATAAGACAGCTCGGAAGTAATTGATTTTCTCCTCTTTTCTCTTTATCTATACGTATGTGGGTATAACTTCAGAATAGTGCCTACGTATGCTTCTTATATTTTAAAGTGTTTCCTACAAAATTTGCATTTAAAGTGCTCTAATACTAATCTACTATTCTATTTGTGATAAGAAAGCAAATATATCCTACTTGCTTGATTGAATGATAGAGATCTACCAGAAGCAGGCATCTTCTGGTTTCTGGCAACAAACCTGCTGTAATTTCCCCACTTTTCTGGGAGAATTCTTAATTATTGTTGATTTCAAAAAAATAAAAATAAAAAATATATGGAATCCTTTGAAAGTAGAGACCATTTCTGGGCATTTCAGCTTTTGCTCAACCAAAATACTAACACTTTTACACTGTTTTCATAAATCTGTGTGTTGGGACTTGAAGGTGCTGGTGTGTGTTTTCTGCTGGGGGGGGGGGGGGGTGCCTTCACTCCCCAGGCAGCTCTGGGGGGGCTTTCCCCCTAGTGCCAGCCACTGGGCTGTGGTGTGGGTATGGGGGCATAGCCTCTGTGGGGTGCCTGGCTGCAGCCTGTTCCCAGCTGTCCTTGAACAGCAGTGCCTGGTGAAAAGCACTTCTGTAGGAGCAGATGACTGACCTCCTAGCTTATTATGGATTGCATTAGTTTTCTCTTTTAAGAGTGGAAGTCGAAATCTGGTTGAGAGAAACCCTTTTACTGGGACTTAATCTTTAACTTTGGATTTTAGTTACAGCTGGCATAGAAAGCTAAGAGGTTGAAGGAGCAAAAACAGCCTTGAAATGGATGCTGTATCACTCAGGACCCTGCAATTTCACATATCTTGCCTGACCCACACCTGGAGAGGCAACAGCAGCTTCCTGCTGCCTCCCAACACTGACAAATGGGTTCTGGCAGGCTTTAGTGCAACAGCTTAAGGTGATACCATCCCCAGATGCTTCTGATCTCTCTGCTGGCACATGCTACCTGGAAGAAGATGGGCCTCTGATGAAAATGATTTTTTCACTGTGATGTAAAGCATGAAAATCAGTGTGTAGACACATGGACTGTTTTCTCATGGCATTGGTAATCAAGGAGAGGTGGTGGGCAGAGAGATGGATAAGTTTGTCTCAAGCTATTTCTACTACATATATGTAAGCTCCTTTGTTAACACCTATGCAGCTAGACCTTAACTGGGAATTTACCACTGAACTTCCATTAGGTGTGGGCACCTACTTGAGGACACTCATTGGTACAGAGTGACCTATCTCATTTTCTGGCATTTAGTCATTTCACACCATTAGTCATTCTACAGTAGGCAAAAGCCTAACCTTGCAGAAAAATAAATTAAGAAAGATATGTGCCCTTGCTGGAATACTGGCAGTTTTTCCAAGAACAGAAAATATATTCAAGTAATAAAATTATGTGTATCCATCAGAGATGATAGAATTGTTCTGATTCTCATTAAATATGGCAGAGGGTTAGTAGTCAAAGTAGGAAAAAAAGGGATGGATAGATCACATAGTTCCAATCATTTCATTTACTCTGAAAATTTTGCTGTCACATCATGGCACTGATTTATGTTCAGGCACACATTTTCCCAACTTTACTATCCCTGGTTGGCTGTATCATAGTGCTGTTCCTTCATCTGTAACAACGGGCAAGGAAACAAATCTGGAATAGTGATAACACAAAGCTAGTGTAGTTCAGACAGTCTTCTAGTGCTTTATGGACAATGGTCTTCCTCTGGTTTTGCTTGCTCAGGAAGTGCATCATTGCTACACTGTTCAGGTTTTGTTTCCATGCTACCCTTGATAGTGTGCCTGCAGTGAGGCCAGTGTGCCAGCAGATCATCTGCTGTCATTGAATGTTCTCAGATTTATTTTTTTTTTAAACATAATTCACAACTGATTGTTTTGATACATAAGATATTCTTAGTAATATTTTTTTCTTTTACTCTTATGGAAGAGAGAAAAGGCTGTCATGCAGAATGTACAGCAAGAAATAAATTAATATTTCAAGGCCTCGTTTCCAGAACGGCAGTTTTAAGCTGGACTAGGGAATACTGCTTATCATGTTAAATTAAAAGTGGTATTATTAAAATAAGTTCAGAAGGTTTATTGAACTTCCTTACCACTCCCCCACAATACAGACAGAGCAAAAGGATATACAGAAGTGATTAAAGCTTCATCTGCAGCCTGTTCTGTTTTACTGTCATATAACTGCCAAGCATGTTGCTGTTGATCACTTTTGTAGCAATGGCACATTAAGGTGTAATGAATTAGCCAATTAAGCAACTTATATTTATATAAAGAATGCAACTGGATATATAAAATAGAATCAAGTGATGTTGTGTGCTGCTTGTCTCTTTGCTTTCACAATAATTAAGCAACATCCATGCTTTCAGTGCAAAGTGAATAGATAATTGAATAAGGTAAATAGTGTATCCATTATGCAATTACTCACTTTTTTGGGATATGTTCTCAAGGGTTTGTTTTTTTTTTTTTTTTTTTTTTTTTGCAAGACTATTCACCCAGTATCTGCTGTGTGCACCAATATTAGCGCTATATATTCTTCTTTTTATGTCAGTCTACAGATTTAAAGCTTTGCTTCATGTTTTTCATATTCGTCAGATGGAGAAATAAATCTCTGTTTTACTACATATTTTGAAAAGTTTTCAAGGTTTCAATTTGTCTTGGGTAATAGCTTGCATGAAAAAACTTTCATGAAAGTGCTACTTATTTTTAACACATCAAGATTAGAGATCATGACCCAAGAGAAGTGAAATGATTTGTTTCTATTAATGTTTTGGTTTGTGTTGCTATTTGAAGTGGGTTTCATAATCAGAAGCATGGTCAGAACTGGAAACGTTTGTTATCCTCTGTTCTCCAAAATTAAACTAAAGAGACAGGCTACCATACTAACTTGTGAAATAACAATAACTATTTTATTTAATCGTTTGTATTTTTATAATTTGTGTAAGAATAATAAAATGAAAAAATGATGAAAGGATTATTTATTTTCGGTTCTGCTTTGTGTCCCCCCAAAATTAACATCTCCTTAAGTAATACTTCTAGTGATGTACAGAGTTCTGTTTTGATTATATTGAGATTTCTGTGATGTTTGTGCAAAGATTTGCATTGCTGTCAATAACCCTCACCCATTTCGGATTTCCTTTTAATTTCTTTGGCATTGATAAAAACTTGACTATTTGAATGATGTAAGAGGATACAAATCTTTGAATGTACTGAGTGGTAGAATGTAATTTTTGACTTATTTTAAACTTTGTGCTTCTAGCTCTGTACCTGGTTAGGTAAATAGGTGCTGTGTTGTTTGTAAATTAAGATCAGATTTCAAAGATCTTCTAATGTATTCTGTCTTGCAAGGTAAGGACTAGTCTCCCTCATTTAAGGAACAACTGAATAAAGTTCTTCAGTGTGGACCAAGGATCCAATATGATAGAATTCTATAAAAATCACCAGTTTCTTAAGGAGGTGGCAGTTCTCCACACTTTTCGATACACTAATTAAGGACCATCAAAAGAAATTAGCAGCTAACTCATTTAAGAAGAGTTTCACAGAATACCTGTTGAAGCTATGAAAGTCCTCTCTGACAGTTGCAGTGGATGGTAACAGGTGGGATCAAGGAGAGACTGGAGAAATGCACAGAAGAGAAATTTGTTTTACATACGCGGTGCATGTAGAACCTACTGTTGCCTTAGCCACAGAAGGTTCCTCAGCTGTCCTGGAAGCAGTAGGAGATGCATTGCATATAATGACTTGTGATATCAGGGAGTGTAGTGATAGGACGAGGATTAATGGCTTTAAACTAAAAGAGGGTAAACTAGATTAGGTATTTGGAAGAAATTTTTTACTATGAGGGTGATGAGGCTTGGGAGCAGGCTGCCTAGAGAAGCTGTGGATGCCCCATCCCAGGAGATGCTCAAGGCCAGGCTGGATGGGGCTTTGGGTAACCTGGTCTGGTAGGAGGTATCCCTGCCTGTGGCAGGGGGTTGGAATTAGATGATCTTTAAGATCCCTTCAACCCAAACCATTCTGTGATTGTATGATCTCCTCTGTGCACATCCCTTTAGGCCACTATCAGAATCAAGATCCTGACCTTGGGTGGCTGCTTTATGCTCCTGTGTAAAGATGAGCATGTTCAAATTTCCTGCTCAGACCACATTAACACCAGTGGAAGTTTTATGGATTAATTGGTGAATAAAGGCTGCCGCTAACTAGCAATCTGTACAATGAGAGCCAAGTGCCTTTTTTGAACGCATTTGATAGATTACTTTTTGCTGGAAAATACTAACTTTGGTGGATGAAATCAGACCCATAGTTCTGTTTAACCAGGTATATTAATTCTGTTTTGATTCATATTTTAATGAGCATGGATTTATGAAGTTTCTGATATGACAAACCTCTATTTTGTTGTCTTGCCAAGTAGCATGTAATCTGTCACTTAATGTGGAAAAATTGCTGACATAGGAGATGCAGTTAAAATAGAAGTTGTAAAAAGCAGTTGGTTAATGGAGGCCTAGTTTTTGTCTTTTGTTGACATGAGTGGTTGTAGAGCAAAATCTTGACAGTCCTCAAGAAGTATGCTATTTAAATCTGAATGACACATGCTAAAACTGACCAGCAGACATTACGTGTATACAAATACAGGCGCATGTTTAGACTGTTTCGTACTGCACTTAATGTTGAAAGTTTCCTTCTCTTGGTCATGTTTTTGGACGCTTACAATCTCCTTTCTTAACTGCCTGCAAACAGTCACCAGAGCTGAAGTAGTTTTGCATCATCAAAGTGGAACGAACCAGTGCTGTTCAGAGCTCTTCACAGCTGTGTGCAAATGGGCTTTCTGCAGTCACCGACAGTGCCAGCTTCTAGGCATGTGTATGAAAATGGGATATCTTTTTAGTTTGCTTTTCATTATCATTGAGAAGTGAACTCAGTTTTAACTGCCAAAAGAAAGAATCATCGGTGAAGAAGTTAGTGTAGAAAAATTGGCAAAAGAAAGGTTAAGGAAAACACAAAAAGTAGCTGATATCTTAAGCTTATTTTGACCATTTTAATTTCTTTTCCAATTATTATGATACATTACCATCAAGATTTCAAGGTTATAATATAGCATCTTGGATTAGTGGAGCAAAGCACAGCTCACAAAATCTCAAGAAGCCGTGGAAAAATTAATGTCAGGTTGATAGCAGTAATAAAATTTAACATTAAGGCCACTCACCAGGATTAATTTAAAGGCTGCTGTCATGAGACACTAGACTGCAATGAGGTACTTGATAGCCTACCTGAGCTACTGATAGGATGGATGCACAAACATTTGCCCTCAGCCACAACAACACAGAAAGCAGCTGATAATCACTCCACCTCTTTGGTTCCAACAGACAGTGTTATTTGATGCGTTTTAGGAAGACTGACTTCTTTTTGGTGATAAATCATGCCAAGTTATTTCACAGTGCTATTGTTAATGAAGCATATACTGTGATTTTATACAAATTCATTGTTTGGCTTATTTTTGTGGTATCTTCCATGGTTTCTAGTATCTATTTTTGTTTGTTGTGTTCTTAACTAACAATGGAATTTGGCTGGTTTACAGAATCTGTTGGAAAAACAAAACGTAGATGATTTTGCAGGTTTTAAAAGTTGAATTCTTATTTTGCTGTGTTGCTTTGTGTTTTTTTTTTTCCTTCTTCTCCCCTTCCCTCACCTTTTCAAAATAAAACTTAACTGAAATTAGAGCAAGAATCAGTAATCAGAAGATAGAAAATTTCCTTAGACTTTGGGATTTACATCTTTCCACCAGTTTTCTGCTTCTTAGTTACGTAAATTACATTATCAGCAGAATACCACCTTCTACGTTTACAGTAGGTTTAAATCTCCTCTGCTCTTTAAGGCAACGTTTCTTTTTCATGTAAGATAGCCTTCCACTGACTGCTTTACTTTAGGTAAACACATCAGAACTGAACACCAGTGAGCAACCATTAACAGAGTCTCTACATTCCATCTTGCGAAACAAGTTTCTTTAGCCTTACCCTTTCTTTTGAGGCTTCTGTTTTCCTTCAGTCAGGCTGGTGGGGCTTGTGCCTCCCATGCAATGCAGAGGGCTGCCTTTGCTTGTTTCCTTAGTTCCCTTCCTTGCTCATCATCACGGTCTTCCTTCATCACCCCTACAAGTGACGGATGCATGGCTGCTTAACACGCTAAAAGTTGAGCATTGGAACAGGTACATCCAAAACCAGAAATTTAAATAGTGTATAACTGGATCAGAAATAGTGGTGTTTCCTTTTACCACATTTAGTCTGTATTTGGTTTGTGGGTACCTAGATTACTCAGTTTTCAGTTTACTGGCATTTATAACTAGCACATGCTTATTACAAGATATATGTTTTCCTTTGTAAAGAGGAGGAACTCCCTTTTTCCAAGGAAATTCCAAACCTTTCCTGCTTTGCTTTGTCTCTCTTATCAGTTTGCTCACTGTCACCCTTTTTTTTATATGTAATAGCATGTTTTCTGTTTCCATTGCCAAAATCTTTATGTGAAGTGGTTTTTGCACTAAATAAGTGCTTTCATGAAGACTTGTATAGTCTTTACTGCACTAGCAACAGGAGAGCTTGTCTTTGAGGGTTGTAGGTGCTCCACTACGAAGTTTCACTGGCAGATGGCTTGTCAAGTGGACAAAAAGAACAGAAAAATGGGAAAAAAATAGTGTAGGGGTATGGTGTTTTTCTGTTGTGTTGATGGCTGTTCTACAGAATGCAAAATGAGTGCATATGTTAGTCTTCAGTGAAGAAATGTTTTTAAAAAATGGTTCATATTTATGTGAAAAGTAAGATTAGGTCAAATTTGTTCTAACAAACCCAAAATTATTTGGTGACACTTGAAATTACTGACATATGTAAACTGTAGTGAACAACATATAGAAAATATTTATTTCTTAATCTAATCTACTTCTATACTATTAATCTGTTCATAATGACAAACAGAAAGATAAATGCATTAAATACAGTTGTTTTTCTTCAGCTCATTGGTACAAGAAAAGCCTTATAGGTCCTGCTATTTCACACTTTTCATAGAATAAAAACATGGTGATTAAGTACTACGTTAAAAGGTACACATAGCTGAAAAAAAGACTATAATTATGTGTAATTTCATAAGAAAATATTTTTACAAATCCTGTATTTCATATTTTATGTTCATCCTAATTAGTTCAATAGAGAAATATTAAATACTAATTTTGCCATGCCTGCCAAGATACCTGAAGGGTTATTTTAAAAGATATTATTAATGGGACTGGATACAATGTGTGTGGTTCCTTAATGATAATTAATTCACTCAAGAGACAGTCCTAATAAGCAGATGTGAAACCAGAATTTGAGACAGAAACATTCTGTTTGGTTGTGAAGTTCATCTGTTTTCTAGTATAAGTTTGCATGCTCGATAAGTAATTCCAATCAAACTGTTTTGTGTACCCGTCAAAAAGTGTTTTATTAGTATGCGTTGAACTGTAGGTGAAATTTTATCATGAAAAATTACACATATACTTCATAAATATTCCCAAGATTAAAGCTAATTTTGCTAGGCCTGTTGGTATGATCACAGTTCATTTACTTTGATTGCACTTATTTTTTTTTTTTGCTCTGCACCCAACTATTTCACTGTTATGCCAGCTAGGTAATATTGATTCCTCACTGAAACAGTACTTAAAAGCTTTTGTGAAAACTAAAGGAGTTTTTATACACAGCTGCCAATTTCATTTAGACTATTTTTAGGTGTCTGCTAGAGTAATGGGAGATAACTTTTATTTCACTGAAAATATTAATTTGCTTTTATTTAAGTTTAGCACTTTGACAAAAAAAAAAAAAAAAAAAAAAAAAAAAAGCATGGAGAATGTTGCATTAAATATTGCTAGTTTTTTCCATCAGGGTATTGGAGGCTTGTTTTATTTTATTATTTCTTATATATATTTTTTTAAGAAATAGAAAAACTTTTTAAACCGGTCAGTCTTCTAGACACTGTTCTTTCTGTCCTCAGTTGAAATATAAATTCATAGTGTCTGTTCTAGCTGGCTTATGTTACATGGTTTCAATAACGATAACAACGCTTTCTTTTGTATTTAACTCTAAAGAAAAATGTTGGTATACAAATCATATGCTTATGAAAATAGAAGTAATTGTGTCTGAAAAATAGGCCTATTAAATAACAATAGTATTAGTTATGTATTTACTGAAAAATATTTACAGTAATTTTTAAGGCCTTTACAAAAGGAGAAAGAAGGCTCCGTCATACTTGCTGCACTTTTTATCCCTCAAATTGCAACGTTGAAAAATCTCTGGTTCATTCTGTAGGTAGCTGCCAGCATCTCCTACCTAAGACAAAGCAGAAAATTATCCATGTTGTTTTTTTGTAGTGCTGTTGAATGAGCTAAATGGATCCGAGTCTTAATCTGAAATAAGGTCATACACAAGTTGTCTTTCAGAGCATCTCGATTGTCATGTGCTCACTGTTCATGCCTAGATATACTATTACCTCTCCTAGTTCTGACCAGAACAACAAAAGCATTTGAACAGAGATGATTAATTCACATAGTATGCTTTGGCTATGAGATAAATACATTTCTTCATTAAAAATTTTGCCCTCATTTTTTAATGCTTTAATTGAAAACAAACCCAGATTTTTGAGTCAGACAAAATCTGCCCTGATGAACAAGATAAAATCTTGCAGTGATAATTTATGAGCTGCTGGCTCTGTAGCCCATACCAGCTTCTGTTCCACCATGACAGTTCTTTGCCAACAGGCAGTATCAAATACTTTGCAGTACTTTCTGGGTTACTTTCATACTTCATCTTAAGTGTTTTTGGAATTCCAGTGTTTTTTCTCATGGAATGGTGTTTTTCCCATTTCTGAATGTCTTTTTGATGTATCTTTCTTAAGTAAAAATTAAATGTTTTTTTTTGTGTGTGTGTAATTTTTTTCATAATATCAGGACAGCTGTAGCCTGAGGAAAAATTTTCTGTTATGATTTAAAACTAACATTTTTAATCTAGCTCGATTTGAAAGTTTGTTCCAGATTCTGTCCAGTGTGAATGTCTTCACTTGCTCTCCCATGTTTTGTTCCAGTTTTCTTAGCTGTGTTTGCTGAAAAAATACACTTTATACACTTTGGTTTGGTATAAATTAATACCTTGGTACCTAGTGTCAGATCCACTGAGGGCTTTGAAAGTAAGGACACTTGGCTAAGGTTTGGCAGTATCATCTAATGGAAAATACATAGTTCTGGATTATTATATAAACAGAGGGCTTTGGAGAAGTGCTCATATTCAGGACTCACAATTCATTTTTAAATAAGGTAAATTCAGAAAATTATAGAATGTTTGGGTTTGGAAGGCACCTCTGGAGATCATATTGCCCAATTTCTCTGCTTAAAACAGGATCAGCTAGAGCAGGTTGCCCAGTGTCCAGTTAGGCAAGTGTCTCCAATGGAAAAAATAAAAAAAAGAAAAAAAGAAATAGCAATGTCCTTCCTAATACAGCTCAGGATGCTTACTAAGTGCACTGTTGCAACCATCACTTTGGTCAGGCACGATTTCCCCATCATGAGTCTGTGCCAGCTACTCACCCTCTTGCCCTTCATGTGTCTGGAAACATTTTTTAGGTTTAATTGTTCTATTGCCTTCCCAGAAACCAAGCTGAGACTGACTTGCCTGTAGTTCCCTAGATGCTCCTTCCTGCCCTTGTTGGTAGGAGCAAAGTTTGCTTTCTTCCAGTTGCAAGGAACATCTCACTGTCACCATGACTTTTTGAAGATAATTTTGGGAGTGGCTTTGCAACGTCAGCCAGCTTCCTCAGAATCCTATCTGGTCCCATGGATTTGTATGTGTCCAGTTTAAGTGTTCCTTAACCTGTTCGTCTTCCACTGAGAGTAATCTTCATGCTCCAGACTTTCTTCCTGGTTGCAGGGCCTCAGATTCTTGAAAGCTTTACCTTCTTTACCAAGGCGATACATCCTTTGTGATCAAGACCCGTGCCCATCCAGCAGCAGGCCCCCATTTCCGCAAGTCTTCCCTTTAATGCTCACATAGAAGACCTAATTGCCCTTCATGTCCCTTTGCCAGCCTCAGCTCTGGGTTGCTTTGGCTTTCCTAACCCAATCCTTGCAAGCTCAGACAGTGCACGTATATTTTTCCTGTGTTACCTGGCCCTAATTCCATGTCTTGTATGCTTCCTTTTTGTGCTTGATAAAAATCAAGCACAAAAATCAATCAGTCAGGAGCTCCTTGTATATCCTTGCAGGCCTTCTGCTGCCTTTACTTGTGTAAATTGCATTAGTCCAGGCAGGAGGTAACAAATTGAAGGATCAGTGTCATAATTTCATTATGCAAAGTTGTAAGTTTGAGTGGGGATTATAACGGAAGAAGAAAGTTATGGGTGAAAGGAGGAGGGATTTGGAAGTATTGCCGCAGGCAGTGTAGTGGAATATATTGTGAAAATCTTATTATGAAAAAGATTTCAAAATAATTCAGTATGCATACAGTAACAGTTACTGTAAACAGACAAACCAATAGAAGGTTATAGGGTGTTATACACAAAATTTTAAAGTGATTTAAAATATTTCCTGTAACTTACAATGTGCAGGTCAAATTCTTAAGTGAAAATAGCTTGTCCGTATTTCAGTTGAAATGGCTTCCTAATAAAAGCAACCAGTGTTCAGGTGGGTGAATGAGTAAGATTTAATGAACTCATCCTCAGGTAAGCATAGCCTGTCACCTAAATAAATACAGCGTATCTGCCTATGATGCAAAAGAAAATAGGAAGATTTAATGATTAATGAGGACTGCCAGCACTGCTTTAAATACCAGATTTAAAAAAAAAAAAAAAGGATAGAAGGAAAAAAAAAAAAAAGTAGGACACATTTGCCAGGAAATCAGGAAACGGGCAAAGAACCTGGAATTTTCATAGTCAATTTGACTTTTTTTATTGGGTTGTGATCTGTTCTATGATTTCAGTAACACAGTCCTCTGTGCATGCTGTAGAATTAACTTTTTTTTTTTTTTGCTGTTCTACATAACTGTAATTACAGAGCAGCACCCTAGACCACTGCTGTACTTGGGCATTTTACAAGTGAGTGATGGAGGGAAGCAATATTGGCAAGTTGAAGATAAGAGCTGATAAAAATGAGAAATGGTCAAGTGGAAATAGGGCATGAAGTGAAGACAAATAGTTTGTGTTTAATAAGATGGAGGAGCAGGTGTCAATGGAAGGAACTTATAAAGAGGGTTGCATGGTGATTCAAAGAGCTTAGGAAACTGATCCTTGCAGGTGCACTGCAAGCAGATGTGAACGTGGTAAAACTGCATTTGTTAAAGAAATTAGAAAGAAAAAGGCCAGAGAAATAGGAGATGCAATAAAGAAATGTGATCAGATCCCAGATGAGAATATGCTTCGTGAAGGATGGGAAAATGTAAATTATGGGGTAGTGACAAAGAAAACATTTAGAAATGGTTGAAATACAGAGAGCTAGAAGGAGGCCCAAATAAGAAATACATGTACCACCTTAACTATCAGCTTGCATAATAGCAGGTTGAGGATAGTGCTAGGAGAAATGAAGGAAAGAGGGTATGTTTGGTATGAGCTGGCAGATATTTTGAGAGATGTGGGTATGTTTTGATTTGTTGAAGAGGATGCAGGGTATCCAAAAGAATAGCAGATGCCCCAGTGGTCTTTGAGAAGTTTATTTGGTGGTGGCTTTATCCAGAGGTAATGTGCAAATAGTGAAGGGAATTAACGGGAAAAAGACAGAATGCTTCTTCCCTGCCTATCTTGCTCTCTTCCCTCCCCCTTGAAGGGACGCTTCTATTCTTGAGTCCAGATAAATAAACTCCTTCTAAGGAGACACTTAAATGATTAATTAGAGAAGTAGGAAATGGAGAGATGCGACAGTTTTATGTCATGTGTCACCTACAGTATTGGGTTGTGATCTCATTTTACATCAGCTCAAAAGACCAAACTTGGGAAGGAGATGTAAGTATTATTTCAGCAGCCAATCAATCATTTTTGACATTGGTGGAGGGCAGAGGTGATGACAGGCAGAATGCAAATTTATACTGTGAGAGGAGCATGAAGTTTCCTTACTTACAAGACTCCTGTCATGTGTAAGTCTTGTATTGTGGAGGAGAGTATTCTGTTGTTCAAGTGGATGTGGAAAAGTAAGTTTCTTTCTGTACTTCTTAATGAAAAATAGGTGACATTTATTTTGTAAGAGAAAAGATTAGAAGATGGAAGGGGAAAGAGAGAGAGAGATGGGAAGGAGGTTGTGGAGGAAAGGAGGGGAGTATGAAAGGGTGGATATACAATTCCTGCTCATTATCTGTCCATCTTCCTCATCTCTTTTATCTCAACAACCTTGCTGTTCATTGTAAATTGGTCTGATACCAGAAAATGGTGAGATACCAGTAAAACATGTATGTAATTATCCATATGTATAAAACAAATGAGAAGGCTGAAGAAGTAAGCGTATTTGGGATTATATTTTACATAAAGAGAACAGGACCATGAAGTATTTCATTAGTAATTGTCAGTAAAATGAGTGGCTAAAAGAAATACATGATTCTTTTTAATGGATTTCTTTAGCTTCCTCCTCTTCCCTTCCCTAGCTACAATAAAAAGTGATGCATAAGGAGAATGTTATCACTTGTATCAGCAAAGCACATATTACAGTGATGCTCATGCTTTGCAGCCTGGGGGTTGAACGTATTCTTACAGAAGGGTTAAGAGACCACAAAGTATATTTTGACATACTTTTTCTACTATGTTTTGTCTTCCTTTTTTTTTTTCACAAAATATAAAAGGAATGCAAGTGACAGCAAGGACCCCAAGAAGGACAGTTAGCCTGGCAGTGCACAGCCAACATTGCTGAAAATAAGAAGCAGACAGAATCCTGTGTGCTGTGGGAGGAAAGCATCAATCAAGATGCACACGAGATTTACCCACAGCAGTCTGACGATCTAACGTAGAATAATTTCTCATGTAGCCTGACAGGGAAGAAGTGGAGCAGCAATGTTTTTTGGTTCCCAGACTCCCCACTGCCTTCTGCTAGGCCAGTTACGCAGGTGAAGTAAAAATGAACTCATCTTAAGGAAGCGCGTGCTGTAACTGAGTTGTGGTTTTCAGCGAGAGCCATCGTGCCCTGCGAGGCAGCGGAGCAGCTGGGCTCCCTCCCCTCGCGGTGCTGCAGCCGGTGCTGAGAGCCTGCTGAGCAGCTGCGTTTGGGACAAGGCAGCAGTTGCTCGGATGGGTCAGCTCAGACCTGCTAAATTGTGTATGACATAAGAAGTCTTTTATGCAAGTAATTCTGCTTTAGGTAGTGAATTTATATTGCCTCCAGCTGCAGGACTGGTTTTAAATTATAGAGAAATGGTCCAGTGTGTTTGAAACTTGACATTTCTCCCTAAATATTTACGGATAGCGACTGATTTTGAATAATAAAGTTAGCATTCTTTGGACTTACTGTAGATAAACTAGGCAGGAGTCGTGACATAGGGTACTAAGCTTAACAATGTCGACAAACAAAATTGACAGTGTTCTGAGTCATCAGATTCTCAGCTGATGGTATCACTGGTAAACGCGCCAGGAAAACATACCATTGTTTAGGGGTTTGTTCTAACAATCCAAGGAATAGTTGCAATTTCTGCACTGATTCAAAACTTTGTAATTTGTTGTGATCAACAAAAGCTTAAAACGGAAATATTTCTCTGAATTTTTTCTCCTAGATTGCGTGCATAAGGATTTGTTGTATCTCTGCTGTGTGTGAGTTTGGATGATGATGTATTGTTATACAAAATATGTGGGTACATATTATTTCAGAGAAAACAATTGCAATGTTTTACATTAAGAAACAAAGAAATGCCCATGAGCATGGACCTTTTCAGATGAAGGTAATCTGAGGAAGAAAAGAAACTAAAGGATGGTGCATTTATATAGTTTTGACTTGAGAGCTGCTTAGCAGTTAGATTCTTCTTTTTCTTCAGTGCTACAGAACATAAATTGCCAGCATGAACAGCCCTTAAAACTAAAGGACAACTTAAATCTATTAATAAATTGCTAAGGATCTGGAAACTTTTTAGAAATCATTGAAGTTATCTTAAACATCCAGAGTTTCTTTTGAGCTTATATTGTGGTAGTTTACTACTTAACTACAGAGCTCTGTAACTGACAGAATCTTTACAAGCACGTAATTCAGTGAGGGAGTTCTGCAGGTTCTTTGCTGCTACCTGGTTTTCTTGACACATCCTACAAGCACTCTCCATAACATAGCAATATAGCAGACTTCTAGGATTTTCCTGAAATTTTTGTCAAACTTATTGTAACATCAAGACAATGCTTTGGATATTTTTTTTTCTGTTACATGTGGATTAAACATGTGGATATAGTCAAATCCAGACTTAGTGTTTGAAGTTTTATGTAAATTCTACTTCACAGAATTAAAATAAGTGTTCAGAATGCAAAGCAGGAGAACACCAGTTGTCAGATTTTGAGGTGCTTTTTTTTTGTTGTTGTTGTTTATTTGTTCATTCTTCCTGGGAATAACTTGAACAGCTTGTCTATACTGATGGTAGAGAAAAGCCAGGGAAAACATAGTGGAAAGGGAGGGCAAGTAGAGGGCAAATGAGAACATTCTCCTTGAACTGAATCCTCTCCCAGCTTTTATGACCAGGCCCTGTCCTACTTACATCATTACATATGGATCTCTTAGGTGTATTTCCCGACAGAATGGGTGTATGCAGGTTAAATTCAAGGTATACAGTGAGCTACTCTGCCACTGCTGCCTCACAGAACAATAAAGGATGTCTGACATCACCATTTGGATAGGGTTGTCCCACCACATTTTGTAAGTGTAATAAATGCACAGCCAAAGATTGTTTTTTTCTTATTCAGAATTGTAGTGCTCTTAACTGGAAAAGATAATCACATTAGGGACATTAAAAAACATGAATATTTTGAGGATAATTAGATGTGAAATTACCTCGTCATTTGGGGAATGTTAGAAGTTTTTAGAAATGTTTCAGATCAGGACACCACAGAGAGGTCTTGCTTGGCTGTCTGAAATCTTAAGGACTGTCACTTTGTGCCACCAGCTGCCGCACATGGCTTTTGACCAGCATATCTTACAGGTACAGTTCCACTACTCTGATGTAAAATACTAATTAAAACACACCATTAGTGTAATATAGACTTCAAAATATTTTTTCAACCAAACAAACTGAACAGCAGCATAGGGAGTACTTTGTTGGATTTGTATGTCTTCCTTGTAGATAAAAAAGAAGAGCAGATACATCCATAGCAACAGGGTTCAACCATCTAGACCTTTTCAGGCAAACCATCCTGCTGAGCATTTAGTACCTCCTTCCCTTTTGAAGTCTGCAGAAGGGGGTGGTTATCCATCAGTCCTGACCACAGCCTTGATCACCAGTTACACCAGCATCTACAGGTGCACATCTTGTGACGCCTCACTGCTTATGACGTTTTTTCCTTCTGAAGAAATACCATAATTTTCCTAACACAGCAGTGACTTGTAGGATCCCATGTGCTCCTGTCTTTGCTTTGCCTTTTCTGTGGTGTGTGTATTTGCAACTCTTGAGTGGAACATCCGTTTCTAATTTAGAATTAATTAATTGTTGTTTTCAGTTTTTGAGAATAAAACAGCAGCAGGTGACAGTCTGTACTTCATTACTGTCACTCTGTACTTAAACAGTGCTTGAACAGTATTGGATTTGCAAAAGTTGGCCTTTTTTTTTTCAGTGAGCACCTTGTTCTTTTGACACTTCTTTCCATTTATTATTTAAGGGAGAATAAGGAGTAGCAGCCGCAGTTTTGAACCTGTATGTAATGGTAAGCTGAACTATGGCTGCTTATTTCCTTAGTCTTCATTTGTGGATTTAGATGGGTAAACCAATTGGGAACACAAGCTGATCTGTCCACATACATGCTGTTAACCATCAGCAAAAGCAAGAATTTTCAAGATAATGAAATATGAATAAAGTAACTCAAATTACCTCTCTTTTTCTAAAATTTCCCAGTAGAAGAGGAAAAAGAATTTGAAGTTTTAGTTGGACACAAATTTGTTTTCAAAACCACTTGTTTTCTTTAAACACTGTAATGATAAAAATAGTATTTTGTGTTCTTCTGTTTGTTTGTTTCCGTTTTTTACATAAGGAAAACATATGGTTCCTTCTTAAATCATACCAATTTATATTAGTTTCAGCTTCTAAGTTAACATAATATAATACCTCTGGTTTGGAAATATGACCTCAGTAGTTTAAAATAGTCATGCTTTCTTCTAAACAGACGGTGGAGGTGCCATGTGAATGACAAATACTTTACCTGGGACTATCTGGGTTCTTGCCGGGAATGCAAGACAGTTATCCAGAGCTTTTTTCCAATTATTTGGAATAAAAATTAATCTAGGATTATGTTGTCTATTCCAGCAGCACCTCACTGTGCTATCAGGAGAATAGGTCTGGCCATTTACACTACTAGATTCTGTAACTTTGCCTGCTTGACAGTAAGCCTCTTTGTATGTTTTCTGCACTTTAGCAGCTGTTAAACTAGGTGTATTTTGAGTTTCAAAAGTGATCAGTTTAATTTGTGTTTTCTCAAGAGCTCAGTTACTGATATTTTGTTTTTGATAAGTTATCATAATGTTCTGGTAAGTTATGAGACTTTTTCTCTGACAATGATTCAGGAGAGTTCTCAGATTCTGTTTCCATAATATGCCAATGACATACATACATGTATGTATTTTTTTCTTTTCTTTAATCCCTTTGGACTTCATCAGGAGAGTTTAAAATTTTTAGATTCAGCTTTGCATTTTTTAATCATAATTTCTACTCAGAACAACAGAATGTGGAAGGTAGGGTACCAAATTTTGAGGCATTTATACCTGAGCCATAAGTTTTTACCAGGCAGGAAAAAAGGTAGAAAAAAGAGCTCTGGGACTGCAGGGTTAGAGTAGAGATAAGCGGTAGGTAGAATGAGGAATACTCCAGATGTTAAAAAGACCTGTTACGTTTGTGCTAATGACCACTAAGGTGCCTTAAATTTAATTCAGTTGCAGTGAAATAAATTTAATCCTGTTGCTGTTCTGGTATGTTCACATGAGAGACTGGCAAGATTTAGATTGCTAATGGTAGTGTGCCAGAAATAAACATTTTATGTTAATAGTCATGGCAGAAGTTGCATGTAAGGGGAATCAAATAGCGGTGAACGTGCCCAAGCCTGACTGCTCACTGTTGAAGAGATGTCTTTCTGGTCTACAGGTCAGCTTTATGCTAGGTCCCCTAGAGGCTTCCATTTTCTGAATTTGAAATGATTTCCCAAGGAGGAATAAATTAGTCCTCAAAGTATCTGGAAAAGTAAACAAATATTATCCCATTTAAATTGTGGGAAAAGCAATTTAGGAAGATGAAATGATTTGTCACAAAGAAAAGCTGTATCAGGGCCAACAATTGAAGTCAGATTTCCTTATGGCATGTCCTGCTTTTTTAAACCTCCCTCCCATGGCTGACATATGTCATCACATGCTATTGTCCACTTTGTATTTCCACTTTGGATATTATGCACGTTGAAATACGTTATCAGAATGCAATGTCTTCCTGAAGGTGACCTTTCAGTCCACACACTGCAATACTTATGCTAAAGGAATGATACCACAAAGTAAAGAAGTGAATGATCAACTATTAGATCAGCCAGAGAAGTAGGACACAACATACTCTATGCCAGCATCTTACTTATTTTTCAAAGTAGCTGTTTTCAAAAACAGTTTGTGATGTTTGTATATCCAGAAGAAAAGAGTTCCTTTCAAAGGGTGAATATATTAAAAATTCATTTATTCAGAATTCATATTTACCTACTTTAATGTATTTGTACAGCGGGAAACCATTTGTACCTTTTTAATTGTTATTTTCTCTAGATATTTAAGTCAATTACCACTGAGCAGTTACACTCCAGTAGCTTTTGTTAAGTTTGGAAAGGAAGAATTATGGAACTCAAAGTAAAGCAAGCAGCTGGTTCCCTTAGAATTAAACTCCCTTTTCTTATGATGACAGAATGTTCTGATGTCAAGGCTGATCATTTTAAAAATAACTGCTTAAAAATAAACCCTTAAATGCTTTTTCTTTTTAAAGCCTTTTTCTTGTTTCTAAATACATGAAAATTTATTTTTGGATGGTGAATGCTTACATTTAAAGTTTGTTTACAAAGCTCTCACTACTTAATAAAACTGAGGAGCTGTGAAAGTGAAATTCTCAGCTGGTGTGGTGCTGGATCAGTTGACACCATCTCACCTTCCATCTTCCGAATTCAGAAAGAGACCTACTGTCAGTGGAACAGAGTGCCAAAGATTATCACGCAGCTACCATATTTGAAGCCAGATTGGGGAAAAAAAAAAAAAGGCAAATATAAAAAATGATAATTGTTTATCTTATTTTTGGAGTCATGGCTTTCTCTTTGGCTGCTATTGCTATTAAATTACTTTTGAAGCAGTAATAATGGATAGACTTTTCTGCTGAGATTTATAATTATTGTAACATTTACTATGGTAATTGTGGAACTAGCAATATTTACCCTTTACAAAGTGAAGTGATAGAGATAGATATGGATAGATAATTTTTTTCTTTGATTTCAGATTGGGGTCGTGTCCAAGCTATGAAGTTATCTAGAAACTGAATAAATAATATTGCCATCCTTATAATAAAAGGAAAACGAAGATCATCAAAATATATTTTCTATTCAGATATATAAATTCTGGCCATCACAGAATTGTATCACTACATCACATCACAGAATGTATCACTAGCAGCTTGACTCCTTAGTCATTTTGGATTGGATTTATTCCACTTTGAACTGACCTCTGACTGATTTTGTTATAGAAGTTATAGCTCTTTTACAGCATTATTATGATGGACTACTTCTACTTTAAATTCTTCTGAGTGGTTTCCAAACACACGAGTGCCTCCAGAATAGCTACAGACACGGATGATTCTGAGTTACTCTCTAGTCCACACATCATACTACCATGAGCTTGTGTGTATTCATCCCCAAAACACGGGGATGTTATTTGTTAGTTATAAATCAATAGCAAGTTGTCACACCAGATATACTGACTAGCTGAGGGGAAAAAAAAAAAAAAAAAAAAAAAAAAGAGAAAGAGAGGTTAGGCATGTGGAATGCAAAGCCTAAAACAGCCCATTTCCTAAATGTCAATCTGCAAGCATCTACAATATTCACACATAATGAATCTGTTTCTCTAAAGAAATCTGCATCTACTCAGTTATAACTTGATTTTTGTCATCAGTTTCCCAATGGGTGTTTTTGAAGAAAAGATAAAATAAATACATCCTGAACAGACTGTATTTCACCTTTTTAAATGCTTCAGAATTTAAAAAGGGCTGGAGTATCTGCTTCTAATAACTTACGATTTATACAACTACAGTGATTTTCTTTCTATGTTACATTTTACATAGATATATTTAAGTGTAGGTTTTCAAAATACCACTGTATTATGATAAATACATTAAGGGCATATTTGGGCCTGCCTATTTTGGGATTCAGTTTGCATGTTTGTGGCCAGCTAAGCCAGAGCTATTTGTTCTGGGCTAAACCCTAGTGTGCAAAATATTACTTGCTCCAGCAAGTGTTGGCATGGTCTCAGTGAGGGCTGGATTTTACAGGTGCAAACTGCCTGTTTCTCTTTCCCAAAGCTTATCATGTAATGACTGCAGCTACTGAATATTGCAGCAGGCGAGGTTGAAGTTAGAATTATTAATTAAGCTTTGAGCGTCTAACTACAAATTACCTAGTCATTGTCACCAATGCTTTTTAAGTATACTACTCTAATTATAATTCATTACCTGTGCTGATCGAGCAGTATGTTCTGCAAATTCTCACTTTTAATTATTGGTATTGAAGCATGGAATCACTAATATAGTCTGGGACTTCATAGGCTCCTGTGACCATTTTTCATACCTGGGTTCTACTTGTGCTTCTGTGTGAGAAAGTTATCGTATCAATAATTAAGTAAACGTCAGAATATATTTTATATTCAATATTTTTGAATAATATTTTAACTATTTTTTTTACATAAAAATGAGTTTACTCTTTTATATTCCTTAAACTGTTTTTGAAAGCATTAGTTCATCTGCCTTTCCTTAATTATTTCAGGTATTTACTGGAATTCAGTTCTGACTTTCATTTTTTCATATGCAAGACTAAGTGCAGGTTTAGTAAGAAACAACACAAAATGTGACTGCAAATTTTTTATGAACTGTTAAAGTATTCAATATAATTTCCTAAATATTCCATGTTATTTACACTGGTTTTACTGTTTTGTATTCTTACTACACTATACTGTATTTTTACACAATGTGTTGAGAGGAAATCACTTAAAACCATTTCCAGGGAAATTTATGTATATGGCAAAAGTATTTAGCACAGAATATTTTTAGAAGTCTAACAAAAAACCTCCCTCTGGCAAGTTTCTGCGCAAAATACATTTAACTATGCGTTAACTTTAAAAGGCTTGTGAATGTGCAGGAAGAAGCTGTTGGTAAGGTCTATGTAATGAGATTTAATAGTTGTACTCCTAAACATTATATGTATATTTTATTAATTAATTTATTTCAAATAGAGCATTTATCCATTGGAATATCATAAGACTAAAGGAAAGAATGTTTAATTTATTTAAAGAGATTTGGTATATTCTAGAACCAGTTTATTTTTATGCTTAATATACCTATCTGGGGATAATCCTAAATTTAGCAACTGTAAGTAGATTTAACTTGTTGTCTATATAAAACAATACGATTATAATACTTTACTGTAATAATTCGGATAAGCCAACAAGTGGAACTCCACAGAATTGCATCATTTTTCATGGCACAGCTAAGGTATGCTTCGCTTTAGGAAAAAAAATCATTTTTGCAAATGAAAATTGCAACAATAAATGCTAGTGATTGTATCAGTTACAAGACTGCTGAAGTACAAGGTGTCTAATATTAACCATTTTACTTCAACATGAATCCTGATATTTTAAACTTCCTTGCTTGCAAGTTGCAGCCATGCTGTGCAGGTTTCTCAACAAGTACACGTATGTCTGCTACACATTCCCGTATCTGGGAGAAGTGTTGCATTTAAAACCGGGGTATTTAGGACTGGTAGTTTTTATTGCTCTTTTGTTGATTTTAATCAAATAATCCTTAGCGTTTCATCTTAATCACAGATTGTCAACCGGCATTTTATGTCTGGGCAATAAAAAACACTGTTGAAATTCAAATTTCACACCAATTATTAATTGTAACACATCCTCAGGGCTTTAACAAACATGGTATCTGAGGGTTAATAAAAACGATTTTCTAAGAAGGCTGTGCAGAAGCTTGCCTTCTATAAATAACCTTCATGGGTTACAGTACATACATTAGCAGCTCTTTAAAGTGTTAAGAAACAACAAACTTAATTCTCTTGTTTGTTTCTTTTTTGTTAAAGTATTTATAAAATAGGTTATAGGCACATTGATCTCACGCTCTTGCTTGTGACTGCGAATGTGCAGAATAATTGGCTTTCTGTCCCATTTATAAAGTATTCAGTCATTATCCCAGCGCATAAGGTAATACCGATGTTTAAAGGGCTTTCACAGGAGGAAAAAGTAGCATGTCTCAGTTTAGTGCATTGCCTGTCAGCATTTTATTTGTCTACAGAAGCATATGCCACAGCATTTCAGTTTTACTGAAGAAGTGCTGCGTGCTCTTCAGCGATGAGGAAAGCTATAATAGGAAGTAGGTCAGTGTTTGAACGCAAGCCTCTCTCCTTTTTCCTGGATCTTTGCTGATATTTTGAGTCTGTGAACATTCTTCCTCCTGAAGATATTGCTTTATTTAAAAGAATAGAGAAGCCAGGTGTGTTCTTCACTGTGTGAAGCTTTTGGGGAGTAAAAGTGAAAACTCCAAAGTTTTGTACTTCAGGTCTGGTCAGCTAAGTAAGGTATGTGGCACTATGAATCTTAATTTGTCTTTACTCTAAAACATGACCTATTTGCTCCAACAGACCAAAAGCTCCATTGATCTGACCCTAATGTGAAAATGAGATGTCTTGTATCATTGCTGCATCTTCAGAAAATTCTGGGTGAAAGGCTAACAGTAAAAATGCTGGAGAGGGATGGCATTATGTTTGTTGCTGCATTCACTCAGTGTGCTCTGAAACTTAGTGTTTCATACATCATTACAAACTTGTATTTTCTAGTCTACATGAGAAAGCAGTGTGCTAAGGTTTAATGGCTCTTGCTCTAGCAGGGATGGGATGCTGTTGGATGAACAAGTTATGGAATCCAAGTACTTCTTGACCCAGCACTGGTGTAATAAAGCTTTTTGTGTAAACTTCTAAGTTATACATAAGGAGTTTTAGAGATAAGGGCAACTACTCTGTGTATGTTATGAAAATAGATGGTTTAAAGAAGAAGTGTGATGATTGTTTGTGTTTGAAAAGAAAGAAGTGCACAAGCCAATAGATCTGTTTTATGTTGCACTTTACCATCATTCAAAATATAGCTTCAGTTTGGTAGTGCTTATAATCCTGCTTATGAAGAGCTTCTCAAAAAGTCTTCTTTATGCATTTGTTCATCAGCAAAATGCCAGCTTTTTTTTTCTGCCTTTTTCCTTTAGTGAAGGAATAACTTCATATTCATAAACCACAAATATAGTTTTCCTCTTTTGCTGTAAATCCAGTTAGACGTTAACAGAAGTTATCAATATAGAACTTGGAAATGCAAAGCGTGTTGACTTGGTCTTTGGACTAATGAATGGGAACAGATATTTTCTTAAGTGACACACATTCCCAAGGGAAAAAGCAGTGTATTCATGTTATAAGAGAAAGGCCATAATGCTAGTCTGCTGCCTTGTAGTTTGGGCTACGCAGTTTGCAGCTTCTCTTCTCCTGGACCCATGCATTGGATCTAGTGGGTCAGCAAATTACATGTGTATGTCCCCTGCTCTCAATTGGGAAAAAAGCTGCAGTACTACCCACAAAAGCAAGAATTTCAAAGCATTAGCAGAGTCATGGGACATTCAGAAATGGCCAGATGATCTTCCTCTTGCTATGCGTGTTATTCTTATCTCAGTGCAGTGCTTACTGGACCCACCAGGGATTAAGTCATCTCAGGTACAAACAGAAGCAAAAGAACAGTCCTTGTATTAAAAAGCTGTAAAGTACAAACCAAACCAAACAAACAAACAAACACAACAAAACAAACAAACAAAAACAAACAAACAAACAACAACAAAAATAAAAACACGGAGTAAAGAGATGACATTGTTTATCCTGAGAATGTCAGGGCATCTATACTGGTGAGTCTCATGTTTATCATGGCAAAGTTTTTATGCCTATGAAGAAGGAACTCCAGGTCTGTGCATGCAGCAGGAACTCAATTCCTTCTTCTGGTTTCTGCAGGTAAGTCTTGCCTGTCAGCTATGTGTGGCAAAGGGTGCAAAGAAGAGGCAGAAGAAGCTCTGCACCAACTTGTAATACTCTTAAGATCATAAATTATCATCTTTGTCTTCTCTTCTGTAAAATTCAGAGGTTGAAGTGGAAGGGAAGGGTGGAAGGTGATGGAGGATTCATTTGCAGTTTTTGAGAACAAAAAACTTTTTTGCTCTTGTAGTACTGGAAATCTGGTTGTTGTCCTTTTTGTTTTTTTGGGGGGGCACCATGTTCTGTACATCTAATCAATTTCTGCATGGAAGGCAGGGGGGAATTCTGGTTAACATTCATAAAGGATATTGTCTTGAAAGGTTTTCTTCATAGCTCCTCTTTTCCGTCATTCTGCATGTGTCTTTTTCCAGGTAAACTGGAGAATTGGATTCTTGCTCTGCAATTTCTCAATGAAGGTTTTCTTTCAAATAAGACATCAAATACCAGCAAAGATGCATAAACTCTGTCTCAGAAAGTATCTGTGTCATATAGTAAAGCTTTTTATCCTGCTCTGCTTTAAATTGCAAGCACTCTTGGTCAGAAAATCAGATGATAACCCAGTAATTTCATTCTGAAAAGGGTGGTTCTGAAAAGGCTTTCATAATAGCTCAGACTAATAGGAAGTATGAAATGTTGTTTATTTTTGTTCCCTAACTTGCTGCATTCATACTTGACTTCTCTAATTGCAAAACCTTGTGGAAACTAGATTTCAGACAGGGCCTGTTGCCCAACTCTTAAGAAAAACAGGCAAACTACAGTTTCCATGGTTTCAGACACTGCTGTTCATCCTCTTAAGGCTGTTCTACTCTTGGTAGGAAAAATTCAAGTACTGAGAATGTGTGAAAGGCTAAAAGTGAGATTATTTGTTTCAGGGTTATTTTTTCATTTTCATCTCGTGTGTGCTATAGCAGGTAGAGTTTTTTCTAGATTGTCAGAGCTGTACAGATATTTCTCCCACCCCATAAAGATTTCTGTATGATATTAGGAATTTGTCTTTCTCAAACAAAGCAGTCTTGCAAAGTCTTTTTCTGGAGGAAAAAAAAAGTTACATTGTTTAGCATTTGCATTAGGAGTATTTCTCTTTGAAATTGGAAGGCGGGTTTTTTATTTCTCTTTTAATATGTTTATTTCAAACAAAAGGACTTCAGTTCATTAGCCATAGGTTTCTGTTTCCAGAGGAGCAGCCTCCTCTTTTGGTAGATTATCCCAGTTCTTTGAAGGAAATTGCATTTCCTGGGAAAGAAGAGAGGAGGGGTGAGGGAGAGGAGGGGGAGCTCATCTCTTTTTTGCCTGCCATTCTCTGCCTTTTTCCAACACAAAATCACTTAAATGGTGTTCAGAATGTTAAGTCACCTCTGAAATGGCTGAATGTAGCTCTTGAGGATTGACTATTACTTGCAAACTAACCTCTGTCACTGATTTTCATTTGTATTTTAATTATTCTTGTGGTTCCCTGGTAAAAACTTGGGAAGGAGAGGATTTGTGATTTTTCCAAACTTTTGATGTAGCAAGAAACCCACTTGGCCTTTGCTTTAGCTCCCCCATGCAAGACAAGATCATAGAATATCAAAAGTTCCAGCTGGCACCTAGGTTTTCCTGATGGCTGTAGAAGTGGTGAACTGCAGTTAGCAGAAGTCCTAGCCCTCCTCAGAAGCTGTTTCACATGTAGTTGAGTTGCAGAGGTCTTTATGCAGCCAGAGGTGATAGATGAGCATCACCAGATCCACATCACCTCGGGTGAGCTTTCCTGGTCCAGCTATCTGGATCAGATTGCTTCAGTTAATTGAAAATCTTCATGCTACTTTAGGTTGTATCCTTGATAATTTTGAGAAGATAATAACTTAAAGAAATAAGTATAGAATCAAACTGATTTTTTTTTCCAATCCTTCTGGGGCAAGTGGGGAATGAGAGAAGCTGCTGAGAAGAGACATCCTTAACCACCAGCCCATAAGAGCAGCTATGAAAGCAACCACTTTTACAAATAATAATAATAATAATAATAAAATATATATATATATATTCCCAAACCTCTGCCCCTGACTAATTAATATTGAAACTAATGTAATATTTGGGGCATCTCTCAGTTCAGTGTTCTGGTGTGTTACTTGCCTTCGATAGGAGTAGAATCTCTTTGGCTTTTCAAGGCAGGAAATGACAAAATTGCTCATGAGAAAAGGGACTCCTCCCTATACAGAAAAGGAATAAAGCTGAGGAATACCTACCATTTTTTTTTTCCAATTAGTTTGCATGTCATTTTAAGACATAAAATCTAATAACTACTTTAAAAAAAAAAAAAGTTTTTTTTTTTTTTTTTCCCAAAATCTGTCTTTTCTATTGGATATAGGCTGACATTATTATGAGAAAATTGCATTACTGGCACGTAAATTATGTAAAAATGAGTTCTAGCTTACTAGAAAAATGTTCAGTGGTCCACAAGTTTTGGAAAAAAAAATCCTCTACTGTAGCAGAACCTTAGTGTTATTGGAATATTACTTTGATCCAGTGGCCTATTATTTATGTGAAGGCAAATTAATTCCTTTAAGTATCTCACAGTACAATTTCCTTCTTGGTGTGTCACCAAATGTCTTCTTCCCCAAGTCTCTGCTTAATTGCTGTTTCCCAGCACCACCTCATGAGCTGCTAGAAGTAGTGAACAGCTGCTTTCCCCACTGCCAAGTGCCACTACTTGGATAGTTAGCAAAAGATGCTGATTTATGGAGTGATCGGTTTCCTCTATCCCAGAGGCTGGATGAGTCACTCTGGAAGGAGCCTTGTGCTCATTGTCCCTGAATCTGAGCTCATACTTCCCCTGCCTTCATGTTTCCCACTGCTAGCACAATGAACTGTTCCCCAGGGAACTCCTTCACAGGGGGCAACCGTACCCTTTCCAGCACAGCTTAAAAGCTGAAAATAAGTATTTTCTCCTACACTGACGAATTGCCTGTCCAGCTGATCCTCTGCTTTCAGCATTGCTCACTCCTTTAGAGATCTCACACCACCCTTCATTTCTCATCGGCTGCTAACCCTTTGAAGAGTCTTTATCATTTGCAGATGCAAATAATGTCTTCTGGGGCATATCAGCTCTATAGAAAGAAGAAAATGAAAATAAACCCACTTCAGAGACTTGGGGATGCTTGGACTAGAAGTGACTGAAAATAGAAAGCAAATAGAGGAAAGAGATTGTGGTGCAGGGGAGGGAGACCCAGAACAAACAAGAAGGGTGACAAGTCTCACTATTTTAATTAATTTCAGGAGGTAGTTTTCACTGATAACTGAGCAGGTTTCTGGGGTTGATTCTGAGTTCTTTATTGTTGTCAGAGGGAGTCTGTGTAGGAAGCAGTGGAGGAGGGAGCATACATAGGGAAAGTGTGTCAGTATTCTGACTCAACCTCATAAAGTGTTTCCATTCGCTTTGCTGAAAAGTAATAGTCGTCATCTTTGTTCCTCTTTCACCAGCCTCTGTCTGCCCCGACGCTGGGATCTTCTGGGGTTAGGGACTTTCCCATCGTGAGTGCCTTTGACAATGTATCTTGTGTGGCAGGCGCTGCCATCAAAAGCGACATACAGCTGAACAGTGTAAAAAGTGAAATGCGGTATGGGGTGAAAACATTTTCTTATGCTGCTTCTCTACCACAACCGCTCTCACTAGACTTTTTAACATCAGCATTCCTCCTCTGAACACTCCCATCCTCAATTAAATGTTTTGTCTGTGGAAGCAGTATGTGTCGCTGATTTACTTAATGAGCCTGTAGTCTGAATAATTGCTATCAAGATTTGTAGATACTTAACTAATGAAAATGAAACCCCTAGATTATATTCAGAGATGGGACTGAGCAGAAGTTTAATTATAATTTGATTGGTGGGCCACCGGTTTTGGGGAGGGGTGAGGAACGTGGGGCATGCTTTCGGATGAGCATTGCTTCTAGCCTCACCCCAGCCCTGAGCTTCCAGTGCGTGACTGCGCTGCCCTGGGCAGCTACACTCACGTGTAGGCATGGCTTCGGGTGACAAAGCTCATGGGATGGTGCATCTCTTCCGCCTTTGTGTCTTCACTCAAGCATGCACCAGAGCTCCTGAGCTTCTTTCTGGGAAGAGCCTACAGAGTGCCACCAGCAGTGTGAGCCGCTGCAGGCCGCGTGAGTGAGGAGAACTAGGCCTGAGCACAAGCCATAGCCACTGAGTCACTCTTTGGTGCCTATCACCTCTGTTTCTTTTCTTGTGTGCTTCAAGCTGTATCTAGTATAAAATGCAGTTGAGTTTCACCTGAAACCTCCCATATATGTAGGTATTAGATGTGCCTGTGCTTTTATGCAACTTGCATTTATGTCATCTGAGGCTTTGTACCATGCTCAGGAGGACTGGAGAAAGATGATAAGCGGCACGTCCTGTACTGCTTTGGCTTTCTGTATCCACTGGGACAGTTTCTACTCTCTACTGTGTTTCAGAGAGGGCTGTTGACATGGTGATTGTCCTATGTGCCAGGCCCTTACCTCTCCCAAAGGACAGGGTGTCTCATAGTACTCTTCCTGCTAACAGACCTTAAGAACTCTCCATGCACTAATGCAAAGGAGACAAATAGGTTTCATTATTCTAACACCTCCGAATAATTCCTTTTGCTTTGGGTAAAATCCTTCCGATGATGTAATTAGACCAGATGTTGTGCCCTGACCTTTCCTTTGGTCAGCTTAACCTTTAGTTATTAGATATCAGCACATGTTTGAGATAGATAAATGCTGCCATTATCATGTGTTCTGAAAAAATCCATAGCTTCCTCTCTCAGGAAAAAAAAAAAAAAAAGAACCTTCATTATTTTCTATACAGCTTTTCAAGAGTGAGCGCTTTAAAACAATAGATATTTGGTATTTTCTAAGCTCTTTATTAGTGAGAAGCAATGGTTTCAAATGGTTTCAAATTTAGGACTGTTTAGAATATGCTGAAAGCAGATTTAGCGGACAAGAAACACAAGTAATTTATTACTGCTTTTCTGGTGCTAATTAGCCAAGATACATTGTGATCTGATTTGTGATGAGATTATAATTTTCCAGTATTTCAACTGTCTCATTAGTTTAATGTTTAAGTAATAACTTGCTTCAGAGAACATATTTGATGTTTCAGTATTTTTTTTTTGTTTCAAATATATGAAGGAAATAATGTTTCTGTGTGTTTGTTGGAGGTTGTCATGATATATTGAAAATTGTCATCGCTATAAGTTGTTGCATATAAATAGTCAAACCAAGACTTTCATTTTCATGAAAATGTGAATGTGTGTATAGACCCTTTCTAAGTTCCCACAAATCTATAGTTATTAAATTAAATGTTTGTTTGTTTTTACCCTATTGCTGCCCAACAAGCTGTATGATACTCATTCTGTTGTCTAAGAATTTAGTAACATTAGTTTAGAGATTGTGCACATGAAAAAATTCTGTAGAAGCAGTTAATACTTCTGTTTGACCTTTTTGATGGAAACAGAGACAGCTTAGTTAAAGAAATAAGAAATACTAATAATAAAAAAAAAAAAAAAAGAGGTTGAAAGATTTACAATACCAAATTAAAGCAGTAACATTTTATTTTCTTCTAAAGTACTTGGAAGTGCTTTGTACATACAAATGACTTGTTTTAAGTTGTGTGTAGTAACACCTGAGTTTCATATAGGAAATTCAGTACTGTTTGAGCATCTTGGATGCCGAGGCAAACCAGCAGTGTATAAAAACATCTGGAATAGCCTTTGTTTTTTGCATTTAGCTGTAAAATAGATATTTCAAATTTGTACTAATTTTGGCGTGGCTTATTTTATATTTCGTGTTTCTAATGCTACAATCAGATGAAACAGTTTGTGCAAAAATTTATAATTTTCTTTACAGTGGAAATAAGCAAGGTTTTATCACAAATGTGTAAGCCAAACAAATTCAAAGCCCCTTAGCTCACTCTTCTATTTTTCAGATTTACAGAGCTTGGGATTGGACAGGGCTCAATGCATCTAGGATACAGACAGGGAAATTGCCTGGAGCACATGGACTGTACAGTAGTCCCCTCAGTCTCTCCATCAAACCTGCCATTGTTTGGAGGACAAGTCTTGATGTTTAATTCTGAAGCAAAGCATTAATTTGTGAACAGAGCCTTTATCATCCTGCACACAACTGCATTTTCTTAATAGAATTCTTTACTTCAAAATATTAAATGATTGTTGTCAATTAGTTATAAATGAGACTGTTGCTGTTATCAAATAGGAACTTACACTATTATTACAGCAATATTGAATGATTGTCAGTTTTTCTCTCCAGAAAGCAATCCGATTATACTGTTAACAGTAAATAGCCTGGGAATTTCCATCTTGATTAGCTACTGCTGAAAAAATACTCAGCCTCTCTTCCCTCACCCCCACCCCCCAGCAACACACCAACCACACACACATATGTTTATGGTGTCATTAAGAGAGACATCACAAACATCAGGTAATAGTGAATCTGATCTGCAGAAAGCCCAAACTGAAACTGTAGTAACCTTCTAGTCCTCAGAAATAAGCGAACTAATCTGAATGCGTTAATAACATTGTAATCCTACAAAAACTTATGTGACTGCTTAATGTTACTCACTCTACTTGGTCCTCATGTGGACACAGTAGTACATATGTGTAGAAGTTTTCAAAAACAGGGTCTGATACAAACTTGTAACACGAAAAGTAATTCATGCTTCTCTCAGTCCTCACACCATTTGCAAGAAAATGCCTATAAAACCCTATAATAACCTTTGGAATTATTCTAGTTTTTAATACTGATTTTAACAACTCTGCTCTAAATAAATTATGAAAGTATGAAAGGCAGAAGGACTTAGTGAAATTGGACTCTAAACCTGTTTTTCTATAGTTTTGGATAGCAGGAACTCAAGGTATTACACACAGATAATGTAATAAAGGAGACATAATTTTGCTAAATTTCAGCTCTGTTATTTTTTGTTTTTATTTCTAATCCTTCAAATTAAAAAGAAGTCTTTTTAAAAGGTATGATGTTAAATTTACAGCTGTTACTATTTTTATTAGAACATACTTATAAATGTTGTTTCCAGAATTGTGTGCCCTTTGGTTAATAATTTTATTAGGACTTGCTATGTGGAAGAAAGTGATTCTCACAAAGGAAATAAATGCCAACCAGGTGAGGAGGTGAGGAAGAGCAGCAGGGAGAATTTGTTTTTAACTGAAATCTTTCTTTCCTATTAGTCTGAAGTAGTGTTTTTAGATATGTTTGGCTGAAAGCATTAGCTAGCAACAAGGTGGGTTTTTTTTAGTCAAGTGTTAGTAACAATCTTTTTGAATTACCAAGTCTTAAAAAATGTTTAGTCATGATGCTTTTTGTTCCTCAAGACATACAATTTAGTACAGTTGTAATGCTTTGAAGACACTTTATAGCATAATTATAATAACCAGCAGATTCTTTCAATATTAATAGATGGCTGAAAGCAGCGCTTTGACCTGCTTTCTAAATTAAATAAACTGAAATGGTGGCTTAGAGTCATTCAGCCAATCTAAGTCTAGCCAAATACAGCTTTACATCTAGTACATCCTCTTTTCTATGATAAGACTCTGAATGAAGGACAATCTGCTCATGTTCCTTATAACCATATCCTTGTAAGTATTTTCATCTTCTGTTTAACACAAGCAACCCTAATGTTTTCCTGTGTTTCTAAATAATAGGTGTTTTGCACACATTGTTCATTTGAAAGTAGTCTTAAGTTTCTTCAAGATGTTTCCTTATTATTCTGCAGAGTTGTTCAAGAAGCTCTCTATGCATCCACTCTTCCATGTCTTGTGTGCAACCAAGGCATAACTGGAAATTGCATGTGTCAATTGCTTCCTTTGTGAATCTTGATTTAGAATCCTGCCTTCATAAAAGCAGGGAAATAAAATTCAGGAATGAGCATTAACAAGGTTGCCAAAGTAAGCTCATTATGTTCACTTAAAATGTGTAAAACTACACATCTGAATGTTGGTTGTTTGAAATGATCAAACTTCAAGTTCAGCAAACTTCTAATGCTGTTTTCTTGCATTTTTCAGAATAGATGCTCTGCTTCAGCATCACAGTATGTCCCAGACTTTTCAGGGATTTTAAAACAGATGGGTTGGACATGAGCTCAACATTATGTTTCATCTAAATGGATATCAGGAGAAGCTGACGTGTGTTGGCAAGGGGCAGATCAGAACACAGAGAAGAGGACATCTTGGCATACGTCTTCTGTACCACAAGAATTTAAAGTACAGTGTTATGATACCTAGGAGTATGTGGTGGCTAGAGGTAGGAAAAATGTAGGTTGGAGGTAGTCTTTTAAGTGAACTATGGCACGCATCAAAGCATCGTTGCCTTCTCCTGCAGCTGCCAAGGGAGTGCTCTGCAAGTTTGTGGGCAGAGAGACCAGTCAGCCTGTAACCAAAGCCTGACCTTAGAGTTGTTTCTGCTTCCAAACACAAGAGTAGACTTAAAATAAGTTATTCTTCCTCTTTCCCCTTTGCTTTCTTTCCTCCCTCGTCAGATGTTTTCCTGCATCATTTTGGCAAATAGAACATCAGAAATGGCTTTGATATTGTCAACCAGAAGATCAAGATAAGAAGAAAAATAGCTGTTTGAAATCTTTGAAATTTCCAATCTTTGTTCAATTTTGCAGTAATCACATACTAATGGTAAGCTGATCAAATATATGTTTTGATACGGTGGTTATAGGATTTTTTTTTAAAACATGGGCTGTCTGCTGGAATGGAAATGATGAATGTCTTGCATTGCTAAAGATCTTGTTTTTGTCAAGCAGCTTCCTTTTCAGTATCTGAAGTGACCAGCTTTTGAGTCTTACCATTTATTCCTTATATGAGGCATGTCCTAAAGTTCCTGGAGAAACAGGAACACTAGTTCAGAATTAGTATCCAACATTCCGAAATCTTTAGTCTTCAACAAGCTCTTACTAGTGTCGTGTCTTTTTCTCCTCCTTTTAACTTGGCTGAAATTTGGTATCTTTCTCATCTTTAAGTAACTATTTAACAAAAATTATTGTTGTGATTATGGCCTCTCCTTGATATCAGTCCCTGGTGAAGAAGTAGAAGTGCTGATGCTGGTATCTCTTATTACACCTCTTTACTTCTGTATCATATACTGATCAACATTAGTTTAACTGTATATTCGTCTTTATTAGATTACAGCTTTGGTTGATGAAAGATAATATTTTTGATATAAGATATACAGATTTCTGTAAGACTTTATGTAGTACTGCCTGAAATTCTAATTTTAAAATAATGATACAAGATCAATGTGGCATTTTTAGTGGATTAGAAATTGGCAAATGAAGGGATGTCAATACACCTGCAAACAATGAACTGTTTCTATTGGGATCCTGTTGGAATCAGTTCTTCACTCTGCATTGTATAACATTTTAATCAATCGGCTGGTAGAAATAAAATTGTTACTTGAAGTGTACACTTACACAAGTAATTGGGGAAGTGATAAACAACGAACAACATGAGGTATACTTGCAGAACAGTTATCAGATAACATAAACTGAGAAAGCAAGATGTACATACAGTACATTATTCTTCAAGGAACAGCTAAGGACAAGCTAAGGACATCTGAAGTTCAGCTCTCAGTAAAATAATTCAGAAAGGCTGATGTACTTATTCTGAATTATTTTGGTTGTTTTATAACTTTGTTTCATAGCTGAGATTGTTTTGGCTTGCCTTATTTGTAGATTTGGGTAATTGTGGATGGGTTAAGTTGGTGGGAAAAAGAGTTGGTTGAAGGATTGTTTAATCTCGAAAATAGTTTAGGAATACATTCTGTGGGAGAGACAATTTCTGCAGCTGAACCGTCTAATATACTCCTTCATTTAGTTTGGTTGTCTGCTGTTTATCTCCAAAAAAAAGAAGCAATTAGGCTTGTGTGATGTGAATGCTAGTATGTTATTCAGAAGACAGGTTCACTTCCACATTCTTTCATAGCTTGGCATGTTGCTTAGTCTCTGTGTGTTTTAATTGCCTATATGTAAAATGGGAATAATTACTTTTCCTATCTAGCAGGGTGGTTGTAAAGATAAATTTACTGAAATTTTTCATATGCACTGATGCTAGAACAGTGGAAGCTATGTAAATGCATCATCCTCCAATAATATTTTTTTCAAAAAACATTTTCAAATACTTCCTTGTCTGCTTTTTAAAGCCTAGATAATAGGCTCTCACAGTTGTTGTTTTTTTTATTGGACATCTTTAAGAAGAGAGTTGGCAAGCAAACAAGACAGATTTTAGTGGTCACTAGTACATGTAAATGTGCAGAAAAAATCCATTCCACTTAAAATACGCAGTCGATATAATTAAATTTCAGTTAAAATCATTGAATAGACAATGCAAAATGCAAAACATAGAAAATAGATTTGGAAATGCTGAAAGTATGGGGACCAAAAAAATCAAATGTGGTAGTAGGAATTTAAAATGACCGAGAAGGCTTTTTGTCCTCTGTTTCCTCAGTTTTCCTCCTGTGCATCTGTTTTGCTGTGATCTTATGTGGAGAACACATCTGAAGAGGAGCATTATATTACGTAACTGAATCACAGAAGTGGCTTGAACATATAAGAACCTAATTAGTACAAGCAACTCCTCACTGTAGAAAGCTGTGTTCTGTATTTAAACCACATGTACGTAATAACCATATCTGAGCGGGCACAGACTTCGTCAAGAGAGCAGCAATGCAATTGTTTGCTGTGTGCCCACATACATTACAGAGCTAAATACATTGAACTGTAAGATTAAACCATACTTGTTACCTGGCCTGACTGTATCTTGTGTTGATAGTGCACCAAAAAAAATCTATAAATATCTTGTTTTGCTGTGAAACTAAAGTAATCGTAGCATTTTCATTAACAGCATTTTGGCTTGACAACTTAACCCTTTTGTAGCACAGTGAGCAACTTGCTAAACATTTTAACTGGGCTCCTGTCAGATAAATTTGGTGGCGTAATGCAAGGTACAGCATGATATGTAGGTTGGAGAAACTGAAGCAGTGAAGCAGCTTTTATTTCTGGTAGTATTTTAAAACTTCAAGGAAAAGCTAAGAACTGAATCTAGAATTAAGATCTTGCAATCACCTAATGTTTGCTGAAGTAATATGGTTTAAATATATGCCTCAGAAAGGAATGTATGCTAGTTGATGCAAAACATGCTCATTACTAATACAGCGGTAAGTGCTGTAGACTTGCGCTTCTAAGCACACGAGGCTTGACTCACTAAGGCCTGAAGCTACTCCAGGAAAGACATAAGCAAACCCAGTGCTCTTTTCCCTCAAGATTCATCAAAGGATGAGTCATCTGTTAAAAACAGAGTAATCATCAGGCTATTCTGCTTTTCTGCTGACTATTACTATTAGAACAAAGCCTTCAAGCAAAAAAAAAAAAAAAAAAAAAAAAAAGAAGGAGAGAGAAAAGAAAAGAGAGCTTTGATCTCATTCACAGGATTCAAGGCTGGTTTATGCTTTAAAGTTCTGCCACTGTGATTGTTTCAATCATACGTTGGAAAATACCATGCCATTACCAGGCATAGCTCCAATGGCAAAACCTCTTGGTTTAGGTACAGTTAACAGTGTCAAAAACCTCCCTTTATGATGAAGTAATGTGTTCCATTCAAGACACTGGTGTAAGCTCCAGTGCAAAGCAACCTTTCTCTCCTTAAAGCTGTAGTCTCTCAAATATGGATATATCTTATTTCAGATGGCAATTTTAATAAAGTGATCAACAGTGAAATGACTACTTTTTACTTGGAAGTTTATGGAACAAATGACAACACCCAAGACACGGCATACACAAAGCAGGGATGAAGACCCTTAGACAACAGTCCAGGTGTGAAATAAACACCCACAAGTAATTACATGAAGTCAGAATCTAAGCAGTCTTAGTAAATTTCTGCAAGATTATTTTCTTGAAAAAAGCTTTTTCTCACAGAAAAGGCAGTGTTCTTATTAGGGGTTCCCCAGGCCCTTATGCTCAAGAAACTCCTGTGTAACAGGCAGATGAGTGACTTCAGTAAAACCTTGGTGTAGTATCTCTTTGACAAAAAGAGAGAAATGTAGATGATGTTTTGTGAAGTCCACTGAGGATTTTTAACATGAGGTACTTCATGAAGCAACGTACTAAAACTAAGTAATATCACTAAGCTGCCAAATAAAAAGCCATTATTATGAATGAAGACATTTCACACAACTCTCACAGTTCAGGGCTTAGAAAATCTTTTATGATTATAGGTAATTTATCAAATCCTATAAACAGACTGATAACCAAGATTAGTACTTATTTTTTATATACACTTAGGAGGGCTTCAACTTTGTGTTTAATCAGTTTGCAATTATATTTGAAGCATAGTTTTCAAAAATAGCAGTAGGTGAGTTTAACAAGGTGAATGCCCTTCTGAAAATGGTATTTATTTAGGTGCTATACTTTAACTGATGTTTGATGCTTCATTACTGGTATCTGTATCTGGTATGATAGACATTGAGATTACCCTCCATTTTACAAAAACAGAAAATGCAGAAAATGGTAATATACCAGAACATTTTCCAGTCTGGTTCCTGAGTGACAGCTGTGAGCTGTCTCTTTGTTAAGGCATAATTTCTCATTTACTCAACAAGCCTGTCTCTTTTGCCTTGCATATTATAATCTCAGGTGCAAGGAGAGAGATCTAAAATCACTGCGCTGATCCTTTGCTCTGCTGTTCTAGACAGGATGGCAAAATGACCATCACCATAGAGTGGTAAACTCAAGTACCATCTCCCTAAGTCTGTATACACCCTTTCATCAAATGAACTAATTCTCCATTCTTTTTAAAAATTATTTTTATTATGTCTTGCACAGTTGATTCTACAGCACTCTTAATATTTTCTTTGCTATAGAAATGTAAAAGTTGAGATGTAATTCACAGTCAAAATTGTCTGCTTTCGGGGAAGATAAAATATCTTTCAAAGCAGCAAAGGTAAAATAACTTTCCCTTAATGACATCACATGTAAATTTGTAACTTCAGTGATTGGTTACATTAGCAATTAACAAAGACCAGAATGTGATTTCCTCCTTTTATGCATGGTGCAGTTTAACATCAAACTCTGTACCAAGAATGTAACCTAAGTAAAAAGTGTCATGCGACTATTCATACCAGTGAGTATTGTATCGGCCAGAAGCTTGGATTTCTCCCCAGACGGTAACTTTCCTTGAAGCTTAATTATGAACTGAAAATTAAATTCATGTCAGAAATGCTTTCTTATTATTTGGTCTTCCCCGTTGTCATCTTGGCAGCAGGATTTATTTCAGTCCTTTAAACACTCTGTGCGGATGGATGCCAACTGTGCAAGCTCCAAAGCAGATCTCATTATAAGCTAACCTAGTGATAAGATGAAATAGCCGATGAAGTTGTATCCAGATTAGTCAGTCAGTGGATGATCTTCAAGTCAGGAGGGGGGGGTAAAAAGTCCACGAAAACTCTGTAGCATCTTTTTTTTTTTTTTTTTTGTGTTGTAGTAGTTAGACCACTCCAGAATCACCATCACTCTTTAACATGGGCTGCATTATCTTCAAGCTGCCAGGAGGATTAAGGCCAGGACTCTCATTTGAATGCCCTTTCCTGAGAAAATGTACTTGTTTTCACCAGCTATATTTCCTACTTATACTTTGCTGCACGAACAAGATGTTTTCAAAATTTTGATATTTGTTTAACTTAAGAAGTATTTCGCTAAAAATGATGCAAGCCTCACATCAGCTTTTAACAAATGAAATTCTTCCTTTTATTCTGCTCCTGGTAACAATAAGGAAAAAAAACGCTAAATGTTAGTCCTTTGGTATTACTTGTGATAAGACAGTTTTTTTCCAACATGCGTGTACTTGAGGAAAAGAAAGGTTACAATAAAAATTCAGTTATTAAAATTCAGCTATTAAAGCAGAATACAGGCCTAACTGTTTACTTAGAACACTACTTATGTATGTATATTTCTATCTTTCCCTCTGTCTTTAGGCAGTTTTTTTGGTGCTTTCTAGCTGGGCTCTATAAGATTCCCACTTTATTCTTTAGTTGAAATTTGGAAAATGCAGTATTCTTCCTGGGGTTTAAAAAACAAAACAAAACCTTATTTTCATTCTGTATCTATATTTCTTGAGGGTTGCAAGCCTTCTGATGCCAAAGTCTAGACCAATAATCTTCCTGAGGTCAAAGGCTTAATGATATTCAACATCTACTTTATGTTTTAAGAAATAAAAACAGGCATATAGTTTGCCTGTGCTTATGATAGTTTTAATAGATGAACACATTTGTCTCATTATAGCAAACCAAAATCAGTATTCAAACTATTCATAATGTCAGGAAAGAGTAAGGATTCATGAAATTGTTCAGGCAATACTGTAATATTTAACAGCATGGCTATTAGAGCTACATCAGGAAATACTGAGAACTGGCTATCATTCAATATATGAAAATCATGTTGCACCTAATAAAAGCAAAAGCAAAAAATGCTGTTCCATTTTCATTTTTAAATGTTCTTCCTAGGTTGAAAATAAGACAGCAATTTACAATTTTACTTGTGATGTAATGTATTTGTCTTCACTAGAACTTCAGTCACTGGTATTTTGAACCCCATTTTAGTTCTTGTTCTCACGTGTTGAATTGATACTATTTACTGTAGAGCTGAATAATTCTGCAATGTGATCATAGATTTCCTAAAGTAAACTGGTATTTTCTTATTAATTAGGAAAAAAAAAAAAAAAGAAACCCAGTCTTTCACTGAGACATGCGTTTTGTATTAGAATGCCAGGAATTTGTATTTTTATCTGTAACTGTTCTGTCAACACAGATTTAATTTTTGATTTAAAAACAGGACATCATGAGCCAGTTTATATGGGCAATATCTTCTCAGCTTTTATGCCTTGCCACTCAAGTATCTGAATAACAGATACAACATAAAGAAACATCTCAATATGCATTAGCTAACAGTGATTTATCTACTGTTTCATGGTAATTTATAGGCATATATTTGTCAGCTGTTTCACAGTAACACATATATTCAAAACATCTGAATTTTAAGGAATGCCTCCTAGATTTCAGGTTTACATTGAAAAAAAATAATCAAGATTAATTTAAAGTAGGCTAGATTCAGTGAAGTTAAGGAAAGGAGGCATTACACCATATGTGTAACATCTGCATTAAGTTTTTTGGATTTGTTTTTAATCATGGTTTGCAGCGTATTTAAACCTGCACATAAGGAGTTGTAATTGCTTCTTTAAATTGTTTCTTACTTTTAGCCTTCAATATTAAACAAGGCGCATATATGTGTGTGTATATATATATATATATATATATTTACAGCAAAAATGTAGTGTTTTATATTACACCATTGTTGGGAAATACGTCTACATTTACTGTTCCTCAATTGAGCAGTCCTTTTTTAAAAAAGAGACATGCATAGTTTTTAAAGTCCCTGTTCACACCAACTGAATTTAAAAGTTTTTTCCAAAACTAGGAGCATGGGGGGAATTGTAATTTATGCCCCCTGAAATGGTTATACAGCTTCCTCCTTATCCTCTGTGTAATTTATACAGTTAATAGGGAAACTGGTAATTTTTCAAAAAATATATATTTGTTGTTGTTCTTTACTTTGCTGAATTCAGTGACAGGAGCTCTCTGAAATAAAGACATTACAACACCTAAGAATCTGTGAACCTATAACACCTATTTCACTGTGAAGCGATCTGTGATATTTTCTGTAGCTACAAATATTGTTACTTTACAATTCTGAGACTTAAAAATCTTCAAAAGTACTTTCTCAGTGCTCCACTGAAAAGATGAAAATCTCCCATTTGGGGCGATTCTACATGCCCCAGGGATACATGTTTATTGCACTTGGAAGTCAGGGTGCTTCAAGAGGCTATTAAACATTTATTTAGTAGCCTAGTTCCAGGCGTAGGGGCTGTGACAGTGGGCACCTTGTACCAAGCAGAGCGCTCCTGTGTTTGGTGCCTGAGAGCTCAAGCCAAAGCCATGCTGTTTCTTGTGATGCATCTGAGACCAGAGCAAGCACAGTTCCCTTTCAGCAGTGCTGGCTTGTGCAGTAAGGACAAGTTTAGAGAGAGAAATCTTGAAAGCTTTGAAAGTACCCTCCTTTGTTGCTTTTGTTTTAAACATCCATGTCTGTGCAAAAAATAAAATATTGTCTGCACTCCAGGCTGGCTATTGTAAATGCACGCCTTACTAATTAACAGAACTGTACATGTAGGGGCTGAAAACGTTTTGTGTTTGACTGATCCTTAGATAGATGGTTGCATTGTTCTCTTTCTTCACCTTGTCTCCACTGCACCCCATTCCTTCTGTTGCACGAGGACTTTCCCTAGTTGTTTTCCTTTCTAAGACACGAGCAAATAGTAAATGACACTGAAGCATGAAGTTATAGTGCTGTAAGTCTGAATTAAGTTAGGACAACCAAAGAAATGTGGGTTAGCTGCTATGAATTAACAAAATATTGTCATGTTTCTGTTTTTATTATTTACTTGTCATTAATCATACATGAAAGGGTAAGGTGGAAACTTTCACTGCCGAATTCCTCTGTGTGTTACACGTGGCTCTTGGCAACGTGATTTCCTACAATTTCTGCTGAGTTATAGGTTCTCAGGTATTCTGATGATGCCAAATGATGCAGCAAATGGAAGGCCATGGGATAAGAATGCTTATGAATTAAAAGCTTGAAGGCATATCTCAGATATTTGTACTTGTCTCTTCCATCCTAACCATAGAGTGAGCTCTGTCTGAGGTAAAAGAAAGGTATGAACAGAATTTTGATGAAGGTGGTGAAGAAAACACTTTTTCATTGTCACTCTAGTCAGAAGGGGTTATAATGTGATCGTGTCTGGGACAGAGATACGAGTGTTAAGCATCTCCTGTCTGCAGGGAGCATCACCCAAGCATGCCTGTGTTGTGCAGCAGAGCTCTGCACAAACTGCGGGTGACTTATTCCAAAGCTGGAGGCAGCATGGGCTTGTAGGTACCTAAACTAAGAAGTCCTAAAGGCACAGCCTGTTGACGTCAGTGTGGCACCAGGCTCTCGCTGTCTCTGCTGCCTCTTCATCAAAGTTGGGAGCTGTTGTACTACATGGATGTCCTGAATGTCCCATGCAAACATTTCTGGTTGGTTTACTCCTATCTTGTGGATCTCCTCACCACACCTCTTTCTTTGAAGCAGGCAGGCTTATCTCACAATTGAACCCTGCTAACATAAATCAGTGTTGGCATTTCATTTCCCCTACCCCCTGCTACCAAAAAAAAAAAAAAAAAAAACATATTTGCTTACATGGTTCCTTATGTGGGAGGCATTAATTTAGCGCAGGGTAAGCAGTGGTGTTCCTGATATTTCCCACCCAACAGTTTGAAAGCCTGTAAAAGCAGCCACCAAGATGACGAAGAAAGGGAGCAGCACTGAGTGGAGAAAATAGAGCTGACAAGTTACTGAAAGTTACTGAAATAATCCTGCCTGAGGTTGAGCCATTAATGAGTAAAAGAAAACAAACCTCATCCAGAAGAAGACTGCCTGTCACTTTGAATGTTATGTTATGAATATTTAAATGAAAACATTACAAAAAAAAAAAAAAGACATACCATTTTTCTCATCTGAAAATCAGAAACTAATAAATTGTTCTGTAGATAAATTATGTAAAAAGATGTCACATTTTTAAGGAAGGCAATGTGTTGCTAATTTGAAAGAGAAGAGAACCAAGTGGTGTTAGTATGGTACTTTGGGGACAGTGCAAGAATCCAGGGAAAATGAGGAGAACAGCCTCTCAAGAACTTAATTTTGTTTATTTTCCATAAAGTGGAAGAAGAACAAAGAAGTGCTGTTGCTGGGTATGCATGGGAAGCTTTTCTTGCCCCAATTTTTTTTTCCCATATGTATGTGGCTAGAAACCAATTAATATGAGTAACGTGAGGTGACCATCTCTCACCAAAAAACAAAAAAAAAAAAAAAAGAAAATATAAAACAAAGACATCTCTGACGCTGTAGTGAACAATTTTGGCAGCTGAAGCTGTGTTTAATCTGTAAACAGGTTAGTAATATTTAATACTTCAATTTGTATGCTGGGAGATTTTCTTTTGTTCCTACAATTCTATATTTAAGATTACTAGGGCTTCAGGCAGAACTGTTTGGGTAGTAAAGTGATAAACTGACACCAGAATACTTGGGGGGGGGGGGGGAACACATTACGCTAACAGCAGCCAACAGCAGTTAATGGTTTTCAGCTGTTGCAGATCTAATTGATCTTGTTGCTATAACAGAAAGCAGTTCTCTGTGATTCATATGCTTTCTTACTGGAACATATTCTACTCTCTTGCTGTTTTTAAGCCTCACTAACTCTGGTTTTTCCCTTTTCTTAAATGCCATTGCTAACAACACGTTCTATTTAGAGCTAATATTAATAAAATAAAAATTCTGTTCGTTTGCCGAGACTTAAATTTCCTCTCTTGATTAAAACACAAGGCCAAACTATGTAAATTCAGTTGTACATTTCTTACACTTACTTATTCCCTACTTTGAACTGTCACATCCAGCAGTCATTATTCTTGATTTATACATACCTTGAAATCCATATCTGCCATGGATGTATCAGACTAAAATGATGTAAATATTTGCCACCGGTTGCAGTCTGATGTCAAAATCTCTTCTTAATTCTGCACATGGAGCTTCCATTGATGTCAATACATATAGTACATTTTCTACAGGACATGCTTTGACTGATGCAACTGATAGAGCTGCCAGTGCCATTTGAAATCTGTATGCAAGCAATTTTCACTTTTTTCTCTGTAGCAGTTGTAAACTTCTGAAGTATTAGTTACATTTTCATAGAAGCATTAATTTGAATTATTTCACTGGAATTTTAGTGTTGTTGTTATATTGGGGGAGTTGTTTTCTTTGTGTGATTTTATTTTTTGACAAAAGGAAACTGGAAAAAAGTGTGAAAATAAGTACAAACTTGCATTGGTAGTTGTAATTCTAACTAGAAGAGACTTTGCAATTCTAAAAGAAGAGACTTTGTTTTATTCTTATAAATGTAAGGACATATCAAAGAGGAATTTCTATTTTAAACGTCAGGAATCTGAATGGAAATGCACACTACTTTTTGGTATCGCTCAGATTTCATCTTCATTTTAAGAGCTGTGTATATTCCTATGCAGGCAGACTGCTCTACAGAATGATTTTACCTGCCAGTTTTGTGTGAAAAGAATCTTGGCTTCTAGCATGTGTTGTAGCTGCATTGCTCCCTATATTATTCAAGTAATACTATGTATTAAGAAACTTGAAGCATCTTTCTTTAGAAAAAAATGGTTTTGCAACTGTTGAAGTGGTGGAATGTCTCACTATACCTCCTGTTCATTTCTTTTTGTTTTCGCAAAGGCGTCCATCGCTGTACTGGAAGACAAAGTAACATTTGCAAACAGAAAAGAAATGGGGAATTTTTTCCTTTCTTCCTTTTGTTGCTGTGTTGTTTTGATATATTTTTTAAAGGTTGACACAGAGCCCCCTGAGAATTTTTAACATATGAGAGTAGATAACCTTGTTCTTTTGTTCACTCATCCCTACCCTATTCTGATTGCCTGGGGCTGTTTTCTGAATATTCCATTTCATATCCGTTTAACACTTTCTCCATTCTTCTTTCTGCCTTCATTCATCAGTTCAGAATAATGTTACATCCAATGTATCAGCAGAAAGCATAACAAAGACCTTTCAGACATAATCTCATCAGTGTCTCTTTGAAGGAAGAGTCCCTAAGAACAAACCAAGGTTGTATAAACACAAATAAGAACCTTATTTCAGCAAAATGCTCAAGTTCAAATTTAGCATTTCTTGGAGTCTTTTTGCTTATCAGAGGCTTAACATTTCTTAAAAGATTTTGCTGCTTCACCTATGACAAAAAGCTGTTACTTCCACATGCTGTCCTCTCTGGTGTCCGATACGTTTCTCACAGAACCAGACACCATCCGGCTGGGGAAGTATGGCAACATATAGCTCAGAGTAAAGCCCAAACTTTACTCTGAGCCTAAGACTAAGAAACTCCAGTATGCATAGTTTGGTATTAGTAGTTTTCCAGTTATTTTGAATAGTCATCTCCCTTTTTGACCAAAAGAAGAACATCAGCATCTTGTCATCCTGGTTGAAGAAAAGGTCTTTTAACAAATAGCTTATAAAGCAGTATCTTGCTTATGTGAAAAATGAACAAAGAAAATGAGTTTTCTTTAAACACAAATGATTTTTTAAGTCATTCCTAATTGTGGAACAAAGTGTACGCTTAAGAAACACCTTTCCCTAAGCACAGCATTTCCATTTTTCCATTCAAATACTTTCACAAAAGGGTGTGAATTTAACAATTATAGTTAGGCAGGGCAGAGAAGAGTACCGAACGCAGCTGTGTAACCATGTAAATGCAAATAACCCATTTTCATAGACAACAAACATGTACTGTTAGGAATGGCACATGCACTTTTAAGAATAAGACAACATTTAAAGTCACATTTTGTATGTGAGCTTAGGAATATGCCATATCAGATGTTAAGTTTCAATATTAAAACTTTATTGGCAATATAAAAGTCTTCAGTTTCTGAGAGGGAAAATTGGAATACTTATAAGAATGTAACAGCAAGATAATAAAAGGCACAAATTCATCTCCTCTGGATTTTAGAAAGAGGCCAGAAGACAATAATAAAGTAAGGTTTTCAGGAGATGTACAACATTTTTTAACCAAAAAAAAAAAAAAGTAAAACTTACTCTGCAAATGACACAACAGCAAATAAAGTTTACACTAGAAACCAAAGCCATCTGGCAAATTAAGTGAAAATTAATGATTAAAGAAAATCTCACTGTGTTTGTAGTGTATTTTCATCCATCTGTGCCCAATTATAAAAGAGTTGTCAAAGAAAGCAAGCCACTGGTGGTTAATTCCAAACTAATCCAGAAAGCCTGAAAACGTCCATCAATGCATTTCTTACAGTTTCTAATCTCTGCAGGTTTCTGATAAGAGCAGCATTAAACCACGGTGTCATGAATCTTGGCTCTCACGTTTGAAACTAACAGAGATGTACTACCTGTGATCATTTTAGATTAAGGAAATACCATCTTTCAAAAGCACACTACTGATAGAATTTATAAAAGGAAAAAAACTATGTTCAGATCCATTTCTGTCATACAGTGCCAACATAGCAATTGTAGTTAACGATATCTAGACTCTAAAACCGTCAGCTGTGACCCGAGTAGATAGTGCTAAAGTGCTGTATTATATTGCCAGAGTAGGCGGTGTTGGAGAGGCAGTATGCCCTGCAGCAGCTCTGTGTTGTGTTAGGTTCAGAGGGCTTTGCTGCCCAGGGCACGTTGGTGCATGGTAGTTTAAGCTGTGAATTTGCAAATTTCCTGACGCTTTACATGGTACTGCTCTGTAGTTTCACACCCTTAGTTCATTGCACAAGCACCTATATAGACTTACTCGCATCCAATGAGTCACAGATCATCCGTACATTGTTCTCTCTATAAAGAGGACACTGTTCTCTATTTTAAAGGGAAGGAGCTGGTGATAATTTTGCTGTTAGTTTGGGCTCTAAGATTATTTTCTTGTAAGGTCTAACTGTAACTGCAGTTGGGACTTCTGACTAGTCTTGCTTCGTAATAGATAACCTTCCTTGGGTAGGCTATCCTATGGTCTTTCTCTAGAACAAATGGAGAGGGGGAAGCATCCAAAAAGCAATTTCAAAGAGGTGTCTACCTCATAATTGCCTTTTTGAGGTCCTTAACCACCAATTGAAATGGGAAACTCATCTCTGTATTCTAAAGTTATCCTTTATGAAAGTTATCCTCCGTAATGCAATTTAGTCCCAACAGTAGGTACACAGCAGAAGAATTAGTGAGGAATGAACATTGGGATGGGCAAGTAATTCCATTTGTGTTCTGTTTCCAGATAGGGATTTGGTGTCAGAGAAGTGAGTGACAGAGGGACATTAGGTAACAACATTAAGCAAATCCCTTTCTGTGGATTTTTTTAGTAGCTGGTTATAAGGCATGAGTTTGCTCGTGAGCCTTTGTTGAGTTAGAGACAACTGTTCTATCTCGGCTCCTCTCTCACAAATGATTTAAGAGAGCAGTTTGGAACTGTGATCAGGAAAAAAAAAATAGGAGAGGTGTCATTCTTCTCCAGCACTACCCTGTTCATTGTCAGACTCCTAGCATTGTCTCTGTAGGTTTTTTGACTTTTAGTCATTCTCAAGGTCTTTATGCAACTTCTTGCTACTGGGGTTCATCTGACACAATCTCCATTAGAACTCAGCCAGACTTGAAAAGATCATATATATGAAATACCTACAGTTGTAAAACTTCAAAACTCTGTGACATCTGCTTTCTTAAATGAGCCCATGTGAAGCTGATGTGCCCAACCCTTTTAAATAATGCACTTGAATTAACCCCTTACAATCTTCTGATAGTAGACAGCATAAATCAATGCTATCAGCCAGCTATGTAATCATAACATTTACAGACATCTCAACATCCTTCACATCTAGTACATTAAAATTGTCTGCTCAGACATAGACCATAGTTTGACATGTAATTGCTTTTGGCTGCAGTTCAGGCTTATACAGCCCTTGTAGCTCCTTGGTTGTGTTGGTAGAAGTATTTGAGCAGCCATGCAGTGAACCAGATCAGGGAGCTGAGCCAAGTTACAGAAAACAAAACAAAACAAAACAATATATATATATATGTATATATTTAATAAGGTTATTTTTGAGCTAGATCAGTTCCCTGCGCTGGCAAACTGGAGGCAGCAGCAAAAAGGCAGGGGAAAGTGAGAACTTATGCCAGCATACCATTGAAATGGAGGCATGTCAAGCCATGTTTTTAATGTAAACTTCCAGTACGGTGTAAAAGATTGCTACATCTAAATACCAACATTAAATGGTAATTCAGGAAAGCTCTTTGTTATTGTCAAAGTAGAAATTGCCACATTAAAAAATCTATCGAGAATGCAGAACTCGTTTTTTAAGCTTGGCTGTCACATTCTTTAGTAAACATTATTATTGTTCAGAGGGGTAAATTTATTCTTATGTTTCAGGAATGACTGATAATGCTATTTTAATATTCCAAATTAGATTCTGCTTCAAATGGAAAACCCAAACATAGCTACAACGGGCTAGATCATGCCTGAGTTATACCTGTGTATTCCTATTTACTTCAGTGTTGCTGATTAAAAAGTAATTTAGGGCAAAATTTTGTCTGACAAGTTTCAGTTTAGTTCTTATGTACAAAGCATTCATTACTGCATATCTCTTAATATCATCTACTCCAATAATGGCTTCATATATGAATTTTATTTTCATGCCCTATAGGGATTTCTGTTGTGCATCCATCCAGTTTTTCTGTAGGCATATGCAGTAGTAAAAGAGTAAATTTTAGCATGGTGGTTTAAAAGTCCAGACATATGATTTCTTTTCTACTTCTTCACTTCTGTGGACCAGCACCATTTTGAATGTCATGGTGCTATGCACCATATAAGCATACAGAATTTACTTGACACGTTAAATATTTAATATAATCTACATTAACTGAATTTAAAGTTAGGACCAGTTTAGATTGGAAGTCCTGAGGCCAGGGAGATACTTCTTTTTCCTATTGAGAATCTTAACACTATTAGAATACCTTTTGAATACCTTATTAATACCCCTTATGAATGCTTTTTTTTTTTTTTTTCCAGGTAGGACAAACATTTTTACGATGACTTAAATATTCCTTGAAGACAAGCTTTTCTAAAATAAAGTAACATTGTCAAAGTTTGAATGGAAATTTGCCATGAGCATACTCAATTTCCAACCTGATATTACTGGCCTTAGAAAGATCTGTGGTAATTCTGTAGTAACTCTCACCTATATAATGTTACAAAGAGTACTATCTGCTGAAAATTCATCCCTTCTCAAAGCTGTTCCCTTTCCAAACCTGTCTGGTGGGAAGGACTAGCACAGTCACTATTCCATAATGAAACCATCATCCTTCCAAGATTTATTTTGAAAATTGGGAAATATCTGCAAAATCTTTATTATTTTTCCTTTAAATTATTACAGCTAATTTTCTGTAAGGAAAATCAATGCCTGGAAATAACAGCAACACTTGGCATAGATTCTGTGTGTCAGCCCACTGGTTCATTCATGTATAAGTACATATTTTTTATATGTAAGTATATATTAGTTCATTCATAGGTATATATAAATCTATCTGTGTATAGATACATATAGAAAACATGAGGAGTTTTTCTTGCATTTCTTTTTCTTTTTGGAAGGACGGGAAGCTAGAGCAGATTAGTGCTTCCTGAAAAATAAATAAGGAATTGCTAAAGCAGTCACGGTAAAATCAAGCCACAGGCAAACTTGTATCTTGTACAGTAACATGATATTCTGGTTGTATGCCTGTTTAATATCTTTTAAGCCACCCTTGGGCAGGACCCCACTGTAAACAAGCTGTCGAGTTTGACTTGGAACATCCTTTTAAAAATAACACTAATAAATAAACATTCTGTCTTCACACATTTTGCTGCCAGGGATTCTCCATTTCTAAACTTATGGGCATAATGATTTGTAAAGGTTTCTTTTTTTTTGTATTAACTGCAGTCTCCATTTTTCATAAATATGAATTCTTCATTTTCCATTTGTTTAATTCTTTAAAATTAAAACTTAAATCTTATTTTATAATTATATACTGTCATTTTAATGAAGTTTTTTCTGTATTGAAATAAGCCCCGTCTGCTAAATTCTCTTTCTGGCAGTGTTATATAAATCAATAATAGTAATATTAGGTAATAATAGAAGAGGAATATGAGTCTCCAATTATTAAGAGCTGAAGTAAAAGGCTGCACATAGAAAATAATTTGCTGTGTACAAGTTCCACTGATTCAACAAAAGCCAGTGAGATGTGTAGCACTGAATGTCTTCTGTAATACTTTATCTGTGAAAATTTATCTAAATGTATTCTTCAACTCCTCTGTCTTTGCTCCCCTCATTTCCTTGTAGCTGCTCACTCTTCCCTAAGTTTGGTTTGATCTGGTGTTCACTGCCCCCAGGGCTGTGTTTGGGATCTCTCTGCTCAAAAGTAAAGGGCTTTTGGAACTGAGTAGTATAATTCCTTGTACCCTCAAAAGGCAAACGAAAGGTCCCAGGTTCTGCTTTCATGAATGGCCAAATGTTGCCTCCAGTAACCAGTACTTCTGTGCAAACAAACAGGAGTCTCCTTGGACTCCTTCAGTTTTTGTAAGCTCCATGGATAACTGAAAGAGGAATTGAATTCTTAGTGTGGCGTTCCACCAGGGCTGCCTCTGAATTAAAAACATATTTGCTGAACAGCAAGTCCAATGGATGTATTTAATTAGACGAATTTGTGAACATCTGAGATTCTGTTTCTGCCGTGTTTGATAGGAAGCAGTTTGCTAGACTTCAGAAGTGACAAGGTTTCACTCCACATTATTTGATACTTAATTTGTGAATGACTGAGTCTTGTTTGCAACAACTGAACATTTTTTAAAACTTTCTTTTTTTTAAGCTGTACTAGTATTTAGTTTCATTATACCTTTACCGTCTGGAGAAAACATGGATACACAAGGTTGAGAAAACTTTCAGTTTTATTAGGAGTGTATTTTACTGAGTGTGTGTGTACATGCACAGTGTTTTAGAAAATATGTAGACCCATTGAAAACTTAGCCTTTGCTTAAGAAGGGTAAGATATCTAATTCTCATGGTTGTAGAGAAAGCCAAAAGAGTATGCTCTTAAAAGTTAATAATGAAGTTAAATAAATGGAATCCTGAGCAAATCTTACAATTTTATTACTTCTATTTGAGTGATTGAAGTTGGCAAAGCTGGGTTGAGTGTTGTTTATGTGTTTAAGATTTCTACAAAGTAAGAATATAAGATAATTTTAAAATCCAGGGAACAACTTGGAACAATATCTCCCTTGGAACAACGTCTCTCTTACAGCAGCATATACATGTATGACACTGCTGTCAAAATCAATGAGAACTCCAGTAGAATTCAGTGAATTCTGTGTTGCTGTCACTTCACATAAGTATTACTGGCCCTGTAATGCTGTTATTTCTTACCGGGTCACAAAAGACCACAGTAGCATGTAAGATGCTCTGCGTATGAATGGTACGATGATTACAGAGTAGTTTCATTGAAAGACCTTTTAATCCTGCTGCTGGAAGTTCAAAAGAAATTCTTCAGCAGTAGTGGAGAATCTTTAATGAACGTTGTTGCCAAGCTTTTGCTGGTTCTTTTTGAAAGACATATAAATACATTTTAGAATGAATTTTCTCTGCTGTGTTTCTCTGCACACAGGATGAAAATGGCACCTCAGTATGGGCAATTGCAGTGTTTTTAAAGGGTCCTCGGCACAGGAAATATGCAGTGCTTTGTGCCCACATCACTATGTTTGACAGTGCGATTTTTGTGACAGACTGAAACCATGAGATAAATTTCATTTATGATGCATGTTTGACTGCCTCACCTTCACTCTCCTCACTAGTCATTTTGATTTGGACTCAGTGTTATCTGGAAATATCATGCTGTAAAATAAAGAAAAATAGCTTTCTGGGAAACATTTCTTTTCTCCTGCACCATATGCATTTTCCAAAACAAATCTAAAATGCTTTTGTCTTACTTTGTCTTACTGAGAGGTCTAAGAGCCAATCTTTCGTGAACCATTAAAAGCTTGATCTATAGAGCTGAAAATTCTGTTTGCAGGTATGGCAAGACATTCTTTTCAATTCCTGGTAGGTTCTGAGTTATTGGATGTTAAAACTGTAGTACCATGACTTATAGGGAATATATTTTAATAATTTTCACAGGTTATTGAAATATATTCATTATCATTTTATTCTCCCTTTAAGGCCTATAAAGTTGAACTCATGATAATAAAATCAAGTGGCTTTATGTGTAGATATTTAAGAAATAACAATAAAAAAGTAAAACTCTCTAACACAGATCTAAAATAGATTGTCTGCAAAATATGTTATAAATATGATAAATGGTGGCACAAAATAGAGGTATTATGAGCACTCCCTTGGGATGATCTACATTAAAATAAGGCAATATCACAAGGTTTATATATTAGTAAAACCTTAGCCATACAATTCATTAGGACAAGTGTAACAATTTATATCCACGAGTGTATTACACTCATATATGTGTATCTGACTTTTGTTATAGAATTGACAAACTTAATTTTCCTGCAAGTTCTGTTCTATCTTTGGCCTTCCACTCAGCTGCATCAAGCATATTAAGTATTTGTTTTACTTTGTTTTCTGTGAATATCACAGGTGTTGGAACAATTTAGTGTTGTTTTGTTATAAAATTTAACTTACAATTTGAATTTGAATGAGTTATTGTTTTTTGATGAATCATTATTTCTTTAGTTCAGTTGTTTAATCTTTGCTCTGGTCTTTGGGTGTAATTGCCTAATGGCACTCAATTGGAATTTCACATTAATAAGAATAGGGTAGAAATGATGTCATAAGAAACTTGTACAGATCACATTGGATTTATAGATAATTGCTTCAGGATTTTGATTTTCTTATTCTGAAGTGCCATTTCCACCTCCTTACCTCCAGTTTCTGCATTTTACATAAAGTCTGACTTCAGTACTTAGGATATTAAGAGTATGTATTAATAAACCATGTACCTTTGAAAAAAGGTATGGAATATATTCCCTGAAGGCCTGGTGGTTCATGGTCCACAGATTATTTCAATCCTTCAAACCTAATAAAAGCTTTCATTCAAAGAGTTAGGTATGTAAGCCTCTGGATTCATACCTACCTGCCTAAACAAGTGGATACATCTCCATATTTCTCCTCCATTCCCTAATTTAGGTATGTTCCTGAATTCACAGGTAGGAACAGGTAGCTTTGTAGTAACTTTATGGCTGCTTCACTCTATATTAATAGCCCATTTTAGTAGTGTGGGTTTTTTTGTTTGTTTGTTTGTTTGTGTTAGTTTGTTTTATTTTGTTTTGTTTATAGGAAGGAGGGGAATTCATATGTGCCCATACAGATGAAAGATGCTAGCAATAGTTAAAAGGCAGAAAAAGAAAGTAACACAGAATGAATGGCTAGATTTGAAGAAAGTTATTTGAGATGGAGTCTGAAAGTGGAAAATCCTAGTAGCTTGGAAGATACAAGTGCTGATCAAAACTAAACTCAAGAAGGAAGAGAAAATCAAAAACGAGGCACTTCACAAATTGAGAGAAGTCTCACAGAAAAACTAAGTTTCCTAAAACACTCAGTAGCTCACACACTAAGAGTAGAAATAGGGGAATCTGATTACTGAGCTCAAGCTGAAGAGGCAGACACAGAAGTGGAAAAAGGAACCAGAGCACTCTGCTGTAAAGGGAAATAAAGAGTTGACAGGATAGAGTGCAGAAATGACAAAAGAGTGTAGGTAGGCAGCAGAAAGGGAAGCAGAATGAAAGCTTTAATTTGGAGACAGCAGTCAGGAGAGACCCAGAATAGGAGATGATACAGAGTTTGCAAGATCGAGGAGATAGTATTGCATTAGATAAGGTATATCGAATGGAGAAGAGGGTAGAGGAAAAGATGCATAGTGGACTGACCACGTAGAGAGAAGGGAGGAAAATTCAAAGCCTATGTCATTCCTTCGGTTTAAAGGCATAGAGAAGAAAATAGGAAAAAAGAGCAAAACAGCACTTTCTTTTGTCAAGTTAGGGTGATGCTGAGACATCAGCAAAGTTTGTTTCTGTTGCTCTGAGGAAGTGCAGGGTTAATCTGTACACGGCATCATTTCTTACAGTGGTAAGAACAGTGCATCCAAGTGGTTCTGCTTCATCACATGAGAACGGGCAGTGTGGGTTATGGGCTTGCTGACTTAATGATGAATAGTTTTACTAGTATTATTTAATTCAATACATACAGTTTTCTATTGTATTCATTGTTCAATCTATTTATGCTTTAATATTAAGGGATAATAAATAAATTACTCAAGTAACAACTAAAGTACTGAAGTCATCACAATGAATTAATTAGCTGTTTTATTTGTGGGTTCTGATCAATGATTTAAATGAGCATCTTTGGTTTACTGTGCACACTAAATATACAGGTACAGAGTAGTAGCGAAAAATGCATTAATACAAAAACAAAATTTACTTTATGATTTAACACTAATCAACCATTGCTAATGTGCTATAAAATACTACTTAAGGTAGATACTGACTTCCATTATTAAAGTTAATGGTCTTAGTTGCCTCATCTGCCTTATTCCAATATATTAAGTATGCAGACCCCATAATTTAATTATCACCTGTTAATATTGGTTCTAAATTCATTTTTGTGCTTTTGGGCTGAAGCTGCAATGATGAGCCAATTAAAAACATTATCTGGCTGCTCAAAGCATCACATTTGTAGTTATGCTCAATAGTACATGATTCTACAGGGACTTTCAAGATGGAACATGCTGCCCTAATGCCTTTAGGGATTAGCTAAACAAAAGAAAAAATGTAAAGGAAATTTTAAATATTTTCTCTTCTGTGGGATTTTAATTTTCAGATCTCTTCCTTTGCTGTATGTTACAGTTTTCCTTGAAGCTAATTTGCATAGCTGTAAAAGTGTAGTAGGTAGCTGAATTACAAGAGAGACTCATTTGAGACCCTGGGTTTTCTTTAAATCCCAGAGGAAGAATTTGGTTCAAGAATGTACATAAGGTACTAATTACAAGGATCGTGTTAGATAGCTACTATTTGAATGAGAGTGGTGAACTAATAAAATACAGCACATCATAACCTCAGCTGATAATGAAAAAAAGGAGCATTTAATTTATGTAGATGTTCTCAAAGCAACTTGAAAGGACAATAGCCACACATTGTATCAGTCTCATTACGTTGTTTATTAACACAAAAGACTCTTTTTTTCTCTTATGTTATCAGCTTGCTGCTGACAGGGAATTTCAAGTGCAGGTGTTTCAAGTTAATCTAAATTTATGTTTTTATAATGGATGACTGAGAAATGGCTGATGTAAACAATGCAGATTTGTTAGTGGAATATATGCATTTGGTGTAGAAACATGTATTTGTGTTTTGTTTCTCAGTCTGTAATACTGTGATATGAAATTCCTGTCTTTTTGTGCCGTGTAGTAACCTCCTGGCAGAATATAGACTATTAATTAGACTATTTGGTCTCCTGTAGCTATGCCATCCTGCATAAACACAAGGATGGGTCTTAACGTTTCTTGAGGAGTCAGTGAAATCTTCTTCCATAGAAAAAAACTCTCTTCTGAAGTGCAGCTGTCCTAAGCTGTCCTGTTACCTCCTTTAGGGGCTTTTTTTTTTTTTTTTTTTCCTTCTGGTATAGTATCCCTTTGCTTCCCTAATTCATATGAGGTATCAGGGACTTGAAATTGACTTTTACAAGGCTAGTTCCTCAACCAAATCAAAAGTCATGCTTCAGGACTCTTCAGCAATTCCAGGCATCAGTATAGAAACATCCAGTTATTAGCCACTTAAAACTAACAGAAAGTGGAATTACTGCTGAGCATCCTCAGCCAGGTTTTAAATGAGGTTGGAGCTTTTCAGGGGAAGAGAAAGCTGCCAAAGATAAAAGTAGCAGCAGCTGAAGTCTGAGGGAATTCTCCAGCTGATGTGTGTGTGTGTTTGGGTGCCGGTTTGCTTTGGTTTGCTGGCTTTCTGCTTATCATTTTTTCACTATTGTGTTATGGGCATGTGTTCCTTTGTCAGTGAAAGCTATTAAGAACAGAACAGGAACCCTGCTGAGTCTTAAAATTAAAACCGGGGGAAAAAGGTTCAGGCATGAGGAGAAAAAATCAAACATAGATAAGAAATAAATGTAAATTAAGTTATCAGGGGTAAGTAATTTTGACCGCAAATGGAGAAATAAATACAGCACACTATTCTTAGAAATTCTTTTGCTTCTTTGAGTTGGTCTGCGCAGCTATAAAATACAGAATCTGCTTTTCTCATGAAATGAGATGTACACAGCTTTTCTGTCTGTCATTTGTTCATTAGTTTGTTGTACAAGTTTCAACAGTGGAGCATATCTGCTGATTAGCTTTTCTTTGCCACTTCTCACCCACTTGGAGAAAGTCCGCAGCATTACTTTGAAAAAATCATGTTCATTTGGCCCACATTCAGTTTCTAGCCAATCTGTGCCCATACATCTGTGCCAGAAATATTTGTAAAAAATGATAAAAAGCTGCTAGGTAAATCAGCTTAGGTAAATGCTGGGCAGGTTGAGGAAGAGTAGGGAGATGGTGATGGTATTGCACTGAATCGAAGCAAAGTCACGAAGGACATCTGACAAGACAGGAGATTATTGTGACAACATTTTTTGGAAGGTGTAAGATATATCAGGACAGGAAAAGTTTTCTTTGTATTCACTGTTCATATAATAACTTGGCTTTTTGGGATTATTTAAGTCTGAAGAAGTCTTTTAATGTAAATAGTAAAATTATTTTGTGATAACTCAGTTTCATAAAACTCAGTTTGCCTGAAGAACCAGCGTGATATTTTTTTAAGTAAACAGAGTATCATTAATATTTTCATCAATCACTGTGACAAGTGACTGTGTTATATGTCTCTATTAGTAAGTTGCCAAGACAGTTTGGCAAAATTGTAATGATCGTAGAGATAGCACTTGACCTTGCAATTGCAAAGCAAGTTGGAGTTTATGGTGAACCTCTGCGATTGTTACTTCAATGTTTATTTCTATATGGACATGTATTTGACATGATCCCGTACTTTCCTTAGATGAGCAAATCTAAGAAATCTAATTTAAAATTTTCCAGTTTAACAATTTGATCTCGTTGTTTAAAAGTAAACCCATTTCTTCAGAATCACAGCCACCTACACATCCCTCTGTGCATTATGAAATTTCACCATATATACAGATTTTATTTTTTTTTTTATAAATATACATATATGTATTGGGCATAGGATTACATACAAGAACTAACTGACTTGATACGTCTCTCTTTTTAAGAGGTATATGCCCTTGGTTCAGATAGTGTTTGAAGGCTTGGTCTCTCAACAAATTTTGTATCATTAAGCTATACTTTTTTTTTGGTATTTATTTAACAATTGTTAAGTTATTTAGCATTCTGAAGTGTTTGTGATGTGTTCTGATGAATGAAAACACATTAACCTTCTGAACAAGAGAGTCACAGGCTCTGTATATGCAGTTCTGGTTTAGATAAAGCTCCAAATATGCCTTCAAGGCTTGTTCTGAAGCTGCAGGAAATGAATTTGCATTCTCGTGGTACTGACTTTGAGTGAATAGCTTTACTTTATACTTAGAACAGGAATCAAAGTGTTTTGCTCTGTACAAAAAAATGAAGTCTCTTCTAATGAAGAGGAATTACTCTTTGAGTAGAGAATAATTTTGCTGAAAATGTACATTTGGATTAATATTAAGACCTCTAGCTTTTGTGTCATTATTTACTTTATTCTGGCTGGCCTTAATAATGGAGTGACAAGCTCTTTATGTAGAGTTAAAATCAGAGCATTTCCAATGGGCTATTTTAGAAGGAATTATATTGTTGTTGAACTAAATTATTGAGTGCTTATCTTCCCCCATTGTGTTTATATAAATGTTGTACAGACAGTACAACAGTTTGAACAACTCTTTAGTAGAGTCATGTGTCTTGAGAAATTACTTAGGCTGCTATGAATCTTCTACATGGGGAGGTAGTTCTCTAATGGTCTCTGAATTTGAGCATTGACTAGCTGATGCCTTTTCAACATTAATATATTAACTGCTCACATTTTTAAATACTTAAAAGATTCGGTCAACATTATGGAAATGCTCATTTAGAAATCTTAATAGTACAGGAAGTTGTGAAGCTTCTTCTCCCTCCCATATTATGACTCGTACTGAGCTGATAACTCCATTTAAGAATTATGAGAAATTATTTCTGTCTTGAGATATTCTGTTTTATCTGGAAGAACTTTCTCACAGTGAAAACATAGAAAATCAGAGAAACCTATGTTAGTGAGTGAGACAAAAAGGAATAGTACTGCAAATTAATGTTTATCAAATGTTACTTCTATGTAGATAACATAGTTTGGATTATGACAGCATGAAAGTGCACCTGCTGTAACTGGTTAAACAGGAGGAGAGTTGATAATAATGATATCAAATGGAATTATTGTTTGTCATGTATCTTGTTGGGATAGATTCTTTTTTCCCTATTTATTTAGAGGCTTTGTTTAGTAAGACACAATTAATTAAACAGAGAATAAATACCCATAGGTCATTGTCCTATTAGCATCCTCACTTTTACAAGGTAAGATGACTTATCTTTCAGGATGCTAATTTTTCCTGAGGTGTACTGGCTGCTGACAAGGAGTCAGATTTGAAAGCCAAGCATGCCCACTGGATGCAGAGCACTTCCAACTTGCACCCTTTAGACTTTGATAGTTTGTGACACCAAATCTGATCTTGAACTGCATGACTGTAATGCTGCTGTGGTTACTAAAAATATGACTGAGCACTTGTGCCTAGTTAAGGTTTTACAAGTGGATATTTGAAGTATAAATATAGATCAGAATGAAGAAAAAAAAAAATTTTAAATAAGTTTAATCACTGTGCAGACTGCAGTGGCTGTGGTGTAGGTATCTGCAAACAGCCATTTAGGGTCAAGAGGGCTTTCACCAAAGCCAATATAAACACTGGATTTGAAGGAACTTCAGAGGTCACCAAATCCATTCCTCTGCCGTGGCATGCAATATTATACAGTCTTTTCCATAGGCTGATCATGTTCACCTATTAAATTCTCTTTCCCTAGTCTCTCCTTTAGGAAGATTGTTGTAGGACCTCGTTCCTGTAATGAAAATTGCAATCCTTCGTTAAATTTTCATCCTTGATTTATTCATATCTAGTTTCTACCTGTTTGTTCTAGCACCAACTTGCTCTCTTAGATTTAACAACGCTTTTGTCCCCAGTACATTTGCTGCAAGCAATCATCTTTCTTCTTGGCCTTCATTTTTCAGCACTAAAAGGAAAAAAAAAAAAAAAAGAAAAAAAAAAGTCCCTTCAGTCTCCTCCTATAAGATACGTTTATATTTGATCTCTGTAATAATCTTATTCGGCACCTGTTCAGATTTAAATTCATCTTTTTTTTTTTTTTGAACTTGTATAACTGGAATTATACACAGTACTTCAGATGAGGTCTCACTACAGGCTACACAATGGTATGAATACTCCCCCTTCTTTATCAAAATACCTTGCCTTGCCCTTTTCATGGTCAGATTCAATTAAATGGCTCATAGTCATCCTGTGACTGACTAAAATAGGCTGCTATTTCCAACTAATGAGCTCCCAGTATATATCAGAAATTCTTGTTATTAATCCCATGTGCCCTTTGGACTATTACATTCAACCCAGTTCTTCTTTCTGGGGTCTTTGAGATCATGCATTCCCCCCACAGGACATTCAAATCCTCCTCTACCTCCTGACTTGTATCCTCAACAAACTGCATTAGTGCATCTTTATTTTCATTCCAAGGTCATTAGCTAAAATATCAAATAAAATGAGTCCCAAACTATAAACACAGTATTTTTAGAAGATATTAGTCACCTTTGTCAGGTAATGATACTAATGGCGCCTAAGTGACCCAGGAGGTAATTTCTTTTTAATACAGTATGCATCTCTGTGAATCAATTCATGTTACTTTTGAGCTCAGTATTTTATACCCAAATATTCAGTACTTGAAACTTAAACCTGGTGTTTCAAAAATTGCAAGGTCACGTCTGATACAAAGGCATTCTTCTCTAAGAACATAGCAATCTGTCCAGATTTTCACCAAACACCATGCAGGTTAGATAAATGGGCCTCTGTGGATGCAGCATTTGGCATATTAGATGCCTGTTATCTGTTCTCTCCACCCGCTAACATATTGCTAATTAGGTTTGAGAGTGAGGTGAAATGATTCATCTTAGCAGAACAGTGAGTGTCTTTAGTAAATCCTTACTCTACTTCAGTTCCAATCCACTTGAGAGAGGAAAGGAAAAAGAAAGTGAGAAATGTTTGTCAGATTGTGCATGTATTTTTACATTTGTTTCTTTCCTGTCCTTAATCTCTAAAAGTCCCTAGATTATCATTAAGTTGGTGAATATGAGATGTTTGTGTCAATTAGTCAGTTTGTGTCAACTGCAGAATAAATTCTGTGGAACTGATAACTGTACACTGGAAATGTGAACAAAAAAGTACTTCAGAGAGATCGTCTGTGTATTTGTGTAAATAAAATGGCGAGACAGCTAGATTATCTTTATGTAGTGTAGAAGATGACTGCACGATGTGTAGAAAATACAAGTGCACAGACAACCACCCATAAATCTGACATTCCTGAACTTCCAAGCACTTGATTTTTCATCTTAATTAGGATTCTTTGAACACTGGTGGTTCTTTTTTTTGTTTGTTTTTGTTTTTGTTTCTTTTTGCCTTTGTATGTTACTGCATTATTGAGTTCTTCCTGTAGCATCTCCTGTGACAGTTCCTCTTCCCTCATTTTCTTCAGAGCCATAATTGTGATGAGTATGTCACATCTAATGATCTGTCAGTATGCCAGCTCCTTCTCCCCTGGGATAATCAGGCAGGTGATCTTCCCATACATGTCCTGCAGTTTATGCTAAGAATGGTTCCCCAAACTGTACTAATTGTACATATTCCAAGGCTGGTGTTTATAAATGCCTATTCAATGCCATTTGCTGTATGTGATACCATTCTGCTATACGATAGTGAAGAGCAACATAGACAACGGAAGTAATTGCAATATCTGCCTGAGATATGACTAGTTGGATTACAGATATTGCATTTATATTCAACTAGGAGAACAATGAGATTGATGTAGTGCTCCTCACTTGCATAATGCAATATGTGCTATACCATTTAAAACACTCCGTAATTGTTTTAGTCCTTTGTTGATATATACATGGCATATTTGTATGCATCTGTGTAAGTGCCTCAAAGAATTTAACAAGTTGAAGAAATGTGTGAGTGAATGAATAACATGAATCTTTTCATGAAAAAGCAAAGCAAAACAAAACAACAACAACAAAATGTATCTTGTGGAGTTGTCTAACTTCTGATATTTATTGATGCAGGGGATGATATATTAGATAAGTGCCCCTTGGTCTGTGGTTTCACGGGTTGAGTATTTTCTGAATATTAATCTGTCAGTTTGTGGTTGTCTGGTGTTGAGCAAAACAGCAATGTTCCTTCTGTCTGTAGTGGGTTTGAGCTCTGTAGATCCAACTGATGCTTTTTTCTCAGCTGTGGACAAGGAGCAAAAAAATGTGCCCTACACTCTTGTGCTTTGATAAAGAGATGGCGAAGATGACTGTGAGCTCTTTCCTATTTGAGCAACTTTCTCAGAGATCGAGGAGGGGGAAGATAATTCACCCATAACTTTGTGTCCTTGCAGCAGAGAGGGTTGCTGCAGAGGCTGAGAGTTGTTCTTCCTAAAACTGCTCTTTGATGTGGGAATTTCAGTCCTGTGGTAATGAGACAATTGATGTCACAAGCTAGAGTGACGGATATCCCTATGAAGCTACTTAGATTAATTTGAGGAGAGTGACACGACCAGCTGCCACCTTTTGAAGAGGCTTCTGAAGGTGTGGAAGGGGACTGGAAGTGCTTTCTCAGATCCTGGAACACAAAGGTAAAAGAAGCAGTGAGGGGAATCAGGGTTAATTAAGGCACTCTTAAGACTACTCATTGCTTCATGGCTCTGTTAATCATGCAAGAGCTGCTGCAAGATTCTTGATGGAGAAGGCAGGGGCAGTAGCAAGCGATGTCTTTGCCTCTGATAGAGCCTGCTCTCCTTGGAAAATGCAGATTTCCTGAAGCAGTTATACCTACAAAAGAAACCTTTTGAATGATAATTTAGTAGTTAAAATGTAACTCCAATTATAGGTGTTAAGGTGTGTGTTTGTTTTTTTTTTTGTTGTTTTTTTTTGTTTATTTTTTTACTTAATCTCTTGGCATGGGTTTGCCCCCCTGCTTCTGCTCCTGGTGGGATTCCCTAGAGTTTTGGATTAACACTGAGAAAGCTGCTGTCTTGGACTTTTTATAGATTTGTGAAAATGGAACTGTATTAAGTACAGTTTTCTTTTAATAGAGGGTGTAAAGCATATTTGCTTATTTAAAGGAAAAATAGAGTTTCAATCTTGAACTTTAGGACTACAAGCCTTCAGATGAGACTTGTAATGTTTGTGCTCTACTCTGACATGCTAGGGAATGCAACCATTCAAGTACTGTTAATGTGAAATTTAGTACAGTGGTAAATCCTGTTGGTTTGCTGTAATTTCACATCTGAACCAAAATATCAGTGGGAGAAGAGAGTTTGAGAAGGCAGACAGATGATCTTTGAAATGGAAGTTTTCAGATTCTTTCAGTTTTCCTTTGGCTTCCTTCCATTCTTCTTTAAAATATATATATATATATATAAATAATCAAGTATTTTTAAAATTGTCCTAATGAAAGTGTAAGAAAAACCAACAACAGCAAAAAAAGAAGACAAGCACAAAAGAGTGAGAAGAAGAATTGGTTTTATTTCCACCCCTTAAGAAGGAGAAATGCATCCAGATGCAGGAAAACCTTGCTTAGTTTCCTTGATGGCCTGAATAGATTTGAATCAACACTTTCCATTTCCTATGAAGGTGTCTGGGGAAAGACTGTGTCCTGTGGCATATTCTAGGGAGGGGTACTCTTTGTGTTTCTTCATGTGCTGTTTGTGTTTGTATAATCAGTCATCAACTGGAGGAGGGAAAGGAAGTTGGGCATATCAGGGTTGCCTATCTTTTGTTTGTTTATTTATTTATTTATTGTGTGTGTGTGAATTTACTCAAGGGGGGAGAAGAATTCCTGATCTTCTCTCTCTCACTAGAAACTGTATATTCTCGGAGGAATTTCTATTTATTCATTATCTTCTCCATAAAGGGGAGTTTGGGAAGAAGATTCTGTTAATCAAATTATAACCTGGATACAGATCTAACTTAAGTTTTCATCACAAATTCATGACAATTCAGAGAAGCACTCTTAGAGTCTTTGTCATGATACTACATCGATAATGAAAGAAAGCAGATATTCTGAAATAAATACAAAACATATAAAACATTTTACTAGACATTTAACACATTACAATAATCTTCCGATAGCTAATATTATGAGCAAAGCTATGTCTGGAGAGAGTAATAGCAAAGATCTTAGGAATTGAAATAATGTATTTTTAACATCGAAAAGAGGATTCAGAGAGCTGGTTGATTGTTATGAAAACTACTACTCTTAGTGAACACATTCAAAAGGCAGAGCACTAATCTGATGAAATGTAAAACGTTGTCCCTTAAGAATGTAATTTACAATGTGGAAAGCTCATTTAAATATGTAAAATAAAGCCATGAAAATGGACGGCATTGTTATAAATGAATTCTTCTTGTAGATTTGAATGTAAAATTTGGCATCTATAGATAACCTCACATTACACATTGAATCAGTAAAGTAATATTTTAATTATAAAATTCAGTATATCTCCATTTATTAGTTTAAATGTATCAGATAGTATTTTTCAGATATTTTAAAGTGTGTTTGATCTGCCCATGATAAAAAAGTGGAAGCTGCAGAAAGTAGTCATAGTTAAGAAAAGGACTCCAAAGCCTGAATCTTTTAAAGGTACAGAAGCATCCTAAAATACTTTTAAAAGCTTCAGTTTATCCTTTAGTCTGACAAGGTCTTCCTCTCTGGGCAGTTATGTGCAGCATTTTATATTTTTTCCTTCCTGAACAAAACCTGGCTTCAAAATGACTTCTCCTGTCTGCTTCTAGGTGTCCGCAAGGTGTTGTTTAATGGACTAGAAATCTCGAAAATATTCCTGTTATTAAAGAAATGACAAAGTCAGCAGTGGGAGGGTAAAAAATGGAAGTGCAATTCTTCAGGGTTAATTGCCGCTTTGTTCCCCTTCTACAACTTTTCTCCAAGGTCAGGCTTCGTTTTGCCTGATGTTTTTGTAGGGAGGGTAAGAAATTTTTTAGGACATCTGTGTTTAAGTGGGTAGAGAAGCCCAAAATTTGGGAGGCTAGATTCAAATTTGATCCTGGTGTAACAGTACTGATTTCACTTGACTTAATCAGAGACTTAGTTGGCCTTTGTGGTTTTACAGAAGCCTGTTTGCTAACCACATTGTGTGTACTACATGTGCTCCAGCTTGTAGGCACTTTGCTTCATCTGTTCCTGTAGTAGGGGGTGCTTAAAACAGTGTTTGAAGGATGATGTGTTTAAAAATTAATATTCAGCAGTTTTGCAATGAGATGCTGTGAGCATATCAAGGTCAGGTGCGGCAGCAAAGCAGGATTTCCAGTTGCTGTTTCATAAATTAAAACATCAAATTTGCCCTTGGTTGTTTTCGCTTATATAATGTTCTGTGACTAAAAACACCAACATGTTCACATGATGATTAATTTTAAATATTGCTAATGACCTTCTTCACAGTGATAGATGCCCCCACATTCAAAGCATAGCCTAGAACCATCTTTAATTCCCTGAAATTCCCTGGAAGTCACATGTGTTCAGGGGATTTTACAATAGTTACAAGCTTCAACCCCTAATTTCTTGGTTATTTGAATCAGGACCTTATGGCTATTTTACAGCATTTTTCTGGTGCTCTGTGGTTGTTATTTAAGTTTTACTGAAATACCTAGCTATATTTATACTGGGTGTGTTTTAAATACAGTTGTAAAATGTGTTTGTCACATAACATATGTATCAGCTCATGGAGATTTGAGTCCAAATTCAGCAAAACCGCCCATGTAATTTATAAGAGGTCAGAGATCCTTCTGATTTTAACTGTAATCCCAAATCAATCAAATTCCACTTCTCTGTGAAATTAAATTAGGATGAAATCATTATTTTGTGTCTTGCTTTGTGGGCATTTTCTCATATCTCCGTCTATGCCCTCTGAAAAGAAGTGCAAGGGTGCTTTGGTAGGCAAAGGTAAATAATAAATCAGTGTAGTAGAAGCTAGTAATGGGGTCATATACAGAATCATCAGGTTTACAAGCCAATACATCAGGTACCTTTGTTTGCCACTGTCTTACAAATAGTTGTGTACACCTGGAACATGTCTTTTATCTGCTGCTGCACAAGTAACCATTGCAGATGTTCTCTCACAAAGACTACTTGCTCAGGTCTTTTTTCAACAGCAGTTCCAGCCTCTGTATATTCAGTTAGCCTTTCAGGCTATTATTACCATTATTATTGCTTCTTGTTTTATAACTGTGTCACTTCATCCTATAGCTATATCAAGCGGCTATGCCAGCATAGATCGTGACACCACAGACATAGGGACAAGAAATGCTGCCTCTGAACGTGTAATCAAAGCTTGCTTTCTCCCCAGATCTGCAGAGAATAAAGCATGTGTTTTAGATGGGAAATTTCAGATTCAAATACCTTGGGTGGTAAAATGAAGGAGGGAAATGGCAGTTACTGTGAGGAGCTTGGAACAACTGCAGGATTGGTTTTTGATTTTGGAATATTTTACTTTAAATGGCTTGCTTTGTATTTAATGCTTAGTCTGTGCTTTACTTTTTCATTTTATTATCTGTATTTGATAATGGGAATGGTTTCTTCATGAGTACATGCCAGGTTGAAAGAAGTAAGTGGGAGATTTTGTCGAAGTGCAGAAAAAGCAGTAAATCCTGCCTATGCATCAGAAGAGTACAGCTGAGTTAGAGAACAGTGTTTTTTCAAAACGCACTGATTCTCCTCTCTCGGTTAGTGTTTTGTAATAGGCTGGATGCCACAAAGCACTGCTAATGGCCTATCCAGCCTTTGATCTTTCAGTCTGAATCCTGCCCAGACCAGCCATTTGTGGCCTGTGTACAAGAGGAGCTCAATCCCTGTTTATTTCTCACTTTGCAAGTCATTGTTACACTGTTACTAACCTATGTATTACTCACAGCAAACCCAATCACTTTAAGAATGTTTATAGTGTGTAATTCATTGGGTTTTTCCTCTTGCCTGGGCCTAGCTAAAGCCCTGCAAACAGATTTTGAGAAAAGCTCTGCAAAACTTCAGCTCAAAGACAAGAAACATTTCTTTTTCATTATTATTTTTTTAGAGTCGTGGCAACTCATTTGTGAATTTTAAACTTTTGCTGATGGCAACTGATTGCTTCTCCCTACAGAGGTCTTGGTCATGAATGCAATACACATTGAAAGATACTACTAATTCTGAAGAATATCAGTATCAATATTACTACTTTATGTAAGAGCTACTTTCCATACTGTTATGTCAACTTCTTTTCAAAGGCTAAAAATGTCACATTAAAGAACTTAACTCCTGGAAGATGTTTTTGACCCAGCCACTTATTCTATTCACTCATGCTTCAAGATGATTTTTGAATCTTTGCTCTCTGTTGATCTATTTCTTCAATTTTATTTTCCCACAAAAAAAAATGATGCTTTGTACTCACGTTTCCATTCTTTGTACTTCAGGAAAGCAGCTCTAGGAGCAGGTAGTTTTGTGATTTTGATCTTCTTAAAAATCATTTACACTAGTAAAACAAAACCAGCTTCATATTTCAGAGATTTTTGCGTATTTGTACAATAGAAATATATGCTTTGGTGCACATATGCAATGTAGTTGTTCTTTAGGAACTGAGAAAATACTCGCAACTTCATGAAAATGTTGCATAATTGAAGAAGAGACTGAGAATCCCAGAAAGTACTTTAAAATTTTAAATATTGCAGCTATCCTCTGCATTTCTGAGGTGCTACTACTCTTCTTTGCCAGACTTTCCACAGCACATCTCACACCATTTATTCTGTGAATTACCAGCTGACTTGAAGCGACCAGTAAAATATATTTTTAGACCTTTATGTAACTCAGAAACAAATTCTTGCCATTTTTGCCCAAAATCAACAACTATGCAGTTGTCTGCATAGAAATCAGAGAAGATGGCAAAAAGTGGAGGAGGATTACACAAGTGCGTGTGCCTTCCAGTCAGTCAGACAGCACTAAGCAAAGAAATAACCCCAGAAGAAGAGCATACAATAAGGATGGAATGGCATTAATTCCCACAATGAGGTCACCCTTCTCCATTGAAGTATATGAGAAATCTTCTGGAGCTAACTGTGTTTGTTATCAGTGTACACCTTTGTACACATATGTAAATAGATTCAACTCTCTGGCTGCAGTTATAACTGGCGTTGCAGGCACTCCAGGGAGTCCTGCTCAGTGTTAACTAAAAATAACAAAAGTGCAACAGTTTATAGTAAAAGAGGGGTCATCAAGATGCATTTGCACAGCCAGCGTGAAGCAATGCAGATTTTTTCACATAGGTATGGTCATTTATTATTGAAGCTTTACCAACTTTATGGATAGGTAATATTCACATACTCCAAAGGCATCCATCCACCTTTTCCTCTCTCTACTAGAATTTATTCATGTGAAAAGAAAACAAAGTAAAGAGAGGAGCATTCTCCAAGAGGAATAGACGTTTAAAAGGAATTCATGAAGACACAAACGTGCTATTTTGAAGCAGCATGCACCAGTGGGCTTTCAGACTGCTGTATACAAGCTGCAGAAATTGTTTAGTTGTGTGTGATGTTTTCTAAGGACTTGCACAAGATCCATTTCAAAGGAGTTGTAATTATATTTATATGTCTTTTGAGAGGATCTCTTTTCCTCAAAACCAAGCATTTACTCTGGTTGTAAATGTAATCATAGCATTATTGCTCAGGTATGCATGTGTAAAGCAATTATTTTCCGTTACCATTTTTCATATTTCATCTTTAAAGATTTTTCCTATGATTTGTAGCTACACAAATGAGTCTCCAGGGACAAGGGAGTTGTGTTTTCGTGCCATTTACAGTCTGAGGAATTTGAGCTCCAAATTTCCAGTTTCATCTGACTACAGTTTATTCTTATTTGGGAAGCTTTCCATTTCTTGTATTCAGACTGTGAAGAAAAGGCTGCAGGAGTCATTTGGAAGTTAGAATAAAGGAGCCGAATAAATCAAACCCAGAGATCTTAGTTACATCTAGAAAGTGGAAATACCTCTCTTATCACAGTTATCCCTAATATATATATATATATATATATATATATATATATATATATATATATATATTAAGAAAATCTCTATGAATGAGAGCTTCACTTTCTAAAACAAAACAAAATAAAAAAGCAAGCAACACACACAAGTCAGAACAATTTCTTTCAGCAGGTGCACCACTCTGCGTTTTGTCACATCTCAGATGAAATCATCCCTTTGATCCCCAGTTTGAATCTCTCCATTCTGCCAGCCTGAGTAAACCTAAGAAATTTAGGGCCAATTCCCGTGTATTTGCTATGCTGTTTGAATACTACAGTATGAAAACAGAGATCATTTTCTTCTTGTCTCTTTGTTTTCCTGACTTTGGTAAGCGTGGGAATTTAATGTGGACTTTGATAGAGTTCTGTTTACTCTGAAATAACCAGTGAGAAAGGAGTCCAACAAGGATCAAAAATTCCAGTAGCAGAACCTGATCTAGCCCCTTATTTAGAATTTATTTTGTTGCTTTCTGTGTTACTTACATTGTCTTTGATTTGTTAAGTGTGTCCTTGGCTATGAAACTTCCTTTCTGTAGTGTCATGAGGGTTCATTCTAGTTGCCCTGACACTAGTGTAAGCCATCTGAAATGTATGTCAACTGGTGGGGTGGAGTGGCACATGTATAAGAGTACAGGAGTATGCAAGGAGACATGGGGTGGATTTTTCTTTTCTTAAACTGGTTGGTTATGTGAACCTAGAGAAGCTGGAGGACCTTGTATTGCATTGGTTTCCCTCCGAGCAGTGGTAAGGCACCTGTCATAAAGCATAGGAGCTTAGGTTAAAAAAGCATGCGAAGGATTATTTTAGGAAGAATAGAAGAGACACAGAATTTTTTTAGTTCTTGCTGTTCCAGCTGTATTTCTAGCAATTAGTCTAGCACTCTAATTTTATTTGTATGTCAACTTGATTCTATTTTGTCCTCTTAAGATATCTTTAAAGATTTTTAAATGCTTGTTTTGTCCCGTCACATTCGCATCTACAGCGTAGGACAGTTCATTTCATGCAACTTTTGTTTGTTTTATTCGAAGGAAAATTAGATATTATTTTGTTTTAGGCAGTGACTGTTTTGACACCACTGTCTTGCAGTCATTACTCAAATCACAGAGTAACACTTTCTGTGTATGCACACAAGCATATTATAAAGGAAAAGATGAAAGACGATGGTTATTTCATTACCAGTGGATTTTTTCATTGTGGGTGTTACTTGCTCACCTGCTGTTAAATTGACCCACTGTAAAATTGATAAAAAGCTGCTGTGAAATTGCACTAACATACAGTCAGACTGAGTTTTCTCTATGCCATTTACAAACACTAAACAAAGAGAGTTTAGTATGCAGAAACATGCTGTTGTTTTTGAATGTTCCTGAAGTAAAGACGACATGCTAAATTTACCTCAGATGTTTAAATTAAAAAAAATAATAATAATAATGATAAAGTCAATTTAATATGAAGGTTTATTTTATTTTTCAAATTGAACATTGCTAGAAAGAAATTATTTGTCTTCTTGGAGAATTCCAAACTTTCAAAAAAATATTATCTTTTTCTTTTTTAATTTTAATCTGGAAATCTGGAACACTTTGTTTTAATCAAGAGATCAATTACTGTGTTGAAAACTCAGCTTGACGTATTAGCCAGCTTGAAGAGAATGGAAACTGAAATTAGTTTCTCTCCCACCCTCAGCCAGATGTTAGATCTTCACCCTTTGATCCTCTGGTCCAGGCTTTGGGAATTGTGAGCTTCCTCCCAAACCATTATGGTGTGCAGAATCTGTAGTAGTCACTTATATATTTGCTTAGTAAGGATATGCTGTAGCTGTCCTTGGACCCTTCTGTTGACACCTTCATCTTTACCTTTACATTCTTAAATAGCAGTGCATCTCTTCTGAATACTACCTTTTATTTCTAGAGAAATGTAATTCTCCAAAACTCTTATTTATGTACCATTATTACAAAGCATGGTATTACTAAAATGCCAGAAACAAAAGCTCCTTAAATTTCTTCTTTACTGTGTGATACCTCTCCATCCCTGTGCATCCATCAGCACCCATCCTCAGTCACTGCAGGAAATTCCTGATCCACAGAGACAGCAGAGCAGAGCAACTGGTTGCGTTCTTCAGGGCAGTCCCCATCATTTCTCCATTGCTGAAGTGCAAGGGCACTGTATGAGTACAGGTTTTGTGGAGGTCCCTGAAATTCAGATCTCACTGCTAGTCCGAGGCAGGGGGTATCTGTGACAAATCAGCTCATCCTGAGATGCAGTTACACATAAAACCAGAATGACTTTTACAATATTTGATGTACAAAACTAGACTAGCAGAATGTTTAATTGAATGGGATAACACCAAACAGTGCTGCTTCATCTCCTTTTTGTACAATGTGATGTGAGTTACTTGGCTCTCTGCTTCCAGGGCAGCCTGTCTAGGTCTTAGGTGGAATCTGTCTTATTCTAGCAATGTACTTGGTATGTCCATAATAAATATCCATATATTTTAACAACCAAAAGAATCCACGTAGAAAAGGCCGTTTCTAGTTATATGGGTAAGAAGCTATAACTTGCGTGTGGTTGCAGCCCAGATGTGGCTAGACCACACCACCACCGCCAGACACACTACACCAATTAATTGCACCAGAGCTTTTAGTAAATCCTTAGCTACGCTGTTACCAATATCCACTGACATCTTTCAGTGACACAGTGAGAAAAACTTCTGTTTTTAATGTTTGAAAGTTGTGTGGTTAGGAATCAAGGTTTTCAGCTGTCCTGCCTGCTCCACCAAGAGGAGTTTTCTGCAATACCTGGTCTCATGTGCGTGTGCAATGCCAAGCTTAAGAGCATGTGGCTCAGGAATTACATAAAATGGTGAGCTTACAAATAATTAAAAGGTGTGGGGGCTGCAAGTTATATTTAGCTCTTACTGTTTACCTTGTAGAAGAATTTGTACATAGCAAAGTGGTGTGGTTTGCCATATGTTAATGTTACTGCACTTTGCTTGAAGTTTGATACCTGTCAAAATGCTTTATTTTTACAGCTTTTGTCTGCACTTTCCTTAAGAGACCAGCTCTCTTTGAAAGTGTGAGAAATACTGTTAAGTGTGTCATGAAGGGACTGAAGGGAAATCCTAAAGCAGTTATGTTTCACAGAAATGCTTTCACATATTATTTCTGTAAAAGCCTGTGAATCAGTGCTGTTTCAAGTACTGAAATTGAATCCTAGAAATATAACTCTCATAGGTACAATATTTTTGTAAACATTAATATATAATAGAAGGAGAAATAGGATTAAATCTGTCTCTGTGAAGTAGAAGAAAATAATGTTAAAGAGACTGGTAAAGCTGCTAAAACCAAATATATTTTATGGTATGTGATGTAAAATTAAAACACTCCTGAAAGAAAATGTTTGTCAACCATAAAAGGGCATAATTTGTATTTATAGCTTTTTAATCTTATTGCTGAAATGTTTTGCCTTCTAAGTGGTCCATTGTATTGCTGTGATATTATGGGCACTACTTAAATTCTTTCTTTGCCTTTTTCTTAAAAATTTGAAACTGTAATGTAGTTTACTATTTCCAGAGTAAATATCTACATAGCATATTATGACATCCACAAATCCAGCATTCTCTTAGTTTACAAAACCTTCTTGGCTGGCACTTGACTCAAGAATCATATTCTTTATTACTACACAGCAGAACAATTTTAATTGCTCCCTTGAATGTTACAATACTTCCAACCATGAAAAAATAGCATAACAACTAGGAAAGTAAGTCTGCGCTATTTCAGTCCCTTTTCCCATTTGACAGTGAAAATCATATGTTTAAAAAAATAGAAGCTGCAGTCATGGAAAAATAATTTTAAAAAGGCACTGCTGATGCATTGTGGAATGGAAGCAAGGAATTCCTGTGAGGATATGATCTACTTTGCTCTGCAAAAAAAAAGAAAAATACTAGGTAAAATATATAAATTAGGAAATCATCTAGTTAACTTTTAAAAGCTGTCCCTTACATATCATGAGTGCATCAATTGCATGAAGTACCAGAATATGTACAATAGAATGGGTAGAGTGCTATTAAAAAAAATCATCTAAATGCCAATTAAAAAAAAAATACTTTGTGCGCGTTAAAGGATAATTTAGGACAAAAATACTCAACAAAATTGAGAAACATGATAAAAAAGAATAAGTAAATACTAAACTGTTGAGGATAGTTTAGGATAATGATAGTTTTAAGATCTAGGTACAGAACTTACAGAAGTTGCATAGTTGTTCTCATGTTGTCTGTTAATCCTACTGTGAATAAGAACATTAAAGGCCCTATCTTAACCTGGTATTGATTCTACTAAAACAAAGGCACTGCTTTCTTATTCCTCTGTATTGCAGAGTTATATTTGTTGATGAAAGAGGATGTTCTTTTTAATGCCTGGATGCAGGCGCTAAATGATGGGTATGCTTCAAGCGAGAGATACTGACTTCTAAGTCTGAAACAGGTATTTCTCCAGTAACCGTGGTGCCCCAGAGAAGTTATCCAGCGAAGTGAGCCACAGTTTCTCAATATCCAAAAATTCTTACTACGTTCCTTTTTTAATATCCACCCTCCTTCCCTCTACCCCCCCAAAAAAAAATGAAATATGTGTGTGGCTCTCCAACCATTCTATGTGCACATATGGTCATCAAGAAGGCTGTTAAAAAGAAGTCCTTGTATTGCTTACTTAAGGGCTTGTCCATTTGTCAAATACAGAAGCTTCAAGCAGTGAAGAACAAAATTAGTGCCTGATAATTTACCTGTCTCTCTTCTTCTTACAGAGATAAGCACCTTATCAGCCCTCTTCCTGCTAATACCCTACTTATTCCCCAGATATTGAATCCCTTTCATTTGAGGTGCTCTGACTGATTAATGCATGTAATTAGAACAGTTTCTCCCACTTTGTATGTAGTTTAGAAGATGGCTGCTTCTAATTCAGGGTGGTAGAGGTTGTGCATTCTTTAATCCGAGCATCCCAAAGGGGACCTAATGCTGAAGACTCCTTCTGGAAACTCTCAGCTCCTCTATAGAGGAGTTTCTTCCAGGTGAGTGCCTGAAAGTACAGTTTAAGGCACCTTTACCTAAAAATACTTTAAGGTCCTGCTTTTGCTTTGTCAGTTAGAGTATAGTTGTAGCTGAAGATATATGACTGTACCTGACTCTGACAGACACATGCTCTATCCGGGCCATAGAAGTCACTGGTAAATGTATTCTTTCTACAATTTTTTTGATAAACTGAGGAAAACTTTCTTCTCTGAATTAAATTATTGCCTGGTTTCGGTCATATCAGTGGAGACACATCAATTTACACATCAAGGTATTGGGCTTGTGCCCACTCTGTATTCATATGTATAACAATTAGCCAGTAACATCAATGTATAATTTTGTATGCTTATGGGTAATTAAAGTTAGACTGTTTCCAGCATACTTTATGGTTAGAAACTGATGCAACACCATTTTCAGGATTTACTTCATGTCTGTTGGAAATTAGAGCTTGGTAAATCTTCACAGGCTGAACAGAATGGATGTGGGCGCAGTGAAGGAGGAATCGTTCGGGCAGTGGGGAAGGCCAAGCTTCTCAGTGTTCTTTTTCAAACACTTCTTAGTCTAATGGTTGTGCTTTTCTTTCTAAGTACACTTATGGGCAGCAGTTGACTCCTGTAATTTGGGTATGAAATTTCAGTCTCAGCTCTCAGACATGCATCTCACTGTGATTACTCCAGAAGCTGGATTCAAACTTCATTGCACTCAACAGGAAAGAATCTGATGCACTTCACTGAGCTTTAGATCAGCCTGTTAGGAAAACCACTTGAAAATATGGATGTACTATTTAGACAAAAGGCTTGGCCCCAAATATGTTGAAGTCAGTCCAATTTTTTTCGTTTACTAAAGTGCTTTAATGAAAGAACTTATTCTGTAAGAAGACAACGAATCCTCAGAAAGTTCATAAATGTTTTGGTGTGGGTTTTTTGTCTTTTTTATTTTTGAAAAGTGAAATTGACTTTTTAAGTCCTGAAATGAGTACGGAAATCCATTCCTCTTTCAGTAAAAAAAAAAAAAAAAAAAAAAAAAAGGCCAAATTTTAGCATGTTAATCTGCTGCCATCGGTTTCAGATAAAGTATTTTAGTTGAACATCACAATCTGATATTCAAATCAGAGTGCTATCTTAAATATACCCCTCTAGGGTGAGGTTCATTCACTGTACATCTCACTGTGAGTTATGACTGTTCCAGCAGCCCAGTACAGAGCTTTATACAGTGTCCTCGTGGAAGCAATGGAACTGTTTGTAGGGCACAGCTTTGAGTTACACCTACTCCCCAGGCTGGCCCATGGTGTCACAGAGCAGTGGCAGCCCAAATGGCCTCCCCTGGTTTGGTCAAAATGGTGCTCTGCATCAGAAGACTGCTGTGCACTGATGTCTCTCCTGCTAATTGGTGTGGAAGAGCAGTGGTAAAATTGATGGGCAGTAAAGACATGCTTGAGATTATGATTTTACAAGACTCATTAACATTACCTAATGTTCATATACTCAGTGCAGTTGTATGAAATAATAGTCATTAAGTACAAAACAAAAGAATATTATTCTAAAAAAAAGCTTTTTACAATATGGTATTCTCAACAACCTTATCTGAGGTGGAAAATGGAAAGGACTTTCACACAGTGTGGCTAAATACAACTCTTAATCATATTTCATTTCCTCTCTCACCTCCTGTGTGACACTGCTTACAGATTTTCCATGTAATTACTGACCTCTGGCTATCAGTGGAAAAAAACATCTCACTGCTATATCTGCCCATTCTTCCTTTCTCTCATTTTGAGTACTTGTTTACCAGCTCTTAGGCAACCTTCACAATGTTATGTACCATTCTGAAATAATTCCCTGGCTTGATGACCAGTTTGAAGTCATGTTCTTTTTCCTGACATAACAAATAAATTCTGTATTCAATAATTTCCTTTCATTGAAGATAGGCCTCAAAATTCCCTGGGTTTACCTCAAGTTACCTAAAAATATCAGCCTTTCATTTCATATCTCTTCTCATTTTATCAAACATTACAATAATTTGTAGGATGATTTGTAGTCAAAACACAGATGCCAGCTTGTTACTTTTAGAAGATGTAGTTACCAGTTTTAGCCAAACTTCATTTTCTTTTTGTGAGCCTGCTCTATTGATCCTTTTTTCTCCTGGGAAAAATGGGATCAATACCTTAAGCTATAACTATTAAATGAAAGGATACAGGAAAATCTTATACTGTTGTTACCTGTTTTTCACTTTTTTAGACTCACAGGCTTTAAGTCAGAGGATACTACAAGGCAGGCTAATCTTCTGTTAATCACAGACTCTCGTTTCCACCACTTACCTTTACCTAAAGATTTATCTAATTGTTGATCCTCCAGAAAGAGATCTTCTCTTCGTTGTAAGACATCAAAAGAATCCACCACTTCCCTGGACAATTTATTCCAGTGAATTCACTTTTACTACTAAAACGTCATAATTTATTTCCAATTTGAATTAATCTGGTTTCAGCTTTCAGTTGTGCATTACATCACTCTTTTTGCTAAATGAAGCTTTCTTTAGAGTCCAGCATTCAGCAGTTTATATTTTTCACTATAAAGCATTTTTTTTCCAGACCTTGACCCATTTTTTATGATTCTTTTCCTCACGCTTTCCAGTTTTTCCAGAAGTTTATAAAAATATGAGCTCCGGAACACTATGCACTATTCCAATGCCATCCATATAAGTATTTTTTTTTTCTGTATTGACTGTATGTCCTTTTTGCCATGGTGTAATGCAGAATTTTGATGCTACATTGCTTATTCAGTGTCATTTTTCAGAACTGTGATTTTACAGTCCCCCTTTTTGAAGACCTGGCCAGCACGATGAGTTCCTAAATGTCTGAGTGGGTTAAAACGCTGAGCGTGACCAAGCTTCGTTTATGATACAATCCAGATCACTCTGCAATCCTTTCTACCCCTCAGATCCAGATACTCCCCAGCTATATCTGCATGAGGCAACGTCGGCTGGAGGCACGCGAGGCAGCCGCAATCTAAAAGTAGCACTGCTGAGTCAGCACCTGTGCGCTGCGCCGTGCCGGGAGCTGGGCTGCGGCGTCCTCACCGCACTGCAATGTGCTGGGAATGCTTACTGATCCCCTCTGGGTCTCTGTGAGCTCTGGGCTTCTGCAGCATCCTGACATCATTTTATTCATCACCCATCTTTGTGGCATTCTTGGGGTTTATCAGAAATTTCAGAGCGCTGATGAAAATGATTGAATAGTGGCGGTTCTAATACGGCTCCCTCGAAACAGTGTTAGAAACACCCATTTAATCATGAGCTTCTCCTTATTCGTGGTCATTATGTGAATGCAAAGCCTTTGTTAGATTTTCTCGGATGCAGCTAAATTAACAGCTAAACCAGGAGTTTACTCAGATGTGGAACTCCACCCTTACCTCAGTTATTCACATTTCAATGCACTTTCCCATCATTCCCATCTTAAGCTTGTCTACTGATGATCTAGAAAATGTCTAATGCCTTCTGAGGAAGCAAGTCTCCTTTTCTCGTAAAGGCTTTTGAATTCATTACTTACTCCAAATGTGCAAACTGCCGCCCTGGAAGTTCTCCACAGGATTTATAGCAAATCTTAAAGCATACAACTCTATCCAGTAGTAATTTCAGTATATACATTTCAAAATGGCACTTACAGATATTAACCATTTAGACCAATAATAAGGCATAGTATTTCAAAAGGCTGTTAAAGTGTGGAAACAAGTTTCTACTACATGAAGAGCATTTTTGCTATTAGTTCTGTGACACAGTGCTTTGGGCATGTAAATTGTATGTAGTAAATCACAGAGGGAGAAGTAAAGTGAAGGTGTTAAAATAGCAATGACATGGCTGTTATCAGCATACATGTATCATAGGAAAAACATGTAAAATAGTGTTTATGAATAAGTAGAACAAAGTTTGTCAAGTAGTATTTCTGTGTTCTGTGTTGCACAGAATTGTGTGGTGTACTTTGCAACTTCTCTGGTGGAAGAAGCAGTTTACAATAAAATATTAATGCTTCTGACATTTTGCCATGCTTAGGGGAAGAGGCTGTCCTTTGAAAGCAGTCTGCATTAACACAAATACCAATTTTTTTATTATTTTTTTTTTAATATTGACTTTGACATTCTTGCAATAAATTAAGATTCAGTGCCAGGATTTTGAGTTTCTTCCTTCTTATGGTTTCTGCTATATGACACCCATTTATCAAACTTAAGTGGCCAAATCAATAGAGTGTTTCCGTAGCAGGTAGTAATTGCTTTAGACTTATTACCTATACTAACAGACTTTGAGTTCTTACCATCATTCTTCACTGGATATCCCAAGCTGCCTTTTAGTAAAAGGTCTAGGATACCTCTTTTTTTGTTAATACTTGTTAAGGATTTAAGATTGCTCCAGAAGAACTGAAACTGGTGGGTTTTTGAAGCCTACTATTCTGTAATACTTAATGTGTGTGCTTATACAGTAGCTGCAGTCTCCAGTTGTTTATGTTCACTCAATACTGTGAGCACATTTGCAGTTAATTTTACGCTTTTGTTCATTAGAAGAAAAATTGTCCTAGATAATACTTTCATTGTGCTCACCCTTAACAAGCACTGTGCATTTTCAGATTCACTGAAAGGTTTATTGGTGCTGGTATTAGAGAAATTTAGTTTTTATGGCAAGTAAAACGTGTCGTTTTCTCTCCTGAGATAATGACTTGTACACCCTGACTTGCACTTTTATGGCATCCACTAGATTTTTTTTTTTAAAAAGAGCTTTAATTAAGTTTGTGGTATCTCATGACATAAGGAAGCAATGTTTTTTGCCTTATCTCACAAATCAAGATATTAAAAAGAATTAATTAATAGATAGCTATGGACTGGAGATCTTATTAATAGACTAAATAGCTCATAGATTGGGAACTGGAATATAGGAGGCTGTAAAGTGCAGATATTACAGCATCTTTAAGTACATTAAGTTCAGTTAATGCTTTCATAGCTATTTGGCTAACTTTTGCTTTTTTTCTATTTAAAAATAGCTCTTTTCTTGTTCATATACAGGCAATAATGTTAAGCTCCTCACTTGCATGTGAGTAATGCTTAAAACAAAACAAAACAAAACAAAACAAACAAAAAAAAAAAAACAAAGATCCACCCTGCCAGAGTAGGCAGGTCAACTAAAAATCAAATAGCTGGACGGTTACTTGGTTACTTTACTGACATTTTCCTTATTCCTGTTTCTGTCACCTTACAGAGGGAAAAAAAACAGGGTGACCTTGTTGCACTGAACAACTGAACAGCAACAGGAACAAAATATTGTTGTTTTTGTTTGTTTGTTTGTTTGTTTGCCTTTTCTCTTCTTGAGGAAGTCTTACTCTACTCAACAAGTGATATAATGCATTCCTAGCTTTCTGTCCAAATTTGTTTATCTGTGATAAGGGACAGAAGGAAATGTAAGTGAAGGAAAGGAAATCACATGTGGATACATAATATTCATATGGACTAGCAGACCATAATGCTTCATGCCCAAACTTGTGAGAAATATGTGTAGTTCTTAACCCTAAGGAGAAAAAAACATACAAAGCTTTGGAAGTCCAATCAAATAATAAACAGAATATTTAAATAAAACAGCAATGACAGTAAATTTTATGGAGGAATGTTTTTATTCTCATAGCTGTTAAAATTTTAATGCCTATTTCATTTGAGCAGATACTTTTTTCATAAGGAATGGAAAGATTATCCATTAATTTCAAATTGCAACCATAAACTCCCTGGAACAGGAAACAACTGCCAGTGCCTCTGTGCACAACTCCTTCCACAGTGGATTTCCAAGTAAATATGTATCATGTAGTAAAAAATGGGTGAAAATAATGCAGATTCATGAACTTTGTGAGCCCCTCACTATCACAGTAGTGTTTAAAATCTTCTGGCTATCTAATCCTACAACATATTTAGAAAACGCACCAGCAGTGATGCTGGGAGGCCAGCACTTCACACTGAAAGGTACACCACAAAAAATAATACAAAGCCAGCAAAAGATAAATCAAATTTCCCCCACATCTCTGTGCATCTACTTTCCTAAGCTGGTAAAGCACTGGACTTCCCTAATATCTGAAAAAATAAGATCCCTAAGTTAATTCTTGTGTAAAAATAAATGTGTCATTTATCTATCACTTTTAATGTTGTCATTTCTTATTAAAGTGAATGTTCCCATGTTATTTATAGAATTTCAGCTTTGAAAGCTTACCCATGCAGCCTGAACATTTGCCAGAATTACACTATCAGTCTGTCTTGGTGACTGCCAAAAAAGACAGGAAAACATCTAAAGGTAGCCTAACAAAATAAAGTTTGAAAAGGTAGGAAAGGGGGGGGTGTATGTGTATTGTCATTTGAGTTAGCATTTAAAAGCAGATCACCAACCTGTCAGCAAATTGGAGTGGGGGTCTGACCAAGAAGAAGAAAAACTGGCAAAAAAAATGCTACACTTTGAGCAAATAAAATTTCAAATGCCTTTGGGAAACTAATAAACATGATTTGAAGTAGTTTAGCACTGTTCAGTCTTCTGCAAGTTACTCATGGGCAATTTAATAAAAGTGGTATATTTTGAAAGGTACTGCCAAAAAAAGCTGAGCAGTCTCTTTCCACAAAGCATTTATTAATACCATGAGAACACCACAAAAAAAAAAAGTGACATTTTATAAGCATGTCAATTTTGCAGTGGTGTAATGTAAAAAAAGAAAAAAAAAGAAAAAAAAGTATTCTAAAAATTTAGAATGGCCAGCTTTTATTTATTTAGGAAATAACATGCTCAACTGATAAACAAAAAGGCTATTCTTAAATTTACAGCACCCTTCTTATGGAGATTCTCATTTCATTGTGAGTGTTTCTGTGGGATGTAGTAGAAAAGATAATACTTAAAAGCACTCTCCACACCTTTATGTTTCCTAGTTCAAAGACATCTTTGGGGATGGTTGCCACCTACTTGTTAAAATTTGAGGTAATAATAGTTCCTCTTCTCTGTCTTTCATGCCTGTGCTGATTCTGCATTACCAATGAATAAAGTGCAGTAATAAGATTGTGGCTTTTCTGCAAAACTCAACAGATTGTGAATTCATCCAGAGAGTAAAACTGTTGAGAAAAAGTATAATATTGTTGTTTTTACTTAGTCATTTTTCCAACCACAGTTGTATTGTAACAGCTCTTTTTTTCTTTTTTTTTTTTTTTCTGAGTTGTTTCATTAAACAAGTTGAGTATGAAAATACTTTCATATTTTCATACCTTCCTAAGCTTATAAAAATATGACTTACGTGTTTGTATCTAATCAAATGCTATGGATGTGGCTAAGGGGAAGCACAGAAAGTCCCATTTCTTAATATTTGGGGAAGAAAAAAGTCCATGCCTATGATTCTGAATTTAAGGTATATCGGGAAAAGGAAATCATAATTATATCATATGTGATAGTCTCAACTAAAGTAGCAGATGAACAGTCTGATGTTTCAGCCATTTGCCAAGATGTATTGCCTCTTTACCAAAGGAAATAAATTACCATAATGACAACCTTAGAGGCAGCAAAGTAGATACGGTTTATGAGGAATACAATATGGTCAGGAAAAAACAATTGCTTTGATTTGTGTATTGTTGTGTTTCCCTCAGGATGTCATCTCTAGAGGATAAGTATTTCTAAAGATTGCCAGAGCAACACCTCATTGTTAACTATATAAGTTTACTGGGCACATGTAAAATAGTGTTTGCTGGTAGTTCCTGTAATCAAAAAAATACCTAATTTGCCTGAAACGGGCTCAGCCATCAGCAGGTGAATGTCTGCCCTACCTAGAAAGAAGGCTCCAAGTTCTCCTGGTCGTTGCCTTTACCCCCCCAGCTGACTTCCCAGGGTGCCCTTCTCTGTTTGTGCAGGTCTGTAGTGGGGACCCCCGACTACATTTCAGCCACCTGGCCCACAGTGGGTGCCCATGGGTAGATGAAAGAAGAGTGTATACCCAAACCCACAGGTCTTCTCTCCACCTGTGTTGGCTGATCTAATGAAAGAAATTCTTCCCTCCTTGAAATTTCATTTGCCTATGTGTATACTGGCTTCTTTGAATTAGTATGATTCACGGCTCCTCTGCTGTGAAAAATACTGTTTATCTTTTTGAACTGGGACCATGCTTTCATTAAATGCAATGGCTGTATTACCGAAAGGCACCTCGACCTTTGATTTGGTCGACATGTGGTTTGACCTCTTGTTATTGCTATATCAAAAATAATAAGCAGTTCTCAAGGGTTTGGTGAGATCTGTGTGTTTAGCTCTAGTTACTGGACAGATGAGGTACTAAACCGAGTTGACTACCAAGTGATAAGTCAATGTTAGCAAAAGGATACATGTCATATAAATATTTAGAGATAAAATTGCAAAGATGTCAGGCAGGTCTGCTTAGTAGTATACTTGAGAAAAAAATCATTCTCAGTAGCATGTATTCTGGAAGCTGAGGGGGATGAAACTTCACTGTAGAGAATGATGAGAAAAATGTTGCCCATCTCTGTAGCTTGGTGTGCGTGTCCACAGCAAGCAAGTGAAATACATAACCAAGCAGTGATTACCACTTCCATAACAGCTGCAGTTATTCAGAAGTATTGAAAATATATATATATATAAGTTTATATATACATATATACATGTAAATATATATATATATATATATATGGCATGGGAACAGAGAAGCATGGACACTAAATCCAGGCAGCTTAAACACACTTATTTTATTTCTTTGTGTGCATGGATTTTCTTTTGTGCAGCTGTTTGTTTGTGTTCCTTGTTGTGGACAGAAAATTTCTCCAGCAATACACCCTTAACTGTGTTGTTCAGGTATTGCATTCCCTTTTCTGAAGTATGTCATCAGGTTTTACAAGTATTTAGTTCTGCTTTTTTTTAACCTCGCTAACATTCTGTATGGTATTTTAGCTTTGAAGGTTTGTAACTTTCCATGAAGTTAGGCTTGTGTCATTTTTTTACGTCTTTTTCATTTCTGTACGTGTCATGTCTGAAAATAGAACTTTGTTACTGAAATTATCATGGCCATCAATGCCAGAATATCTTTAAAAATCCAGACTGATGAGCCCTATTGCATTCAGAGCCTGAAAATTGAACTCTGCATGCGCTGCTTCAATTGCAACTATTAAAAGGTTTAGGAAGCTACTGCCTTCATCAGTAGCATTTAGGCTATCTAAATCTCACAAAACACAGTTTAAGTTGCTGGTAAAATGGAAGCAATTGCATTTAATAAAGTGTTACTGTGTGAAAAAGTTGTTTCTAAGTATCAGGAGAGGAAAGATGATGTGTTTACAGGAGCAAGCAGGAAATGTGTAGAGAATGTCTGAACTAAATAATTGTACAAGAGAATTGATACTGAGCTCTGCATTTCTAATCTGCTTTGTGAAATATATGTCCCTGTAAGCACTAAATGCCACAACAGACCTGTACCTCAAACTCTGGATTTTGTTCTTTGGGCACTTGGTCTTTTACTTGCCCCCTCCAGAAGTCAAGTGTTAGCAGTCAGGTATTATACAAATATCTTTAAATTTTTCAAATGTTTATTTCATCAAACATTTACTATGTTTGATATTTCTCATAGTTACAGAGAAAGACGAAGATCGTTTCCCAAGATATTTAATAAATTCCAATCTTTGAAATTATTGCCCAATTGGGTGCCAGCAAAATACAAGTTAATGTGTCTTTAATTTTAACAGTCCATAATTTTGATATACTTCGATCTTTATGCTGATTTAATGTTTTCAAGAGCATGCCTGCCATTTGAGGAAACATTCAGAATATGTTTAGCATAATATTGTGTGGGTTAAATATTCGGCCCTATGATTAATGTTCTTTGACCCTGTCTAACAGAGATGTAGTCAAGGACCTACCCAAGGATCATGGCCACTTAGGTACTGAATGATGCAATAAGAAAGACTTTTTGAATGCTGGATCATTTAGTCTCTGCTGTAGTGAAAAGCAAGTTTATGCTCGTGTAGGGTTTCTATGAATTTTTAAAGCACACTTGAGGTTGTACAGTATGATAATGACTGTGTTAATGTCTCCAAGTGCCGTATTTGGTCACATTCAAATCAATATTTGGTATTACTTTGAAAATGATACTTTAATTCTTAAAATATGTTTAGCAATATACAAATGAGGTTAAAGAGTTAGCACCTGTCTAATCAGAGGTCTTCATTTTACAATACCTATATTTTTAGGGCTTTGATAGCATGAGTTAATAGATCATATACTTCCAAAACACAGCTTCATAAACATTGTCTCATACAGAAAATTTCCCTTCAGTGGCATGTTTCATTTGCAGATTACAAAACATTTTTATGATTTACATGTATGATCGTTAAGGAAATTAAGGTACTTCACTTCATGCTTGCTTTATGGATGGATGTAAAACAGATTAGCATACCAAACACAGAGATATGTTCTATTAATGAAAATGCCAATTCTTTTTTTTTTTATTTTTTAATGATGTTGGGACTCAGTTTCCCCACTTGATACACATTTTTAATGCCTTGGGAAAAGTAGTAAAACAAAAATATATCAGTTTACTTGATAATCAAATTATATAGCTATATGCAAAATATCAAAACCCTGATCAATTTAATCATGATTGTTACCTTTTCAATTATATAATTTAAGAATTAGAAAAGAAGGAAAAATAGAAATGTTCCCAACAAATTCTAGAGATTCATCAGAAATAAGCCATGTCAATAGTTCAGATGAACCACAACTGATTTGGTAACTTGACATTACAAGGAATGAAGAAAAGCACAACTACAATAATACACAAGTCAGCTGCTTTTTATTTTTATAATACCACTAAAATAACCTCAAAGTAAATTTAAATAGCTACCTTTAAAAGAGCAGTAAGTATGTGCCACATCTAAAAGGAGCACAAGATGTTTAAATTACTGCTTTTTGTATGTGGCTTCAAAGTATTTAGGAGGGGGAAAAAAAAAGAATATTATTGAAAGTACAAATAAACAATTTAATCCTTTAATAATATAAATAAATAATTATCAGGCAGCCAAATATTTCATTTAGTCTGATATCCAGGGTACTACATGCATCATCTTCATGCAAAAATGTTTGTTGTTCTTTTTTATGGTAAACTAATTGAAGAAAGAAACTAAAGCTGATTCATTCAAGAAAGTGCCACTCTATAACTTTCATCTTGAGTAAAATTTCATTCTGTGGGGAAAAAAAAAAAAAAAAAGAATTCCTAAAAAGCTTGTTTAGTCACATAAGAAATGATAAAAGGATTAGGTATACATCAAGTACTTGATGGCAAAGAGCAGCATTCAGCCAGACTTGAGCAATGGGCCTCTTATTGCATACTGTTTGTTGAGTGCTTGAAATTCCCCAGAACTTAGCTGAAGATGAGTCAAAAACTTAAAAAATCTGTTTCTTTTTGGCCAAGAAGTTTTCTTTTGTCTGTTCCTCAACCATTTAAAGTTATTTTGGGAAGAAAGAAAGGAAAGGAAAGCTAGAAGAAACTGTTAAACAAATAGTCTGAAGGAGGCAAAGACAAAATCAAATGAGATGTAAATAAGACACTTTCCAGGTACAGTTTTTAATTACCTAGTTTTTGTAATGAATTGTCAATCTATATGAATATAATTGTGCAAAATATCCTGCAAAATAATCAATACATAAAAGCTTATTTATGTAGCTACATAAAATGAAGACTGTTATACATGTAGGTCAGTGGTTTGGATTTAGGACTGTTAATTTAATTTTACATGCTGTTCAGCTGCAAGAGTCTAGTGCCTAACTGTTGAAATTTCTGTTTTCACACGCAAATAAAATGCTATCTTTGTAGTATTTCTTTAGCTTAATGCTTTTGGTTGTTAATTGTTGAATCCAGATGTTTCTGAGCCTCATATAATCCAAACAGAATGATTTTGTTCATATTTATGGAAGTAATGCCCCATAGCTATAAAATCATAAACAACTATTTTAGCCCCCACTCCCAATGCTTTCTTGGGGTACATCACTTTTAGGGCCTAACTTTTGCCTGACTTCTTATTTCCATTTGCATGCATTGATATATGTAATGTTACAGGACTCTATTAAAATATCACCATGCCAAAAAAAGTCCAGAAGGGGTAACCACATTGAAAACAGCCCCCTGGATTGTTAATGATGAATGCATGCAGTGTTCCAAATGGACACAGCCACTTGTTTGCAGCTGGCTTTGGTCCTTACTAACATGCAGTAAGAGATGATAAAAATACACGTGTGTTTTCCTAAAACATGATATGTTTTCCAAAAGCTGCAGTGATGATGTATGTACGCATGTATGCATCTCAGTAGATGAGGCTGGCTCCCACAGATGCAAGACACAGGCTTCCCTTGCAGCAGTGTTTGGTTAGAGAAGGTCTGTGTTGCAGACAAGCTGGAGAAGTTTCCAGCAAGATCTTTCATTCAGGGAAAGACATGTCCTCATTGGCTTTATCTTATTTTTCCTCCCCATTCCCATACCTGTGGGGTATGGCCCAGTTCAATGACTGCAGAAATCCAGTCAATAAATCTAGCTAGAGTTTCTCCACATTCAGGCTTCACAACCAGTTTCTGGTGTGATACAGACTCCTCAGGAATATTCCCTGTACTTGTCTGGTGGTTGTAATGATGACACACACGTTATACTGTTTATGTTATACTTTTAATCACAGGGTTATCGCTGTTTTCAGAGGATTTGTGTAAATAACAAATTTGGGTGGATTACACTAAATATCATCTGTTGTCCAGAAAAAATGGAGATGATTAAAAAAAAAAAAAAAGTAATTTGTTTTCCTTAAGATAGATTCATATAAAAAATGTGTGACAGTGGAAATCTGGGGTCTAGTTTCTGGATAACACATTCTTAATCTTTCTACTATCTGTACTAATTTTTATAACCTTATGTTACCATTAACAGAAGTTTTTACCCCAAGGCAATGTTTCATTTAAACTATGGGAGCAAAATAAATAAACTAAAGCACTGGAGGTTTTCTAAACTGTGGGGGAAAAAAAAAAAAAAAAAAAAAAGACATTGTAGTCCTCCATGAAGGAAAGATGCTCTAATGGCAGTCTCACATAACTAGCTGGAAGGATTTGGGCAGATTTCTAAAGATAATCAGTTTAATTCTAAATATTATGACAAAATCCTTGTTGCCTTGGCAAATCCTAAGAAATGGGCTTTATAGAGGTGACCTACTTGGAGTTGGTGGGAATGGACTGCATCTGTACACCAGTTGAGCCCTTACTGGAGCCATTCAGAAAGGAGGAAATAACTAGTATTTACCCATCTTCGGGGCAGATGTTACATAAATTTAGTTGTTATTAAATCAGCATTTTTTATTATAGTCGCTTTGAATCTTATTATTAAATTCACAAATAAATCATACAGAAAAAAGCTTACAGGGTACTCTAAAGGCATATAATATATGTATATAAGATAATGAAATCAATTAAATATGGTACAGGTCATCTAAAACTAACAGAAAATTTAAGATTCCAAACTGTAGCAGCTAACGAGAAGTTCTTAGTTATATACCTGTATAGTTACTGTAGTTTTACAGAAGGCATAAAAACAGACTGGATGTAAGTTTTAATAAGGAGAATGATAAATAATAATGCCATCTTACTCTAATATTTTTTCATTATACAAGATAAAGACCTCTGTATCCAAAATTGATCTAGTCTTAGAAAAATCATTCTCCCACTTGATGAAAATGTCTGGTGCTTTTTTTAAAAATACTATATTTACATTCAGGAGGAATGTTTTGTTTTTTATTTTTTTTCACATAACACATGTAACCCATGAAGTTAATAGTTTAAGTGGATTGGGAATTCATCTGTCTGTGATTTGTCCGGGGTAAGTCTTACTGAAATAATCTCATGCCTCATAATGTGGAGACAGGGAAGGAAAACTGAATACAGGGTGTTTCATTTGCTGTATCTATGACTAAAAGATAATGAGATTTTTCCTATATGTTGCTATAACAAAACAGGTTTGTCAGTATTTATTTCTTCACTTAACTTGAGTGGGGCTTTGTTTCACTTCATCACTTAATTTTGATATGGATTGTTTTACTGAACTGAATAGTGATTCAGTTCAATATGAATCGCTAATCAGTTCAATAAAACAATTGTAGATAACAAGAATGTGTCCTTATATAAATTTCCGAGTGCCTGAATAAGGCATTTGAGTAGCTTTTTTTTTTTAACTATGCTGAACTAAATAATTTTTTTCATAAGTTTTACCTTCAGCATAAGCATTGATTTGGAAATACAGAACAGAATTCACTGACGTATCTTGTCTAACTCCTACTTCACTTGTCTAGACCCAGGAATATTGTTACCAGATGTGTGCAAATAAAACACCGTTTTCTTCTTTTGAAGATAGTTAATGATAATCTATCACTAAATAAAGCGGTAGACAGTCAGCATGGAAAGGAGTCTAATTTCATTTGTTGGAAAAGGGAGGGTGAAAAAACCTTGGCAACATTAAACCATCTTTGGGAGTGTTCAAAATAGTTCATGAATAGCCTGAAAATTGGCAGTGTTAAATAGAAATGAGGAACTTTTTATAGGGATGGTTTAATTAGCTTTGCTAGTTTGTGACGGTTTGTGTGATCTAGGAAAATTTTAATCCAGTTTTAAATACCCATTTCAAATTAGTACATCACTTTCACATGTGTATTAGCCTTCTGTAAGGCATCAACATTTTACTTGATTCCAAATCCCTACACAATGTAAAACAATATTTTTTTTTCCTTTTAATCAGAATACTTTACACCATCTTTTAAAATTGTAACTTTCAATGAAAATACTTCACATACAAATCCATCCTAGCTAAAATAAAAATCTGTTTGTTTGTTTACTTATAATCATAGAGGAAGGAGAATTAATAACATATTGGAATTAAAAACAACAACAAAAACACACAAAATCTGTATGTAGTTCAATTTATCTATGTGTTTGGAGACATTTTGGCAGTTCTGATTCACCATTTCAATTGAGTGTTTAAGTGATTTAGAATATTTTATAAAAATCCCACTATGAACTTAACAGCCAGCAGAATCTTCACTGAGTTTTTTGCTGATTGTTATTAAAATTTCTGTTATTTTGTTGGTTTTATATTCTACTAGCTGTAACAAACAGAAATTCTGACCTGTGTAATGAATATTCACAGACCCCATCCAGAGAATCTTTTGAATCTGGAGGGACTGATATTTTCACTTTCTCTTTTTAGATTTTATTTTCAACAATTCATAAATGCTTATTTTACATTATTGGACACTGCAACATCAGAAGTAGTACGTGGTTCTGACTGCCTTTATGAAGCTGAATTTTGTTTAGATAACAATGTGATTGAAAGATAGGATAATAGAACAAATGGTAAAATAGTCTTTCAAGCAAGAGAAAACTCAGTAGGATGGAAAGAGAGGACCCAATTATGGCTTATAAATACTTAGTAACAGTATAGATGAAGGAAGGAATTAACAGTCTGGGAAGATATCAAGACAAAGAATAACGGCCTGAGTCCACTTGAAGTAATTTTTAACAAGGGACTATGATGGTCAGCTGATGCAAGTGGTAACTCCCTGCTGCAGTCAAACCAAGGAGCACTGGGTTGGAGCAATCACTGTGACCAGTCATTCCCAGTTTGCTGATTGTACTGGTTTTGCAGAGAAATTTAGCTCTCTTATTAAGAATGAGGTTTTGCCTGGCTTGAACAGAACTGGCTGATACCTTTCTCCCACACTTTTTACAACCCACTGTCTTCCCGTCACATGTCCTGGTGGTGTGTTATTCTCGTAAGTTTCCTATATTCATTCTGAGCTACCACCGTGCTGTGGTGTGGCCCAGTTGTCTGAGGACTGTGACTGACACCAATGGAGCCTTGAACAGCAAGGATGAGGTGCGGATGATCCTTCACCTCATTCAGGGAAATAATAAAATCATATCATAGTAAAGCAAACTAAAAGCTACCTTGGAGCTACAGGCTCTTCACAGTTTCTTTTATTTTTTCTTGTGGAGAGGCAAGTGGGAATGCCACTGGAGAAGAGGGGAGGGATGCAGGCTGGTGTTTGGAGAAGAGGGGAAGGGAAAATGAATGATAGCACTGGGTATTTGGACAATAAAGGGAGAAGCTGTCATGTAAGGATGTGTAAGTGTATGGAGAGTTGCTCTGATACTCACCTGACTGATCCCTGCAGAAATCAGATCAGTCAAAATAATAGAAAAAATCTCATTCATGAATGCAAGATGTGATAGTATTCCTCCAGCACCATATGACACTACTCATTCAGATCCCACTTGTTGAATTAGCAGGACCTTTTGAAGTGCCTCGATCCTTTCGGCAGGTCTTCCTTCCTCTTGTAGTATCAGCTGTGTTTACATTATAGGAAGACCACAGGTTTAACATTTTGGAGTATGTGTTGTTTTGCAGGGGTGCAGAAACATAGAGCAAGTTCATACAAGGAGAGGAGACCTGGACAAAAATACATGAGATTTGCAGATGGACTACCAGAACATTAAAAAAGATAGTGGGATGACAGGCACTGGGGAGCTGTAGTTACGTGTGTTGTTTTGTGTTATTCTTTGCTATATAAACACAGTCTTATCATTCAAATGGCATATGGTGAATAAAGGTAAGAGACAGAGTTACTCCTGCCATCTGCTACTCCAGAGATCATTGCCAGAATATTCCAATTCCCTTTCTGCAAGACTAACACACTTTCAGATCTGATTCTTAAAGAATTAGGTTCTAATTTACAAGCCTGAATGCTGTTTTTTCATGAAAATCAGGTTTAATCAGGTTTAAAGATTTCAGGAATGATTGAATGAGATAGTTACAAACTGAGTTGTTTTTATCATTTTTATTATTTTTACTCTCTAGATTTCACCTCTAAACTGTTGTTTTCTATTCCAAAATGAGGAAGTGCTGGGAGAAACAGAACCACTGTCATCTGTTCAACTACTCATCTCAGAAACAAAACAAGTAAACCAAATTACTAAAGTTGACCAAAATATCAGAGAAGTTGATTTCGTTTTAGAAGTCAGATAGTCACTATACAGCATGCTTTTGGAAGAATTAGTTGATCAGATTATTTGCAAATCCTTTTGACCGCTACTCAATCTGCCTTAAGGCTATTATGTTAAGAAAGAGGAAAAATCTCATGAGAAGAATTTTAAAAATTAGTTTTTCAAAGCATATTTATGTTTTTGCATTTTGTTAGTCAGGATTGAGGATTTCAAACACTTGTAATTATAGTAGTTGTAAAGCAAATGTCTTCAACTCATCCTCCCAGCTTTACCTGAATTTTCTGCACTCCTTCAGCGTCTCAACCACCACTTGAGCTCTGATTCTTGTCTTGTTCCTCATTGACCTGTGTTGTTTCAGGAAGAATGTTTCATTTTGATAAGTCATCTGGAGGACTGCATAGTTTCTTCCCTTTGATAAACTATGTATGTTATGGAAGCGTATGTATTTCCATTAAGATGAACAGACATTTTGGTGATGATCAGGGATTTGAAGCTAATTGTTTTGCTGTCTCTAACATGCTTTCATTGTGACAAGATGAGAATTAAATGGCAGCTTTTTTAAGACCCCCTTGCTAATTTTTGAAGTCAGAAGAAGAGTGCTTGCAGTGTAGAAATACCTGCCTATCTGTTGTGGAAAAGTGAGGAAAAGAGTAACCAGCAGTATTTTTCATATTTTCATCCCTCAGAGTGATGAGAGGTTTTCTGAAAAAGAAATAAAAGCACCATAACAAAAGAGGTGAAAAAGAAAGCATTTCTTGCAGCCTTTATTCTAAGGGACACACATTCTGGCATTCTGCCAAAGTAGGCTTTCCAAAGAGAAAGGAAAATCCTCAGTAGCCTCCCTAGAAGATGCATTTTTCTGTTGTTGTTGAAAAGTTGCTATTTGAGCCCATGGCAGAGGGATGTGTCGTGGTGCTATCACTCAGCCCCAGCCCAAAACCCCATGGGAGCTGAGGTAGCTGCGTGCCAAATGATGGTCATCATTTGATAACGTGTAGAAGTAAAAGACACCATTTGACAGTTTTTACCCTTTTAGTTGCATTTTTCCTTTTTTTTTTTTCACTTAGCAGTACCGACGGACAAAACATAGTGATCTTTAATACAGTTACTAACAGTAAATGCTTTGAACACACAGCATTTTTCCTATGTGAGGTAGTTAGAGCCTAGCAAAATAATGCCTAGCAGCACAGTGCCTAGCAAAATTAGAGGCGTTCATTCACTCTCTCTGCCATTCTACATCTCTCCCTCCCTGGCTTCCTCTTTGCACCTAATTTCTCCTGCCCCTTAATTTTTTTATTTTTTTTCCTAATTCCTTATTCCGTAGCTTCAGAGGGTTTTAAATAGTCCCTACAGGAGAAGACATGTGCTTTAAGGAGAGATGCACGTGGGTCTCCAGAGTACAATAGGACCATAAAATCTGTCTCAAAGGCTTAATTAAGTTTGCAATTAATTAATATTTGCAAACCACTTTGAGAATCTGGGTGCAAATTATTATTATTTTCATGATGTCACTGGTGAGACACATGGACAGGAAGTAGAAACAAAAGGATAATCAGTAAATTTGTGAAGAGCTTCCACATTAAGATCATTAACAATTGTATCTTTTTATATATCATTTTTATACAATATTAATTTTCCTGCTTCAGTGAACAGAAAAGTGCAAGAGCTCAAAATTTATGAAGACTCACCAGCTAATGAGACAGAAAATACAATGAAAAGTGAGAGGTGTGGGGAAAATAAGATTTTTTTTCAATGATTTTGAATATTGGGTAGGGAACAGGGAAGAGTCATTTGTAGGACTAGTGTGTAATTTCATAATCTATTATTATTATTATTTGTTTACACCTTGTAAAATCTTAAGTGCTGTCCCCACACAATTTCCTAATTTTGTGAAACAATTTTGTTTTAATACATACAGGCATAAAGGCTTTAGATAGTCCCCAACTGATTTTCTCTGTCTGATAATAATATATTGGACAAAATAGCATTGCTATTTGTGTGGGAGTTAATGCTTTTGAAAACAGCTAATACACTTAACTACAGTGTATTAACAGTGGGCGTTCTGCTTATTTTTATTGCAAGCGTTAGCACTGTGCAATTTTCCTGCAACATGTTAACAATAATCCACTTCATGCTGGCACTTAAATATTTATTGAGTATTTCAGTAAAAAAGTTACAGGAAAAATGGCTATTTAAAAAAAAAAAAAAAAGTGATGAGAAGGTTCAGTTCTTAAGATGAGTAAGAACTATTAAAGAAAACAAAAAGTTTTAAAGAAACATGGATTTTTTTTTTGCATTACCTTCACTAAAGAAAGAATGGTCTGACAAATAAACGAATTCTACAAATTCACCCCAAAAAATTTATAGTGACCCCGGTTAGCACTGAGTTGACCATTGAGGAAAAACTGGTAAAAAAGCAGATGACAACATGCATGTGTTCCCCTACATGCCAACGGGGTCCTGATGCACTGTGGCATGGAGCTTTTATTTCACCTTCATACAGCAGGATGATAATGGCCACAGCAATGTGTAAAATACTGTAATTCCATGATTCTGTAAAATAGCGTTTTAAGTAATTGTTTTGAAAAATGTGTTTTTATGAAGCCAATACTGTTACAAGTTCCTGGAAGGAGTGAATGTTTACAGTTGGAAAAAGCTCTGCATGTAGGCTTTTGAATACAACATTTGGCAGCTTGGCTGTAATCTCGGAAGTGTACACAGAAAGTAGTGGGAAGCAGTATCATATAGGGTGTCCTCCCAATTTGCGTAGCAGCAGATCATAATATTCAGCAAAAGTAGTTCTACAAGAAGGCAGCAGTACAAATGAGCAAGTCTGCATAAAATCACACAAGCCTGGTAAGACAAAAGGGAAGCAGTGCTCAGAAGTCGAACATCAGTTGAACATTGTACAGGACGGCTGAACTCAGGAAGCTCAGGAAGTGGTTGTTTCATTTGGAGTTACAGCATGCGGCACAGACACATGGGGTAGCACTCTGGAAAATAAGGCCCTGTGTCACTGCCTCTGGTTGTTCAAGGGAAATCCCATCCAGCTCCCATAGCAGATACACCTAAACAAAGGGTAGAATAAGTAGGTTATATATAAACTGTACATTTGGTAGACAGGTCTAAAGCCATCTGCTGTCTTTTGAGCTTTTGTAACAGCTAACTCCCTAGGAAAGCCATACTGATTTATCTGCAAACTTGACTGATTATCTGTGTGTTTGCTTATGCAATTATTGTGGTCATTAGTCATTCTTTCTGGTGTCCTCACTGTGTTGTAAAACAGGACTGTAAAACATCTCTCCATAATCATTTTTTTCCTTGCCCTATATGAGCTTTCAGATAAAATTCTGTTTGGAAGGTGATGAAGTAACCATGAAAATTTTTGTTTTCAGTTGAGTAAAGCAGGAAACCTGGCTTACATTTGTCACTTTTTATATATATATTAGAAAAAACTCATTCATGCAATAATACCACAAAAGTTTTGACTTGCAAGTCTTTCTTTTATGCTTCACTTAGTCTTATTCAAATAAAGATTATTCAAATAAAGATGCCTACACAAGTAAGACACTGATAAATCTCTGTGCCCCCTACTTTCCAGGGTCCCATGAAAGGTTTACAGCAGTTGTTTACAGTTGTCCTTCATTAAATTTCATTTAATGAGTTAAATGCATCAGTAGTCCCTCTGATACCTGACAAAAATTATAAACATCAGTGAACAGAAAAACTGAAGGCCTGTTTTATTACCAGTCTAGACTCTCCTAATGAAAACCTCACAAAAGATGATCCTTAGAGAGAGAACTGCACAAGCATGGAGGAAAATTGTTATCAAATATGGTCTTTACGTTGCTTTCTGCTGTGTGCTGCATCTTCTCTTACTGTGCCAGGTTACTACTTATGTTAAATAACTTTCAGAAAAAAAATTTGCTTGAAAATGTAGAAACGTGTCTGTGCCACAGTCCCTGGTCCCCATAAACCCAAATGTGGAATGATTTATGAAGTCTGGAGTCCAGCTTTTCTGTACCCCACTTTAAAATTAGGGCCCGAGTCTTCAGTTCCATGAGCCCATTACTTAAAACGTCTCTGTGTACAGTAGGCGTTTAAAATGTTCCTTGAACGTTTGACATATTTAAACATACGTTTCATCTTACCTGCCTTCAAAGAGCACTTAAGTAACTCAATACATATAATCAAACATTTTTTATATTATTATTTTTTCTGGATGATTGATTATCATATGCTTTAAGGCAAGATTCTTTCAGTCTCATCTTTTTCCTGGTCCAAACTAAGGCCTACATTAGAAGGGTATGGAAATGTGTAGTCTTTATGTTGTAATCATCTTTTGCTGTCACCATTTCAAGTCACCTTCCAGACAAAAGAAATGCTAGCTGCTGAACAGTCTCTGTAATTAACACAGGATTGATTGCTCTTCCCTCAGTCCATACGCTAATGGGCCGCAGTGCCCGGGCCTGGTTGTGTCTTACACATGTGTACCACCACCATTCCTGCCCTCCCACAAGACAAAGTCCCTGGCTTCTGACTGTCTTGCAAGCATAATGAAGACTTTCTTAGGAGACCGCAGAAGAAAGACTTCATCCCAATTTTGACTTCATCAAAACTGAATTGAAGGCCCTCTGCATGGAGGGCAATGGCTAGGAAATGTGATCCAAGCATGTTACCAGCTGTAACTACTTGGGGTAGAGAGATCATTTACATCTTCTGCATAATAATTGCCACAGATCAAGCTCTGTGCTTTTTTTTTTTTTTTGCTTTTTTTTTTAATGTCATTTAGAAGAATTATAATTTTATCTTTTATGAAAATGTTATATTGGAGAAGTGAAACTAGAAATTTATGCAGAAATGGTTAGTAATGATCCAATCACAATTCCTATTATTCATACTCATGCCATAATTGATACTGATAAGAAAGCAGAAGCCTTTTGTTCAGCCCCTCAGTGGTTAGAACAATGCAATCGTGTATTTTATTTAAAACTTTGTAAATTGTCTGTTTTCTTAAATTGCAAATGATCCTTTCCAAACATAAGCATTTTGAATTATAATCCCTTGATTTTATTTTAACATGAACAATGCCATTCATTGGCTGTAAGCATATAGCTAAAGATCTTAAATTTTAACAATGAGTGTGTTCTGTGTTTAATACTTACAAAGATATTCAATTATATGCAGTTATTTATTAAGTGGAGAACTAATTGAATGCCATTGTTAAGCAGCGTGTCCCTGAAATTTAAAAAGAAGTGTGAAGAACCTCAAGAGACTGTCACACAGTGAGGGAGTAATAATACGAGAGGAACGGGTAATATACTCTAAGAAAACTTTTGTCAAATGCAGTATACTACTGTAAGCTAGCATTTGTTTTAACTCAGTCTTTTTTACTTTCACATGTCATTGAGTAAGATACAGACATAATCCTGGGCAGAGGGCTGTGAACTGAGAAGAACACTTTATGAGTGGAAGATTCCTGGATAACTTCATTGCAGCACTGACACAATGTACAAAGAAAGGGGCCAGTGACCCCTTCCCCTTGCCCATCCCTGTTTTTCCCCAGTATAAGAGTGCTGGAGTGTTCTGGGAAGTGAAGTGTCTGGGTTTGAACCACATCAGGTTAAGAAATGGATTAAACCAGGGCTCCCTATGTCCTCACACATGTATAGTGACAGTACAACTCTGTTTGAAGAGGAGGCACATTTTTTATTTTATTTTATTTTTTTTTCGCTTTGGTTTTCAAAGGAAGAAGCAAAGCACCTAAGCAAGTTAGGGTGGATCTAGGGCTTGAAACCCTGTCTGACATGGGCTCTGCCTTGCAGGCCATAAAAAGATACCTAAGCTCGCAAAAGGAGAGGAATTTAAGGCACACCCTTCTCTCAGTGTTTCTCTTGGCCAGTTTCAACAGCTCCCAGCTCAGCCTTACTGTCTGCTCTGAATTCCTTTCCGAGGCATCTCACTCTCCCAGGGGCAGGGACCTCAGGCACTGAACCCAGTCAGGATCAGCTCACTCTGGATGCCAAGCATTTAGCATGAGAAGCAGTACCCCTTGGTATGGCAGAGCCCAAATCCCTTCGCACATTTAATGCCAACCACATGCTAATCCCCTGCTGTTACAGAAAACATCCCCACTCACTCAGTGACAAACTAGCCACAAGCTTTACATGACACTGTGTATACCATAACATGAAAAACCGTCAAGAGGGAAGTTAGCCTGTCCATTAAAAAAGGATATGGTGTTCAGCCGGATAATAATGTAGGCATTGCAGACGTGTTAAAGATGCAAACAAAGTGACAGCAATCATGACTTAAAAAAAGATGTGATGTGCAGATTCCAAATGTGGACTCTGGTGAGCGTGAAACAATTTTAGAGAACACCGCTTTCAGAAAAATACTACATGGGAGAGGGAAAGGAGGAAAGAATAAAATCTGATTGTTGTATGGTTTTGATTCTCCCTTGTAGACTAACACTGAGCACTGAAAGTGCAGTATTTGTACAAAGTGTTTCACCGTCAGGAAAAACAGGAGTGGTTGTAATTGAAATAGCACCTGGTTTTACTGCCTGTTTTTATTATTTTTGTTACAATATAAATTACTCCTGATTATCATTGATTGATTTTGCCTTATTTACATTATAAAATGTTGTCACTTTAATTAAATCCCTACATGTATTTAAAACCATCACTGCCACCTAGTTCACTTATGCTGATACAGAGGTTCCTTACATTTGTGTAGTTTTTCACTTTCACAAAGAAAGTACAGCGCTGCAGGTAGCAATAAAGCCCTACAGCTGTATGCTCACTGAGTCTTCCAAGCAGAAGTGTCTCTGTACCAAAATAGTGTCGTATAATGAGTGAATTCATTGTACAGGAAGAAGTTCAGGTAGATACTGCCAGACTCCCAGGCATAAAAATTATGCCAGAAAACTTCCCCAGAAACCCAGCTCATTCCTGAAGTTTTAAATAACAGTAACAGCCCCATATGTGCTCCCTGTGGTACAGAAGACACAGCTGGTTGCCCAGAGCTCCTCGCCTTAGCATTTCTCGCGGTCCCATTCTTCGGGTTTGTGATCAGTCAGGAAGAGTGAGTTGGACCTCAAAAGATATTGGCCTTTGGGCTGCTCCCACTGGCCTTGGTAGCCAGGCTGAAACCACCCTCAGCTCTTCCCTTAGCATGGGCATAAGAGCACAAAATGCTCTTTTGTAGGACTGGGGGCTTGGCACTGTACCTGCAATCTTTGAGAAATGTAATTTTTTTGGCACTCAGTCTTTTAGCTCTTTCATAAACCTCTTTTTATATCTATATTATTGCTGAGAAAACCAAACATATTTTTCTCTTCCAGCTTTACAGTGTACCTGAGAACCAAATAAATACACAGTCTGAGTCTCCTTAGATTCCTATCTTCAGGTTATTATTGTGTTCAGTGAGTTTGTGGTTTGATATACTGATAGTCAAATGAAAAGATTGCTGTCATTACTGGTAATTTACAGCTTCTGTGTTTGATCTGTGAAATGTATTTTCAAAGATTAAACATGGTCTGTTAGTTGTACAATTACCTGAAACTTTTTAGGCTGCAAATTCAAAAAAGAGAAGCTGCTATTTTGCTTTAAATTCCTGTATTTCCCTCCCAGCCTTGGTACTGTGAAATGGCACCTTCTGCCCTTGAAAGGGTGTAACTCCTAATTCAGATAGCTGGAGGCATTTTAGAAAGTAATCTTATAGCCCTGCTTTCTGTCTTTTATGAAAAGTAATAATTATCATATTTCTTGGATATGGGTCTCAGTCATCTCTCAAGCTGCATAATATGGACGGGAGCTCCACAGGCAACACTAAAAAAGATTTCATTAGCAGGCCATGATCTTCAGGCTCTCCTTTTGCAGAGAGCTAAATTGACCATATGGTCTGCTTCACATGGACTAGGGCTTCCTTTGAAAATATACTGCATGCCTAATTTTTTGGTGAATTAATTAATAGATTTTTCATCCTACTATAACTGTAACAGTAACTAGTATAATAATACAAAGGGTACACCAATGACTTATTCTGGCTATTTATTTATTTATTTATTTATTTATTTATTTGGTAATCCATTTCAGTAATTGCAGTACTAATATTTAGGAAAGAAAAAAAAAAAAGACAACGTTTTTAAAAACTTTTTTGGTTTTATGTTGGGAGAATGTATCCTGATTCTCAGAAGTGTTTACAAATGCTTCTAGCCAAGAGAAAATAATTTTTAAAGGTTGGTTTGTTGTGATAGTTTAAATAGCGATACTGGGATTTGAGGGGTAGTGTGGCTGGTTTTTCTGTACAGATAAATTAACCAACTATAAATTCATATTATAAAAGTGGGAAATGTATAGATAGTATATTAATTCAACTGTGTTTCCTCAGCCCTATTCTGATACATACTATGATGTTGGGACAGGGTCTTTTTTTTTCTAATCCTAAATTTTCTATGTTTAAAGCATAGTCTTCCAGCTACTACTAATTCCAGGGAAGTTCTACCTGATGTACCAAAACAGCTGCATGGCAAGAGGCTATGAAGAAGAACTCACATGGTGTGGAGGGAGTCAGCTAATTTCCTCCCAGTGAACAAATGGTCCATGTGACCAGAAAAAATGTTATCCATTCTACTTCATGGAAGTGGTCATCATTGAAGCATTAGAAACAATGAGCTGGCAAACATGTTAAAAGTCTTTGTGCGAACACCAAACCATGTTTCACTTGAGCTAATGTTTTTAAGAACTCTTAAAATAATAAAAATAAAATTAGTGTGGGGACAGTACTTAAAACAAGAGACCCAACTCACTCAAGAGCACTGATTTGTGATGGAATAGGCAGGAATAGGGATGGAAAACATTGTTCAGATTCATGTTTAATCAGACAGAGTGCTTTTAATTAGTCAGAGAGGAAGATTGTGAATATTTCTATTTAAGTAAGTGTTACTGCTCAGAGAAATGCTTTCATCATCAGAAAATGATGGGCTCACTTGGCATAAATGAAGAACTCATTACTGGTGTCTTTTAACATATGATGTCTTTTAACATTGCATGTACTAAGTAATAACAGGGAAGATGAGGCACCTGATAACTCTCAGCTTTTTTCTTTCTTTCTCTTTCTGCCTTTTTTTAAAGCTTGGGTAATAATTGAAGTATAATTAGAGAATTTTCCTACGATCTGGATCTATTTAATTGATTTAAGCATGACTGTGCTGAAGATTCATTTCAGTTGTTGGTGTTTTTAAATCACATGAAGACATTTGTCTTACTCTCTTATTTTTTGAGCTGCTCATAAAAGCATATTAGAAATATAATCAACATAAGACTGAAGTACCAACGTGGTATTGACATCATTAAAAATTAAAGTTGTGGATATTACTGAATTATGTTTTGACTTTAAATGAAATGACATTCCACTTCTACAACAGTTCTGTTGCAAAATATTTTCTAAATCTGCAAAGAATATGCTATTAATTCCACTAGAGACTCTTTTTTAAGTTCTTGTCAGTGTCTGAGAAATAATAAACACTTTTATCTAGGATCAAACATGTAATATGAAAATTGAATTTTAGGAAAAGAAGGTCTTTTTCAAATGAAGGATGGGGCTGTCCTGACGATGTTAGTATTTGTATTGAAATCAGTATTCTGTCAAAGACTCGTAGAAGGAAAAACCGCTAGGAATACTGTAATTATAATACTGTGGAATTCTTCATAGGAGTATTTAGATTCCTACTAAATTCCTAGAATGTTTCCCTGGACAAAATATTTTGTATGGACTCAAAACATTTTCCTTTTTTCTAATTTATTCAGTTGGTATTTTATTCTTGTTGTTGTTGCATTTTCCCTATTACTACGTTACTTTAATTAATTACTGCAAGAAGATATTTTTCCCACATTGTGTGGGAGGTATTGAGTTATCACGTATTTTCTTCTAAGTAGAAAGTTGTATTACTAAAATGGCCGTAAGTTCAGCAGGTACGATGCAGTGGTGACTGACCGATGCCAGTCTGTCCCGTGGTAAATGCAATGGCACTTACCTCTGCTTTATTCCAGGCCAAATTGTCTTGAATAACTTTGCACTTCCAGTGTTTGCACATCTGTGGGAAGTAACTTGTTAGCGTTCTGTGTGTGTGAAGATGGTCTCCCCCAACCAAGGATATAAACAGATCCTATGGCCAGTGGTTATAAGACTGAGGAAGTGGTTTCATGATGGATTTAAGCCTATTTAAATCCGTGGGATCACTGAAGGAGGTTGTCCCTCCCTCTGCTTTATCCTTCAGCCGTTCATTGCTCCCTCTCTCCATGCCAGCACCAGGCTTGTCAATTCAGGGAGCTGCTTCAGCTGAAGAAAATCGTTTTTCTTTTTTATTTCTTTTATTATTTTTTTTTTGTCAGATTACTTTTCGGACCAGCTGCACAGCTGCCCAAGCACTGATGCCAGCACAAACAAGGGAGCTGGAGCACACAGCCACAGAGAGCGGGAAGGGTAGGACTGCTGCTCTCAGTAGCAGTAAATAAGGTTAAGTTACTCATGAAACTGCAGACTGAGTATATGACAAAGTCTAAGTCAAGATTTCAGATTTATTTTTTCAAATCCTTGAATTTGTGGCTAATCCTAAGTGAACAGAATTGGGTGTGATTTGCTGTTTGTTATTTTTTCTTTTTTTTTGACTGGAAATATTTTTTCTATAAACCAAGTAGTTTCACTGCAAAATACATACAGATTGATTTATTTTATTTCCCACAATGAATTAAGAGGATTTTTTTCTTCTGAAATTGTATTAACTTGGCATTTCAGTTTCTCATTGTAAAATATTTTCTCAGGGTATTTTTTCTCCTTAGGAGGAAAAAAAAAGAAAAAAAAAAAAATAAAGGAAAAAGGAGCTTCATATCCTCATTTTACAACTGGAAAAATGAGAACAAGTGAAATGAATTGACTTTGCTGCCCTGTGTGATTGCCCAGGAACTTGTAGCAGTCAGGAACTGAACCCAGATCTATTGAATTTCACTCCAGACCAGTATGAATACAGACAGGGACTGCAAAGCCAGAACATGTCCTTTGAATGGGTTACCCCCAACTAAAGTATTATGAGTGAAACTTCAGAAGAAGTCCATCTTTTTCCCAAAATTGTCATGCAAGCCTTTTGCAGCAAGCCTCCCACAGTTCTCTCCATCACTTTAGTTCCAGCAGATGCGGATGTTCCTCCATTTGGAGATGACCACCAGAATTTGTTAGGCAGCAGCGTTCCTGGGCAACGAACACACTTCTGTTCAGCTTCACTCACTTGGGAGAATTATGGTCTGTATTAGAAAAATCAATTAACAATTTGAGAGGAAATTTCAAATTTAGATGTTACCCACAGTGAGGAGAGCAAAATTAACTCGTTTAATGTCAGGCCTTCCATTAATTACAGAATTAGCCTCCTGGCACTTGAAAATAATTTAATATGGGTATACATTTAAGGTCCAGAAAACTCTGTGACCTTTTGCTGGCTGTCATGCGGCCTTCGGCCTTTGAATTTGATCTTTTTCTGGTTAGGATGTGAGCTGCAAGGCACAGTCTACTAGAGGCAAGAAGGACTGTCTGAGAGTATTGCAATTACAAAAGATTAAAAGGAAAATGCAGCAACTGGGGGGATTAAGAGAGTCACTCAGTCAGGGCTTATGTCTGTTCAGCCTAGCGGGAGAAAATAAAGAATTCTTTTCTTTACTGTAGAGTTGCCTCCCGTTTGTTTCTTTCTTTCCTTTTTCTTTTTTCCTCTGGCTGCCCTGAGGATAAGGTAGACTTGAGTTTTATAAGCCTTCAGCCATGTCATGGACGTGCAGCGTACACTGGGCAATGACTTCCTACTATGGACAAAATGGTGTCTAAGTACGTTGGGTCACTCTGGTTGAAAGTTGTCCTGTGCATGGGTGGCCTGTTATAAAACCTATCTCTTGGTCTTGCCTTGTATGTCATTAGTGAAGATACAGGAAATGAGTTAGTACAGGTATACCGAGAATTGTTTCTTTAACAGATAAAAGTGAAATTGATATATATAAAGCCCCCACATTTGTGTGGGTAGAACAAACGTCCATAGTTACCTAGTAATACTGTTTTCCTTCATACCACTTGACTGGCCACAGCTAAGCTCCAATTCTCCTTAATTACCCCCTTGTCATTCCATTTGAGTCCATGGGCTGTGAGACTCAACAGTAGAATTCGTTTCACCTTTGCAGTATAGGAATGGTTTGACATATAGCATCAGGGTATTATGCCTTTTAAACATAAATTGCTATGGTCTATACCAAAGATTTTTAACTTTCTAAAATGTTGTAGTAGGGTTTTTTATCTTAAACTACCCACAGTCAGAGGATAAGAAAATATGGGTATTTCTGTGAAGCGTTACAAAGCTCCTGCAGAACTCAAAATTGATCAGGTGGCCTTCTGGGCAGGCTTTGTAATACATACTTCACCCACTGGACTGGAGTGAACTCAAAAAGTATTTCCTGTGTTGGACGCCACTGTTTCCGGAGTCTGACTTTGAAGATCAGAGTAAAACATATGCGTTTGGGTTAGTAATTAAGCAGTTATTAAAAAGCTTTCTTGAATCATGACCTAACAGACTAATTTTGGAACTGCTGGTCAACCACACCTTGGCCTCAAAGGTATTTGTGAGGTTTTCACATAAAAATGTCTAACATAGTTACTCAAAAACAGAGGCGTCTCAAATGGGAGATCAGTTTGATAGTTTGAGACTGAACTTTCTTCTTAACTACAGCGTGTATATTTGTCAACATTCTTGGAACATGTTTTGGAAATCTGAAATTTTTCCTTTTGCTGGTTACTGTTTTTTTGATAGCAGCCAGGAATTCTGTAATCTAAAACAGTGTCTTTAGTCTGTCATTGTGGTGGACTCCATTTTCTAGGAGGACGTTTTCCTCATCAGAATTTGATTCTACCAATGGGGATACAGCAGTGTTGAGCAACTGTTACAGTTCAACTAGATTGGACTCACATAACGGTATTATATTTTTTACCCATCATTTTGCAAGGAAAATACATCAACATCTTATTTTGTTCTAATGCAGAAACTCTTTGAATTACATGATGCTTGGGTTTATTCCTGGAATTTTTAACGTGAAATTTATTTTTTTCAAAAGCAGTAGGATATGTAGACTGTTGAGATAAAGTATTTAACACAAGGAGGTTTCAGTCTGAAATCAATTGAAGATGCTTGTTATTTGGTCTGCCTTTTTTTTTTTTTTTTGGCTTATTTTTCTGTCCATTTAGGTCAGAAACTTGAAAATAACTTTCCTACTGCTTTTTTTCCTTTTGTGTTCCAGAAGCACTTATCCCCTTTCAGGTCCTCTCTCTAAAGGCATATAAATTTGCACAGCTTTCCTGTTTGCCTCTTGTTCTTCACATTGTCATCAGTTGTGACAGCCTGTTCTAGGAAGAGAAATGGTTGAGCTATACCCCCTCTGCTGGTAACCACATTTGTGCATTCAATTATGGAAAATGCAAAATTATATTTGTAAAGAATTTAGAAATGAATACAAAGTTACTTCCAGTTTTGTTGAAAGCAGGACTGTGACAAATGGTGAATCTCTTTTTAATCTCTAAAGGGAAATTCTTAATCCCAGAAAATGTTCCAAGCTTGAAACACTTTATCAGGAGCCTGTGCCACCAACTTGCATGTATTCAGCAGTAATAATCTTCTACCTATTGCTAATCAGTCCTTGCAAGAGAAATTTTGCAACTGTTTTGTATCACCATAATCCCTATGTTTCAAATGTGAGCCTGTAACACAAGAGGAAGAGCTGGAGAACTTCTGCGCACCAGAACTCTTTCCCCTTTCCCCTCTTGCATGCCTTTATTCTTCCCTTAGATCTAGGCAGAAAGCCCTAGGAATTGCTCAGTGGTGCTGTAATCTCTGAAGCATAAGGTCTGAACATGTCTTCCTCACTGTGAGTTTGAATTTGAGTTCACACTTTCATAGAATGAGGAAATGAACCCATTTTAAGTGATTGAATGGTACTCATATTCAGTGTTTCATTTGTTTGTGCTTTTGTTATTAGACACCCAATAGACAGTGTATGAGCATGTTAGTTAGTATCAGCACAATAAAAAAAAATCTGTTTCTAGAACTCGTATGTTAGAGGATGAGTTTCCAAATAGAATGAAAGAAGTTCAGAGTATGATGACTTTTGGCACAGCAATTATCAATAGTATGAAACTGGTAGGATTTAGAGAGTATTTCAATGTCAAGTTCTCAGATGTTTGCTTTTATACACATTGTCGGTTTGAAGGTAAAATCAGAAATCTTAGTTAAACACAATATGATTGGAATATATGTAAGATAATTCCACAAGAGGATAGTGGTCTAAAAGGAGAACATATCTAGAAGTCAAGTGTTTGTCAATGTTCTTTCACAGAGTTAAGACTATGAGAAACACATAGAAAAATCATGAAACTGCAAAGTCAGCATTAATCAGCACTGACAACTGCATTCCCTGATTTGATATGGCTATGTGGATAAGTGACAAACTTACTATATTTCAAATGCAATATTTTTTGTGCTTTAAAGGTCAAATGTTAAAAGGTTAAATGTTAAATATATTGCATTCCTCATCAACATTGCATTTCATTTGCCAGCTGGAAATTTACTTTGACTTTGTATGTTAGAAAAGGGAAATAGCTGTGAGCTGTTTTTTGGCACAAAACCATAGTAAGGAACAAGTTCAGTAAGAAAGAATCATGACCTGAGTCATTTCTTGCTCCAGAAAATTATTAAGTAAGGACAAGAAGATTGTATTTGTCAAGTCCTCTGTGTATGTGACAAATGCTGAACACATTAAGTCAGCAAATACACACTTGCAACAAATAGGTAATTCTAGCTGCTGATGCATAGGTTGTGTGCTTGTCAGCAAGCAGAAACCACTGAAGAGGTAATGAGAAATGTTAAATAAGAAACAGGTGCCTCTTCTCTTACAGCCTTCTCTTTTTGCTTAAAAGGGTAGCTGTCAAAGCATCTGCTTACTCTAGAGGTTGCACTAATGTAGTAGAGCCAATTGGCCATACTGATACTTATTTAAAGAAAGTCATCAGGATACAGAAAGCCAGCTGATCTCAAAATGATTCTGGGGTTACATCACTTCTGAAGATGTCACGTATACAAAAAGTACAAAATTGTTGTACTGATTCTAGAAACAATTCATGCAGGAAACTACCACTCCATAGCAACAGGTTTGATATATTTGCCTCAATGTCACTGGATGCGGATGTTGATCTGATACAGAACAACACGATTGTATTTCTCAAATGGCCAGGTAAATTAAGAGAGGTTTTAGTGTTAAAAACTTCAGACTGAAAAATATAAAAGGGTTTTCTTCTAAATGCATGTCTTTAATAACATTAACGTAATATGAAGAACAGTAAATTCTTTCTACTGTCTAGTCCAGTCACACAATCCATACATAGATCTTGCAAACACACAATCTTAAGTAAGAATGAATGAACGTGATACTGCAAAATCTTGTTTAGCCTAGTGAATAAACACCTTATTTCCAATTCACATACCTTCTGTCAGAAGTTAATTTTGATGACTGTCAAAATATAATGCCAGGACAAATTCACTCCTTCTATGTCTAGACATAACATTCTCTTTAGATGCTCCTATTACAAATTTTAGTGGTTATCTGGATAGCAAACCATTTGGGAAACTGACTGAAACCTCTAGGCCATAAACAAGTTTTGAAGAGATCATTTCTTCATAACTTTTTAATGTGACTTTGCCAACATGTTTTGAGAAGTTCTGCCTCGTTATAATTTATCTCTTCAGTGTCCAGAGCCACAGAAGAGCCAGGATAGTAATGCTCAGTGGTCACCATATTCAGCTGTGTCAGGCAATTAGCCCAGAATCAACGTCACACCACTGTGACACACCTATTGCTTAATTAATGCTTTTTCCTCTTGACTTTGAGAAATTCCTTAGAAATTACCCTCAGGGTAGATGTATGTGATTCTGTAGGGTAGATGTGTCTGGGTCTGTGAGAAACAGATTAGATGGTGCCAAGTATATCATGAGCTGAATACATCAGTGCACAATCCATTTCTCGCACATTTATGAGGTCAGAAGAGTCTCCTTTACTTTCTGCAGATTGACAAAGTGCAGACCCAATGTATTTTCTGAGACATAGATAAGTGAGTTGACCGACTTTGAGCAGCTGTGTCTCTTTCCTCATCTTGTAATGCAACATTTTCATTTTCTAAATTTCAATAACGTTTAGAGATGCAGAAATTTTACCTACTTCATTCCCTTTTTTACTTTTTCATTCCCTTTCTTTCTGTTGTCTTGTCTGAAGACAGCAAGCCTATCATAAAGTTTTCTCTAAGGGGAAAATGTCTTCTGCATTGAATTTCAAGGAATTATTTTATTCTTTGTTTTGTGGTAGTGTATGTGTGCTACGTTTCATCATGTGATATACTGATAATGGTGGTCTTGTTGCCCATACAGAGTTTTGAGTAACTATTTTTCACTTGTATTTAGACTTTTACACCTCTGTGATTTTACGCAATTCACTTTCATGATTTCCAAAGATTATTTCCACAGTCTTTTGTTTTTCTAATAATCTTAGTGAGCTAAATTTAATTCTTAAGTAAGCTAGTACCACTCCAGTGGAGTCAGTGAATTGCATCATGACAATGTTGGGCCCATTACTTTGATTTATGAGAGGGTTTTTACATACATATGTATTAGAAACTTTTTTTTTTTTTTCATTCTGCTGCAAGCAGCTCTAGTTGGTACGCATAAACTCTTGATAGTGTATATATTCTGATAAGAACACGCTGGGGAACATGCAGAGGAGTAGGTGTTCATTCTAGTGAAAATGAAATCTTGGAAATGTGTGTATGCCCATCGAACCTCATGTACTGTGATTGTCCTGTTATTTTTGAATATAGAGTGACAGCATATGTGATAGGTACTGTTCAATTTAAATGAGAAGAACAGAGTATATAAAAGCCCTTTTTAAAGATAACTTCAGAGTTAAAACTTTCTTCATTCGAGACCTTCCTGTTACTATAAACTGTGCACTAGAGCTAGCAATGAAACTCTCCTTATCAACACCCGGCAGTTTTCTGTGGGAGTGGACTTCATCACTTCAGGTTGTGTTTTCTCTGGAGCAGATTAAATTTGTGCAGAACTCCTTTAGGTGTCCCCTTGAAAGACAGCCTTATTGACATTTTGGTATTGTCTGTCTGGCCATTGTCTTACAAGCTACTGTGTAGACTACAAAAATCCTAAGTAACACCTCTCTTTTTGACTGAACTTCTTACCATACCTTCATGCAGGGAAAAAAATAAAATAAATAAAAAAAATTAAGTGTAAACACTGTTTCTAAACAGTCAGGTATCTTATACTCTTCAAAATATTTTTTTTTCCGTAAATTTTTGTAGACTTACTTTTAATTTATATTTTATATTGTCATCTGTTCTGAAGAAAAGATGTTGATTTTAACTATATGGGGGTCTTACATTTACTTTCTTGCTCTGATTGCATTGCTATAGACAAGTGTGATCCCCCTGATATAAAGGTAGTATTATTCTAAGCTCTGTTATTAAGGAAATGTATTCTGTGCATCAGTTTTCATATCTCTAATACAGGGACGAAAAATCACAGAGCTGCAGAATCCTCATATGAGAGATGTTATATTATTCATTAAGGGAAAATTGCCAATTAAAGCATATTACAAATGGTTCCACTCTAAGTAGTGTTTATTCTGCCCGTTGACAGAGATTTTGCTCACCCATCTTAGAATAAATAGATTCCTTATAACCAGTGAAAATGGGCAGAAGTATTCTGCTCATTAGAGGTACCACAGTCTGTTTTCTCATTTTCCTCTCCCTGCAGGATGTATTGCAATGAGGCTGAGCCTGTTTCTATAGCAAAAAGTCAATTACAACAGGCAGCCACTAGCATGCCAAAGTATTGTAGCAAAGCTGTTAGGTCCCTTCACCCCGTTCCCTTGAACGTGTTTCCCACGCAGTACAGCAGATGCAGATGTTCGACACGGGATGTCCTGTTTGTGAACTTCTGCTGAACAGATGAAAACCTGATCGTAGCATTCTTGCTGAACCGATAACAAGCCTTGTGTTCTCTGCCTGCTGTGGGTACTAATCTCATGTTCCATACCCACAAAAACCGACAACAAAACCCCCTGAAAATCCAACATGAATCTCTTAGGACTTGTTCTGAAATATTCTACCCTTGGGTAATTGAGTTTATTCACTGCCCTACAGAACGGGATAGACCTTTCTTATTAGTATTGGTAGTGTACTGGCTGAAAAAATAATGCGATAAAATAATGTATTTCAGTTGCTGAAATCAGACTTCTCACTTAGCTGTCAAAAACTGCAAACTGCAGCTTGGAAGCGTACATCCTACAAAGCTCTTATCCTTAAGTAGCTTTCTGGGCAAAAAAAACATTCACATCCATATATATTTTTGGTTCTAGGTCCTAACATTTTGTAAGGTCTGAAGATAATTAATGACTCGTCTTTAGAGTATTGTGAATATTTTCATTGGCATCACCCACAAGCAAGTATTTGCAGCAACATGCTATTAGGTCTTACATACTGAAGAGCAATGACTGCAAGATGTGGTACATGTGATTGTGGAGAGGCAGCTTTATAGCATTATTCTGTAACACTTGGAACCTCAGCAGTAGTTGGAAGCCCATGGGAAGGGACTGGGTAGTGCTCAGAACCATGCTCCTTTCTCTTTAGCATGTCTCTCTATACGTAATGCTATTGAATGAATGAGTAGCTGCTCTCTGACCATGGGTTGTTGAAGTGTTTGAAAATCTATTCAGCAAGGAAGGAAAAGGCTACATGCCGCTGCTCTCTGGTCAGGGGCTTCTGGTTCAGTTTCTGATGAGGTGAACTGACAAGAAATGTTTTAAAGAAACGAAGTCTATTCTTTAAAATGATGAAGTAATTTTGGATTTATATTTGCATGTCTATTTTTTGGATGTTTATTCTTGGGCATTGATGTTTGCTAGTGTAACAGAAACTCCCTGGAAAAATGATATTATTAGGCATGTAAATATATTTTCTAAAATTTGGAAGTAGTTTTAAACCCCAGAGTGATAAATTACTAGAGAATATTATAGTGAGTTTCACTACAGTTGCCTGAGCATGCAGTAAGAGTTACAAGGCCACTTCTACTCCTGATGTGATTATGGGGGTAATAAGTTAAAGTGTCAGCTGAAGCCCCAAACCACTTGAATTTTATTTGATTCATTAGTAGTATATTAAACTGAGAAATGTATTTTGGTATTGAAATGTACACTAGATAGCTATAACAAGTATGCCAATGCCATATGTAATGAATAACTATAATGTTTTATAGCCCACAAATGAAAAATACTTGTGGCTATTACAGGGAAACAGATGAAAAAGGATGAAAAAAAAGTCACCGATTTCTTAGACAAGAGATGCGTCAATACAAAACTTTTGATTAACATTGTTGGGAAATCCTAATTTGTCTAAATTGGTAATCACAAATTGAAATTGTATTTATGGTAGTGTTATCTATCTTGCACTAAATCTGCCCTGTCATTTTTTGGAAGTACATGAAATTTCAGGCATAAAATTATTTACACAATAAGATATATGGGCTTCTGAGTGCTACAAAGTTTTAGATAAATTCTCCAACAGTAGTAGCTGTTGATGTTGCTAATACTAGCTCATTTGCAAAAAAAAAAAAAAAAAAAAAAAAAATTAAGCCACTGCTACTTCCCACTGTTTATACTGTTTTGTTTACCACAAAAACCTCTGGACAATGGCAGACAGATTTTGAAATACATGCTGTGTCTAATTTGTATTTGTAAATATTATCATCCTGTATTTAAATGAAGTATTTGCGGTCACATCCAAAGAGGTGGCTGGCCACTCACATTTGTGAGCCCCGTTCAATCACACAATCATGTTTTTAAGGAACATAAATTTAGTTCACCTGTCAGTTTGACAGGATCTCAGTTTTCTGATTTTCATCAGAAACAGTATTTCTTTGCTCAGGACTCTTGAGGAAGAGGTGGCTGAGAAGTAGGGTGAGTTTCTGAAAGGGTATGGGATTTTTTGGCATTGTTTCTATTTGAATAGTTTATTTACTGGTATTGCAGCAAGCCAGAGCACTGGATTGGCATAGATAAATTGACAAGTTTTAAAAAATACACACCAAAATAAATAAAAGAAAGTTGACCTTGAGGCCAGTCTTCTTACCTTCCTTTTAGTTTCTTTTTCTCATTTCTAGTGCTATTCAGTATAACTTTTTACCTCTCTGGAGAAAATATTCAAGCATTGCAATTTTTTTTAATTGTAAAGATTTGCATCCTAGAGTCCACAACAATCACTGTGATTGATGAACTGAAAACAAGTGTAAAAATCCAAATGAAAATAGGGATACTCTTTAAATAGAGAAAACTTACTTTCAGTAGTGCCTGTCCCTGGTGGATGCCCCTCTTGGAGAGGGCCCCCAGGCAGCTGCAGGTGGGGCTCTGGTGGTTTGGTGGGCTTTGGCATCACTGTGGAGCAAGTGTGGGAGCTCCTCCATGCCCTGGGAGTCTTCCTGTGCCTCTTCCTTCACCTCTTGAGATCATGGAAATACTAGAATTGTCCCTTAACAATGGCCAAAACTTTCTTGGAAAACACAATGAGAGAAAGTGTTTGATGAATGCAATGCATTTTTCACATCACAGTTATCCACTCCCACCTTTATTGCATTGGGACTGATCTGGCCCCAGATATTTTGAGAATCAGCTCTCTGAAGTGTTCCTAGGAACATGTGGAAGGGAAGCTGTTCAACCAGCAGCTTCACAGCTGTGTTTCTCTACCTTAGCTTCACCATCAAGAGCCCTCTTAAAACATGCATTGTAATTGTGCTTATGAACTTCATATTTGAATATTAAATGAAGCAATGAAGAAGTTTAAAGCAACAGCTGCCCTTTGTGCTCCGTAGCAGACCCCGTAGAAATCACTGCAACGTTTAACAGGCCCAGAATCCTGTGCTGGTTTTAAGCCTATTTTACCATTGTTGTAGTGGAGGGATGCAGAGCATCTGAGCGCCTTTGATGAAAGGATGACACACAGTGTAACAGAAGTGAGATGCTGCAAAGTCTGTGCAGGTTTCCTTCTGCCCCTGCTTATTAGTACATTGGATTTTCCACAGCTACATTAGTTCCAGTTGTCTTTGGTAGGAGGTTTTTTGCCTTTTGAAGCTTTGTGGTTTTTGTTTTATAAACTGAGAATACAGTTTTAGAATATACTTTAGAATATACTTTACTGTGGTAAACTGAAAAAAAATTAAAGTAGGTCACCACAAATTTGAATATACAATTGCACATGCAAGATTCTTTTATGAGACACACTAAAATGGGAGATTTTAAAATTGAAAGCACAACTGCATGCACATCGTGTGTGCTTACAGGTGGCTCACCAGTGCTCTTGTTTGTACATCTCAACACAGTGAAGTCAGTGGGAGTTTTGCTACTGCCATTACTGGAAGAGAGTCAACTCTTGATCTTGTGCTGGTGAGCCTTTGCTTTCCAGGGAAGTTGACTTTCACATCTTCTCTGCCTTGTGGTTGAATACACCTAGTTTGGCCAACAGCAGTGCTTTAAAGGAACATATAAATCACATTGGTCTTTTTAGGAAAAAGGAGGAAGAAAATAAGTCTGAAGTATCCCATGAGGGAAATGGTGCTTCAGGTATTAAAGACTGCTGAGTTGACTGTTTCTTTGTGTACATCATTATCTTGAGGTAATTCAAGATCAGCTGCATGTGGAGCTTGTGGCATCTCTGTTACACAGCAGTGTCACTTGACACCAGTTAAAGTCTACAGGGAATTTCTCTGTTCTGACATTTTCCCGGTCATTTTTGCTACATTTCGTGAGAACATTTGTTAGCGTGGCTGAGTGGTGGGTGGCTGTCCTCAGAGCACAGCTCCAGCCTTGCATATGCTATACATTTGGCCTTAAATACAGCATGTATGTGTTTCAAGGGAACTGCGCTGACTTGATAGTGCTGCCTGGGGGAGAAAGAAATGCTTTCAGGCAAAGATTGTCATGGGCTTTGGAGTGATAGCTGAAAGTAGCTGGCCTTATTAAGTGAAGTTCCTGGAGTTGTTTACATGTCCATGCAGCTGTAAAATAGCCTGTCTGCAGTCCTCTTGATTTTCCCTCCTTTCTCTCAGTTCTATGTTCTAAGTTGATTTATATATTGTATGTGAGCTTCTGTCTAGAAGAAGATCAAGAGCAAGAACTAAGTCCCATTTGTGTTACTCATGTGGTTAGTTTGGTTGCTTTCAGTGTGTCTACTTGAACAAGTAAAATAAAAGCAGATTTAATTCCAAATCCTTTTACTGACTGGCAGGGAATTGTACTCGTTGACCATAATAATATATTAGCTGGGTAATACATGCTATCTATAAATGATACACATTTTTTAGTCATTAAGTCACATTATACAGTACCAAGTTTTGCCCTCAGCATAAGTAGTCTCTTGCAGCCACATCTGTCTCTTCACTATGCAGAGAACATGAAAGGAAAATTGTGTTTTACCCTATTATCTAAGAAATTGCAAAGCTAGGAAAAACAGATTACTATTAATAAACAAAATTTTCTTCAAAAGGCTATGCATACAGTTGTGAAGAAACAGCTGCTCTCCCTTCCAGAATATACAATTGGCAAGTATATTAATTTTAAAAAAGATTATTTTGAAGGCATCAAAAGCAGAAAAAGTGCAGAAACAGTGACGAGAATACATATGCACACTGTTGTGATTCAATACAATCTGACAGAGAAACACTTTTTCCCCTTAATACATAAAGTTGTATATTTAAATCTTTCTCAGACAGCTAGATTTCTGCTAAATTATTACAAACAGTGCAGGTGAACCACTGCTGATTTTGATCATAGCCGAGTTATTTAAACAGTCTTTAAATATTTAAAGGCTTTAAATGTCTCCACCGCAACTTCCCTCTGCATTAGAGGAAAAAAAAAAAAAAGAAAAAAAAAAGACCTTTTTCTGTTTAAACTATTACAGTCAACAATTACAGTCAATGCAGTGTTTGTGAAGAGTACCCGACTGACCATTGCAGGGATTAGTACAGACACATTTCCACATACCCTGAGAATAGCTGGCAAAGACAGGCAGCTGCACGGCACGTTTTCCCACAGCCTTCTCAGCGCCTCAACCACGAGGTTGTACGCACAGCCAAGGAGCGTTTCTTCTTCCATCCAGGCAGAGTTGCCAAAGAGGTTGCAATCAGCAATAATATGTTTAAGACCTGGGACATTTGTCCACTAAGAGGTGGATTTGTTAAAAAATATATATATATATATATATTCACAGACCACCAAAGAGCCTCCAAGTACTCACAGTTTGGACAAACGCCATCTAGGCCAGCACTGAACCAGAAACCACAAGATGAACGTTTCTGTAACTCATAGCCAGTTGCTCCAGTCATATTTGCCCTCTTGTGAATACCACAAAGAAGAGAAAACAACTTCTCTTTTTGTATAAATCCAACTCTTTGCTAGTGATTAATCCTTTTCCTTTATTTCCTCACATTATGCTCCAATCCATCCCACATGCTCTTCAATCCCCCACCATTAATAAAAATATGTACATACATATTTTTAAATACATATTTTTAATTTCACTTAAGTCTTTCTGAAAGTAGTAAGTTGGAGGGAGCCTGAGTGTAACAGACGTTCATAACATGATTACATGTGTCACTATTAATCATTTATAGAAATGCATCCATGTTATCGTGAATCCAGAGTGCAGTAATTGGAATCATCTACTGTTTGCTTTGAATATACAAGAATTAAACAAGCATGATTAGGACAATAAAGATAAGCAGTATGATAAAGACAAGTAATATAACTCTGGTGTTCACAGGTTAAGCTACATGTTTTTTTTCCTATTGTGAATTTCAGAATGACTAGCATCATGTTGTGTGGTCTAGCTCTGACTCAGACTGGTCGTTTGTCACTTACTGCAGTGAATGCACACCACCAATAATATTACAAGTGAATAAACAATGATGAGAGAAGGTATCACGGGCAGCTGAACCAGGGAGATGAGCTGGAACTGAAAACGGGAAAGAAAATAACAGTAACGTAATTTTTATCACGCAAAAAACATCTGCGTGAGTAAGGATTCCAAACTGTTGTTGCCAAGGAAATTATAATGGTAATTTCAACTATTGATGGTATTGCATCTTGATGTAGGGAACGTACACCATATTTATATATATATATATATATATATATATATATATATATATATATATATATAAAGGTTTATCTTGGTGAAGTTCAATTCTTCTGCGAGATTGGTTGTTAACAACTTGCAGGTTAGAGTGTTGCCCCTCTCCTGTACTAATTAGAAAAGTTGACTCTTCATTAGAGAAGGTATTGCTTCTAGAGTAGGTCATGCAGGCTGATCCCTCAGAAAGCTTTTCTTATGGTGGAGGCTGTGGCACAACCAGCATTTCTGAGCTGCTGACAGTGCTAGCAAGTTTACTCCATTACTCCAGCTCTGACTGTGAGAGGATTTCCAGTGACCTGAAAACACAAAGCTCAGTCCAGCGTAAGCCCCTTTGTAACATCAGCCTCAGAGACACCCCTAAAAGATTCTTGGAGATAATTATCCTGATTGTTAGAGAAATTAGAAATTCCTGTCTATTTTATTTTCTGTTTACCCTGTCATGGATAACTGTCCATGTCCAGAAAGGTCCCCCACCCCAGAAAAGGGGTAATTTAAAAAGCCCTGGCAATTTTCTAATGAAGCAGAACAAGCCACCTGACCAGCACCCAGTCTTACTTAAACACTCCTGAAAAACTCCCCATTTATTTGGACTGGTCAGTCAAGTGGTACAAATTCTTCAGTCCTCATGAAAACAACAGATAAAACTGCCTGTATATAGTGGCTTTTTTCTGCTAAATCAAAATGTGGTCTGCAATGGGGGTGACCAGTCTCAGTGAAAAGTTGGGAAATTTTAAGGTTTTTTTCACCTTGGTCCGATGGCAGCTTTCCATATTTGAAATAAGAGAATAATTTCAAATGAAGAACAAATGTTGCAAAAACGTGTCAGTTTGCCAACAATTTCCAAGTGTATTTTCTTCTGTTTACCAGAGATCTGGAGAAATAAGACAGCCTCTTAACTAAATTGACTAAATAAAAGGAATCTGCTTTTGAAGTATATGGATTTCAGAATCAAATTTCCTTTTTCTGTGCCTGTTGGCTTTATAGGCTTGTTTACTCAGGAGGAAATGACTTGTTTTATAATGTGTTTAACATCATGTTAGTTAATCTATGCCATAATATAGAGTTGTTTCCTTGTGTAAGCAAGCAATTCACATGTAAGCATGTGTGAATCTCTTGCTGAAATTAGGGGAGTCTGTATTCAAGCCTGTTCCTCTGTTTACAGGATGGGCGGAAAAGCTGTGCTGCTGGTCACAGGGCTGTATCAGATGCTTCAGATCTCTCTCTGTGAAAACGAACTTCTTTGATTTTTCCTCTCATTGTTTTCCCTTTTTAATATTTTGGGCCAGTTTATCTGTAGAAACTGAGCTCATCTGTAGAAACTAAGACTCTAAAACATAGAAACTAAGACTCTAAAACATAGAAAAAGGAAATACCAGAATCGGGCCACTTCAGAAAAAACTACACAATCACTTTTGTTGCATAAGGTTTCAAAATTTTCAGGCTCCTATTTAGACAACTGCCTGTAGATGGGATTATTAAAGATGACAGGCTTGAGCAAATCAAACCTCTTTATAGGCAATTTGATAAATTATTTCCAAGTAGGGGAAAGAAACAATGACTAGTGGTTATACAGAACCAGCTTTCTGAGGAATGGAGGGTATACAGTCATTGAAAAATATTTCTGCTTTGCTTGTAGTATTCGTAATCATCAGAAAGTATGTGTGCATATATTAGAAATCTTTCTGTATAAATCTTTCTCAATTACTGAACTGGATGAGTATTGCAGAATATCTTTACACTGACATTCCTTAAAATAAGACACTGTAGAGATCTTTCTTTGGATACAACTGAAAAAAATCCTTACATAACCATGTTGAATTTCTCTGGCATTTGATGATGTCTAAAGAGGTTTTGCTTCAGTAGTTAAGTGTATGGCATCATAATTATTTTATTTACTTAATTTTATAATTTAATGGCCAATAATAACATGAAAAATTCAATATGCTAAACCAAGGGTAGTCAAATGTTGTCAAGTTTAAATAGATCAGAGGTAGCAGAAACAGAAAAATTCCTCAAAAGCATAGTTATACTCTGGTTCTATGTATTAAATTTTATGTATTATGTTAATTTTATGTATTAAAAAATATAAAATCATCTTTGGTCTGATGTTGGAAACCAAAATTAATGACCTAATTAATCTGAATTTATTTACCACAAGTTTCTGCAAGTTATATCATTATATGGTACAGTTCTGGACATCACTAAATGCAGTCTCAGAAAGCCACTATTATCTTGTGTCCAGAATCCTGCATAGAGAAGGATGAATATTAGCTTGGTCACAATAAAGGGATTACAATTAAATATCTTCCTTATGTATTAGGAATATCAGAAAAACCTATTAAAAATGCCTGAAAATCTTTTGCCATTCATACTTAAAATATAAGCTAATCATGAGAAAATCAAGAATACTGGACATGGAACAGTTAAACAGTTGATGAAATTCAACACAAGATGTTCATAAAGTTAGTTCACCTTCTACAGTTTCAAAGCGGAAAATTGGAAAAAGAGTGAAAGTCTGTTTTTATTTCACTGGCATTTGACACTGTAACAGTAGGTAAGATAGATATGTTATGGGCAGGCATTAAAATATGCCTGATGTGCTGCTGCTTTGCAGTTCATTTTGTAAATATTATAAAACATAGTAATAGTCATTATATAGTTATTAGTTTTAACGTAACGCACAACTGAGGATGAGTGATGGAGGTGTGTTTTTTCCCCCACCTCATCTACTTGCTGTTGACCCCCTCTATGTGTGGTGGAAACAGAGAGCCTTCTACCCATGGGGTGGGCTGGTATGCACTGCTGTATGTTAATACACCTGCCTTGATCTGAATTCTCCCACCTCAGAAGCTGAAAACCCAAGTCTACTCTTGACGTAAGGTCTCCCAATCAGCTCAGCGGGGAAATCCCACAGTTCCTCATCAGAAAGTGAAAGAGACTTTAGTTGAAGTTCAGCCAATCCGTCTATCACTAGTACCTTGTGCGTGGTTGTTTTCTTCATTTTTCATCATTTCTGATGAAGAGCAGGAGTTTGGAATTATTTTTATATAACTGATCACTTATGAAATTGATTTCATATCCAAAGGCTTCAATATATTCCGTGCATGAATTACAAGTCTTTCTTGTCTCTTTGAGCTGGGCTGCCTTAGCCCTGTCTCTCTCTCTCTCCGCTGTGCTCCCTCTAAGGTTTCCACAGAAACTAAAAAGGCAGTGCTGTTTTAAAGAATGCTTTCTTCTCCACTGCACCTCTTAAATCTTCTGGCTGCTGTGGGGTTTCTGTGCTATATGTCCACACTCAGTCACCTCATCCTTTTAAATTAGACTTCGAATTTCAAAATATAATGCCTGATGGTGCCACCCCACTGTTTTGTGTCATGTTTGCTGTTTGACTTGGAAAAGATAGAATGCTAAATTACAGCTGGTGTGAGCAAGGGGAAATGTTGTGAAATTAAAAACTAGTTACATTTTGGAAAATAAATTATTGTACCGGGAAAGAAAAAAAAAATTCTCAGGGAAAAGCAAATTGGGAATTACGAGGAAATAATGTCATTTCTCAAGTTGCAAGGTTGGAGGTCATGCTAAAAGGTCCCAGGAATATCTATTCATTTATTTGTAGTGTTTTTCATTCCTAGTTACTTGTGTTTTCCTCTTTTCCTAAAATGTGGCTACAAACTATGCTTGATAGAATTTACTGTAGAGACAAATCAGCCTGATAAATATTTTATTTAAACTATGCAGGTCATTTCTACTGTTATAAAGGAGTTGAAACTGGAGTTAACGGTATTACTTTAAAAAAAAAAAAAAAAAAAAAAAGAAAAGAAAAGAAAAGAAAACATGGCAAAAGGGAATCAAGCCTATAGATATGTAATAGGAGGCAAATCATTGTTTCCGGCGCTGAACAAGGAAAGCCTTCTGTGAAGGGTTTTATGTAATTTTGTTCAGCTGAACAAAGTGGAGAATACTTAACAAAATTGCCATTTTTAAAATCTCATTGTGAATACTCAGCATGCTGTGATCATACACTGTGTAATGGTGTTTGCAATGAATAAATTGCTGTAGATACTATAATATAAATAACTGTTTTGTGCATTAAGAAGCAGTTCTCTTCATGATGGTTTCTGTCTCAGAAATGCTCTGAAGACAGGACTTTAGAGAATAAAAGCATCGAAGTACTCTCTGAATAATACCAGTCTACTAAAGTGCTGGGATACCTTTAATACTTTTTAGTGTTATTACTTAGAAGAGAATAATAAAATCTACTAACTAAGTGACATTCGCTTTGTTCTTAATCTATTTGTTGTTTTTACTGTGGCCAAAACTCATGAATTTTAAACACAACACAGCTTCGGCAGGAGGGAACCTGTGTTTCGGGTTCCCTTAATAATTTTTAATGGCTCCAGTGACAGGCAGGCAGAGAACTTTAATCACAAGAAAAAAAAAAAAAAAAAGAATTTGCCTCATACAGACTTTTGGCATGCTGAGCTGGTGTGCTGCAGGTTTGTTGCAAGGAAGAAAGTGGTTGGAAGCCCCAAAGCTAAATAGTGTATCACTTTTGGTGATAAATGTACCCCCTAAGAAACATCTTGCTAAAACTAAGAGGAGACTAACGGTGAAACAATGCCATACTGTATGGAACACAATTGCTCTCAGTAAGTATACGAAACAATCTAGCGTTACCCAGTAATACGTTGCTGTGCCTTTGACAGCTCATTGGGATCGGTAGTCCTCGGTGTTCTTCCAGTCACATTTACCGCGAACACATTGGTTCCAAAGTGCAGATGAAAATGGTAACTGAGTTCAATAAAAAGCATTTGATAAAAGCAGGATATAACCACTTTGAAGGGATTGTAGCATGAGTTAGAAAAATGTCTTAATATCCTTCTTCTATTACTGCTTGCCTCAAAGTACTTTTTTTTTTTTTTTTTAAGTTTCTTATGGAAAAATGATCTCAATCACAAAACTGGAAGAATGTGAAGAAAGTCTTATCCAAATTCTTCAGCTGAATTCTCCCACTGTAATGGAAGCTAAGTGGTATAGGGGATTGGTCTGAATCTCTCTTCCTGCCAAAGACTTTCTGAGTGACAGGTGGCCCAGTTGCTTCACCCTCAGTTTCCATTATAAATAATTAAGTCTAATGAAAGATACATACCCCAAAATGGTGCTTACCTCATCTAATTATACTGATATTCCAACATACATAAATTCCCGCTAGTACAGCAGGATGACCAAATATGATGGATCTAGCATAGACCCAAGTTTGAGTGTTAGATGATGAAAAGCCAAGCTTTTTCTCTGCAGTAGTGTCTAGTTAAAGGAAAGTGAACATGTCTTTAAAAATATTTTTTCTTAGAGTAATTCAGGCCTCAAATTTAGTGCTGAAAAATCGCTAGCTTTGGTCTAGATTGAATCTAGTAAGAACCATGAGTACCTCCCAGTATTTTGATAATAGCAGATAATAGCAGGTTTTGCACTAGATAGATGAACTAAGTGAGATAAATAAAGTAAGATGAAGATAAATAAGATGAAGATAAATTAAAAAAAAAAAAAAAAGGAAAGAAATAAAAAAGGTTTTAGGAGTTCCCAGAGGAAAGAGGTTACGTGTTTTAAAGGTACAAATCTGGGGAAGGTTTGTTTCTTGAAGATAGTTTAAGTCTTCAATATTATAGCCAAAGTACAGCACTTCTTTCTATTTCTGAAGGGGTTTATTTCTTTAATTGTTCTTTGATTTTACTGCTAGGAGACTAGGCTGCTAATTTTATTCATAGCAGAGATGTTATTAACCATACAACTGTGCCCATTGCCACAGGCAGTCTCAGTGCTCACTGCTATCTCTTTGTTTTTGTTTTGTAGAAATGTATTCCTTTGGCTGCTGTGGCAACTGTTTATTACATACATTTATAAAAGTACCTACTGATATCACTGGAGCATCTGGGTAGGCAGCTGTGACTCCCTTTCCCTTCCCTACCCCACTGTTGCTGCAGCACCCGTTCTGCTTGCTCTTCATTTTATACGTCTCAGAAGATGGGCAACAGAGAAGTAAAGAAACAAAATCAGTAACTGCTGTACTGTAATAAAATCCCCCTGCACTGTTTTCCACCCCCTCCTCCTTTCTGGAGAAAGACAAAAAATAGCAGGATGTGTTGATGGCTGTTGATGAGAGAAAAAGAAAGGGGGTGTTTATGGGGAGGTGGATCTGCATGAACCTGAAAGGAGGAAGCATCCTCCATGAAGAAGGAGCAGTGAATTCTTACCATGCGGAGAGAGAAGCCCGGAAATGGACCAAGTGGCTTCCAAAATACCACAAAGAGAGAAATGGGAGGAGGGCAGATGACCAGACGTCTACATCTGTTCCAATGCCAAAGATGCAGCAGTGGGAAATCAGTGCTGAGAACCACAGTTGCCTGTAGGAGCATGATGCTGATGCTTCTCAGTGGTACTATTTTTGTGTTTTGTTGAACAGGGCTGGGCTGGTTGTGCAGGTCACCTGGTAATGGTAGCTTCAGCAGGCCTCCTACTGGTTTAATTCTTCCCATCAGAGGTCTTCCAGCAACCACTTGGCCAGCACAGCCCCACTGCTGGTTGCTTGGCAGTCCCCAGGCACAGGGGCAGCCCTGCACTGTGGTGCAGACCCAAGCAACACTTCTGCTTAGCAGCACATTCAAAAAGGAGAACAGAGGTTTATTTTAATGAGCCTTCATCTAATTTCTCAAGAGATGTATCTCGCTGAAAGCTGAATCTGCAGTCTTCTATTTTGTCACATCCATCCTCTTCTCTCACCTGCTGCACTCTTAAATTATTTTGCCAATCTCCCCATCGTTTTGTATCCACTTTGCCCTCAGGGCAAGTGGCTTCTCAGAAGCATTCACTGAGAGCAGCTAGAGGCAGGATCAGCTCCAGCATAACTTTAGATGTGCAAGAAACAGGATTGCAAAAAATTATGTTACATGTCTTATAAGTGAAGGCTATTCTGTGATAAGCTTCCCTCCTCAGAGGAAAATCTCTTAAATAGTAAAGTCAAGGCTCCATTTAGTAATAGGAAAGCAAGAAAAGTATCCAGGGTGTGACTCTCTTCTTTCTGCTACTGTATGTTACCAAAGAGAATTGAGAGGGTCTGTGTCTGCCATGGACTTAACCTCGTGCATGGGAACTCCAGTTCTGAGGTGTGTTTTTGTGTGCTGGTGCAGTTCAGACAGATAATACCATACTAAAAGTGAATTGCCATAAGGAATGTCACAGAAAGTGAGTTACCATGGGCAAAGTTAGCATAGCAGCCTGGCCCTGCTTTATTCCACCCTGCTATGAAGGATGAGGATAAAAATGGATTTGATTCAGTCCAGAAGAACCTTTCCAGTTCTTTGAGTCCCGAGGAACGGGAAGGCTTCCCGACCATCCCGCTTTCCTGTTTTATTTGGCTGTATTGCCTCCCTCCACACACCATTCGTGTGTTGGAACTAGGAGGTAACTGAAGTTAGAATTTCTTTTCTTCCTTCTTTGTTTTGTGCTACAGGCTTGCCTTTCTCTTGTGCTAAAGGGTACGGTTACACTGTAAAATAAGTGGATTCCAGCAAGATTAGAGACCAAGAGTAGAAAGGAAGACATTAAACTTATTTTCCTTATGGTCCTTATTTTCCATGTCACCAGAAACACAGCATTGAGGTTACGCTACCTCAGTTATAGATGCTGGGAAAGCATGCAATCCCTCATCAAGAAACATAAGTTAGATTAGGAAATAATAACATTATTTTGACTAACTTATTCCACATGATTACTTGATAAACATGTGGGGTACCATTATTTCTTTGACCTTCTGTATTTTCACTGTTTTGATTTATACTCTGGAAATGGAGTAAATTTATACACAAATCAACTCTGATAAAACTAAAAATCAACTGTACTTTCATAACTTCTCCAGATAGGTTTTCATCTGGTATGTCTCATAGATGCTGTTGTTTACATACAGCTCACCAGCATAATTTTAAATTGAATATTTTAGTATGTTCTAAATGCAGTGAAAGCCTTCTTTCTTTTTTTTTTTTTTTTTTTTTTTTATGCATTGTGCTGGACAAGCAGTTTTTAGCAGCACTACTTTCAAGTGACTGCCTGCCTGAAACATGTTGAGGGAATGGAAAATACTCAGTGCATTAAGCGTATTTAAAGCAAAATGAATTCAGTTATAGTAGCATTTAAAGTATTTTGCAGCTAAGTGCAACTGATGTGCATACATTTCACTTGCAAGTATGTATGTAGGAAGCAGAGGCAGAACTGAAGTATACCAGGAGAGGCAGAGGGCGAAGTACAGAGCAGACCATTTTACATGTATTGACTTAATTCGCCTAAATTTCACACACCAGTACTGCTGTCCTTCTGAAAGAGGCTCCACATCCAGCCTCCCCCAGCTCCTCCAGCAAGCAGAGGCCTCCCCAGCAGGTGGAAGAGGCATTGTTCTGTGGGATGTTTCATCAGCTATGGGGGAGTAAAGGCAGCAAAGAGCTGTCTCTTGATGAGCCATTGATAACTGGAAGTCTCCAGGGCCTTCCTGCCCTGCTGCACCCCCTCTGATCCCACCTGGGAGGTGGCACGAGCAGTGCTGGGAGTGCCATCCAGCATGCCACAGTATCCATATTGCCAGACTTATTGCTTGCTTTGCTCTGCAGTCAACAGGGCTTCAGAAACAGATCTTGAACTGGGAGGCTGAACTGCTGATCGGACAGCAGCTCTGTCCTTACCCTAACTTAATCCTTACAACTCAGCCACCTCCACCTGGAGCTGCCACAGCCACCACTATTTGTCCCCTGATGCTGACCAATTTAGCACCAGATTACCAGCACGGAGGATGTATGTGCTCTGGCTCGGGTCAGTTCAGTTCAAATAGAGTTAGCCTGCCCTTTTCCGAGCAGGTGCACATCTGAATCAGTCCTTCCAAAGATGACAGGACTTCAGGCAATGAGACGTTTAGTTTGCTTTCTTTGAGCTCCGTGGTTTGGTTGCCAGTAACATTAATAGAGCTGGAATATAAATCACAGTGAATGTAAACCATTTGGGCTGCAGCATGCCGGGCAGATATCCATGCAGAGAGAAGGGCAATTAAATCCTCTTGCATTATAAACCTTACAGAATCAGGCTCTGGCTGAGGTCTTGCACATATGGGAATTTTCTCTTGTGAAGCCTGATGAGTTGTCGTTCTTGTTGCCAATAATGTGGATAAATAAAAGGCTTAACAATTAGGAGAGAAAGGAAACAGAGATAATACACCTGTCAAACTTTTTGTATTATTAATGTGCAAGTGAAAAAAACGTTATGCTTGTGCATGCTGTTGCCCTCAATACCAGCTGTTGACTGTGCACATGAATCAGTATTTTACATGGGCTGAACAGCCCTGCTGCCAGCAAGCACTCCAACAGGCAACATCGATAACAGCAGTCTACCCACACTCCATACAATTCCAGCTATTCTTCAAATTAATAATAATACTTAATAAAGCTTCATCTCTCATTTGCAAAGAAAACCTTCAATTAATGTTAATCAGCATCCTCAGAATGTGATCAGGCTGGGCTTGTAGCTGGACGTGCCGAAACAGTTCAACTGGCAGATGGAGCATTTTCCAACTATTTTAATTAATGACTGCTCATTTCAAATGTTAATGCAATTAAATAAATAGGCAAAACAAATAAAAATAATGTACATTATGAAAATGCTACTACCAGAGGCAGTTTTGATCAAAAAAGTGAGCTTTGCCCAAACCCAAGAAGGACCCAAGCATATCCTGCTGGCTAAATAAGCTCTAATAAAGACAGGACTTGCTTTTGGTACTTGCTTTTTCCAACCATTTGTCTGGGATTGACATTTATATCACTTCCATTTTAACCTGCTGGCATCAACTGAGTCATTGCTTCTCCGAGTATTAGAACATTTTTCTGCAGAAAATGGGAAAGGATTTCCTTCACATGATGTAGGCTTTTTTTCGTGTAAGATTTAGACTGCCTCTGCTTCTTGCCTTTTGTATTTGAACTAATTGCCTTATTTTTATTTTTTTTTAAGGGCTTTACTTTCTGTGAACCTTGTATACCATAGCACTGATGTAGTCCCACATTTGTTCGGGCTTATAAAGAGTTCAATTAGCCCCTTAATGCCTAGTTCAGTCACAATTAAACCTTCCCTGTTGACTTGGGATTGGTCTTTCTAAAGGCAGTGGAGGTGTTTTTAATTATTCATTCTCTGGTTTGTTTCTTACAGCAGTCTCAGCTGTGCTTTATTATTCAAAGGTTAATGCAAACTGAGAACTGGGTAAATTAAATTTGTTTGGCAGCTAACAACCTGATGTATTACAGACACTGTGAAAGATGGATGGATGGATGGATGGATGGATGGATGGATGGATGGATGGATGGATGGATGGATAGATAGATAGATGGCAGGCAAGACTTTTGCGACACTTGAAAAGCCAGATTCTGTCTTTAAAAACAATTGCTGGTTTTGTTTCTATGGCTGGTCGATAATGGATGTTCCATAATATTATATTCTCTATAACCCATTTTTGTTAAGAAAGCATGTAGTTTAGAAAGCCAAGAAGCATTAACAGCTATTATAGAAAATTGATGTAGGTACCATGACTAATGAACTACGCCACACAGTACTAAGTCACTGCGTTGTATGCAGGGAATCATGCAGTCAGAAGTTTTAATGAAGGGAGCCCAAGGAATTTCAGGTGAAAGAGGGTTTTATTAACTTTCAGTGAACAAAATGAATAGTTGAGCAGTGAACATGACATGATGTCGTATAATAATTGTATGCCTTGGGTACATTGTGAGGCATGGAGCATAGCCAAGAGCTTTCATCTGTTCTACACATAGGGTTATTTCACAAACCCCTACATACTGTGGAAATCTTTATTGCAGACATAACGAGAATAGTTTCACAAGAAATGCCCTAAGACAATACCACGTCATTTATTTGAAAAATCTACCAACACTGCATTCCTGTGGAAAATATTAATCAGATATCCAGAAGTCACTATCCCAATTGGTCCTAATTAAAATTCAGGTCCTGTATCAGTGACTTGTACAAGCAGGCTGTGAACCAAAAAGAAGTCTTCGTATTTCTTAAGAGGCCACAGCCACCCTGCGTAAAATATGTCTTTCTGTGGACAAGCATTATGCTGTATGAAAGGAGGCTACACTGGCTTTTGAAATAGTAATGCCCAAAAATTTTAGTAGTTTTTAATTTGTTGTTTCCAGGCATTGAGTGTGTAGGTAAGAGACTTGTTCTGTGTATAGGGTTATGTTTTGTACATTTTAAATATTGTTTCAGTACTGTGTTTTTAAATGAGGACTTTGAATTGACATAATCCAACGCTTGAACCTGCTTCCTGTTATGATTTTTAAGATAGCATAACAGTTGCAGACTAAAGCAGCCTTCTGTACTAGTGACTGGAGGAGTCCTTAGGATAGTAACTTAGAAAGTGAAGCTGCAAGGTCATTTGTACCATGCTGTCTTTAGTACAGTGTGTGCTGTATAATAATGTGTGTAATTACACTGCTACTGACTGATGAGGTAGGTGGATGTGCAGGTAGGTGAAAATAGGATGGATTGTGAGGCAAGACAGTGACAAGACATCTCAGCAAAGTCTCTGTATCCTTGTACTGTAAATACTTCACATTTGCCCACTAAAATATTTGAGATAAGATGGTCAGGAATTTTCTGTGCTTATTTGAATAATTTATAATGTGATTTTAATACTTCTTCCTAGCTGAATATATCATTTCACTGACAGAGCTTAGGAGGCCAGTGACATGTTATGCAGGACTAACTTAATAAATGTGATACACAATTTTAACTTACAGCATTGTTGTAAAACCAGTGGTACTGCTAGTAGAGTGTTACTGATGCAGCATTTTCTTAACTGTATGTGGTCATCATGTTTTTTTTTTTATTTGTTTGTTTTCTATTTTAGTGCTGGACCCAAAGGAGACAACATTTATGAATGGAGGTCAACTATACTGGGGCCTCCAGGGTCAGTATATGAAGGTGGCGTTTTCTTCCTTGACATTACGTTTTCACCGGACTATCCTTTTAAACCACCTAAGGTTAGTAGGAGGATATTAAAAGTCTAGTATGAGTCCTTTCCTTGTGATATTTTTTTAATGTGTATGTTGGTATAACGTTGTAGGATGAACACAAAATTTTCAAGGCAATAATGAATATTTAAACTGGGTATTTTGATGGAACAAATTTAAATAACTGCTTAAAATTTGCTTGCATGTCTCCAGTATAGCTGGATAAATATGGATTTATTTAGCAAATGGTTGCATAATTTCCAGCAGTTATTTGTTTGATTTGGATTTGTTTCTAATATGAAAGCATTTATATTTGAGTTGCACCCTTTGTAAGCAGCTGAAGGTACTTAATCTTTCCAGTTGACCCATATCATTCACCAGGGGTCTATGGCAGTCTGACAAAATAGGCACCTTTCGTGCTACTCCATATAAATTACTTCTCCAGATGCAAACTACACTACTCTTCATGAAGCTATAATTAATTGCTTTCCATCGTTTTTTTGGAAGACTGTGGAAATATGGCAACAAAGACAAGAAATTGGAAAGAAAGACAATGACTTACAGAATTCCTTGCAGATTTGTTTTCTAATGCTGTCAGTGATGACACTAGCCACAAATGTAGAACTGTTCCAATAACATCAAGCTGGCAGATCATTACCATGATAGAGTAGGCTCAGAATGTCATACAGGAAATACCTAGTGGTTTTGAAGACCAGAGAAACAGAAGTGGGATGAAATGCGCTTGTGCAAAATGTCATTGATAACCAGTAGGAATAATTGCTGAGAGATGGTGTCAAAATGGGGTTTTATTGGTTGATCACAGGATTATTACAAACCACCAGTCTAATACATCTGTGAAAAAGGCAAATACACTTGTAAGATACACCATCTGGCATTTCCTGCAGAGATAAGGAATTGCTGGCGTCATACGCAAGATATTTGTAAGACCTTATCTGGAAGACTGAGTACAATTCTTGATACCCATGCGCACTACCATGAATAAAAACTGGAAAATTTACCCAGCAGGGCTATTAATAGAATCAAATAAATTGATGGGCCTGTCTATTATGAAACAAAGTGAAGAGAGGTTAATTTTTCACCTTCCAAGTTAGAAGAGGGAAGTTTTGGAATTATAGGACTTAGGGGAGCAGAAATATTTCCCCTTTTTTTTTGACATGTTTCTGTAAAGGTTGATGCACCGTGTTTGCCTGTGATAGAGTAGTTGATTCTTACTTGATTATTGTGAGTACACTATTGAGAGAGGAGCATTTATAAACAGAATTTTGATGCTGCAATAGTAATGTTTATAGTAGTTAACATTATTGTCAGGGGAAAGTTTTAAAAAAGAATGAGAGAGGTGAGTTCAATGTACTTGTCATTCTGTAAACTGCACTTTCCCAACCAGTGACATAAAGACGGGACAAAACCACATTTTAGGTAGCAGATGCGGATGGCCAAATTTGTTTCCTTCTAGCGTTCCAGTTTAGGGAAGCTTTGAGGTCTCGGATGAATATTGCAGGGGTTGTATACCCTGCTGACCACAAATTTTCTGATTTAGATAATTATGATATTCAGTGAAGAAAGAATTGAAACTTTATAAATCCAAGCTTCTCATTCAGTCAGTTAAAGCGCTGGCACAAAGGTCGGGCAATGCTCTGTTCTTGCTTTCCCCGCCCAGGCCGTTCTGGCCTTCACTATATGAGGTCTACCTTGATAGGCTTCTCTGTATGCTTCATTGCTGCTTAGCCTGTGCTCAGTAGCTGTAATGCAAGAGTTACATTCAGTCCCCTAGCCAATTAAAAGGAGAATTATTTAGTGGGTATTGGCATATTCACTGGATGGATTTCTTGAGTATAAAATAGAGCACGTAGGGGTATTTCTCCTTCCCTTTGTTGAGTCTGTTGAATTTTAGTCAATTTATTCAACAACATCCTTTTAAAATAGAAGGTGACAGTCCAGTTTGCTGTTTCATCAGTAGATAAAGACTTTTTCAGTCCACCCTCAGTTGTGTTTGGCAACTGTATTATTTTGAGACATGAGTAATGCAGCTGTGCATTGCTTATTAATGAAATACCAAGCAAAGAGGTGGTTCTTATCCTGCTTTGTAAAACATTTTTGTCTGCCTTTATCTTGATGCCAATTGTCATTCTAAGAAATGTGTGCATATAAATCATATGAAAATGTACTGCTTGATAAAGGACGAGAGAGCTGATGATACCATATTGTATTACTAAAAGGGCAGTATTTATGATGAGGGAAATTGTTATCTGTAAGAAAGTAATGAGTACATGTGCACAGGGGACTAGTGTCAGATAGAACTAATATTTCACTAGCATTATTTTGTACGCATAGATTCTTATTCTTTTCACTTGAGCCACTGTCATAAATAACCCCTGTTTTCAGTCCTGCTTTAGGAGCTCTTAAGCTGTTGCTACTTCATTACACATCTTTCCCAGATTCTGTGAAATTGATTCACAGGTTAAATAGTCTGGGAAGTCCCTTGAATAAAGCAGTGTGGGAAGACAAGTGCTGGCCATACGGTAGCTGCTGCTAGTCAATATTGTTGGGAAACAGTACTTAAATATTTACTCCAAACACTTATTTCTGGCAAAAGAAAGGTATTGAGTTTGTAGAACATAACATATGGCATCACGGTACAGTGCTAGTTGTGTCACCAGGTGCTGGCAACTCTTCTACTTTACCATGAGATTTGTGATATTTGGGGCTGTTCTTAAAATCATGGTTCTTAGAGTTATGGGAGTGGATAATCACAGATTTATTTTTTTCTAAGTATATCTACTCCTCATGGCTCTATCAACTTAAAAAAAAAAAAAAAAAAAGAGAGAGAGAGAGAGATAAAATACAAAACTGTGGAATGTACTGGGAAAGTCATAAAGTATATCCCAGACTTGGCAAGGTTACCTCCATGTCAGTCCACAGCAGAAAGGATCTAATTCACGTTTCTTGCTATGATTGAATTCATACATTCCTCCTGAGATTTCTGTGGGCCACATTCATCCCTTTTTTACTATGAAGAAAGGAAGCATTTAAATGAGTACTGTCAAAATTGATCTTCTAAAAATGTGACCACAAAAGACCTGGGAAGAAACAGAAACTGTATTTCCCAGATGCGATTACTTGACCCAGCTTGAGGTTCCAAAGGCAAATGCCCATGTCACATAACATAGTTACTGTTAAAGGACGTAATACAAAGTGTATTAAAATCTTCAGAAAGATTTCCACAATCCCTTTTCCTTATCTATTCTGAGACATTGCACAATCTTTTATCATGCATGTGTATGTTGCAATGGGAAGCAAAAAATAAATTTTAAATTAGGAAAAATATATTGAAATTAAATTCTGGATACATATCTCTAGTTTTTTATTATTATAATTTAAAAAAAAATGTGGTGTAGCCATTTTTTGTTTCATATTATACAAAGATTTAAATATTTTCTAAAAGATCCAAATTCTTTCTATAAACCCTGTTGATGCTTATTCTAATCATTGGGCACCCTGCTGTGTATTGGAAAACATGAATTAAAATTAAAAAACTGAGAGCTCATTTGCACATGAAGAAAAGATGTTTGAACCTATTTGTTGATCGTGGGGGTGATTAGTAAATGTATAAAGTAATTTTCATTTGTTCTTCTAGATAGTTAACCTGCTTTCTTCAATTTTTACACCTTTATCTGTATTCTTCATGTCCTCTGATTGCACTCTGTGCCTCATTTTATGTTTTTGTATACCCAAACATCAGGCAATCAGGCTTCCCTTCAGACTTTCCCCTACAGGTCATCAGTTTTGTTTTTGTCTGTCTTTGTACTGACACCTGTCAGTGTCTCTCTAAAGCTGAGCCATAAGCATAATATCAAAGTAAGTTATTTTTCAACAAAGTAAGAGATACCATGTGATAGGTCAGATTATAATTTGCTCTCAAAATATTCCCTTTTTCCCCTTTGAAGTCAGTTATTTCAGTCTTTCAGCTTGGTCTCATGCCTTGAAACCAGACTCCAAGCTTTCTGAGCCAAAGTGCAGTGACCCTTTCAGCTCTGCTTGCCTTTAAGACCCACGGCGTTTTGCTTCACTCACAAGAGCAGAACTCTGGTGCGGAGGAGAGAGTCCTTTTTCCAAAAGGAGCTTCTCTGTGTGGGCCAGATGCAGCTTGACCAGGGGTGACGGAGCCTGTCCCAGCCCAACTCCAGTTGCTCTGCGTAACCAGAGAACAAGATTTTTAGAACAGCTCATCTGAGAAACGACAAATTAGCTTTGGCTTTCTGGGAGGCTCTACTCAATTAAAAATCCTTGCTGGCCTCCACTGTGAGGAGGCTGCTGTAATACTGTGCAAATGAGCTGAGCACCCCCTCAGCTGAGTCAGCAGGAAAACGGGCAGGCTGCAAAATCGCCCCTTCCTTTGCAGCGGTCCCCCAAGCCTCACACTAGTTTATGAAATGAGGCAAGAGGAAGGCGTGGAACAAGCAAAGCAAGCCATAGACAGGCACCTGATCTCACCTTCTGCTAAAGGCCAGGTGCCGGTGAGACTTCATTCTTGGTCACTTCGAGGCTTCACTTCAGCCACAAAACACAGCATCTGTCTTGTAGTGAAGCAGGCTTAGAATAAAGAAAGTTGTGGCCTGTTCAGAGCAGCCACTTACAGAAATGAATACAAATACTTAGATGGCCTGCCAAGGAAATAACATTGCATTTCTCCAATGCCTTAATGACCCCCCAGCCCTTTGTAGAAATACCTTTGAGGTTTCTTTTTCCTGCTAACTACCTCCCTTTCATCTGTAATGAATTCAGACTGTTCCTCCCCTTGGCTTTTACAGGGGAAAGCTCTCTCTTGTTCTGCTGCTTTCTGTGGGGTATTGGATGGGATATATAGCTATACACAGAAAGGTGGGTGTGTATGTTTAGGTGTATATGTATATATATATACATACACACATACATATATCTGTATGTGTATGTATACATATATATGAGTAGGAGGTGTCACATCCTTCAGTCAGCCTGGAGAATCTCAGTTTAATTTCTCTCCTTGGTCCATATACAAAATCAGTGAATTGCCAAAGTATACACATTTTTTGACCTGAGGGCCTCTAAAGTTTAGCCATTGTGACAAATTGACACTACAACATTATACCAGCTATAATTGTTGAAGGAAGGGCAGTAATTTCATTATCCTGCACACTGTCCCACCAGACCAGGAAGTCTTGGTGCAGTCTTTCATACAGGTGTTTGCAGAAAACTGAGTGCTCTTCAAGAGCACACTCCCTCCAGGAGTTGTCACTACAGTGGTGTCTGCATTTTCATCAAGAATAATCTTTATTAATAACTTCTACTCAGATACTTGACTGTGTTCAGTCTATTACAGTGTCAATTCAATTTAGCTGTAGCTGATACAATATGGATATATCTATCATTATCCTAGTACTCTGCTAGCTTTATTTTTTAATTTGAGTGATTTATAAAATCTCTTAATCCCAACTCTACAATTAATCTTGCTAGGGACTTTAATCTCAGCTTGCTGAAAAATGGTCCACAGGACTTGAAAGCTGCAATATGCTAAATCACCTCTAAATCAAAATTAAAATAACAGAATACTCCATTTCCTCCCTGTACATCGCGTATGTCTATCAAGTGACTGAAAAATTGTTCTCGGCATTTGAAAGCTTAGCTGTCTTAAATCAACTGTGAGACTGTAAGGAGAGTCTTTTTCCTTTGTAAATATAACGTGCAGAGTCTATAGAATCTGGACTTAATGGCAATATTGAACATCTCTTCAGTTTTTTTTCTTTGTAATTGTCATAACACTAAGCTCTATGCACTAAATATCATTACGTGGAATCCTTTTCCTTTGGTACAATCTTTGTAGGCAGAGCTTCAGTCCACCTTCTTTTGCCCTCCCTGTGGCTGTTGCCATGACATGACCGGCCTTCAGACACGATGGTCTCCTGTCATCCTGTCATTGCTATCCCTGTCATCCATCTGCCTCATCACCACCCTTCTGGAAGCTCTGCATTCAGAGGCTGTGTCTGCAGGCAGTGCTGCACCAATGGGGCAGCGCACACCACTGGGCCCGGGGTGCATCAGACCCAGGTGGCTCCCTCAGAAACTTCAGAGCCTCTCAAAATGACAGCAGCACAGAGACGTGGAGAATGGAAATGCAGGCAGGAATACATAAGGCAGAGGAAAGGATCCATAACTATATTTTATTGCCAATAAATGCAAAGGTCACATTTGATAGAACAATATCCTGTAAACCTCTGAGATTTCCTTTGCATTTAGTTACCTGAGAGTTCTTCTACTAAATGCCAAGTTGAATTGCCATTTCTTCTAATGAATAGCCCTCTTTTTCACTCTGTTTTAATATACTAATTCGTATCAATAGTTTTTATTTTTTTTAGTCTTGATGAAAATGGCTCTATCCAGCTAAACTCTTCCTGCTTCTCCCCTTCCCCCCAAAAAAAAGCTTAGAAGGTTCATAATTTCTTCCTGTTTCCTATAAATACGCAGCACATTAAGCTCCCCATGAGGACCTGTAGAGTCATCTTGTGGGGGTTCTCTTCTGCCTTACAGTGATGGTTTGCATACCGCCTGTCAGGTTCACTTTCAAAAGGGGACATGATGGCTATCGGATGCTTGGGAAACTAGATATTTCTCTTATATCACATGCATGTTCACTCCTGCATAAAAGTCTACTCATAATCTAAAAATACATCATACATCAATGTTCGTTCTCGTCTTCTTTTATGCACACAGATATATACATATACAGATTTGAGAGTCAGAGTTTTATTATTATGATATCAATATAGAATAAGAAGAAACTAGTAAATGTTCAAAACCAAGTCAGCTACTGTTTTGAGGGGAAAGAGCACTTTGGGGACTCAGAGGAAGTGGATGTGGGATGATTCAGCCCACATGGTTTATTCTGTGAAAGGGAGGATTTGTTTTGTAAAAGTTAAATGGGCTGTAATTCCATAAAATTTTGCTTTCTCTAAATGGACTTCATTACTGACTTTCCATATACAGTTACTAAACATAATAAAGATTATGCTGGCTATAATTAAAAACCGTTTAAAAAAACACATACTGACATTGTTAGGCAAAGCTTTTGACATATTTGCATCACAAAATAGTTTCTATTCTGAACCTCCCTTACCTGGACAGCTTTCCATTTCTTTTATTCTCTCCTGCTACTGTTTTATTTTCAGAAAACTGTACAATTTAAGTTAATTTTTTACTCACCCTCTCAGATACATCAAAGATTAGTTAAATTCCTCTTTACCTTTTCTGCTGTTAGATCTGTGTGCAAACTGGCTACATTCCAGTAAAAAGTACACATTTAGTGTTGCTGTGTTTATTCAAATGTATATTTTTTTCCTGCAACAGTCAATTCAGTGAGACAGTGTGAGTAGTTACTCAGCTTCATAATTACCATGGATATAATGAATAATTACTCACATTGCATACCGTTTCATTTTCAGCAGTGTTAAAGGTTAACTCATATGAATGCTATTACATGCCTTTTAAATCATGATCACTTCTGGCTAGTTATGTCTCACGTGGTGCGTTTTGTTACAGAAACCACAGAGTAGTTTGCATATCAGACTCTTCTGTAGGTCAAACAAAAGTAACTGTAAGTTATTATTTCCTGCTAATGTAGATGACATATATTTTCCTTTGAAGTAAGAAACTGTAGCTATTACCAACTGAAGGTTTGTAGGAACTGCCTGAAGTGGCATATATTGGCATATATTTAAACCGTGCTCTTTAACAGTGATCATCATGTGGTCTGTCATTTATTATGCACTTTATGTGATAATCCATTAAGTATCTCAACAATTGCTCGTGCACATGCTACAAATCTGTAGTTGCAAAACAAAGATGGATCATCTTGTTGTAGAAATTCAGCCTCAGCACTGGATATAGCTAAAATGAAGTGCACTCCATAAGACATTTAGGGATGATAATTAACATAAAGGTTAACATGGACATTGTGTCACTCACAGGTATAGATAATATTCACTTAGATTGTTTTACAGTATTGCTCTAATATTACTAAAGAGCGAAGGCCTGGTCTTGTTTTTATTATTCTTTCTATTTGAGGAGACAAATCTATTGCTCATAAAGTCTGAAAAACTGAGATGGGAACTACTTGCTCCCTCCTGAGCTCCATGAACATCATCATAAAGGGCATCATATTTTTTAATATATATATAACCTTTTATGTATGCAGTACAACTTCTTCCACTTCAGGTAGTGCCACTGTAGTTTTATTAAAACAGAACTCCTGGGGAATATTAGAGAAAGACAGAAGTTTCATCTCAGGAATGACTGCAGGATTGTGCCCTTGTAAGAAATGAAAGAGCTTGAAAGGAAATTTTGCAAAACTGCAGGAATGAGAGCCCTGGGATCTCAATCCTGCTTCCAGTGTTGGCTGAGCAAAATTTTGTTTATTCTCCTGTAGACTCTGAATCTTTCATCTCTCCCTGCACAACTGCCCAGCTTCAGTAGGAGCAATGAAGAAAAGGGGATGAGGGCTTGAACCCAAACAAGATGAAGAATGCAGTTCCTCAGTACATGCTATTACCCTCTTGCATGTTAGTGTGCAAAACCAGAGTCATTTCTTCTTCTAGACATATTTTTTAAGAATTATGACTGAATTCAGTGGAGTCTGAAAGTACATGGGTTGTGTTTATAGGACCAGCCCTTTCAGATCTAAAGCAGTGCCTTTACATGCCTGTCTCTCACTGAAGTTTAAGCCACTCACCCACACGACTGCCAATGACACAGTGGCTTCTTGGGTTTACACCTAACATACGACTGTTACATGCAAAACAGAGATAGTGAGTGATTTTAAGACTAAACCTTGCTGCAAAATCACCCTGACATACAGGAGTGATTTGTCTTGTCTCCAATCAGTTGCCTCCAGTCTCTCAACTGAAATCATTTTACTTTGCCCTTCCTCAGTTTTGTAAACAGTCTTTTTTATTCTGCCCTAAAACTTACTCAATGAAAAGCTTTAAATGTACTTCTTTTCTCTGTAATCATTTTCTCTCCCCCTTTTAAATACATAACCTCATTTTCTTCTTAGAGACTATATAAAGTTGTTTGTTTTTTTTTTTAATTTGTTTAATTCTGTTTTACAATACTCAGAAGGGTTTAGCATTCAGCAGTAGGTAAATAGATGAGTTTGTTATTATTTATTTACAAATATGAATATAAATTCTTTATCATTACCTTTCAAAAGCTTCTTTAAAATACTTCTACAGTTTTCAGAAAATAGTCCTATTTTTCCATATTTTTCCTGCAATTCACATTTCTCTGACCTGCACTTTTATTCAACAAAACTGAGATATTCTCTGAAAACTGCAGAATCAAAGAGAGTAAATCCATAGAGGGCACTTATCTTTCAAGAAAAAAAAAATAGATAAATTACTCCTCTACCATTCAATTGTCTGAGGATAACTCCTACCATACACCCACACACTCCCTTGAGCTTCTGAATGGGATTGTTTAGGTGTTTTCATTAGGGGATAAATGGAATTAGAGTGCATCATTTATAGGAACCATTTAAGTGGCATCAAAGGTTAAAATATGACCATATTAAAGAAAACAGAGTTCGCCTGGAACGGTGTTATCACTTGACTTCTCTCTACATACATAATAGAGATGACCCTGCATAACTTTAAAATGTGCATATGGCAAACACAGCATCCATGTCAGCGTTTCCCACATTAGATGCAATTTGAGGCAATACCTGGATGAGGAAAGCAATATGTCATCCCAGCTGTCCTGCGTGTTATTTAGATTTCTCTGGCATATGAAAATAGGATGGGGCTTCTCACCTTGTCCCTTTTAACAATAGTTCCTAAGTTCATTACAATTTCACTATGAAATTGAACAGATCTGGGGGTTGTGTAATTATCCCTAGGCCAGAGGTTGCCAGGTAAATGAAGGTAATTGTTTTCCTCTGAGCTGCCCCAGTTGCTGAGGAGTCAGAGTGGGGAGCCACCTGCTTCCTCACATGCCAACTCCATCAAAACCACCAACTCTCCACAAAATGGGGAGAGGGCAGGCATTTCCCAGTTTGCCACAGGATATCAGTGGGCCAGTCCTAGCTCTACCACTTGTGTTTATCTTTTCTGTGTTTGTGTCTTCACCCTGACTGAGGAGGCCTGGGTGGCGCGTGCCACTGCCAGCCATTGCAAGCTCTGCAGCATCTAGGGGCAACATCACCTCCCACTACCCATCCACAGTTCCCGGTGTGTCATTCATGCAGCTTGTTCTGAAATTCTGAAAACTTCAATTTTTTTTTGTGGTTAAAATGTCTCAGAGTATTTGTACAGACATTGTCAAGTGTGCTGGCATGTTTGGCAAGTGGGTGACATACCTGTCAATGATAAGAAGTGATCCTTATCTTGTGACTGGGTGCCCTCCTCAAAGTCATGGTTTAAGATATACTCGTAGTGAAAAAACCTACAGTTCAGTTCTAAGTATTTGCAAAAAATAGCCTTGCAACTACAAACAGATGTAATCCCACCTACATTTATCCACTAATAGCCTAAGATGACAATGGAGTGTTGAACAGTTTATATAAGACATGAACTACCTCCATTCATTCCAGTGGCTCTCCAAGTCCTGCCAAATTCCCAGTGTCCCTTCTTGGATGCTTCAAAGGGAGTATGTGGCAATGTGTCTGTCCTCTAAGCTGACAACAAAAATTACACATTAAGATACAGGCTCACATTGATGTCATTAAGTAGGCTACAAGCTTAGACTGACCCCTGTCTTAACATAAGTTGGAAGGTATAATTTAATCCATGCAAACTTTACTCAGATATTGCTGAATAAAGTCCTCAAATTTTTATTCATGGAAGCTTAGGAAAGCATATTTTTCAGGAAAAATAATTAAGCAAAAATTTTATTCCAACTATAGACTAAGAAGTAAGAGCATAATACTTACAATTAAGCCAATGCTGAAGTATTTGCCTGAGTCTTGGGACAGCCTGCTGTGAAATATTCCCTGATTCAGTGTTATATCAGGTATTAATAGTGCCTTAATCTGTCTGGGGACCTAATGAACACTGACCTACTATTTACAGGATGCTCCTCCACACCAGCTCCTTTTGTGGACACTTAACACAGTGTAAGGCAGTTTGCCACTTGGTGGATTTGTAACCTTCCTTATTCACAGTTACTTCTGTTTTTGAAGATGAACATTTAATTTTATCACTGAACACTGCTTTCTTGATCTGACAGAAGACTTTTCACTCCAAATGCTGGATGTGCTTGGAGTTCTTATGGGAGAAAAAAAAAAAAAAAAAAAGATTGTCTGGCTATAGTGTTTGGATGAATTGAGCCCATTGTGCCAGAAATATTTAAAATTCTCATAAAGGTATTGGAAGTGAAGCACTTAGGCTGGAAAAGAATAAGTGAAACCGCGACATTAGGGGAAAAAAAAGAAAGAAGTTATGAATATGTAGAGTACAGAGTGGCAAACTATTCAAGTGGCTTATCAGTTGGCAATACCTTTAGACATAGCTGCATGTAAAACCTGGTAAGCTTTCTTTGTTGGGATCTTTGTCACATAACTCACTGGTCCATGACACTGCACTCCAGGAATGCTTTCCCAGATTTATGTGGAAAAGTACTTACGAGAATAAGTATTTCTTCTTCAATGTAACACTGTAATATCAGAAATCTACTACCTTTTCTTTCCATTATTTTGTCAAAGCATCTTGACTTAATCAAAAGGGGCAGAATAGCTCCATGTTAGATAGTGATTTTTTTCTTAATAGAGGTAGAATAGGCACCATGTTATTTCACTTGTGTCCTCTGTTCTGCCTCTTGGTGAGTGCCCCAGTCTTAGTCCTGAAATCACTGGAAATTCTGGTATTGAATTAAGCCAGAACAGGGACAGGCCTGCCATCAGCTCCCAGTTCTATTCAGACACATGTTTGTCTGCATGGTAGAGTAGTGATAGGTTCATAAGTACTCCCAGTTAATAGCACTAGTGAATTCTGGTGAAGAATACAGGTTTCTGAGATTAGAGGTGTGCTTTGCCTACTATTGTCTCATTCTCCCTCTTGCCTGTCTATTGGCTGATGAGGTAGACCACCAAAATGATACATCTTAATTTTAGATGTTATGAACATGTCATTAAACCTATCTAGTTTAACTTGTCATTTGTGTAGAAATGAGGGAGAAATTAATCTTTGATGGAGATCCCAAGGGAGTGGTTGTATTGTCCCTTCCTATCAAGTAGCCTCAGTACTTATTCTGAACTACACAGAGGACTTTAATAGCTGAAATTGTTTTAAAATAAAAAGTCTGTATGCAGAAGCACATCATTCTAGACTAAAAGAAATTATCTCCCCCTCAGCGCGATAGATACAGGATACCTGGGAGGGAATACAAAATAGGCACTGTGTTGTTTTCACCCTGATGGGCAATTAACTCCACCACAACCACTCCTCCTCAGAGGAAGAGGGGGAGAAAATATGATGGAAAGGGCTCAAGGGTTGAGATAAAGACAAGGAGACCACTCACCTGCTATAGGCACAGGCAAAACAGACTCAGCATAGGAAGACTAATATAATTTATTGCCTATTTCTAACAGACTAGATCAGTGAGAAACTAAAAGCAAGATAAAAACACCTTCCCCCCATCCATCCTCTTCTACGTCTTCCCCCCAAGCAGCACAGGGGAACAGGGAGTGGGGACTGCTTGAGGGGAGCCTTCTCTTTCTTCCTTCAGTCTGCTCTCCCATGAGCGATGCCCAGCCAGCATTGCTCATGGCTTGGCTCTGGCCAGCAGCAGGTCCCTTTTGGAGCTGGCTGGAGCTCTGTTCTGACATGGGGCAGCCGCTGGACTCTGCTCACAGAGGCTACCCCTGCAGCACCCCTGCTAAAAATAAAACACACACATAAACACAGAGGTATTTGTAAGCAATTATACCAATTCAACTGTGACTTAAATTTGGAAATGAAGAATAGGCTTTTTGTTCCCATGCAAGAATAATGAGATCAGTGGGACCAAGGCAAGAGGAAGCTAGTGAAACTTGGAAACTTGTCCCATTCTTACATTGCAGAAAGCAGTTCCATTGCTGGCCACAATTGGAAGAGACAGACTTTTATTTTGTAAGGAATATCCCTATTTTGCTCAATCTTTAACTGGCAGAATAGTGTAAGTTCAACCAGGAAAGCAAAATGGTCTTTTGTGTAATTTTTTTTATTTTTTTTTTATTGCTTAATAATCATGTAATTATTGGCTTGTACACTTAGACACACTATCTTTTCTAGGTAACGTTTCGGACAAGAATCTATCACTGTAACATTAACAGCCAAGGCGTCATCTGCCTGGACATTTTAAAAGACAACTGGAGTCCAGCATTAACCATTTCTAAAGTTCTCCTCTCCATCTGCTCCCTCCTCACAGACTGCAACCCAGGTAAGACAAATTAACTTTCACATTTGTGTTCAGTCATGATTCGTATTCTGTCAACTACTGGGATATGGTTGGTGCACTGTTCTATTGCTATGTACTAAAAAAAGAGACAAAAAAATAAGTATTAAATTCATTTAAATTGAGGCATAGTAAAGAAAGAAAACGCAGTTTTAGGATCTCATGCATTTTTAGTAGTTGAAAATAAAAATCTGTTAATTCTGAAGTTTAATCAGTGGAAAATACCTTATAGTAGGCACTAATTTGGATATTACAAGCAGGATATTAGTACCAAGAAATATTAATGTGTTAATAAATATTGAAAAGGAAAGCTTTCATTTAAATATGCTGATAACATGTTCTCTGAAAAGAATATTAATAGTACTGATGATGATAGATGTCTAACACAGACTCTACAAATAATGAAAATTAATTTAAATGAAGTTTATTCAATATCCTGGACAGCCAGTATGAGTATTCAAAGCAAGCTGTCATTCATATTAAGTAGCATAGCACTTAACCTCTTCCCTCATCTCTTTTGGATTTGTTTTCTGCAGTTGACCAATAGATCTGTAATTTGCTCTTTCTCTTACCCTGTTTGCCAATGAATGGTTCTGACTGTAGCCATGGAAAATTGTAATATATAGAAATTACTAAAGAATCATTTAAAGAAAAACTAAGCAATCTGTTTGCATATCTTGAGTGTTCTTGTGGTTTTGGTTTGGTTTGGTTTTTATTATAGACTTAGTTTTGTTTTATTATTAATAATTTGCCATCTAGGTTTTAAAACTTTAGGTTTCCTGTTTCTAACTTTTCTCACCAACCAAAAGGCTTAAAAAAAAATGCTTTTCAAAGGCCAGAATGTGAGATTCCTGTGCAGTCAGGTGCCAAGTCAAAGGCTGTAACAGGAGACTGAGTTATTTCAAAGCTCCAGATAAGGTGAAAGTGGACTTTCAGTTGCAATTGGCTGCGCTTTTTTTTTCATGTGGGTTTGTTACTGCATGGAGCATTAGAAACTGCTGCGTTCTCCCAGCTGAGAGCTGGAGCTGTAGAGGATCCCTGCTGTCTCATTCCAGGCACGTTTATTTCAGGAGTGCTGGGTGCTCTCTGTTTACCTCTCGGGAAGATTGACTTCTTGCAGTGGCACTCCAACCGATGCAGAGGTGCCTGTACAAAAGCAGGTGGATTGGTGACATAAGCTTAAAGAAAAGCAAATGGATGTTTGCTCAGCTGTGTTAGGGTCCAGGTAAAGAGCTTCAGAGACACCGCTGTAAAATCAGTAGCTGTCTATCAGCAAATACGTCCATTTCAGGATTTAACAGCAGACCTGTGTCGGGGAGTGAGGAACTGGAAGTAGATGTGCACTCAGTTGTGCTTGCCTTTCTTTATAGGCAGGCATACAGGCAGCATACATACCATTTCAAGCAATGATTTGAAGTTGGGAAATTTACTATCTCTGCCCTCTCAGTCTTTTTCCTCTCCTTAGACTAGTTTACAGATGTTGTTGGCACAACAGTGAGCAAGTAGGTCAGAGGAACACTGAAAACTGTTACCCATATGATACTATCATATGCAACATGTACTAAAAATGGGAAGTTACTCTTCAGTTTCTTTCAGTTAGTAGCTATAAGCAGTCATGACTGTAGTAAGTCAAACAATTTTATGACATTTCATTTTCAATTTAAACATTCTCTTTAAATACAAAGTGGTTGTGGATTTTGTTACTGTGCCCTGTTAAAATTTTGCTATGTTTTTTGAGGAATGACTGTAATTTCTTTACTTGTATTGTGAGTTCCCCTCGTATGAGGAGCTGATGGTGGTAGCTGTGAACTGCTGAGTCATTTTTGCCTTCCTTTGAGATGACTTGCCCTGTGTTAGATGTTGTTTTTATTAAAAAGTGAACTTTGAATTTTAGCGATCTACAACACAAGGCTTCTTACCTTTCAGTGTATTGCCTAACATGCTAAAGCCTGTTCTGGTTGTACTGCTTGTCCCGTTCATTTCAGATGAAATTTTATCATTAACAAATCATTGGAATAGATGTTCCTTGCCATCCAGATTGAATATGATTGATAGATAGATAGATAGATAGATAGATAGATAGATAGATAGATAGATAGAGAGAAAGATAGGGATATGTATCTATATATATCACTGAGATATATATCATATACTTATATGTATTATTTTATATATATATGTGTGTGTGTGTGTGTGTATGTATGCATTTTGCTCTCTGTCAGCTGGAAGTAATTTTCTAATCCCCGAGTCATCTCTTCATCAAACTAGTTGGCTCCTTTTTAAAGGCAGCAACCCAACAGGGATCTCGATTTGATAAGCAACTTTGAACTCTTTGTTCACTATTCATCAGACAGAAGTAGATCAGGTCAAATGGAAAGGCAACACTGAATCTCCCACAAACATAAACACTTGGGATGGGTGAGTTTTCCACCCCCAGCCCCTCTGAAGGGAAGAATCAAGTATCAGTTACCCCTAGCCTTACATTTATGCAAATCTTCATTAGAACAACAAATAGCAGTAAGAATGGCAGCTAATTAACCCTCAGTCATACACAGTGATTAAACTGAGCCAGAGCACAGCTGCAGCTTCGTTGGCAAGCACTGCTATTCTTCTCCAGCAGGCTGAGCAAATGAAAAGAGGTATTTGCTCCTACCGCTTCTGTCATTCACACAGCCATCTACAAAAGACACGGAGAGAGTCTCTTTCCTCCCTGGTTATACATCACCACCCTTTGTTCCATATCACTCAAAGCAGGAGCTAGTTTGTCCATTTTAAACAACTCATACAATCCTTTACTCATAAGCTGTCTCAGACCCTTCAGTCCTGATTGTTATTAATTGTCTCTATTTTGCTTGGCAGCATCAGACGGTAAACTGTGTTAATGAAATGTCTGAATTTTGTAACAGCTGGCTGACTTTTTTTTGCGGGGGGAAAGGGTGCCGTAGTATTTGTGTGTAAGTGAACATGTGTGAATTATCTGTCAGCGCAGGAGAGCCAACTGGAATGGTATCAGAGAGATGGGAGAAATGATGGGATGCACTAGCATTCAGTCTGGGGATTACAGCTTCTCTTTAAGGTGGTACTCTGGGACGCAGCACATATCTCTTCTTCAAAGCAGGGCCCCAGTCCTGTAAACATTTTGGCATGTGCATGAGCAACCCTACAAAACCTGGTAGATGCATTCATCTACATAAAACTGTGTGTGTGAGTAAGTGCTCGTAGGCTGTGTGCTCGAGTGATGAATGTATTTACTTCCAGTGTTAGCTGCTAGGGTTTGCCTACATGTTAGTTATTCCAAAGTAACTCCATGTGTGGACACTCCCTCTTTTGAAAATATATTGTGAGGAAAAACTGTCTTACATGGAGTAAAAGTCAACTGTACATTAAGTATGGGAAATGTAGCCCTGGGAGTATAAATTCCCGTACTACCTTAATCCAAAATAGCTTTCAAGTGTGGATGGCCCCTGAGGTTTTGTATTTTTACAAAGATTGAAAGAAATTAATTATTTTTATATTTAGACAGCTGATGATGATGAGCTGGGTTAAAATGTTTACTGCTCTCTGTTGGTCATTCCCATCTCAACCCTGCCAAAGGTTCTCAAGTCTTATGGAAAATTCTCATTTGCTTCAGAAGAAATGAACTGAAACACTGACGAGACTGCCCTGGAACTTTTTCCTTCACATGGCCTCCTTTTTCACACATGCAAAATCTGAACTTTGCTTTCCTGGTTGTCCCTGATGTCTGAACAGTCTAACGTCAAGCCATGTCTGCTTAATAACACATAGCTAAGCCTTGATTAGGACATTAAAGCAGAACCTGCTAAATCTCCCTCACTTTTTTTATCATTGTTTACCTGTAGTTAAGTACCATTTTTTCCACACAACAGTTCTACAGCCAGTTAAGATCTCTATCCCTTGATTGCTCCACTGGCATTCCCTACCAGGAAAACTGGACCTGATGCCATGGTCTTGCTGCTGCCCCTGGTCCCTGAGGGACAGACTGTGCCCCATGATCTCATTTGGGCACTGACGGGCACCACCTTCCAGATGGGGATTTGTGCGGTGCTGCAGGACGGAGGGTGGGAAGGGATGGCCTGAGACTGTACGCAGCCATGGCGTTTTTTTTCCCCAAAGTGTGTCTGGTTCCACTGAACACTTGGCTGGCTACTGAAACACAACTAACTACTGAGAGGCTGTATGAGCTTCACTTTCTTCACTCTTTAGAAACCTCTGCCAAATTTCTAGCCTAAACCAATGCATGGGAATTTTATACTAACTTGTTTTTCAGCAACTTTTATCCTATAGCTTAAATTACTATTTTCTCTTGCTGTTTTTCATTCATGGTGTATTAATGAAGATCCACCCTCTTTCCTCTTGTCTTTATTTGCTGCACACTAACCAGGCCTGTGTATATTCACTTCCACCCATAAGACAACCTTTCCATTCCCCTTGTCACCCTTGTTGCCCTCTTCTGCCCCTGCGTCAGGCTGAAGTCATCCTTCCTGAACATGGCTGATTTGTGGGGAGTTCATCAGTGCATGAGGCACGGCTAGACAGGCTAACCTGCTGGTGGTCACCACTGAAAAATTTACTGATCCCAGTTGGATGTTCCTGTCTCACTCGCAGCCCTGCCAAAGGCTGATTCTTTCTTAGCCCTGTCATTTACACCATTTGTCTGCTTTCTAACCCAATTCAATTAAGTGATTCAGAAAGGGGAAGGGGAAGGGGAAGGGGAAGGGGAAGGGGAAGGGGAAGGGGAAGGGGAAGGGGAAGGGGAAGGGGAAGGGGAAGGGGAAGGGGAAGGGGAAGGGGAAGGGGAAGGGGAAGGGGAAGGGGAAGGGGAAGGGGAAGGGGAGAGGGGAGAGGGGAGAGGGGAGAGGGGAGAGGGGAGAGGGAGGGAGGGAGGGAGGGAGGGAGGGAGGGAGGGAGGGAGGGAGGAAGGAAGGAAGGAAGGAAGGAAGGAAGGAAGGAAGGAAGGAAGGAAGGAAGGAAGGAAGGAAGGAAGGAAGGAAGGAAGGAAGGAAGGAAGGAAGGAAGGAAGGAAAATAAAGCTTTTATAAGAATACTGCATTGACCTCTGGCAAAGAAAATGAGCAAACAAGTGACAGCAGTAACTGCTTAACCTGGATCAACACTAGCCAGGTTAGTTGTTGTGACTCTGCTTTTAGATCCTGCAGTGGCATATTATATTAGCAGTGTAAAGCTGCTTATCTCTTGTTATCCTTTAAGCACCACAGAAAGTGTGAAGCAGTTTGTTCAGTCATATATTTAAAGTTTGCTGTGAACATAGTTTCAGATGGAAGCATGTGCATGTCCTTAGCAGTGAGAGCATGCATAAAAGTAAATGAGCTGGATGGATATCGCTGCATTACTTTGATGTGAGTCCCATCAATTTTTATAGGAGTTCAGTTGCTCCGCATGTCTGAAAAGTAGACTGTTTATGTTAAAAAACTTTGTGATGCATGTGTGGTACTCAAATATAATACCTCAGTTAGAAGTATGCATGCTGTTTTTTACAAGTACTGCCATGAATCATGACTTTACTAGATGGTTTCATACTTTGTTAACCCACACTAAGTAACATGGCTGTGCATTTTAATGACTTGCGTTTATCTAGGTAGAGATAAACAAAGTCAAATGACATCCTAAGGTTATAGGGATTTTAGTCATCTCACTAAGGGACATGAGACATGCTTTCAAGCTTCCTTTATATTAGTCATCCTCATGGTTTGCCTTTATCTTTCCCAGAAACTTCATTTTTTTCACCACAGAGTTGATATAGTTGGCAGTTACTGATAACATATTATCATTGCTCTTCTGTTGCTATTACAAGTTATTCGCATGGTTTGGCGTGATTTAGGTTTGCCTAAGTGTTTTCTGCCGAAAAAAATACTGGTACCCTTACCTCCACCTGCATGAGGGTGCTGGAATTAAGAGATGGGATACAGTTATTACAATATTTTTTCTTCATATTTTTTATTCATTGTTGCTTTCTTAAAGGTTTGCAAGTCTCTATGCTCTTACTGCTGGGAGTATAAAATCCCAGCTCTGTCATCCTTTGCAGAAAAGGATTCAATAGTGTAATTTAATGTATATCTTTGATCCTCAATGGGATCAGAAACAACACTTTGGAAAGTGACTTTTCAACATAAGCAATAAAAGCCCTAAAAGCCTGAGTGGTATTTGCCCTGCTACAAAGCTGCTGGAATTGCTGCTGTCTCCAGGAGCTTTGCAAAACCCTAGTAGGTGGGGAGAGTTAAGTCAGACGAGGTGTAAAGGGAAGACTCGTTTTAGCATACTGTCCTGATTTCCCAGCCATTCCTCCCTCTCAGCCAGCAGCGTGCTCTTTGAGAAGGAGCCTGGCGTCATGCTGCAGTGCCACGGCACCATCCCTTGGCAGGCTTACCATCAGCAGCCGCCCCGGAGCTCACTGCTGGGAGGGCTCTAGCCGTGATACATGGCTGCGTGCCTAGCACCAGGCCCGGTGCCTGCGGACAAAGTTGCTTCTAGGTAGTTCTGGAAGCCTACGTTCTGAATTTGTGGTAGGGTTTGGGAAAACCAAGCCTCACCTAAGTGATTGTAACAATTCCTTCCTCACTACCTAGTAGTATATGGGGGTGTGTTGGCACTGGCCCATGTGGATCAGCTGGTTGAGGAGGTCCCTCACTGCCACCCGCAGCACCCGTGAACTGGGCCTTGTCCCACCTCCAGCACGGAGAAGTGGGTTCATGTGAACCCTCTCAGGAAAACCCATTCGCTGAGACGTTGGGCTCAGCTGCCAGCCTTCAACTTGATGCCCCTGGACATGTTCCCTTCTGATGCTGCTTTAGGGTGATCACCCCTGGTACAGGGGCAGTAACATCCAAAACCACTGTGGCCATTTATAAAGTGAGCATCTGTCAGTGCTTTAGATTCCACAAGAACACAGGAACAGCTGTTTTCTCAGCTGATAAGCTCCAACCATACCACCATGCATTTTAACAGGCTAATAGGTATCCACTGTATCAATAAAAAGATCTATTTCCAGAATTACTGAGAGACCTGAAAGCACTAGCCTGTCCAAAAAAAGAAGAAAAAAAAAGGTTTAAAAATAAATCTAAGGCAGCTTAATAAAGGAAAATGTAACATAGCTGTAAAAACAAAATCTGTTCCATGCTGGAGTGTTTGGCTCCAAGTGAGGATTTGGCTGACTTGTGGTCACAACTCTGCTGTTTGGCTTCCATGTCCTAACTCAAAAATAGCTACCCAGCCCCGGGTAATGAGGAACAGGTCCATGCCCCTCGGCAGGCCAGAGTTGTCTGTTCTTTCTTCTCTTCTTCTATACATCTAGACCTAAGAGGAAGCACGCATGATATTTGTCCTCATCTGGTGCTTCTCCATAGCAGAGGCTGCTTTCTGTCAGTGCCAGTTCACGTCAGATGTTCCTTCTACAATTTTTTAGGCTTTCCAATTATCATTCCTTCTTTTCCCCTCACCCCAAGTTGTGAAGTGAGTTTAGAAACTCTGGATGACAGCAAGTTTAAGGGATGAGCCACTTCTCATTTTCCTCATTCCTGTAATATTTTCCCTTAAAGGCATAATCTGCACATTTTGCTACTATCAAAAATCTTTACTTCAGAATCAAATCTGATTTTTTCCTCCTTCCCATTTAGCAGCTTAACAGCTTTGTTCAGGTAATTAAAAGGATTTCTAGTCTTCCCTGTACCCAAATATATTTTCCACTTCTTTGTAATGGAAAGTCATTTTCTTTTAGAATATTTTTGTCAAGACATACAGAAAACAGGAAAATCATAAATACTCCTTCTGCAATAATCCAAAACATGTTTGAGTACATCAGTCAAGTGTGATGAATATTCTGAATAATGAATGAAATTCTTAGAAATTGGCAAAATAATATTTAATTTGGTCAATTTTATTAGGCTGGCTAACCACTGGTGCTTTGATTCTTCTCTGGCACCCACAGGCTACCAGTTGCACTGTCATAGTACAGTACTATCAGATTTACAACAAAATAACCTCGTTTTTCCATATATCCCGTTTGTAAGCAGCAGAGGGTTGTGTAAACAATGAAATTGCTCTGTTGTCTGAGATTATTTATATTCTTCAGCTTGGAGCTATTTTTCCCTTTTCTTCAGAGTTTGTATACTGTCAGGAAATGGGATGGTTTCTCGGCTGTTTCAGCACAATGGAAAATGATCTTTTTGTATCTTGAGCAGCATAAAATCTATGCCTTGTCACTCAAACATGGCAACAAATAAGAGATGGCAAACAAAAGTTAGAACAGTTAGGAATCACCTCATGGAGTAATGTTATTATGTGATTCTAAGTTGCGATGTAACCTTTCTGTCCTTTTTAAAATCTCTACCTTGGGATGTCTCCAAATGGATTTAGCTCACTCCTGAGGCTTTTCCTTAACCAACACAAAGGTCAAGTGTGGTCTCTGCTATATTGGCACTACTGGATTATAAGCAGAGTGGATGGGTACACATGGCTGACTTTCACGTAAAGGCCACCCTAGTAAGTTGTCCTAACATAGCATGAAAAGAAAATGAAACACAAAAGTGATCATTTTAGTTCTGCTCTCTGTGACTGCAGAATGACGACGTCCAAGTCAGGATTGCCTTGGGAAAAACGCATCAGCATCTATTTCATTCATATGAGCAAAGCTCATGGCTCTTTCTGGCTCTTTTTGCCAGTAAGTACCTATTTGTCTTCAAATACTTCAAATTCCCATGCCATTTCTATTGAACCTGCTGAATATCTATTGAAGTAATTTGTCCATGTGTGGACTGATTGTATCATATGTCCTGGAGCTGGTATTTACAAATTCTAGTCTATCATTGCTTTCTCTTTCCATACCTTTTAAAAGATATTGTGCTGTGCTGTCTCTACCATACTATAGTATATATACTACATGTATGTACACTGCACTAATTGCTGTTTTATGGTTTTATTCACATGCAGTTTCTTACCTTATGAGTTGGACACACAGCACCAATATGTTGAAGAAATTTAGGCACCTAAAGATGCAGGCACACAAGAAGCAGTTTTTTCAGTACTCCCAGGGGAGATATTGGTATCTTAAGTGCCTCTAGGGACTCTGTACAGTCAGGAAACTACAGACTTGTTGCACATCTGGTCTTTATGTATTTGCAGACATGCACACCTGTATGTTTTAAACTCTGTGGACGTAACATATGAAAGTGAAATTAAACATACATAAATGCAAGCAATGCAGCAGCACATTATGAAAATTATGCATAGATAAGCATTAAAAGAGAATTAATTTGCTTGTCCATAAAGAGGTGATAAAAATGTTATGAGATTTTGTTCCTATCAACGGACCAAGTCCCCACAACATGAACCCATGACTGTGGGGATTATTACAACAGCAGGAAAAACATTTGTGAACTGTCATCCTTTTAGTATTTCTTAGGAAAATATGTCTTGGAATATCTCCTAATTATGCATGCAGAGGGAGGAGGCTTGGATCAGGATTGCTGTTTATGTTGGCCTAAATCTTTGCTCTTTTCAGTTACATACTGACAACACCTTATGGGTAGAAGAGCGTTGTTCAGGGGCATAGAGGCATTTCATGTGTTGAGATTTATACTGTTCAAAAGTCACAAGACATCATTAAAAAGATTAGCACTACTACAGAAATAAGGTTGTTTAGAAATATTTAGTTTAAACATGCACTTTCAGAAGTCTGCAATCTGTTTAAGTATATTTTTCTCTGCAATGTGACTGGAGTTAACTGCATAAGAATATTGGTGGTTTTATGTACTATAGAATGTAAATGGCAGAGCTTAGTTTTTAAAAATAAAATGTGCAATCTGGATTTTGTGATGTCTAAAGTCATTAGCTATAGCTCCAAATACCTGTCACACATGCTCTTAGCCTATCCTTTTTTTAATCTGGTGTATCTGTAACTCTACAAAGAATGATGGTTAAAAGGAGGAGTATAGCCATTCTCAAGCAGAAAAACAGTCATGTGCCATTCAGTGCGTATGTTGCTTGCAACTGCTCATTGCTCAGTGGTTCACTGAAAAGTGTAAAATTCCCTCAAAGCACTTCACTCATACATAATATTTGAGAGGAAATTCCCTCCTAACTTCAGCTAATGATCAGATTATGTGATGTAGCATGAGCAGTAAAAGCCTTAGCAGTGGTAACTTAGGTGGTGCCATGACTAGTATGCTTCCTAATCCTTTCTTAATTTTTCTAAATTTCCTCCTAGTATTCCTACACTGTACTCTTGTATTTGTTCAACTATTTCATGTATGAAACATCTACTTCCTTTTAACTTTCTCTAAATGTGTTGATTTGTTTTTTGTTTGTGTTCTTTTCTCACTATGGAAAAGATCAGCAAGACCATTTCTTTTTAATAATCTCTTTATAAAAGTACCTGTCACATTTTTTCTTTAGTCTTTTTTTTTTTTTCCTAAGCAAAATAAGCTTAGATTTAATCATTCCTTAAATGTGAAAGGTCTGACAATGCTGCTAATTATTTCTTGTCCTTTTCAATAAATTTCCTACTCCTATTGTGTTTTGTTTTTTTTTTTTCTACTTAAAGCAATGTGAGAAAAATTGAACTTCAGATATAATAATGCCCAGCCATCAATGGTATTTGATTAAATCAGAGATTGAATAAAATCCAGAATAAATAAAGAGGCTTGTACATCTGTATCAATAAATAAATGTAAATGGACTTTAGCCATCGTTAAATTAAAAGTACTTGTAAAAATGTATGAGTGGTAAATGCTAAAAATACAAAAGTTTACAATATATTTTCCTGCCAATAAACATATGTAACTTAAAATAATGCCAATGGAGATTTCTTATGGTATTACCTTAGAGAGAAGACAGGTCATTTAATGCATACCCATAGTAAATCTTTGTGCAAACCAAGACCAAAAGAAGTCATCAATGTTAATTTTTTTACCAGGTAAAGGGTTTAGATAAAGCAGTTATTTCATATATATAAAATATAAAGTCCTCATTATGTGTATTTTCTTTGTTTCATGCAGATTTTGTCTAGCCAATGCAGACATATTCCCAATTACACTGGCTTAGACAATTCTATTTCCACTCATGAAAATTATTCTTGTTTCCTTAATGGATATATTTTCTCACTAATAGAACTGTATATATATAAGGGAAAAATAATTAAAACTAGAAAGTAAATAATGTGAGACATCATATTTTATCTGTATCCCTACACTTAATTCTCTAATCTCATAATAATTTTATCTAATATTCATTATTTCAGTTAGTACAAATAGATGAAATCTCAGCTGGAACAAATTGGCATCACTTCTGCTCAATATCTTATCCCAGATATTTCATGTAGACTTCATTCAATTTTGTTGTGTTGTTTTTTTGTTTGTGTTTTGTTTGTTTTCTTGTTTGTTTTCCTGATGTACCTTTTCTTACATGAAGGCAAGGGCAGAATTTTAAATGTATTACCGTATATTTCTAACTGCCTATGAGCCACCTTCAGGACACTAATTAGCACAACTATTTTAAGGCTACTTCATCCTGTTCTTAAGATACAGTTATTCTTGTTTCACCATAGAAATCACACCATTGCATATTTTCTAAGTTACTGAAAAGAAGCTTGTTAAATTTGGCTCTTTAGCAGATTCACAAGAATGTAGAGTCAGTCCTGACTAAACTAAAACAATATTTATAATCCTGGGTGTAAATAAGCTAGCTATTAAATCATTTAGTCTCTCAGTTCCTTGAGTAGGATTTCAGAAATTAGCATTCCTGAGTTGTTCAGATTCTACCTTTAAAGATGATTTACACTACTGCAAGATATGTCTTTTTGTATTTTGCATGGCTAATTTTCTACATTATTCATCAGGGGAGGAGAAAACAGTTTTTTGTGTTTTGTTTTTTTTTTTTTCACAGTTTTGCAGATCCATCAAAGGCAAGAAATAAGTCAAATTATATGCAGTGTGTGTTTCGGAATCCCTATTTTCATAGCAAATTAAGTTCAGGTTCATTAATCGGAGTAGGCGACAGTTACTTAAATAGCAAACCTAAAGATGGGCTGTAATGTAAGATTTTGTGTTCATATGGGACACAGAAATAGAACTTTGATTAATAAATTGTTTGTAGAATGTTCCATCAGCACAAGGTGTAGAAAAAAAAAGGCCCTTCTATGGATCGGAGCATTTTGCAACTTTAAGATGAATTAGATTTTGGAGAATTCTCGAGGGCTGAAATCCTTATCACATGGTTTTTATAATGCGGATTAGATAAAGTGGCATAGAACTAGAAATAACTTTAAAACACAATATTAAACTAGCAGAAGGAATGCCCTCATGACCTTCCATGTCCTTTTTATCTCTACCTTGTACATTTTTTCCTACAGATCAGTCTTAGCACTTTATAGGCCAATGCCTGAAATCCCTTGACAAATTGACTATCATTTAGCCAGGCATGACAATGGAGTCAGTATGATCCCTCACACAGGAAAGATAGGATATCCAGTGAAAGTTATTTTACCTGTTACTAAATATAAAATTATCACTGTAAATGTCATAAATTCCATCTTCATTCAGGGTTGCCATGTAACTTCATTGCAACTAATCCGGGAGCCAAATCTGCCTGCATGATGAATGCTAATTATTTTGTTTAACCTGCTTTTCCTTCTAGTCCTATTAGAACTTGTTCTTAATTAAGCTTAATTATATTCATGTTCAGAAGTTAATTTAGAATTGGATAGTCCATTTGGTTACTAAAATGAGGTTATTTTCACACTCACCTGCTGATTCCTCATTGCCAGAGCTGGCACCACCCTGCTCCTGTTCTGCAGTACTCCATGTCACCTGAGTACTCAGTATCTCCAGAAGTACTGCTATAACTAGCCTGTGTAAATATTCAGGATGGTACCCCACTTTTCATGCTTTATTGAGCCACTATGCACTAATACAAGCATCTTCCTTGGATGCATCTTTTGGTAGGACATTGTTGCTCTATATTCTGCAGCACCCACGGGATCAAAGTTCACCACTCTGGACTGTCAGAAACCTGTCAAGTGTCACATGTCACTGACTCCACAGACCCCTGTCTCATACTCTGCTGAAAAGGCACCTGTATTTTATATATTCACAGCACAATAACATTTTGGAATGCCTCCTCTAGGATAGCATGAGCCACAGATCCAGGTGGCAAGCATGAGGTACAGTCTCAACATGCCATCAAGCAGCCTGGCTCAAATGACCTGTGCCTGCAGTCCTTAAAAGTCCTAAGAAGTCTGCTCCATTAAAAACCCGTCTGGGCCATGGCTACAAAACCTCTGAACATAGAATCATTTAGGTTGGAGAAGACCTATAAGTCCAACCATTAACCCAACACAGCCAAGTCTACCACTAAACTGTGTCCCTAAGCACCACATGGTCATTTCCAGGCATTTTCCTGCCACTGCCTCGTGGTGCAACCTCCTTCCACATGTTCCCTGGGAAGAAGGAAAAAATAGGCAGCTTAAATAGTTCAGTTTAAATAGTTAAAAGAAGAGGCCAGACTATTTTTGAGTTACTGGAAAACAGTAAGAGGTGTGCTAATGCAAGGCACACCAAAGTTCCTATTCCTGTTCCAAGGGATGTTCAACTTCCCAAGGGATTTCAGGCCGTGGACTATGGAAAGAGAGTCCTATTGGTATTAATAGGACTAAAATTCTTCACCAACCTTCCTCTTTGTAAGTAAAAGCCTCTTGTATTCCTTTGACATTCTGTATGGGATTCCTAATAACAGTTTTGGATTTAAATGAGTTGAATTAATAACAAGATTTAAAAGGACGAGAAAGAGAAAATCAGATTAAACCAAAATAAGCAGCATTCATAATGTGTGCAGGCTTTTCTAGTTACTCCCTGGATTAATTGCAGTAAAGGAACAAAGGGATAGATTCAAGAGCAGGATTCAGATGACTTCTGTGTCTGACCTAAAATGACCCCGATGTGTCAGAGTTGAAGATTTTGGTATTGCTCACATTCAAACCCTTCTCCTAAAAGTGAAGATACCTTTGGGACTCATTTTCCTCTCAGCATCAAAATTCAACCAAAAGACCAGACAATGCAGTACCTATACAGTAATATTTGCACCCCTCCCTGTCCCCTGAAAATCCACACAGTAGATGGATCCTGTTGGACCAACTGGTTTCTTGCAGGCACCAGAAATCTACATTTGGTGCCTGTAGTTATGGGATGTCTGACAGTATACAAAGCAGGTCACCACTTTCCTCTGAGATGGTAATTAGTGGGAAGTGAGAAGAGATAAATCCAGAAAAAAAAATGTTATTTTTTCTTTAAAAGAAATAAATTTTAAACATACTGGTATTCATATGGAATACCTCTCTCTCCTTCAGTAAATCTTGAGACAAAAATAAATGTCCACAGGTTGGTTTTGTTTTGTTTTGTTTTGTTTTGTTTTGTTTCTGAAAATATAGTCATCAGCCTATGGATATGTGCCAGTTACAGTATGGATCTTAGCATTTTGGTTGTTTGACAGCATTTTGAGTAATTTCCTTATTATCTACTCAGTGATCTTCCATGAAGTGAATGCATATTGTTATAATGTATTTGCTGAATTTTTATCAAGCCATGTGCCATGTAATGTCTTCCATATCAGGTTCTTAGTTGCTAAAACTTTTTTAGTAATTTTTTTACTAATGACAATGACTGTTTCTCAATCAAATTCGTTGTTGTGAACAGATACTTCACTAGTGTATCCATGCTTTTAATTTTGAAATGCATCCAAGCATCAAAGTAAAGGGTGTTATTTCAGAACTTTAATTGTTCCAGCATGATAGCACTTCTAATAGGTGCATGTTCTTCCTTAATTAAAGACAACTCTTCAAGATCGGTACACTGTGCCTCGTTGATCCATGATTGCCTCAGCTAACTCCCAGCCAGTCCCTGAAGTTTATAGAAACCCTGCTAAAAACTGCAGACAGAAAAAAAAAAAAATGACAAGAATGATTTCCCTTGGCAAGATACAGAGATGAATCACTGCCAGAGCTTTCCTTTAAGAGCCATGTTAATAAAATTGGGCCAGATAATACTCCTTATTTCTGAAACATCTTTTTGTGAGGCAGCCTCATATTTCACACAGATCTGTGGTAGGTAGCCTGACAGCAATCAAATGCAAGTCTAGAGAGAGGGATGAATTTCTCCTTCCATATATCCAAAATGTTTTAGTAAATGGATGTTTTCTAAACTGGATTTGCAGAACTATTTTATTTTTGAAGATAGGTAATATTTTCCTCCAGATATCAGTTTGGACATTGGAAACAACTCATATATGCCTTAATATTTGTGTAACAACTCCTCCAGTCACTATATGAACTAACAGAAGTCAGATGTGTTTCTGACAATTCCACAGAGCTCAAAATTTAGAATCAAGTCATGGTGTACAGTCTCTTTATGACATGTCTATGCAGACACATTTACCACAGTAGCCAGATAGCTTGCAAGTGTGTGTGTATATATATATACATATACATATATATATATATATATATATCATATATATTCTCAGAATATCCTGTGTGATGGAGAAGCATTAGCTCACTTTTACAGATGGGAAATTAAGGCACCACTGTATGACCACTTAACTTTCTTAGGGTCATCATGACTACTTGCAAACCATGAAGACCTTGAGGCACTCCAGAATTTCACTCCTTGCAAGCAGTGTGACATGACTGCTTCCCTGCTTACCTGCCCAGACATGTACCCTGGCTGTACAACAGAAAGAGACCTCAAGATCTTCCATTCTGTATCATATTCTCTTTCTCCTCCTGCACCTACCCTGGTCTCTCCCAGGAAAAAAGGTTTTATGTGTATAGCTACAGAGGTAGCCAAGAACTGGATGATTGGGTGACCAGGCCTATGGGATGTACTGGTGAATACAACTTTATAGGAAGCCTTATGAAAGATCATAAGTCTCCTTTATCCCTGTGTTAGCACAGTGGCCACTAGGCTAGCTTTCCTATCTAGGGAAAAAGCCGTTTTTGAAAACTTAGGCTTTAAAGTTATACAGTGTCCAAGCTATTTTATATAGCACGGTTTTCACTTAGTTCCCTAACTGCGGAGGTGATGAGTGTAAATGTTCAGATCTGCTGAGACCGTGTCTCAGGTTCTTAAACATCTGCCCTGTATTTCCTTATTTCCCACGTTATTCCTGGAAAGACAGTCCTGGGTTTTGTCTGAAACTGAGAAGTGACATAACAAAGTCAGTCTTTGTTTCTTCTGACACCAATACGTTAGATCACCTTGTATCTAAGAAGAATATGTCAAAGTATATCTTACTGAATCTCTCATTATTTTTCTTTTGTGGGAAGAACCCTTGAAGGACTGTTATGGTTTAACCTGGCAGGCACCACATAGCCGTTCAATCACTCCCCCCACCCCAAAGTGGGATAGGGGAGAGAATCAGAAAAATTAAATTAAGAAAAGGTAAAAACTCATGGATTGAGGTAAAGACAGTTTAATAGGACAATAAAGGAAGAGATGATGATGATGATAATAACAATAACAATTATGATTATAATTATAATATACAAAGCAAGTGATGTGCAATGCAATTGTTCACCACCTGATGACTGATGCCCAGCTAGACCCTGAGCAGCAGCTTCTCCCCTGCCCCCCAGCCAATTCCTCCCCACTTCTACTGTTCAGCACAATGCCACATGGTGTGGGACACCCCTTTGGCCAGTTTGGGTCAGCTGTCCTGGCTGTGTCTCCTCCCAGCTCCTTGGGCATCCCCAGCAGAAAAGTCCTTGGCTCTGTGTAAGCACAAGGTCATATGGTTGTCCACTTCACCAAAGCCACGTCAGCCATAGTAGAGAGCCTAATGAGGTACATGAGCTCTAAAGCAATTCCAGCAGGCGTATTTTGATGTTTTAGCACACTGACGTAGCCTATATATATCAGAAGTATTCTGTTGAGTGTTCAGCTGTGGCCAGCCAAATCTGCACAACTAGTTCCCGAAACAAGAAGCAGAGTTTGTTACAGTCCATATCATATGATTTCTGCTCTAAGCTGTAATTGCTAAAATGGATAATAACTTCACTGACTTTCTAGAATTTGTTCCTTTCTCCTCTAAGGACCACTTTTTTTTTTCTTTACTGAAACAATCCATTTTATTTGTTTTGCTTTTTATAGTGTTTATTGATCACTTCATCTTTCTTCAGTACAATTTTCAAAGAGCCTCATAGATGGATAAATACATTATCTTTGGATAGTTGGAACTGTGATTTTATGAAGGCCAGGAATAAATTGTGTTTCTGCTTGTAGGGTGTGTAAAGCAATCCAGAGCCCCGCTACTGCTCTTTGTTCTGGCTTGAATCATTCTGTTGTTCCAGTTCGTAAGCGCGTGTTGATCAGACTTCCAACTGCGAGGCTAGTTTTATTGCTGCACAAACAGGGATTAGTGCCACGCTGTACTCGTTTTCACTCGTGCCCTGATTTTTGAGCACTGTTTTCGAAGGTGAAAGGTTAGTGGAGTAATTCAGTGTGCCACTTCACCTGCCTTTGCCTCCAAAGAATTACTTAGCCTGTGCATTATTATTAATGATAGCAAGAGAGAGAGCAGCACTGCCACTATAAGATCACCGAAGGATCCTATGATGCATTTCACATACCTCATTTTCCACATCAAGACACACAGTATCCTTGACATGGTCTTCTAGGAGTTCATTAAGTTTAAAATAGGTGACATGTGGCAAACTGTGGAAACTTCCTAAGGCAAAGTGACACTATAAATAAAATTACTCACAAACAATTCATCTTTTCTTAATCCCTTCCTCTTGGAGTATTAAATTGTTCGATGACATATTTGGTGCAGCATGTCTCGCATTGCTTTTGACTTCAGTTTTCACTGGCTGGTCTTCCTATAAGACTAGCCAGGATGTCACTGAAAACAACATGAGAATATAAATAGATACAAAATTTAATTTTTAAAATTAAGTTTAAAGATATTTTTGGTGTGTATACAGCTGCCAGCATTTGCTGTTAAGAAAGCTGGTGTTACAGGGAATTATTAGTTTCTACTTTTTTCCACAATCTTTTTTTTTTTTTTTGCTTTTTTAGTTTGGCTTTTGGGACCTATTTCTTAAACGTTGGTACAATATTAAAAACCACAAAAATTGGATTCAGAAAACTTGGTTTTCACTGCAAGCCAATGTGGGAATATATACTGTCCTGCACTGCTATTTGCACTGAAATCACCAAACAAAATGTAGTTATTAAAAATATTAAATTTAATTTGGTGGGGGTTCATTTCTGGGTAACCAATCCTGCCTATGCTGCTGTATAAAGATGATTCCAAGGCAGCTGTACAGTAAGTGACATACGGAGCACCCGCACTTTGCCTTAGAAGAGTTTGAAAAAGCAAGCACTCCCAATTTTTTTAATTCAAAAAGCAGTACAGCAGAATACATGGAAAGAGCCCTAAAAAATCAATCAGTATTCCAAAAATCAAAATCTCTTCTAAACATGTAACTGAAGTCCAAAGAGATAAAAAAATAATAAAAAAAAATATTTTTTTAAAAAAAAGCTTTTCTTTTTTTTTCACACAACTGGTTCAAAGAAAGGAAAGCAGATTTAACTTTTGGTAACTGATGTTTCAGTACGTACAAGTAGTTCCATAGAGCCTCTCAATGGGATGCCTCTCATAGCTATGAGAAAGGAGTAGTATATGGCTCAAGAGACAGAATAAGACCTTTCAAGTTGCATCTAACCTTTGGAAATTCTTCCAGTTTAATTCTGCTTCATCAGCTGGAGGCCAACTCTTCAAAATTCCCCCCCGATACAGAGCTGAATCTAAACCTGAACCAAAAAAAAATAAATATATATATATATATATTTCAAATATTTGGCTAAAGAAATTACAAGATTTTTATAGGACTGTGGTTTTTAGTTTTTAAGGTGATCCAGAAATCTTTCTGAGAACTCATTTCTGATGGTGTAATAACTGGTTCCATCAGCTGTTCTCTATTAAAACTGTAAAATGCTGCAATAGAAATATTATTCTATTTTATAAATGCTCATAAATATATATATATAATGCATACAAACACCCATAATATGCATTTTAAGTCTAAATGTGTGTCTCGTTAACCGTGTTGGCACTACCAATTGGAATTTCATTGCATATCATGTGGCTGATGGAGAAGGCACATTGAAATCAAGCTGTTAAATACACTATCTCCGTTTTTTATTTCACTAGAGTATGTTTGCTGTATTTTTAAAAGAGCATTGGAAAGCCCAGGAGATGAATTCTGCTCTGAAATTGCTATTTGCTGACATAGAAATAGCTGTAAAAATACAAGCAGAGAAAAATACAGTGTAGCAATATATTTTCATTTATTTGGGGGAAAAGTAGTTTTAAAGAAGAATTATAGTCTGTCTTCCAAATGATAAAGCAGTGTAACTAGCATTAAGCACAGCTGAAATTTTGTAATGACCAAACCTCAGCTCATCCAAATCCCCAATAGCATTAACTCCCCAGAATTGGGCTGTAAATTTGATTAGCTGTACAACAGATATGAGATACAAATGTTCTTCCTTATACAGTCATATTAAGTGGCTGCAAAAGAAGATGACAAGTCATTGCAGGGCAGCACATCCAACCACTGAAGCGAGACAGGAATTCATCTACCCCAGCTCTTCTCCCCATCACGTGCAGCACACAATTGCTCTTTGTTGTCCCAGGTTCCCAAATATCCAGCGCTCTGCTGGTGTGTCCGTGTTTGGCCACGGAACAGAGGGGAAGCTGTGTGTGGAAGGTGTTACACTATGGCCACACGAGCTCTCAAGCCAGGCATGGTGATCTGAGAGGTCCCAAAGTACGAGCGTCCTGCCAGGCTCACGGTTGCCCATGGTTTGAATGGGTTCATTGCCCATGTTTCCAAGAGTGACATTGCCTGAGATTGTATGTGTGACAGTGTTCTCCATAACAGTTTTTGTTCTGTTTTTGCCTTAATTTATAGCATTTGGAATATGGCTTAATTGTGCTGTTCTTATTAGTAATTTATTGTGGCTTTATTGTCATTTATTTCACTAGGTCCTTCTGATAACACATTTCTTTATATTCTGAACCCCTGGTTTTCACTGACATTTAGACAAAGCCCCACTGGGAGTAGATTTCTGAAATGAACCCTGATTCACTGATGAATCACACTACTTCTTAAAAAAAAAAAAAAAAAGTGGTTTACTAGTTATGCAAACAAATTTCTAACATTGAGAATAAAACCACAGATATATACAAATGGAAAATAAGAAACAGGTTTACAGTAATGAGAAATGGAAACATGGGAAAAGTAATTCTGAGTTTTGAGATCCAGTATTCCTTTTCATCTTTCAGTTGGATAGTTTATGCAGCAGTTGTTTTATAACTACATCTTTGGCCCTACCAATGATTTCATAATGCTCCTTGTGCTATGTAGCCCAGTTGAGAACCAGCCATTAGCCAGTTTGTAGAGAGGGCAAATGGGTACTATCCTTTCTTCCTCTCCTTCGGTCTTTTGTAGGACTTGAACACTATGGGCATAGGCTGTGCGTGTTGAGGATGAAATCTTCAATATTATTTTAATTAAGCTGCTTTTGTTTATCTGATAAATTTCATTTTATGGCCTGTTGCCATGAACTACGTAGAGATGGTAACTCATGACTCACTAAGTGGTGAGAGATGTCTCTTTGGGTCTGCTGCCCAGCTGCCTCCTCCAGCAGGGACAATGTGGTTTGGGCCTAAAGGTGCCCATCTTCATGCAGGTGCAAAACGAGACCATTTGCATGTCTGGAGTTCACACACCATCCATATGTCCACCAGCACAAATGCAGTCTGTATCAACTTGGCCAGTGTGCCACTAGTTGGGTAACTGATCTAAAGTGAAAAGTTTCCTCCTCACCGGTTGTCTTGACTTCCCAAACAAAGTCGTTGTGCCTCCTGATGGTTTTATGGCTTCATAGGAACTGCTAAAATAAGCTGGCTCTTCCAACACCTGTTAAAGAGTCCTTATTAAAGTCCTCACAAGTAATGACAACACAGCTCAAGACCCTCTGGCAGAGATGTGACTTAGGAGCCTCTCTGGCAAGAAGTATTTGTCTGTTCTTTCAGCTTGGGATCTCAAACTAGCGAGTGAATTTGCCAGACTGTGGTTTTGTTCTTTTATTCAACGTTGTTGTAAGCAATAAAATGTATAGACAAGCTGCCAAATTGCAAAGAACAATGTTATTTCTGTTATTACTGAGAGCAATTTCTAGCAGCGTCCAGTCCACAGCTGGCTGTGGGTGCTGCTGGTCCTGCTCATGGTAGGGCAGGCAAGTACTGCTCCTTGCGTCAGCACTCCTGCTTCACACAGGCAGGTGCTAGTGGAGGAGGCCCTGACTCAAGGCATACACCCCAAGATGATGGTTGATTCACAGACCACTCTCTTGGTGGGAATTTACACACCTCCAGCAAAAGCTAGATAGACCTCAAACATCTTGCAGGTAGTCACCTGTCACCTCCACTCCTTCCCCAAATACAAAACAAAACACACAAAGACAAAGGCTTACAGCTAAATATTTCTTTGTCTTCACAGCCAGCATCATCACCAAAACATGAATTTAGACAGTATTTTAAAGTACTGCACACAGTTACTGCTTTAGCAAAAAAATCATCTTTCCTCAGGCTGCTTCATTCCCTTCCTTCTTCCCCTCACACACATGTGGTAGGGAACCACCATCTTCACTTCAGCGATATGGAGGCCATCATCAACACACGGATCTGGGAATTCTTTCCACAGGAGACACAGCCCATTGTGTCTCACATTACTGGGCTTCAACTGATTTCCCCACTTCCATGACAAGAACAGCTCTTGCTGATTCAGCCACCACAACAGAAAGTAGCCACCCTCCCATGCCAGGAGGAGGTAAGAGAAGGAGCCTGTACTTCCCAAATCCTTCTGAAGATATATGTTATTGAGATAGTACTTGCTGTGTTCCAGATGACTACGCCATGACATCCTTGCAGGCAGTCAACATCAGCTGCTCCAGAGGCCAAAACACACCTCACCTTTCCCAACAGCATCAAAAGCAACAAATTCATTAAATTTTGCTCCGAGGATTCCTTTTGAGTTCCACCCTTAGTCTCCTTTTTTCTCTAGTTTTGAGGAAGTGTTTCTTCATGCAGGAGGGTGTGGGAGGTTGGTGCAGTGCTGTCAGACTCATCCCTGTGCTTTACAGCCACTGTGATAAGGTTTCCCTCAGGCTATTCCCTATTTTTTTGCCAAGATAAGTTTTGCCCTTTCCCATTACCCAAGTTGCTCATTTACAGTTCTTCTCAAACTTATTTCCAGCCGTGAACAACTTTGCACTCCTTAAACACCAGTAGAGTGTCAGCCTTCCATCTGCACAGACCAAAATCCTTCCAGTAACCCCCATACAGTTCTTCTCCTTGTCTGAGGAGCTAAAGGTTATATACTTTCTATTCTGAAACTTTTTAAATGGATCTTAGCTCAGCTATACCTCTTTGACACTCATATGTGTAAAAATAGCAAAGTCCAGGCCTCGATGACCTCCTCTGGATATATTAAGATACTGAAGTTAAGCATATGCAGTAAGTGCTTGCAGGACTGAGACTACAGGGACTTAGCATGCCGTAGCTGCGGTGGTAACTTGCCTTACTAATTTAGAAGGTGCAAATTTAGGATTCAAACCACAGGCTCTTCCTGAAAGTGCAGGGTACATATTCAAAGCAAAAGATTTTTTTTTCATTAGATATTATCCACCAATATTCAGTACTGTTGGCAGTAAGCCAATCAATTGATTTTTGGCTAAAGCAATGTATTTATCCTATCATAAACGCTGGTTTAAAGCAATGTATTTATCCTATCATAAACAAACAAAATAGCCCAGATTTATTCTGCTTTGCAGACAGCCTGACATCTCTCTCTGGGAATCTCAGTGGTTAATAATGCTGCACAAACACAAGACTCAGATTATGACTGTACCAGGGAAGCTGATAGTCATATTGTTCAATGGCACCATCTTCAGTCAACTATAGAGCTGATTATTAACTACCTCTAATAAGAAATCGTATGCATCTTGCCTAAGTCAGGGAAAAAATGGTATCAGTGCTATTGAACTTGCATGGTGTGGTGATACAGTCTCAGGAAATGTACTGTTGCAGGAGAACTCTCAAGAGTATGGGTCCCCCAAAAAAGAAAAATCTCCATGCATTTCATCTACATTAAACTGAGAAGAAAAAAAAAGTGTTGCCTGAGAAAAATGTTGATTGCACGCTGTCTCTTCTGGGAAAGTCTTTTCTTGGTTTGTTTTTCTTAGAGGGCTAGCTGGTTTTATTTTAATTGTTTGGGAAGTAATTTGTAGATCTAGATTAATGTAAAATGACTTTTTCTGTTTATTTCTTGTTTTTTGAAATACTGAAGTAGCCAAAGAAGACTGAATCATACAGCGTGCTGGCCATATGAGCACTCAGAATGATCTCACAAATTAAGTGCCAGTTCCCAAAGTTTGGAATTAACTTTTGCTGCTTTGAAGATAGTACTCATTGCCTCACGCATTGCCCATGGAAGTTTAATACAATAACTGAAGAACTTGTAGTATGTTTATTCTTATCACCTGAAATTCTTCTTGCCACTTTTAGCTCAAACTGAAATTATTGGAACATTTGTTCATGAGGCAGAATTTTAGAGAATGGTTCTAGTCATAAGTCTACCAAAAATTAATAAATAATGGCCCAGCCAGCTCTTCTCCTTCCTCTTGTTCTTTTCCTCCTGTATGCGTGCGTGTTTTCAGAATGGGAATAATATATATAGGCACATTGTTCTTAGAGTTAAAGCCAAGAGAACAGAATAAATCTGAACCTGAGAATAGCTTTTTCATCCTTCCCAGGCTGACAAGCATTTAATGGTTTGTGTTTCCTTTTCAGCTGACCCCCTGGTTGGAAGTATTGCCACTCAGTATATGACTAACAGAGCAGAGCATGACAGAATGGCCAGACAGTGGACCAAGCGATATGCCACATAGGAACCTCCTCTAGGATTTGCTGGACCTGTGCAAGCACATTCACTAAGTGCATCAATAGCCCTTCCCTTCATTCTTATTTTTTATTAAATTTTGAACCATTTTGTGACAAAAGGTTGTCCTTACTTTCTTTTTGTTTTTTATTTTTATTTTTATTTGTTTGGGGGTTTTTTGTTCTGTTAACTTGAAAGTTGTTTCCCTCAAATGTAGACAGGGAATTTTGGTTATCAGTGCAAAGAATGTTGGATCTGTAATAGTATAGAGCTTTGTCACAAAGCTTTGTATTGTGTGTTTTTTTTTTCTTTCATGTGGTTTTTGGGAAAACAAACAAATTCAGAATTATATCTCGTTTCTACTTAAATGTAGTGTTTAGGGTTATTTTTTTGTACTGAAGTCTTTAATGGTGGGTGCATGCTACTGGGAACAAGTTTTGTATAAAAGCTTAAAATCAAGAATCACTGTGCATTACTAAGACTGTGTTTATCACTAGCCTTCCGTTTCCCACACAAAAGGCTATTGCGTTGAACAAATTAATATGTATTTTGATTTACTTAAAAGAAAAGTGCTTGTAAATTTCTTAGGGACCTGCCACTTTTGACTGTGGATCAGTTGATGTACACTTGTATTATTAAAGCACTCAATAAAACACTGTGGCTGATAAATGCACTTTTTGCAAGACGGTGCTTTTGCGTTTGTGCAGTATAGGCTGCCTAGTCCTCACATAATACAACTACAGGTTAAGCAGCTATTTTTAGGCCTAGATTATTCATTTGTTCTTAACAATACACTTCTTAACTTAGAATTCTTCGTTGTGTAGATCTTTCATACACAAACATCTTCCAAATTTTAAGGCCATTCTTTCACATGCTGGTGCTCAGCTCAGCTATTCTGAAGCCTCTTGCTGAATCTTTTGTACTATAGCTTCACTATATCCATCTTGTTACTTTTAAAATGGTTGGCTATAAAAATAGCCTTGCAATGAAAGCAGAATATTGATGACGATTTTATACAGCAGGCCTCATTTTGCCTTTCTCCAGGCTGTTTAATTGTAAAAGCAACTGTTATTTAAAAAAAATAAATGAAGGTTTTCGATGGGAAAATTGAGCCCATTGCACCAATCATTCCCAGCACATTCAATGGCAAGGGTATTTCTATTCAGATTTGACCTTCAAGCTAATTTTAGATATGCAGCCATAGAAGGAAAACTTCTTCTTGGCTAAGGAAATGTGTGGGTGTTGTGATTTAGAAAATATATACTGTGATGCTGATATCTAAATGTTCTTTGTGTTGCAATGGCATCCTGGAAAATCCCTGTCTCATATAATTAAATGTTACAGATGCCATATAAAGTGCTTTGCTGCCCTCTCCCTCTCTCTCTTCCTCATACATTTAAGGAAGAACTTACCTTAAGGACGATATGTTTCAGTAGGAACACCATAAACGTACATGGAAACCCAGTCCCATTGCATGCCAACCCAACTTTGACTGTCCTGAAAACTGAAGAAGTCAAGGTGACAGCACAGTTCCCCTACACCAACCACCATGCGGCTCAGCACAGCCAGGCTGTTCTGCTTTACCCTCAGCCATTTGCTACTAGTTGAACAGCTGTGCATCTTGAATCTGCGGGTGAGTTATCCTCTGTATGAATAGAAGCTGAATTTTATTGTAGGTAGTGTATTATAACTGCTGCCCCAAGAACAACAGGGATCTTGAAGAAATAATCAGTCTGTTTTGATCAAAGCAAACGGAGAGTCTTCTGGTGTCTGCAGAAGGCAACTGCTTACAAGTCCAGCCAGGCCAACAGATCCCAGATGCAGACGTGAAAGAGTAATAACAATTTAAAAACAAAACAAAAGCCAGAAGACAGACTTCTCTGATCTAGAACACCTTCTCAGGACAATTGCTGTATGTGCTTTCCTTGGAAGTTGCTTTCACCATCCAACTTACCACGAAGTGCCTCCAGGTCTGAAGGGAACCTTCCTGCTGTAAAAATACAACAAAGGAGCCAAAAGATTAAAAGGACAACTGCATCTTGCTCAGTAGAGTAACAGCATTACTTCTCCTGTTATCCCATCTGCTAAAGATATTCGTGCCGTGAAAGACCTGTATCCCCTGAGACAGCAATTAATGGCCAATTTCAGGTTTCTTATGAATTACTTTAAGCGTCTGCTGCTCTGCGGGCTTTATTTACACCCAGCTGAATAGAATGCAGTAATTTCCAAGGTACATTTTAAACACGTTTCACAAAGAAATGTTCCTACTATCATCTATTTTTTTTTGCCAAAAGGTAAAGAAGACATTATAAACAGAAGAGCCTATTGTAACTTTAATGAAGATGTAACTGAAAGACCGCTGAGGTACTTTGGAAGGGGAATCACAGAATGCTTAATAAATGTCTGTTCTCAGTCTGTCAGCTCCAGCTCACCTTCCTTACTGATCAAAAGCTGCACAATTCAAGTTTGCAGGTAAGTTGCCCTCTGTGTGAAGCTGAACAGTGTCTTTGTCATAGATAACATAAAACTACTGCCTTAAGAACTGTGGGGATCTCAAAGAAATAATCAGAAAGGATCAACCCACGTTGATTAAAGCAGATGCAGAGTCTTCTGGCGTCTGCAGGAGCCAAATGTTTGCAAGTCTGGCCATAAAACATTCTCCTCTATTTGCAAATCTGCTCTATTTGCCTCCCAAGTAATTCTTTTTCTTCATCTGCTAAACCTGGGGAATATGCAGCATTATTTGAAACCTGCTGTTGTCGCTGAGGAGAAATGAGCCATCCCCAGCAGAATTCAGTCTGCCACCAGAGCCTCAATGAAAAAAAAATAGATTGACATAGAGTCTTTTTCATCTATTTTCTTTTTACCTCTATAAAATATTGCATATTATTCTGTCCTGCCTTTGTTTTCAGATGCTCTGCAAATTTAGCTGATTCCTGCTTCCTCTTTTATGCCATATCATCTTCTTTCTGACTTCTTTAGATGAAGTCCACATGCTGCCCTCTTGTAACTGGGTATGAAGATCATTCAGATGACTCATACAAAGTAAAACATAGTCAATAGCATGCAGTTGTCTAAAACTGTCCTTTAAAGGCATCTTACAGCTTTTCTGACTTCGGCTGCAATATCCGGTAAAGCAGCATTGATTTTCCTGTAAGCCCTGCTAAATGTCACTGTCCCACACCCTTTGAGTTCAACTCAGATGAAGCAGAAGCCAAGGACCTCTCCAAACTGTAAGTCCTCATTCACTAATTACTGAGGTGGCTTTCACATCCCTGTGTCCAACTGACCAGCTGATTTCCCTTTCCAGAACATAACAGAATAACATAGTTTAAATTAAGGTACCCCAAAACATCCTGTATTTACCGAGACAGCATTTGCAGAGGCTGCTCCAGGAGTGAGTTTTAGCAGCTCATAACATTTTGATTGCATGCATTGTGGGTGATTGCATCCAAATGGTTACAATCCACTAAAAACAGCTGCTGTGCCTTGCGTAAAGCAGGAATAATTCCTGTTCAAAGATCTTGCTTCAGGTTTTCATGCTGTGAGCTGCAGGTAGGCTTCCTACCAATGCTCCTCCCAGAACGGGGAGTGCCGCGGGCCCAGCGCGTGCTCTGGGTGCAGTGCATGCTCCCAGTTGTTATTTCAGCCTGCTGTTACAGCACGCAACCCTCTCACTGGCTGTCTTATCTCTGTCATTAATCCCTCTGACTCGCTCCTCTTTCTCATGCACCCTCTCCTCTCTGGCTGCTTTCTTCTGCTTGACTGATTCATTACTCTCAGCTGAAAGGCCACCCAAGATACTGATCCCAGTTCAACAGTTCTTTCTGAAGTTGCCTGAGCACTAAGATTTCCTTCTCCCCCAAAGACTGTGCCCAGGATGTGGCCCAGGCCCCCTTTGCTCCCCCTTGCCTAAGGCAGTGCCTCCTGCAGCAGTAAAAGCAAACACAGCTCCACTGGAGGATGGAGATGTCTTGTGATGGTTCAGACTGTGCAGCAGCTTCCAGCTCCTCCAGCCCCAGCATTGTACTGGGGTCCCCTTTCTCCTTCCCAGTTCTCAGAAATTTCTCCCTGAAGTTGGACACCTTCCCCCAGGTCCAATGCACTTTCCTGTGTTTTGAGTTGGGTGCATTAAAACAAGGGCTCGGAGTAAAAATTCTGGCACCTCCCAAATCCAATTGGCCGGCCTAGGCAGCCGTGGTTCCTGCGGGGCCAGCTCTACCTGCTGGTTTTCTATCCTAGGTTGCTCTTTCTCCTCACCTCCTTCTCATTTCCTTTCATTTCTACTCCTATCCTTTTGTCCACAACTGTACTAAATCTTGAAGCACCCTTCTTTCCCCTCCGTCATGTCTCTGTTCTTGCCCCAGTGCTAACGAGACCATGTCACGTAACACTGGGCCTTCCAGAGCTGCTTGAAATCCCCAGATTTTTGAGTCTTAGAAGCAAGAAAAAGCTTTGTATGAATTAAGTGCTTCCTCATTGTGCCACGCCTGGCACTGGCTATAAACTAAATCACTTCTCCCACACATGTCATTAGCAGTAATGAAATCCGTGCTGCCCTGCCTTCTTAGCATGACATCCAAATGCAAATGCATTTCCTCAGCTCAAATGATCTGCAGAGCCAGCGCAAGGCTGCCTGGGATGCCTTCAGCAGCCTCTCTCAGGTCACAACTGGTATATATTTGGGGACTACCAGTTACCAGGAAGAGTTTTATGACACCTGTAAATCCATCATTCTGCTCCCTAATTCCATCATGAACTTTAATAGGGAGCTGCAGCACTTCAGGATGATGAAAAGGGCAAAGCAAAGCATCCCTTTCATGTCTACTTTGATTGTCAAAGAAGGTGATCATGGGCTAATAGAAGGCTGAAATAAAGACAAGGCTACTAAGCCATCCTAATCCCTTGCCAGTCCTAAATTAGGAAAAAAATGGTTTAGTAAAAGCTCTATTTTGTTCTACAGGTTTTGGAGAACCGAATTAAACCAAAAAAAAAAAAAAAGAAAAAAGAAAAAAGAAACACCACTGAACCACTGACACAGTTGTCCCAGTAGTCAGCAAGGTCAGCAAGATCATGCATTTCTGGATAGGCTTTCCATGGATGTGCTTCCACCAGGAAGAGCTTCCCCACAGCTCCATCTCCTTTGCCTCTGTCCAGCTGCACACAGGGTCCCCCCCTCGGTAGTCCCTTGGGAAACAAGGGCTGGAAACACGCACCTCAGGTCACTCCTTATTGTCACCACTCCTCAAATACACTCTCTCACAACAGGCATTTGTTGCTGCAGAATCAGTGCTAGGGTCCCCTTTTGTGTCGCTCAGGACCTTGGGGTCAAGAAAAACAAAGGGTCACACTTCAGCTTCTGTGAAATGCCTCTTTTCTTTGCAGTTGACTCATACCCTTTGTAAGCCCTTGAATGGAGTCTCTTAGCTTGAATGGAGCTCCTACCACACAGATTTCAATACAGCCCCCCTCCTTTCTCTGCTTGTCATAAACGGGCACAGAAAGTGCCTTGGCCCACTGCACTTTGGAAACACCTTGCCTGTAGCAAGCCATAACTGTGTTCTTACGCATCTCCAAACTGTTCCCATTTGCATTTCATAGACACATCCCAATTATAAGAGCCTTTTTCTAGCATGCACTCCCCAGCACCAATGACCTACAAAAATATCCCTTCCTTCTTCCTTTGGACCATACGCAAGCTGCTTGCACTCTACATCAGTCATCCCTGCTTCTCTTCTGCCGTTCCCCAGCTCCTAAATCTTCTTCACTTGAGCTTCAGCAACACAAACCCCTTGCTAAGGCTACCAATACACCAAACACTGAAGTCCCCTCTGCTTCAGGCTCCTCGCATCCCATCACTGTCTCACTACGGCGTGCAGACATCTCACTGAGGAAGGGAAAGCTGAAGCCAACACATGAGTTTGCTGCCATCCACACAAAAAGAGGAAAGAAAACCTACTTTAAGCTCAATGGTGTGAAATAGCAGGCAGTGCTCTTGCTGCTCAGTGGTTGCACAGAGGCACAAATGCTGCCTCCAGATATCCTGTCTTCCGAGCTCACAGCAGCTATGTCCATTGCACTTGTCAGAGGAGTTTTGTAAGTAGTAGCAAAATGGATTGTATTAAATGTCCTACATGTTGCTTATCTAATAAATACAATGAAACTTTCAAAAAAAAAAAAATAGATCTGTGTGCAGTGGGAACTTCATCATCTTTTATGCAGGAATATAATTGTGTGAATTAAAAAGTCTCTACTGCTTCCTGTTCTGCTTTATTATTTATTGTCCATCCACTACCTCTTGTTGCAGTGATACAAGAAAATCTTCCTGAAATCTACTTAGAATTTAAATCCTTACTGCAAAGCAGCAAAGAATAATCAAAACACGCTCTGTCATATCAAAGTAATCTAATCAGAGAAGCTCATGGAATTATTTATATACATACATTCTTATGATAATTCAATAATTGATACGCTTAAAGAAATAATCTCATTTTCTTCTATTTCAGAATATGCATCATGAAATGCTATATTTCATTACTGTGTAAACTTGCTGTTTTATCTATTTAAAATAAATACAGATTTGAATAACTTCAATCAAAAGTTGTCTAGTGGAAGAAGACATTGCTACTTGTGCAGTGTAGTACTATGTGGACTTACTTGTCTTAAAAAATATAATTCTATTTCTAGTGCTTTCCTCTCAATTTGTATAAAAGATTGGGAAAGTCTGCAAGCAAAAAATGACAGCTGGCACTTGTGTCCTGCTAATGTCCTGGCTATTGCTGCTAGGTGTAATAACTACATTTTATTTTTCAGATAGTGGCACTGAGACTCTAGAGGCAGAGAACATGGGATGCACTCAAAGCCCAAGAGGAAATTAAAAGTAAAATAATTACAGAAATACACACTGGGCTCATGTGCTACCCATATCCTCCAGTCATCTGTACATCCTGCAGGATCCCCCCCCCCCCTCCCTTAAGGCAAGACAAACCCTTCTAGCTGCAGGATACTGAACTGTTTTAGCAAAATGTATCACAATTTGCTTCTTCCAGGTCTGATAGCTTCACATGGCTCTTGCTCATGTACCAGGCCCATGGCTGGGACCAGAAACATGTCGCCCCAATCCCACCAGTGCCAGCGGTGTCCCCTGGCAGGGCACCTCCCTGTGCCCCTGCAGAAGCCTCAGCTCCTGGGGCTGCAGGGATCAGCCCTGCTCACCTTCCTCCTGCCAAACAGCACTGCAGCTGGGACCCTGGGTTTCAGAGCTACCAGGTGGCCCTGTGACCAAAAAGAAACCTGGAGTAGTCCACTACATGCTGATGGCTAATGAAGATTTTCCTACCCTGGCAAATATAAAATGCCTGGCCAGGAATAAATTGTCCTGGTCTTGACGTTTTTATACGCAGTCACTTTGGCTGAGTGTCTGGAAAATTACTGAAGTCTCTGGCATGTTCAAATTCAACATAACAGAATCAAAAGGATTTTTCCAGAATTTTGAGACCACGCATAAAGACAAAATTGCCAGCACGTAATGCTCTCCCATAAGATATTTCTTCACATAAGGACAAGCCAATCCCCACTCTGTCCCAGCAGCACCACATAACACACTGTTAAGAAACTGTTGCTGGTTGGTTTGGGAGTCAAGGTTGGTGCTTTTTGTTTTGTTTTGTTTTGTTTTTGTCTTTTTCATTAAAAAAATAGCGTACACTACCTTTGTGCATGCATCCTTTCCTTTTCTCTTCCCACCTGCTCTGCCTCCCCCCACACTGGCAAAGAAAGGACCAGTGGGATGAGCCTGGGCATCTGTGCTACATGCACCTGGATCTAGATGTGACTTCTTGGAGAATGAGGAAGTTTCTTCTCTCCAGATCCTGCCAAAAATGAGTAACCACTGCAGCTGTGAGACGTGACTTAAAATTCTGTTCTCAGACAGCCTGGTGCTTCCTCAGTCGTCCTGAGAGCATAAATAAATATGTCTATATATGTGATAGACATGTATTGATGCATGTTGTATACATAACATACGTGTGCCCACTTAGAACACACACTGGTGCCTCTAGGAGTTACCAGGGGTTCAGCCCCAAGAGCACCCAACAGCGTGATGGTAGGTACAAGGAGGGGGCCAGCATTTCAGGAAGTAAAACAAAGAAAATAACATTAACAGGAACTGATGAGGAGGTATACAGTAATAGAACTTTTAAAAGGGAAAGGGGGGGGAAGGGGGGAGGAATTAGGATCAAAATGTCACCCAACAGTAGTAAAGAAATGTCCCAAAGTACAGCACCCCTGTCCAGGCAAAAGTAACAACCCGCTTCCGTGGGACACAAGGTACATTGCCCTGAAATTTATGGATTCACCTTGCTCCATGGAGAGAGATACTAATACTCAACCTAATTAGAATTATTACAATTTTTACAAATATTAAAAATCTGCTAAAGCAAAATCATTCCCCATACTGAACTACTTAGCACTATTACTTGTCTTTTAAAGGCCTGTTCCTCCAAATGAGCATTCCCCCCTCCCAGAAAGCAGCAAAGCCCACCATGAGGCTGTGGACCAAAGCAGGTTTGTGTTCAGAGGCTTGCTCTCCTCCTTCTGGCTCCTGTTGCCTTTGTAACAGTCTGACCATTGGGTGAGACTGGCATTTTCACCCTTATATAGGGAAGGGGAAAAAAATAATAATATCCAGATCTTTATTAAATCATTTTGAGAATGTAAAATATATTCAATTCAATAATTCTCCGGGGAAGTAGTAAGGTGATAGTGCCTGGTTGAGATGTCTTCCCCTACACGCTAGGGCAGCTCCCACACTGCTCCACCACCTGAGCAGGAGGGACAGACCACAGGATCCAGGCAGAGGTCTCAGTCAACCTGCCCTGTGGTTACAGTTGTGTACCATGAGCTTACACATAGCTCACAGATCAGTGCAACCACTCGCCATCCACCAAGCTGAGTGCACGGAGACATCTCTTCACAATCAAGACCTTTTATATGGTAGGTAGCTTTGTCTGGGAGGAAGAAATCAGCATTATTTGCTATCAAATCTAATGTAAAATTCACAGATTTTATTAAAAAAAAAAAGTTAAATGTCTGTTTATCTGTGTCACTAGTCCTCCCAATATTTATGCATGGAAATGTATTTCATTTGTGTATATGAGATCTCTCTAATGTATCTGCTACAGTTGGTCAAATAACTTTCCTCTAGGATATTGTTTTTCCTTCATACTTATTTGTTTTTAAAGTACTTTACTTGTTAAAGTGCCTGCCCTCAGTAGGGGTCTGCTTTAATTTCACAGAAGTACTTACAAACAGTCCTCCACAGATTTGCCACTCAAATGCCGCAGCACTGAAAAATCTAAATATAAAACACAGCATAAACCTAAATGTAATTGCCTTACAGGAATTGATGTTTATTGTCTCAGCTGACAGAAAAGAAAAAAAAAAAAAAAAAAAAAAAAAAAAGAAAGAAGCCAAAAGCACACAGAAAAGTAAATTGAATGAAGTGCCAGTAAGCTGAGGTGCCATTAGCAGCACAAGGAATGAAAGGCTGCTGTTCGCCACGTGCTGTGTTCGGCTGGGCCATGGCAAGTCCCATCTGGCCACCGAGGTGACACATGTCCTGTGGCGATGCCACCACAGCCTTTGGTGTGGGGTGATGCCCCCTGTGCTGGCCGCTGACCGGGAGCCAAGGAGGCCGGGTGCTGGAGCTGCAGCTGGAGCCAGGGCGAGCAGGCCTCTTACGTTAGGTTGTGGAAGGCTGCCTAATAGCACGGTGCCTTTCTGTTTATTGGAGTTTGGCTGTAGGCAGCTCTTTTTTTATTTTTAGACTCGCTCTCTGAACTTGATGCATGCTGCTTCTTCGTGATTTGGCTCCAATAAACCCAGCGTATTCTAGGCCCTGCGTGTCACCTGCGAACATCAAGCCGAGTTAGAGGGATGCCCTCTGCCAGGCTCGAGCCCACCAGCCTTCCCCACATCCCTGCTCCCTCTGCCTCTGACCTTCCCCACCCAGCTCTGCCAGCAGTTGGGTTTATTGCTCCTTCTTGGCCTCGTCTGCCCCTCACGTGGTGGAGGGAAAAAATATAAAAGAGAAAGGGTTATAAATCCTTCGGTGTACGAAACTTTTTGCAAAGTGAAAAGCTGTTTTGTTCCAGCAACCAAAGCCTTGGGAGGTGCCCCAGTGCTCAGATGACAGTTGATAAAGCTGTAGGATGTATTTTCTGTTTCAGGTGAAAGCTGACAGTAAATGGGAGGGATTTATGTGCAGCTAAAAGGACAGAAAGTGTGAGAGACCTCTAAAGCACCGGGGCTCTTAAATGCGAATTAGACGGGAGATTGCCATCTTGAGACAATGATGGCCTTGAATCAGCTTCTGTTCTGGTGTAAAGTACCCTGGTTAGGGTGACCACCTTAATGGACTCAATGCAGGGACCTTCCTATAACAACCGTGTATTTCTGCTCTCTTCCCTATAGGTAATACTTAACTCTCTTTCTGGGTTCCAAAAAATAAAGAAAGTTGCTTACACAGCCATGGCATCCATCCCAGCTGTGGAGGGATATACATTCTTAATGTTAAATATACATATATATATATATATATATATATATATATATATATATATATATATTATTTTTTTTACAAGAGTGAAAAAGGTGAAATGCTTTAGATAAAACCAGAAGGTGTTTTCTCCATGAACTTGTGGCATCCAGTGAGAGCTTCCAGGCCAAGCAGCAAAACTCGAGGAAGCAAAGCAAATAACATTGTAGTATTAAAACAAAGCATGTCACACAGCTTGAATAGGTGATGTTACCTACCCAGCCTGTTTACAACACTGAAATGCCTGTATGTGATAGCTCTACCTTGGAGGAACTGATTCATTACCATTCTTTCTCTCTCCAAATGCTGTTTCCACAATGAATCAGGTATTGCTCAAAACTATACTGCATTAAGATCTGCTGAGAATTAGCTGAAGTTGATTAAAAGAGCAAGCTTGGAGAGTTTAACTTTACTCATGATAAAGTCCAAGCTAGTTTTGCTATTTGTTTGAGACATAAGCTGGGGAGAGAGAGAGCTGATCTTTAAAAATCTAATGGTTTTCAGCATAACCCCAGCTAGTTCAGATCTCACTTGGCCTTTCAGTGGCCGACCGCTGAGTTTTACTACTAAATGAATTGGTGGGGAGAACTGGAAAGTGGCCCTGACGCTAAGCAGTAAGCCTCGTCATCCTCTGGGCTATTCAGTGATAGGTTCTTAGAGAAAATCAAGATGAAGTTCCTGGGAGGCTGAGGCTATCAGCTGTCCACGTCTTCCAAAACACACCCTTGGCCCAGAACAACTGGCTCAGTGGGAGATCTATTACAGCCAAGAATTAAACTTCAGTTTCCAGTCCCTTACACATGACATTGATTTTCCTATCAAAAGGCTTACTTCTGTCTATTCAGTATGGGCTCCTAGCTTACTCAATGATAAGCAACAATTTTCTTCCAGTTTAATTAAAACACTTTTGTCTGCTAGGATGCCAATGAACCTACCTTAATTGTATTGCCAGTCACAGTTCATTAGCCCTGTAGGCACAGTGGTCAGGCTGAATTTCTAAACAAGAAAAAAACTGATGAGAACAAGTCTTGAAGATGTTTCATCAGTTTATAAAGTGCATGAGAATGAAGAGAAAAAATAATAATAATGCAAAGATAATACAACCTGAAAAAGGAAAAGATCAGCAATTCTTGCCCCAGCCTCCAATCTCTTGCAGAAGGGAGCTTGACTCTGACTTGGGATCAGCCTTGCAGGAATCCTTTCTCGTCTCTCTCTTCTCTCTCTCATCTTGCTCCAGCACTGCTGAGCAGCCCTGCTCTGGCCTGTTTATGCTGGTTCTCTCTCCTTTTTCCATGCCACTTTGTGCAATACTCTGGTTTGGGGCATGCAAGAACTCCTTTTGGTCTTTTAGCTGTTCCACAAGATTACTTGTCTTTTGTTCTGTGTCATGCAACAAACCCATTGGTTTAGTGTCTCCTTGATAAGCAATTTGCTTTTCCACACATTTCTGGAATATTTCACATAATTGATTTGTCTGAAGATGACTTACCAGGGCCCTGCTAAGTTTGCTTGTTCTGGCGGAGCACACCACTTCCTTTGCTCATTTCCTCTCCTTTTACCACATTGTCACAGGTTGTAATATATGATAATGCACATGAGGCATCATTGCTATTTATAGGTACAGACAGCTACATGTGAGGTGTAGAAGGTACAGTGCTACATAATGTATGCAGAAAAATTCTTTACAGATGAACACTTATCCTCATATTTAAAAGTCTTTCTATGTCATCAAGCACTGGCACGTCAACCCTGAGTGAAGAGCATCCTGTCGGAAGTGTCAGTTATCTTCATGCTGTGTGTTTTTTCTTTTTTTTTTCTTTTTTTTTTTCTTTTTTTTTACTTTTTTGTATTAGGTTCTGGCTACTTTGAAATTCCTTTAAACTGACCTTCTTGAAAGATCTGACTTAATCCTTGGCCTCCTCATCCTACAGCAGGGCTAGCAGAACTGCCCCGTAGGACGCCGCTGTGTAACCAGGGCTGCTGGATCCTGTGCAGAGGAGCGCGGCTGCTCAGCCCTTGCTGCAGCGGGTGGCTTGCTCTCTTCAGTGCAAAGCTTTGTCTCCAGTTCTGTAGCCCCAGCCTGGGGGTAACAGGGACTCAAATGCATACAGAAGCCTGAGGGTAGTGCTTGACAACAGCACTTAGCTGATCTAATGGCTCCCTGGTGTTGAAAGGGAGCAGTCCTCACCGCCAGCCATGCATTGCCGTGCTGGTAAAGGCTCTTGCTGAGCTGCTTCAGTTTCCTGACCTTGCAGAAACCAAGCCTCTGTGTGTGCGTGTGGAGGGAGGAGGGTCAGGCTAGGCTTTGGATAATTCAGCAAGGGCTGGGATTAAGTGGCTTAGCTGGAGGTAGAGGCAGCGAGACCACAGCAACGAGCTGCCAGCTTTCTGAACGCAGCTCTGAAGAGCATGTCCTCACCATCCCACCCTGCCGCAACCCTGCCGTTCCACTCCTGCCTTCACACCAGCTCTGGCGTGCATCTGACCTCATGACGAGTCACACCAGTGTGCTAAATTCGTAGAGGAGGGACTGATTTTTTTGGGTGTCAAGGGTGTGCGTCTGGCTTGCGTTCCCAAATGGCTCAGAGCAGGGCGAGACAAGCACGAGAGCTGGCGCAAAGAGGGAGACGGGGAATGTGCATCCAGGGCTGGGAAGGCGGGTGGGATTGCAGCAGACAGCAATTAAATTGGTTTAAGCTGTTGTTTTGTGGCAGCCTGAGCCAATTTTAGGGGCGGCTTAAGCACAAGTGTAAGGATACAGTTAAGAGCTCTCCCAAATGAAAGCATTTTCCTCAGCAAGTCTAAATAGGAGCATTGTGTGGCTGTTTTTCTTGATTTTACAAATACTCACATGGAGAATTTTTTAATGTCGCATGTATTTATAGCCAAGGAGGCAGCTCCTTAAGAACTGCATCCCCATATCTGCTGATCACTGCAATGGCTGTGGGAGCAGTGGCTCTTGTCAAGAGAGGTTTCTGCTGAAGACCTCCCATTGCCTCCTGTTTGGAGCAGGACATTGCCAGAATGGAGTCTTCTGGAGAACAGAAGCAGAATTTTCTCTGACAAACGTGTATCAGCAATATTTTTTGGCACTAGCCTTTCTCTGTTTGTTGCTTAGTACGTTAGTACATTCCCCCTTGCCGTAGAAAGGAGGATTTGCTCCCTAACTGTACCACCAGCCCTCTGCAGAGCCTGGGGCAGGTCGCTTGTGATAGCGGCCCTGGGCTGCGTGTACCAGCTGATGCTCAAAACAGAGCACCCTTCTGCAGCTCTGCCTTGGCCCTTGGAGCATGCCTGGCTGCTGTAATCTCTGAAGCCCAGCATCAGGGTCCCCTCTTATCTCTCTTGCCAGTGTGAGTTGATCTCTGGACGGATCTGCACATGAATGGCCACAGATGGGAAAAGTGGGTAGGGACACAGGCTTCCTTTGTGCCTGTCACTACCAGAAGTGCCATTAAGGAGCATGCCAAGGCCTTAATGAAGCAGTGCCGGGTACTTTTTCCCTGTTGATGGAGCAAGCCAAAGAGGATGGGAGCGTGATGCCTTATGCTGTTTCAGCCAGGGTCTCCATCCAAATGGCAGCTGTTCTGTTCTTACACAGTGGTCCAAAAACAGTGGAAATGGCCTCAGCAGCCTGTCAGGTCATTTCATCTAGGAATCTTTTGGCCCACAAAAGCTGCTAAACATAATTACGGTGTCCCCAAACCAAACATTAATAAAGGAACTGTCAGTATCTGAGGCACTTCATTTAGGGGCTCATTGAAAAAACAAAATCCAAAAATGTCGGTGGGAATGCTTTGTTGCTTTTAGCATGCTTTGCATCAGCCCACGGGGGCCCAGGTGTTGCCATGTGTTGTGCAAAGTCTGTGCATGGTTTCAGAGCTGCATGCAGCAGCAACGCACAGGGAAACCTGGAGTATTTGGGTCTCTAACTACAGCTGGCGGAAAGCAGCATTGCAGGAATGAAAGCAATCCTTTCCCTGATCATTCGCAAATATATGCCATCCATGTCTCCTCTTGGTACACTGTAGCTGATCACATCAAGCTGTAATGAGAGGCTGCGGGGACAGCGAAGCAACCCGTGCAGTTGCATGGGATCTCACCCTACAGCTCATTATATCGAGGTTGTGCAGAGTGTGCTGTGTTGGCACCACGGGGATACTCAGGTCTGGATTCACTCTTCACCCCGTTTTCCCTATGGCAGCTGCAGATAGGCTATTGATCTTTCTTCTCATTAATCAGAATAATTTTGAAGAAAGAAAAAAAAAAGGGGGGGGGGTCTCATTTCCTATCCATTCTTCCCCTTAGTTCTTTAATTTACAAACAGCTTTATTTTGAGCTTTTCCTGTTTCCTGCCTCCTTTATGAGGCACCATTCAAAGACTGCTGCTTATTTGGTAGTGCTCTGTGACTCACAAAGTGACAGGAGTTCTGCTTTGCAAAGCGTTAAGACGGGAGTAAAAGAGGAGAGAGGAGGGTCCTGCTTTTGAACGGGACTTGCTGTGCTGAAACTTGACCAAACTGCTGGTAAATGGATTCAGTTGTTTGGGGTGGGGTGGGAAACATGCAATGTTTCAGTCATCTTTGGGATTTCCATGTTTAAATGCAAATAAATGTGTTTAGCAGGGGAATATATACTTCTCCCTTTACGTTCACATCCTCACTGTTCAGCAATAAAATGCTATTATCCTCACTTCATTTCTTATCCTCGGTAAAGGAGAGAAGGCAAGAAAGGCACAGGACTAGCAGAACCCAGGCCCAAGGCGAGAGGTTTATGATCCTGCCAGAGCAGATGGAAGCTTCGTGTCTAAGCAAACTGCAGCAAATCTGTGTGCTGAGTGGAGAATTTCCCACTTTGCCAGAAAAAAGAAAAAAAAAAAAAAAAAGCGAAACAGAGAGGCCTGCCTTCTACTTCGCATTTCATGGACTGAATCAAAGACACGTGGAAGAATCCCCATCTTCTTTGGATCCAGGATTTGTACTTAATTTCATACTGATAGGAATCACATCCAGTTATTCAGCTAGATGGTTTGGGCTCCCAGTGACCTTGCAGAGAACCTCACAGGTTGCACAGGTGGAGGAACTGAAGCACAGAACGGGCTGTGGGTATGAGAAAGCCACTGAGCAGCTTGGAATTGCAAGCACCGAGGGGCTTTGGGGGGGGCTATGGAAACCTAATGTTTAAATAACTGTTTAAACTGGTTGAAATAACAGTTAAACATGAAAAGATTAAAGCTCTTTTTGTTTTTCAACACCCCTAGAGCTGATGGCTGCGCAGGTGTGCTGTGGCTTATGTACTGAGACTATGGCTCTGAGTATAGGCTTGCATTTCAAGCCCACCACCCAAGGATGGAGACTTCCCACTGGATTGGTATTATTTTGGCTTGTTTCATTTTTTTCCTTGAGCTCTCTCTCCTCTTTTCCCCCCTCCCCCTTTTAAAGAACTTTTCTGAAATTAAAATAATTGCTTCCTCTTTATGCAAATCAAGCGAGAGACTGGAATGGATTGCTGCTTTTCATGCTGTAGTAGGCTAGGTGTGTGCAAGGACCAGTTAGTGAACTCCGTAATGTGATACAATGCTGTGGGCTTTTTTTATATGTATAATACAAAATACAAAGAGAAGAGCGACTATACCTGTTTCAGGTTTGTTTGGAGTCTTCCCTGAGTTGTTTCTGTATTAAGCAGTGAGTCACAAGGTGCAACATGTGCGTTGTGACTCCTGATGGGCAAAACATTTATCTTATCACCACATGCTTTCAGTGACATTCCCAGTATTTCTAAAATAACCAGTATGTATTAAACACAGAGCACAAAGCAGAAGGGGAGCGTGTTATTTATGAGGAAGTTGTCAAGCCATTTGCTGCTGTAATATTGATGAGGCTCCTTGGGCAGGTCACGTTAGGACAGCACAGTAGGAAATGAAAACTTTCTTATGGCTGTGAAGTCAGCGCTTGGGGAATGTGATTTTTAAATTGCTCAGCACCTATCCAGAGGAAACCAAAAGGATGCTGCCAGGAAGCAGGTGTTGCATCTAGCTCTCAAACTATGTAGCACATTTGTAAGGCACTGCTGAGGTCACAGGTGCTATTAGGAGGTGGTGGGTAGCTGTGTGCTTTTGATTCCCTTTATCAAAAGGGATTTGGGTTTATTGCAGAAGTTCTGACAGCTCAGCGGTGCTCACTGCCTTATTGTGCCTACTGCAAAAGGTCAGCGGGTTCTGGCTCAGGCAAATGCTTTTCTGCCAGAGTCCTCCTGACAATAAACTATAAATGTTTTGTCTGTCATAAGGTGAAGGTAGCTTGGTATTGCACAGCTTTCCTGTGCTACCGGAAATCTTTTTGTTTATATAGACTCTTCTGTCTCCCGGACTTATCAGCCTGGCAGCAATCATAAAAAAACTCCATGGGTTAAGGACTTTCTCCTGATGTTTTTAGAGAAATTCTAAATATAGTGGTTCTCTCACTGAGGAGTTACAGTTTGTTATTCTGAACTCATGAGGAAAAAGTGGCCGGGGAATTAAAACTGAAATCTCTCTCTACCATGAAAAGCAAAGGGAGTTCCCCCAGGGTAATCTCGTGGGACTGTGCCTGGGGCACTGCAGAGGGTTTTGTCACACCCAGCTCCTCTGGCTGACCAACTTCGGCCCTGATTTCTGTCTGGAAGGCACCAGGGAGGGGAAAATCTATTCCAAGAGCCTGAGCCTATCTATACATCCAAAAACGAAGACAGACTGTAAATATGGGGTCTGTTAACTGAACTAGCACCGGATAACTAGTTTTGTTAGACACTGTCACCAGACTGTCTAGTAGCTCTAGCATCTAATAAATGGGTATTTGCATGGTGTGGGAGTGAGAAATTCCAGCTATTAATATCCTGCAGCCTGTTTTCCCAGTGCAAACACACTTACACCGTGTTGTTCATAAAGTGGTCTCCAAGGGGCTTGGGAAGAGAGTGGAAAGGGCACAGAGTTGCCACCTGAGGGGTGAAATCCTGGAACCAGAGGACCGTAGGGATGATTTCATTGTGCAACAGGCTTGGGCTGTTAGTAGGTGAAATTGTGCTAGTGTAAGTGCTCTGCTAGCCAAGTGCATGAGATCCATGATACCATGAAGACATGGGCAGATCCAGGCACTGACCTTGGAGGTGGGGAAGAGCTAAAGAACAAAGTTATACTGGAACCTGCTTGTAGAGTAATACGGGAGACTCCTCTGCATCACTGTTTTGGAGGTAAGCACATAATGACAGGGACTCTGAAGGTTACCCAGGAGTTTAGTCTGTAACTGAGGTGTGAAGTGAGGAATGAGGATGTACAGTGTTAAAGCAGACCTGAGGTTGCTGTTTGGTTTCCATGCCTACAGGGCCCTGTACTCAAAACAAAGGGAGGGGGCCAAGCACCACAAGATCTCTTGCAGATTTAAAATGCTTAAGAATAACAGCTAGAGAAATAAAGGCCATTCATCTGCCTTTAAACACAATCAGCACCTCTGCTTTTTGACCTGAAAGCTCCAGATATGTCAGAAGTTCTGCTGAACCAAGGAAACAAGTTTTTTGGGAGGAAAAGCAGGCCTGATCTTCCTGTGATGAGAGATGATGACTGAAGACAGAAGGTTTGGAAACAGCAACTAGAGCTCACAGGCATTTCAGTCCAGGAGTCAAAGATGTAAATCCTTTTTTGTTCTTCCTCCCACCTGCCCCATACTGACTACCCTGACCAGTGATCTAGGAGGGGAGAGTGGGATTAATGCTTTCTGCTTAGTTCCAGCCCTGTGAACTTTACATCCTTTGCCACAGACCAATAGACCATCAAGAGGAGGATTCCCTGTCCTCACTCCCAAGAATTTCCTCAGTCTGCGCATTTCGAGGAGGCATGTGTTTGATTTTTTTCTGAGTTAGGGAAGAGTTGAGCCCATCTCCATCTCTTCAGTCAGTGCCTGAAATGGAAGGCCACCACCTGAAAGGCTGCAAGAGTGTTTCTGTGCTCTTCAGGAGGTGGCTTGGAGCTGTCAGAGGTCAGACAAGCAGATGTGAGCCTTCCTGCAGCCCTCTTCCACAGCTGAAGTTGGGGCATGGGAAGGAGTTTGGTGATCAACTCTGTTGTTCATATTTTCTACGGGATCACTTTGACAGCTCCACACTGTACTGCCGGGAGGTCTGGGCTTCCTGGGGGGTGTTTTGGATCACATTTTAGCAACCTGGCCTCGTGTTGTGCCTGTGTAGGCTATTACTGGAAGAGGTAAACCAGCTCTTCTCTCTCTGCCTCAGCCATGGATTGCAGTTTACCTCTTTATGCCTCAAATCTAGCTCTTGTACAACTATAAGCAAACCAGCACTGCTTGCTAACCTGATATCAAGGGGTTTCTGAGGCACGTGTGGAAAGGGCAGTTTTCTGAGAAACTGGGCAGACTTGAAACTGAGCAGTGCTGGTTGCAGGATCACAAAATCCATACTGAAGTGCTGGGGATGTGTCTCAGCAGGCAAACAGGGTCAGAGGGGAGTTTGGGATGGGCCCTTCTGGCAGTGGCCTACAGGTGTACTGGATTAGGAAAGGCAGCAAGCCCCAGCCCCAACAGTGCTCTTTAACCCCTAGCTTCAGTCAACTCCAAAGGTTGAGAGTAGAAAGCTGTACCTAGAAGCACCAGCCGATCACAGGCTTGTAGTTCCTGACCCCATAAAGTGCAAATTATCCCATGTGTGAGGGAAAGTGCCTTCAATTCATCTTGTAGGCAGTGAATTATTTTCAAAATCTGGCCCTGATAAACTGGAGGTTTTTTTGCTGCATCTTAAGTGCAGAAATTCAAAGAACTGGATGTTGGTGAGTATATTTTATATATTTCCAACAATTCTGTCTGTGTGCTCTTGGAGAACAATTATGCTCTTCTGTCTACTTACATTTCATTTCTCTTTCTGTCTGTTTCTAGTTTAGACAATGATATATATATATAGTACCCTTTGTATATATATATTATTTTTTTATGCTTAACACTTTTCTCAAAAGGTAGAAAATAAAGTGCTCCAGTCCTTCATAAATGCTTTGTTTCTGCCCTCCTCCCCCCAGCTCATTCGGTTGCAAGCGGAATGGCACATGTTGTCAGATACCCAGCAAAAGGAGAAGTACATAACCCAGAACCTAATAAAACAACAAATCTAGTGTGCCCTCCTGGTCTGCAATCCTTCAACAGGCTCCCTTCATTAAACATAAAGCCATGTGTTTCCTACTGCAGATCACATCCCTGGTGCCACGGTGTGGTATGTGTTGCTCTCACTGTATTTTTTTTTTTTTTTTTTAATTTACAGCAACACAGTTTTTATTCTTACAAGGATTCTTGAAAAAGTACCAAATATATATATATATGGGCAATACTGCTGCCTCAGAGAGCTGTGAACTACCTAAAACTGCTCTGAGCAGCAGTGCTTGCAACTAACCTCAACTACTCAGCTTTATTCCTGGAACTGTCTGCAACAGCCCAAATATACCTTATTTCTTCAGGCATTTTGGGTGTCCAGGTGAGAATCCCAATTAAGCAAGCTGGCTCCAGTTGTTGTGTGTTTACACTGAGATAGCCATAAGCAGAATTTATCCATGGGCTTCCTGCCCTCTCTTGCTACTTGTGCTACATTTCCATGGCACGCGTGGTGATGAAGCACCCAGGAGGACTGACAAGTGGTGGAGATCTGCTTGTGTGCTGCCACCTCCCCTGGGCTTTGGCATGCCGATTGCACTACTGGTTGGAAGCAAAGGCTAACAAGGTTTGTGGCCACAAGCCTCTAGCTGGTGTTCGGGCTGCTTTGGCTAACTGACAGCGCTGGTGAGCAGAGGGCACAGACAGAGTTCCTTTATATTTGATTAAAGAATGAATTGTTGCGAGCAGAGAGAGAAAACTGAGCTTTCTTGTAGAACAGGTTTGCACTTTGCCATGTGGGTATTTTTAACAATAAAAACAGTTCTTTAGAAATGACTCTGGTGGATTGTACCTATTAAAATTGCTTTTTTTTATTATTTTGTTTTAAGGTGAAAACACCATATAAAGCCACACGTGTAATTCAGGAGGTAAAATACATTGCACTTCATCAGGAGTGTTGCTTTTCATTTACAGGCACATGAGAATGGTTTTCCACTACCTGAACTGTCTCCAGTTTTCTTCACACAGCTCTCCTAATCATATCTCAGTGGGCAAAAATTTCTGCTGGATTAAATAATAACAGTTAGATGAACTCAAACGGTGTCTTGGTCTTTTACGCAAATGGATCTCTTGCCCTGCTGCTGTAAAAATATCTGCAGTGTTTATTAATCTATTAAATTTTTGAGTTAAAAAAAAAAAAGCCATAAACTAAAAGGGTTGCTAATTAACCACAGAGCTGAAAAGTTAAAACTATTACTGCAGACCCATTCTCAGTTACACTGACATGAGTGTGAAGTAATTTTACTGAAGCCAGTGCTGTTCCCAGAGACTTTCACCACTTTATCTGCAATCAGAATCCTGCTCAGTGTATCTGAATGTCTTTTGTCTCAGCTTAGTTTCAGCCCAGTGACACATCTCCACCTTGCAACCACCCCATTGGCTTTCATGAATGTCTTTTTTTGTTGAGAGCACTGCCATTTTGGTTTCCATTTAAAAAGAATTAAAAGATCCAATTATGCAAATTAATTTTAAAAGCTTTATCACCTCTCTTCTGGGAGAAAGTTTATTGCACAAAGGTTGCAACTGGCTTAAAGCAAGGCTTCTGGGGCTTTGAAATGCATCCCAGTGCGACACCTGCCTCTGCCCAATGGTAGAGCCCATAGGGACAGAGGAAGGAAGAGGGATGGATTAGGGTGCCACCCAGGAGCCCCAGGAGACTCAATCAGGTGGGTTAAGCTTTGTAGTTTGGCTGCAAGGCTTGGAGGTTGAATCTCTGACCTATTATTTAATGCAGGGCACTGAGAGGAGGCAATTACTTTGGAACAGGGTGGAGTCTAGCTCAGGAAAAGCATGTTCAATCACAAGCTTATATTATTTAGGCTTTAGAAATTATCCACTGCAAATATTAGGCCAAGACAGGGAAGAACAGGGACACGCTAAAATAATATTTGCAAGTAATGTGTGCTGTCTGTGATGAGCAGGGCTAACTGCCCTCCCTCTATTTCCATCTGACATGGGGAAACGCTCTCACAGTGATGCAAGGCTCAGGAAGTGGCTGGGTGAAAACTCAGCAGCTGTGAAAGCAGCTCCCATCCTTCCTCGTGCCTCCCTTCCCCATATCCAGCCTGTTCCTAACATTAGGTGAAAGCTGCTAAAGTAGCAGAAGAGCTGTTCCTCACTCGTGCTATCAAGCTGTGGAAAGCCATGGGTCACAGGGAGGAAAGGAGTGCTGAAATTAAACATCTATATCATGGCAGCTACAGAATATCCTCAAGCTGCTGCTGAAGTAAAGAAACCAGAGGTGAGCAAGTCAGGCTGCAGGGTGCACCTGGGAACCCAGAGGAGTCAGCCTGGACCTCTTTGGGCTGAGCACACAGATGGGAAGATGCAGCAAAACTCAGTGGGAATAAAACTTCTGGGAGTTCAGGTGTCTTCTATACCTATCCTGGGAGAGAATGATGTTTCTGTGGTGCCAGGAGCAGCAGGGCTTCATGCGAAGTCTGCTTACAGTATCTACAGAAAGCCTTCACTGTACTTTGTCTCACTGTGATCTCACCAGTCATAAAAGAGCTTGTTTTCTCATGTGTCATTTGGTGTCCCCATCGCACACTTACTGGAAACTACTCGTTGGCTTTTGGACACGAGCTGTACACCAGAGTGGGCGGCTCAGGGCAATGGGGGAAGAGCGAACGTGTTGCAAGAAGGTGATTGTGGCTGCTGTGTTGATGGTCACACTGATACCCACACGTTTACAAGGCAATGGTCAGCAGGCGCTAAGGGAAGATAAGCTTGCAAAGAGGACTGGAAAAATGACTTGCAGGCTTGCTCAGTTCGCAGAAATCTTCCCTTGTAGCTATATATATTAAAAGGTGAAAAAAGCAGCAGGCTTTGGCAAATGCACTCAAGTTGAGAACACTGCACTGGAAATGTTTCTCAAAAATGGGGTGGCTCTTACCCTTCCCTCTCTGGATGTTGATGAGGTAAACCTGATGAGCTGCCCTGACTATTTCATACAGATGTGAGAAGACATAGAGGTCACCACATCACTGTGTGTGTCTGAAGTAAACTGAGGATTTTGGAATGGGAAGCCTGTCCCACTGAGGTTTTTCCTTTTAAATTCTGAAATTTGTTACTAAGAAAGAAAGAAAAGAAGAGAAAGAAAAGAAACAGAGAAACAGAGAGTCTGTATTTATGTGGAGCTGTAACTCTCAAACAGAAAAGGTTTAGTGGACTTTTCAGACAGAATGACTCTGAACATCCTTTCAGCATGTTGTTTTATATATGCTAGCATGCTCTGGCCTCTGCTGCAATAGACAACCCCAATGTTGTAATAAGAGCCCTCAAGACTCTACGGTATAAAAAAAAATGTCACAGTATTTGAACAAGAGGTGGTCTCAGGATCACGTTCTCCTGGGATCACTGAATGTGCTACTGCAAGGGAAAAAACGCTCTTGCAATTGCTGTTAAATGTCTTTCCTGTTGTTCATTTAGGAATTTCAAAAATTGCCCAGGTTATAATAAAATAGATTTCATCATCAATTAAGAATCATGACCTAATTTATTGGATTATATGGATTATATGTATTTATATGGATCAGGAGAAAGTCTCTGATTTGCAAAATCCCTGTTGGAGGAGTGCACAGATCCCCCCAGCAGCTGGTGGTGGGGAGTTCCTGGTAGCTCCCAGTGCAGTCCCAGCTCCATCCAGCAGAAGTCAACCTGACAGCCGTGCACTGGCCGCTCCCTTGCACAGCTCACCGTGAAATCACCGAATTGCCTGAGGCAGGAAGAAGGGCATCAACCCTCTGTCAATACTGGCCTGTGCAGAGCTGAAACTTAAGGCAGGGTAGAAAAGGGAGGATCCAAGACACCACATGTACAGCAGGGCTTTCTCAGAGGCAGTGGAAGCCAGAGACTGAAGATGGAGAATGGGGAAAGAAGCCATTTGATTCACATGAAAGTCTCGATGCTCCTGATACTACATTGCAGTAGCCAGAGCACGAGGGTGAGTCAGGATCCACTTTGCTCAACATAAAATGAGTGAGCAGAGAATAAAGTGTTTGGGCAAGCTGAAGTGGGACAAGTCCAGAAAATGAAGAGCAGACCCAGCACAAAGCGAGCCGAGTTTCTTCATAGTGTTGTTGGCTCAAGCCAGTAAGGAGTTCAGACAGATGGGAGCTTTATTTTCTTACTTTTCTTTCAGGAGGAACTCTAGATGAGCAAATCAGAATCTGACCAGTGCTTCCACTCCTGGTATTGATGGGTTTTGTTGATTTTTTAGGGTGCTGAGTCTTTTTTGTCTTTTTTTTTCTTTTCTTCTATCGCATTTGTGCCCAAACAAGCTAACCACTAAAACAAACTCCAGCACAGCATGTTCGGAAGTGGTTTGAATATGCTGAAGATCAAAGGGAGGTGCTGCCCAGTGTTTGATGTACACTTGTTTTTAATTCAAGGTTAAAGAAACAGTGAAAGCAAGGATGTACAGAATAGCCCCTATTGAGAACGCATCTGGGAGGTGAGGGGAGAGACATTCCTCCCTAGAACCCCATAAAACTATGCACATATGCTTCTCCCTATTGTTAATCCCTTTTGCTGATGCGATGTGGAGGAGATTTTATACAGTGGTGCAAAATGGAAATCTCTTGCAGGAGGAAAGAGTGCTGCAATCCCAGAGGGACTCTTATGTTCAAAACAAAATACAACAATGGAGTTAATTAGCATTGCATGGTTCACAAAATCCCCTCGAGGGGATCTTTCTCTGTTCTAAATCATCACTTGTATGTGAGATGGAAAAGCTCCCACTGAGCAGGCCCCTTCCACAAACTTTTAATAGATATTACCACGGTTTTTCATCATTTGCCATTGGCTTTGAGAAAGGTAACAGCTGAGCCAGGGCTATTCAGCTGCATTAACCAGCTGCATGTTAATACAGAAATGCTCTCCTGCTCCTCCCTTCTGCCTGCAAACCTCCCCCTCCCCGCCAACGAATTAACCCTTTCCTGCCACACTTTTCTCTGCCACTCTGACAAAGATACAGAGGCAGAGAGTTGAGCAAAGGTAGAAAATCAGCGAGGGAGGACCTCGCTGTGATTAGCTGAACTTGTCTACAGGTGAAGGCACCCAGATGCTGCGGATACACCCACCTGGAGGCACAGCCCCAGCTCCAAAGGTCTCAGCACTGAGTAGTGCTGGGGCAGAGGGCAGAAGGCCAAGAGGAAGGACCTTTCCCCAGCAGCCCCACAGAAATCAAACCTGTGTCTCCTGATGTTCCTCTTGGAGCCTACTAGCAAAAGACCCTCAGCAGGCCCAGCTGAAACACCCTGTGCCCACATGGTGCAGTTTCCCCTGGGCATTACCACTGGAGCCAATCTGTGCTCTGCTCACCACTAGCAGGCACACTGCAAGGACTAACATTTCTCTGCTTGATCAGTCGGCCTCCAGTCACCCTCCCACTCTGTTCTGTGCCATGCCAAAAACGATCAGTACCTGCACATCCTCCCCCCATTTGCAATCATGCAGGCCAGATGGCCAAGTCTGCCTTTCAGGGCCTTTCAGGGCGGGCGGGCAGTCAAGAACAGCTTGCTTGTAGCTACAAACTACTGGGATCACCACAGATATGACTGCATTGCAGCGCTGACCTGAGCCCCGTGTACCACCCTGCTGCTGATCCTGCTTCTCCTTGCCTCCTGGTGAGAGCCAGGAAGCCCCAAGGAAATATTGCAGTATGGCATTCATTGCAAAAAGCCACAGCTGAGGAATTGTTGGAGGAGGAACAAATCAGGGCACCTGGTAGGTCTCAGTCAAGAGCTTGGAGCTGAAGTGCTTTGTAAAGGAAGAAGACAGACTCTGGCAGGGTTTGTGCTACCCGCCAAATTCTGGTGGGCAAGAGAGGGTTTTGTCATGGGACTCTCTCATTAAAGTGTGCTTTATGATGATTCTCTCAGGTTATCAAGACTGCTGACAGGGCATCTGGGAAGGAACACCTTGATGTTAAGCAGAACTGACTGTAGGTTTCCAGTAAGTCGGCGGGAAGCTAGGAGGTAAGCCCGTTTTTTCCATTTCAGCACTGGATGTGCTTACTGCTTTCTGTCTTAGCTGAGCACATTGAGCAAATGCCCACACCAGGGAGCTGCCATGGTGGCTGGGCCCTGAGAGCTGCTCTGCTTGTAAGCAAGGACTCCTTTCTGACACAAGAGAGAAAGACGCATGGAGGAGGCAGGCTGCTCACAGGCACACAGACAGACAGGGCAAGGGACCTCAGGTATCCATCCTTCTTTATATTTCATCAGTGTTTAAATAGTGATGAGACCAATGTGAAAGAGGCTGTGACGGGTGGTGATAGGTTCCAAACACGAGCTATCTGCTGGCACAAACCACCTTCCTCCAGCTGTGGCTGAGCTCTGGGCCTCCCGCTGCCCCCTCGGCTCCCCTCCTTCCTGGTTCTCACCTGGCACACCACAGCGGCACACCACTGCCTTCCCCTTTCACACGCTGACAGCGAGCGACCAGCCCAGGGTGGGAGGAAACAGTTAAGCACATCACTGCTTGGAGAGTCCTCCCAAGCCTCCCACAGCCCTGCCACTCCTGCTCTCTGCCTGCTTTTTGCCATTTTCTTCCTTTTTGCCCAGCGTGCTTATCCCCCGCTTCTCCCCCTGCTCTCAGATGCACAGTGTGGTCAGTGGCATCCTTACTGCCCGTGGCAGATGGGGTTGGAAAGTCCCCTCAGCCCTTAAATGCTGGCTGCTATTTGTTAGTGTCCTACTTTGGTCAACAGACTGCTCTGAGCTTACAACCTTGCAGAACTTGCAGTGCTGATGACATAATATTTCATGGCTTTGCAGGCACACTCAGAGCTCTGTGTAGTATGTCCCCGAGCATTTTATCACAGCACGTGAGGAGATGTTTCACAGTATTCTATCTAGGCACTTCTCCTGGCCCAGAGCCTAGGCATGTGAACAGTAAACTCTTTTTAGGACTCATGTGAATGTGCACTGAGACAGCGAGGCAAAAAACAGAGGATATAATTAACCACTGAATTTCTTGCAATCATTGCAAAATGCCAGCAGACTCTGTTCTTCTCTACAGAGAATATAAAGTGGAATTTAAGCACAAACAGGACTCTGTTCTTGCTCTAGCAGCCTTACTCTCAGATGTTAGGGGCAGAGGCGGTTTCCTCGATCTCTCTGCATGCCCTTTCTTTCTTACATCTTCTTTGGGAATTTGTTGTTGAGTAGCTGCTGATGCACAGCCTGCCCTGGTACAGACCTGCAGAGCCATTTGAAGATGTGATCTGTGCTGCTGAAACTCAGCCTAGTTTCTAGAAGCAATTTGTGGAAGTGGCTCAAATCTTAGGGACCTGACTGCTCAGAGGACTTTCTGCTGTAGGGCAGAGTGTATCTGCAATGCACTGCAGCTATTCCACAGTAACTCTGCATGCAGCGCCTTTGTTCCATTATTATAATGCATTTTGCACTTCACTAAAATCCAAACCCAGATTGTCTGTATGGGGGGGGGTGCTTTTCACAACTGCTCTTCCTGTTGACTGAGTTTTCTTGGAAGGAAATTTTGGAAATCCACAGTGTGGGCAAGCCTGAAGTGACCACCTCCACTTCTGATTTTGCTGCATTGTAGAATCAGCATGAAATGAATAGCAAAAAGAAATCCGAGTGTAACGACCTTCAGTAAGAGCTGCAAGGAAGCTGCACAGGTCTCATGAAATGCACCAAGATGCTGAAAGGTTCAGATAGGTGTCTAAGCACCTCGAGTGATGTCCAGAGGAAAGCTAAAGCCCTATTGTTTGAAGTTCCTAAAACTGTCAACACAATGGGAAAGTCCCTGTAGAAAACAGGCCTGCATTGACAAGTCCTCCAGTGGTCTTTCCCATCTTTCACTTCTGTGATTTATGTGCTCATAAATTCCTCTGTACTGACCTGGAAAGCTTGCCTGTGGCTGGGATCCAAGAGCACCCTGGTGGAGTTTTGTTCAGCCATCCTTTTTGGCTTCCCGTTGCCTGTTCTCTGCCTGAATTTTGATCCAGGAGCAGATATGAGCCAGAGGCATCGTGTCCTCTTCAGACAGGAAGGCAACATTTTCCTGCGGGACATCTACCCAGATCAGTTCTGCCTGGTGAAGGCGGGGAGATGCAATGCCCTGTCACTACCCGCTGCTGTCCCTGCGCCCTGGGTCAGCTCCTTGGCCTCAATTCCGCTTTCTGGTATTTAGAGGTGACTGAACTGGGGTGAGCAGAACTAGCCTGGGGCAGGACTGTTCTGGATTCAGAACAGGTCACCTCCCAGTACAGGCTTATCTGGAATATTCACTGTGTATTATTTTTCAGTATGAAGTTTCCTTTCTAAATAGCAAAGAAGGGAATTGCTTGTTAACACCACTCTGTTTCATATGAACGTGCCCAAAGCTTTTCTTCGCCATGTGTACAGCAGTGTATTTGCATATCAGAAGATTTCACATAGCTTCTCAAGTTACCGTACATGCCTAAATGCTTCCAATTGCCACAGTAACATTTTGGGGAAAAAAAAAAAAAAAAAAAAAGCTTTTACAAATGCTTCGCCAGACAAATCACATTTTAGCAGAAGCAGAACAATTCTTCTCTCTTAGAAAGATGTTTTCAACGAGGCTAGAATCAGTACAGTGCTTAGTTACAATACCGAAGTGTCAGATGTTTATTGAGTCAGCAAAGGAGATATAAAAAGAACTGGCAGGGCTCTGCAAATCACTTTGATTTTTAGTAGTGACTCTACTATGGTAAACAGTAAATAATGTAAATAGCAAAGGTGTTCTCATTCACAGAGAAATGAAATGGGAAGTCAAAATCCTTTTTTTTCCCCTGTGATAAGAAGTCTTTTGAAACCCTCTGATGCCATTTCTTATTCCATCAGTATTGCATTAACTTGATATGTTGCTGTTAAACAGCCACACTTAAATACATCACATGGATTAATGCTGGCACTTTATCAGGTACAGTTTGTTTCCGCAAGACGTCTCTAGACATATAGAAAGTGCTTGAAATGAAGGAGGAAGTTTATCCTCCGCACTGAGTCGGGGGGCTGCATGTATGCTGCAGGAATTCCTGGAGCATCCCGACCAGCACCAGGCTGGCACGGCTGAGGCTTCATAGATCAGCTGAGGGCCGGTGTATCCATGGGCTCTGGAAGCTGCTCCAGACAATGCGAGTTAGCAGCCAGTGGTACAGGAAGGCCACTACGCTGCAGTTTTGGCAGGTGTAACTGCACCACAGTCGAGGTATGGACCCAGTGAGGCACCTCATGCTGCCTCTGCTCAGCAGGTATCACCACAGGTAAATCCACAGGCCTGAGGAAAGGAAGAAGCTGCTCGCGTGAGAGGGTAATTTAATCACTGATATAGGAAAGCACTACCAGCAGTGAGTCATTGGACACCGCAGCGCAGTAAATAAATGCTGTGTAGTCACTTTTCATTTATTTTTTTAGTATCACTAGCAGAACAAGAGCTCCTCCCTGTCCAGCCCCAGTCCCATTCCAGTTCCTCTCCCTCAGGCACCCAGCAGCCTGGCCCCGCAGGACCGGGGCCACCTCACAGCTGCAGGACCAGCACCCCATGGGTGCACACCCCCATCCTGCCCCCCGGGATGTGCCATGTCACTGCCCTGAACACATGGATCCCCACACATTGCCTCCATCTCATGGGCAGGGCCTGCCTGCCCTGCTCTCCAGGAACGTCACCACATCATGGCCAGCCCTGTCTCTGCGCCACTCCTGTCACCTCGACCCAGTGTCATGGTGTCTGGTGGAACAGGAAAGGTTTCTTTTCCAAGAGGAAATCCAAACCCCCCAAAAGGAGGTCCTTCCTCCTCCGGCAGGGTTTTCAGCGCCTGGCCTTGTGGAGCAGGGCAGTCGGCCATTTCCTTCCCTTCCAGCCGCTGCCGACACGCGGCTGGGCGGCTTCCAGCTCCTCTGTGCACATGTTCTGCAAGTGTTTGTCTTAGCAAAGTGCAAAGCCAGCCGCACCTTGCAATTAATAAATATGTGTCAAGGCTCACTGTGAGCCTGATCATTATCATTACACCAAAATTAGAGGGCTGGCACAGTCATCAAGATGCCTGAGGGTCTGATCCTGCCAGGGTGCTCGGTGCTCTTCACCAGCAGGAGAAGAGATCAAGAGGGAATTACAAGACCGAACTATTCAAAGGGGGACTTTTATTTTTTTATTTAGTCTCAAATTCTGAAAGAGATTGCTCCTGTCAAGAGAGAGTTGCAAAACAATTAATAGCTAGGGGCTGTTCCCACCACTGCTGTAATGTAGTGCCTCTCACTTGACAGCAGTGGATTACTGCTGATTTACACCAGCTGAGAATCTGTTACTGGGCTGGTAAACATGAAATGGAGATTATAAAAGGAAATTAATAACAGTGAAAGCTAACCTGAAAGCTGGAAGCATATTCAGGGATTCCCCTGTAGGTTACCGTGCAGCTGTGCAGGGCTTGAGATGAATTTCTAATCCATCTTGATACCGACAGGTCAGAGAGCTCCCCATTTTATGCATGGAGCTCTGCCCCCCTGGATCCAAGGTCACGCAGATGTACCTGGAAGGAGGATTTGAATCCTCAGGCCTGATTACAATTTGCAATGATGCCTCTTTTCACTGGAAATGTTGCAATGTTTATCTAACTCATTGTGCACTTCTGGAACGATAAAGAAATCATGCAGTCAGACCTTCAAGGGTGGTTATTTCCCTGAAAATGCAGAGGCGCCATATTTTTAAGACTTCTTCTTTCTAAAAATATCTCATCAGGTCAAGTCCTTGGCTCTCCTTGATTTCACCAAGAGTTAAGCATTGATCCTGTACTGATATTTAGCAGGATTTTTGGAGTAACTAGTCTTGTGGTACCTTCATAAACTGGGAAATCCTACCTTCCCAGCAAGCAGGGGACTGTGGCCACGCAGCAGGACTTAGCTGCATCCTGAGCAAGCCCCTAGTCAAAGCTGCCGTGTGAGGGTTGAGAACTGAGCGAGCAGGATGGAAATGAGCAGGTCCTTGATGGAGAGCAGTAGCCTTGAGTACCATCGGGCGTAGTGGTGCTTCCACAGGAGTGCAGCAGATGCTCACTACCCATTACTGTCCTTCATCTCTGTCAGTTTGAGCTCTTCTTAGCACCATTCAGAGCAAGAGAAGAGCTGAACTGGGTACTGGGGAGATGATTTGAAAGGTGAGCGATCCAAGAAACCTGCAAGGGTTTCTGAAACAATTGTTTTGAAGGAGGCCTGCAGCCAAAACCCAGTACAGCCCTAGGTTTGGGGACTGCTCCTTGAAGAAAACAACAATGGCCATTCCTCCAAGAACTACTGCTAATAAATCAGTTGTTACCCCAGCCTTCTGCCCCTTTCTAATCCATGCTAAAGGCACTGCTACAATATCAAAGCCTATTGAAATGCCCCAAGCCTGTTGCTGTTCAAGAAGTGTTTGGACAATTCTTTTAGATAAATGGTTAAATTATTAGGTTGCTCAGTGTGGAGCCAGGAGTTGGGTTCAGTGACCCTTGTGGGTCCCTCCCAGTTCAGGATTCTATGAAAATTTCCTTTTTAATGTGCTCAAAACCCACATCCTCTGTGAAAGGCATACTTGACATTCTTATTTTTATAACACCTGTTTGCATCTCCATACACAGCAACTCAGGAAGAAGTCTTGTGTGTACAGCTGTGTCAGACCTCCTGAGCAAGGTAGCAGAGAAATGCCTTACTGCAGGGGCTCAGTGCTCCCGTGTGTGTCTGTGTCTCGTGCCCAGCTGCCATCTGCTCCGAACAGCACAGCCCTCACTGAGCCCTGGATCTGGCACTGCCACAGTTTGTAGCATAGCACTGCTTAGCCCTCATCATCTGCATCTTCTTATCAGCAGGCTGACCATAAATCACTGGGAAAAAACAAACAAACAAACAAAACAAAAAAACCAGCCTGGTTATTTTCCTTTAAATTTCTCCCTGAAAGATCTCTTCATATGATGCTTTCCCCAAAACTGCAGCCCAAACTTGTTTATGGTTTAGCTGCTACAGTGCTGACACTGCCTCTGACACTGTCTATTCTTTTAAACTTCTTTAGTCAAAAGGGAACCTTTTTTTTGTCATTGTTGTTTTACTTTTTTTTCTGTTCATACATTACATAGCAGGGCTGTATTCTGTAGTAGAGTGGGACTGACGTGTGAGCTCTGTGGTAACAGAAATATCATTATTAGTTTTTAGTAAGATTAGGGGGCTACTTTTTCATTTTGTGGTAAGGCAGCAGGAGCGGCCACAGTTATGAGTTCCTAGGTATCTCTCTGTTATTTTGCTTGTGACTGAAGTTAGTTGGCTTGTTGTCTGTGCTCTTTAATGGGAAGAAGTATTCTCCCCAAAACTGTGTCAGCCTGGCTGAAATTCTCCATGGCACCTTCTTGCTTCTGGATAACCCAGCCTTCATGGAGAAATCAGGTTTCTTAAGAAAATGGGGCAGGAGAAGCAGAAAACAGCTCTGCTGCCAATCCTGCATGTCTCTTTTGATGAGTACTCCACCATCTGACAGGCACAGTGCTGCTGACTGGCGAGCAATACCCACCTCCACCTCAGCTCTGCTCTTTGGGACTTTCCTGACCTTTTGCCTCAGAGCCTGTATGTAGAGGGCCTGTTCTGCACTGGATGTCAAAGCCACTGGCTTTAAGATCTTGTTTGTGCATTTTGACTATAGGAGATGATTAAATGAGCTGATTAAAGCCTAGATCCTCAAAGGTATTTAGGCACCTAAATCTGGTTAAGCCTATTCGATCTCAGTGGGGTTAGGTACCCCTCTGCTTAGTGTCCTGGATTTGGGGGAGGAGGGGACAAAGAGCAAGAGGCATTTTTCTGCAAAATGTTGGAAAGCTGAAATTGAAGGGTGGTAGACCTTGAATTACAAATCTGGAGGTTGCAGAAATAAGTATGTAAGGAAAGAAAGAAAGAAAGAAAGAAAGAAAGAGAGAGAGAGAGAGAGAGAGAGAGAGAGAGAGAGAGAAAGAGAGAAAATGAATGGAGATAAATTATATCTGTTTAACTTTAAAAGAACCCACATTTCTTGCAGCTTCTCAAAATACACCGGGGCAAACCACACTTCCCAGCACTGAAATGCCTTATTCTTCTCTCTCATTTGTTTCTTTTCCTCATTGCTCATCTGCCACTATCATCCCCTTCAGGCAAGGACTGTGCTCTCCTTTGTGTCCAGAAAGTGTTTGGCAGACCCTGGGCTGTAAGAGCAAGCCTTTCAAAACCAGCCAGGCAGTGCAAGGATTTTCACTGCCCAGAAGCCCCACACAATGGGAAGAGTGCAGTGTGTTGGCTCTTTGGTATTTGTTATTCTTGGTCTGATATGCCACTAAGCCCATCCCAGCTCCTTTTCATGAGGACCACTCTGGGATGATCCAGCTTCAGCTGTGATGGGTGCTGACGAGCATCTGAATTGCAGGGAAGATGTCATGACTGTGCCCAGGTAATGCCTTCACGTCTGAACCAGGCTGCTTTTGGGCACAGCCACAGGCTGGGAAAGCAGAGGTAAAGGAAAATGAGTGGCTAAGGGTGGTGGCTGGTCCTGGGGACCCCATCATAGTTGCTCCTTGAGTCACTGGTGCTGGCTCCGTACAAGGAGGCATGGAGCTGCACTGGGAACCCACAGCTGGAGCATGTGCCCATGGACCCTGTGGAAGAGGAGCTGGAAGATGTGCTGATGAAGACGTGAGAAGTAAAACCCCACGGCAGCAGCTGCCTTCCACGGACCTCCGGAGACACCGGGAGAATTTCCTCTTCAGCTATTTTCAGGCAGCATCTGCGTCTCTCACCAGCCACGGATGCCACAAGGCACGGTGCCAAAAAATCAGCAGCTTGGCAGCTTCTCTACATGGACTCAAGAAATATATTCTGGATTATCTGTACCATCTGCCTCTCACAGGTGTTCATCTGGAAGCAAGGGGGAGGAGAAGGGCACCTGAGGGCACCAGAATTGAATGGAAGGTATTTTATAGTATTACCACTATGCATCGTGGCAGCTGGTGCTAACAGAGGAGGAAGGATGAGGGCACATGGGTACTAATTCCAAGGCTGGAAAGATTAAGGAAGTTTCCTGCACAGTTTCACTGAAACTGAGCAAGTCTCTGAGTCCTTACCCCTTGGTCTGCTGGGGGGAATCAGGACAGGGAAGGCTCAGTATAAGGATCCACAGGGTTTTGTATTTTGGGTGGATGGCAATTTTCTGGGTAAGTTTGGAGAGAAACTATGCGATGTGTGGGTAAGTGGAGGCCTGGAGTTCAGCACCCACAGGCCATGGGCTCGGTTTTGTGTAAGCTATGGCAAAATGCTGCTGCCTCTCGGCAGACACCGTGAAGGTCTCATCCTCCTGTACATATTCATGGTTAGTCATTAATGTTTTCCTGAAAGTGGCACTCTGCTGGTTCTCACAGAACGACAAAGCCACATTTATAAACAAAGGTCTCGTTTGTGAGAAGACGAAACCCCGACAGCAGTGAATGGTTTGCTTTCCACTGTGCTAGAGAAACGCCGTTTCCTGCCCCTCCCATGAAGAGGACGTGCTGCACCGTCCCGGTGCAGGCCGCACACCTACAGACACCGCCAGCACACACCGACAGCGTGCCCACTGCCTCACAGCTGGCCTGCAGCAGCTGCAGCTCTTACACCTGCTGGGTTCTGCTTCCTGCCCACCAGAGGTGGTCATCGGGCATGCACTGCACCTTCTCCATGTGTCTGGCAAGGAACTGATTTGACTGAAGCAGGGAAACTGAGGCATGAGGGTGTTTCTGCTGTTTCCAGACCACCTTGACCTGACGCTAGGTAGATGTGGCCCACATGTTGTCTAGCAGGTGCTCATGCTCACCCTCACTGTGGGTCTTCATGTATTCATGAAAGAGCTGTGAAAGCTTTCTCTGCCCCTGTTCAACCACTGAACCAACATCTTTAAAGCCTGCAGAAGGTGCAGGGACAGCAGGGCACCTCCACTCCCATTGCCTTCAGAAATGTTCATGGGAGAGCACTGACTTTGCAGCTACTTTGCAAGACAAAAGGCTGTGCAAGTCATGAAAGAGTTGCACAGCAGGGAGGAAAAATAAAACCACTTTCCGCTCCTCATCTGCAAGCTGTCGCTGCTCAAGAGCGCGGTGCAGAGCTGGTGTGAGGAAAGAGATGGTTGTTTCATGTGGTTTCCAGATAACCACTGATAACATACAGGATTGCAGCTGACCTTGTGATACCATATCACTACTTTTGTTTTCTTTAAAAGTTCAAGAAACTGTGATGCCAAATGGAATTGAGACTGGTTTTGGAGAAACAAACTGACAGCACTGCTGGTGGCAGGGCCAGTGACTAGAATATTTTGGCCACTGCTCTCTTCTTGCCTTCGTGTTGCCTTCTGGGCCACATGATGTCTTTGTCATTTGACTGTCAGGCATGGTTCTTCATCATTAGCTGCACGGCTTTCTAATCCCTCAGCCTGTACCACGGGGCTTTCTTTTTCTTCACCTGTGGAGCTACCCCTAGTACTTCGCAGCACTCCTGCTACTACACAGGCTCTAGGGAGGTGCATGATGCCCACCTTTTTGGTGGTTCCCTACCACCAGGCTTCAGGCCTAATTGCAAGTTAGAGCTTTTCCATCAGTGACACCACAAACAAACTCCTGATCCCAGGAATTTTAATTTGATACATGATAATAAAGATAATTAATAAGAAAAAATGAAGCTTTACTCTTTCCAGCTAAACCAGGAAAACCTAGGCTGAGCTTAGGGAGGCCCACAATGTATTCTTGGTACATTAGCTACCCACATTGTACAGGGCTCCAGGGAATTCTGGTTTTATTCAATATACTAAATAGCATCAGTGTTTATTTCCTAGTGTAGATTTTCTATTTTTATCACTACATTTTTGTTCTCAAGCACAGAATAAAATATCCCAGATGCTAATGGATGTTTATTGGGAATGTAGAAAGTGGGGAAATGGAAATTCAGAAATAAAGTTGCAGTCCCTTATAGATAGGACAGGGCAAAGGATATTGAGAATTGTTTATATGTGTTAGAATGTATATAAAGTTATATGAAGGCATTATTGTCTTTGGTCACCTTGTCATCTTTAATGCTAACTTACTGCATCACTTATTTTTGGGTTAAGGGAGAGAGAAGAAATTGTATTAGTCCTGGTGAAAAGTCTCATACTGACAGCCTTGAAAACAAGTACTTGATAAATCTCTGTGTCAAGCAGAACAGAAACACCCACCCACAGTGTACTGAGAGGAGCTGCACAAGACTTCTTGCCTATGGAGGGAGAACTGTCCAGATGCTCTCCTGGTCCTATCTGGTTCAGATTCTGGAGAGGGAATCCTAGAATAACACAGTTGCAGCATGGGCCAGTGCAAGCATCCCAGGATCATACAAGACATGGTCATGGCTGACTCCCCAAAGGTTTGTACTGATTTCTTGTGTCCTCAGGTATTTCACAGTAAGCTGCACCTGAACTTCAGGAACACCTCTAAGTTCAGTCACTACTGAGATGAATATTGCAGGTTTGATGAATATTTTTTAAAAATGAGATTTGCCTTGTATGATGTTTGCACATGTATCAGAGAATAAATTGCATGGCTGCTGTGCTGGTCATTAGCAGATGCATGTCCAAAGATCCAGTGACACTGTGTAATGTACAGACAGGTTGGACTGATTTCAGTCCCAGGGGAAAAAAAAAAAAAAAAAGAAAAAAGAGAAAAGGCAGATGATAACACAAGGTTTAATTAATAATGAATTTAAGGACTGCAATATAACAATTACCAGTCAACAGATTTTGTGGAAAAGAGGTCAGACAAACTGAATTTATTGCATGTATGCAGTTATTTTTACCAGTTGATATGTTTGACACAATAATTCAAACCATGTTTTAAAAAGTCAACGCTACACAATTTCCACAGAATATGCCCACAATGGGCTGGTAAATACACTGCTAAGCTTCCAGAAAGTACTAGTAGCCATATGACATGGTACTGGGGGGCTTCCTATGGGGCTCTGCAAGCATCAGCATTAGGATCAAGAGCATTCAACATTTCAAATGAAAGCTCTGGAAATGAATACAAAATTGCTGCTAATAAAATTTGTCGATGACATAAAGATAATGATGAGGACAGAGCACTCGTACAAACTGACCACGATCTTAGCGATCCTGGATCATTCAGACAAAATGTGGTTTTATGCAGTGAAATGTAAAGTAATTCATTTAGCAACATGGAACCAGGCCAGAGTTACAGACTTCATCCTGTTAAGGAACGGGTCTGAAAAAGATTATGTCAGTATAGCAATTCAATGGGGACTCTGAAGGTGATTTTGTGATAAAGCATGACCAGTCTTACCCTGGGACTTTTAAACTGATGATTAGTGAGTAGGGCTAAAGAAGTGATTTTGCTGGATACAACACTGTGGCAAGTCATATTGGAATACAACATCTGCTTTTTGATGTCCACATGTTTAAAGGATATTTGAAACAGGAAAAAGCCTCCAAAAGGAGAGAAATCTTTGTGGAGAGTGATGCAAGAGCTTAGAGCTTTAGCTTATCAAAAAGAATATTGAGTGGACTGGACTATCAGAAGTACCTTTGTTGTAGGCAAAAAATAGAAAGGTTCTGCAGTCTAGTGGAGAAAACTGTAATACAGACGGCTGGAAACTAGGCAAATTCAAATTAAAAGATTAAGGGTTGGGTTTTTTTTGTTCGTTCGTTTGTTTTATTTTTGATGGGGGGAGTGTTTTTTGTTGTTTTTTTTTGTTTGTTTTGTTGTTGTTGTTGGGATTTGTTGTTGGTGGGGTTTTTTTGGGTAGTGAATGTGATCAACCACTGGAACACACGACCAAAGGAAGAGGTCATTCTGCATCTCATGACATCTCCAAATCAGGCTGTGCCTTAGCACAATGCAAATTACTGGCCTCATTACAGACGCAACTGCACAGAATTTAATGGCCTGTGATGCACAGGAGGCTATACCAGATGATCTAATGATCGCTTTTCACCTTAACCTCTGTGCATCAGTGAATAAAAGGAATGAATGCTAGTACTGCAGAGAGAGATTGCCAATGAGGAAAGGATGAACTGGTGCTTTTGACATCCAGAGAGGAGTGGAGGATGTTTCTAACAACCAGAAGCTTGTTCAGACTCTTTAGTAATAACATTAAAGGACAAGAAATTGATTTACTTTTGTGGGAATTCCCATTGTTAAATTCTTTCATACCAGCAGCCTTAAAAAACAAAATTTCTTTATTTCCTCTCTAAATCTATATTTTCAAGACATTCATTTAAGCAAATGAATGCCTTCATTTGCTAAGCAAATGAAGCAAATCATCTGGAGGTTCCTATTATTATCTGTGATAAATAGTCAATACTAAGCCCAAACTAAAATCTGTTGAAATTAAAGGGAGTCTCCACAGAGTTTTTCCAGTGGAAGTGGTGTCAGGCTTAATGACATTTGGACAGCCATTATGCAGTTTTCTGGTAACTACACCCAGTGATTAGAATAGACTGCAGCTACATTGGCGTAGATCTGCATGCACACCTGGGAAGCCCATCTGCACTGGTTCAGCCCCTACACTCTGCAGGCATTTTTTCATAAACCAGCCAGAAGCTTTTTAAAATGACATTTAAGAGTCTGTTCCCCCTTTCTGGAGCAAATTATATTTTGCCAAGCTTCAGGTTATTCTGTAGATACACCATAACTAGGAGAGTATTGTCTTCCATCATTAGGTTCCGTTTCACAATATCAGTACCAAATATATATTTTTTATTTTATTTTTAACTTCTCTTGTTCTCCCCAAAAGAAGGGACAACATTCTAGAAGACCTAGAGGGAATTCACCCCAGTAGTTTTGATTTAGCTCCAAAAAATTAAGACACCCTTTTCTGTAAAGTTCATTTTTGTCTGTCATACCTGCTTCATCAAATTTAGCTTGTTACCACCTATTACATCAAGCCTCTTGAAAGCTTGGCTTGTAGGTGCACTTGAAAAAAAAACATGTTTAAGCAAAGATCATGGATGTGCACTCTTAGGAGTCAGCTCTACTTCTGCTGATTTCACCGGGAACTGCAAGTGAATTTTTCTCACTATTAGTAAGGTGGGTTTTGTTGGTGGTGGTGGTGTTTTATTTTTTAATGTAAGTAGTAGCAATACTGAATACTGTAAAGTAGGTAAGTCAGAAAACATATAACAAGGCCACTATTCTTCAGTAATTGTTCTTTTACCTGGCTGCTTTTATTATATTATTCTTGCCTATAGCTGATGTGTATAAAGAAGTATCTAGCATTTCACATACATTATTCCAACATAGTATTATTCCATACTTATCTCTCCTAGCCAGCATAATAATAATAATGACAATAGTAATGATAATATCACATTGATGATAACACTTGATATGTTCCACAGGCAGAAGACTATGTAACCATGATATATTTATTAGGATGAAGAAGACATTTACCTAACAGGAGGCTGAGTGAAAAGGGAAGAGAATAGGATGGGAATGGGTAGATCCAGGGCGTGTGGAAACAGTATAATATAATAAGGTCTCTAGATTAAAATGTTTAATTTATTAACTGGTTTATGAAGCTATACATACATCTATATATATTTAATATACATGGAAACTTTGCCCATTCAGAAAGCATGACACTACTTATTTTATTCTGCAGTTAAGAAAAACCTGCAATGTTACTGTGTTCACATGTACTCCAAGTATACCAGCTATGCTTTTCTTCTTCCCTAAAAAGAGAAAGACCTGTAGAAATGTATCACTGATGCATTTCTAATGAGGTTCTACATTTTTTCAGCTCAGGATGACTAGCTGTCAGTAGAGAGGAGATACTCTGGGAAAAAGAAAAAAAAAAAAAAGAGAGAAAAAAAAAGAAAAAGAAAAAAAAAAAAAAAAAACACAGCAGAAAAGAAAGGGATTCCACAAAGTGGGAAGCTCATCATGAATTAGAAAACATGTGATCGAGTTCCCTGTCCTGCCACTGGTACCTCTGTGCCTCGAGGCCACGCAGAGAATTTCTCTTTAGTGGTCCCCCTCCAGTAGCTCTTCACCACACAGACATGTGGTGAGCCCCTTAGATTGCATTGTAATGAGGAACCATAGAGAGAGAGAACTGAGTTAGATATGAGAGACAGCAGGATAATATCTGCCTTTATTAGGGTACAGATACTGCCTCAAAAAGCCAGGATCCCTGCCGCTAGGATATGAACACAAGGATTATTAAATGAATGGGTGTCATAACAGAAATAATAACACTGACCTCTAGTTTTCATCAGTCTTAATGTTGTTCCCTCATTATAACAAACTATTTACCCTTTGGCCTCACTTTATGCACATGGGAATCAAATTATTGCCTCATAAAACAAAGGAGCAGTGAGATTATCACTTAAGTAATGGCCCCAAACATACTGTTAGCACCGTGTCACGGACTGGTGCAGTACAGCCGAGCAGCATAACTCCTTTCATTAGGGCACGGTCCCAGTAACATGGGCAGCAGAGCAGGTAAAAATGTCACGGTGCGAGTGAGCACAGCTTCTCATCCTCCCTCAGAGCAGTCAATCCCCAGAATGTTATCCCTGGAACTTGCTAAACCTCAGAAAGCTCGTATCCATTTAGAAGTGATAGCTGCTGCCTCCATGCCAAATTGCTTTATCAGTTTTAGATAGCTGATTTTTCCCCCATGGTGTTTGCTGATAAAATGTTTGCACACTGTTACATGGGGAAACGCTGAGCACCCGGGGAAAAAAAAAAAAAAAAAAAAAAAAAAAAAGCGCCTTGATAATTTAAGAGCTGGCATTTCAGAACTAGAATGTCAAACAGTTTAGATCTTGCTGACGTTGAACCCTCGAGCTCTCCCTCTGTCCTTTTTCTTAGTGTTGAGGGCAGGCAGAGTGATCCAGCGCCGAGGGTGTGCAGCCAGACACTTCTGCTGGGGATTCTGGTGACCGGCTCTAAGCACGCAGCAGAGGCTGAAGTCTGGGAAGACAAGGATCTGCAGATATAATGCCAGCATTGTCTACACATTCATTTCTGCCCTGTGCTGGCCCCTCTCCTCCTCTGCATTCATTGTTGCTATTACATTTATCTTGGGAGAGAGGCCATCACAGGCTGCATATTTATTAATCCTTCCTATCTGCTTCTCTTTTTGTTCTTGGCTCTCATTCTGTTTGGTGTGGGGAGGCAGAAATGCAGTAGCATATCATAGCAGAAGTCCTTACACAGCATCCTTTTATCCACAGATCTCCAAGTGCTGTACTAGGTAAGTGCTAATATTACAATTACCATCCCTGTTTGTTATATCAGAGAAGTGAGGCTAAGAGATAAGCCCAAAGGCACGCATCAGGCAAGTGATACATGGTGGGAGAGACCTTGCAGCCTCCATACAGTCAGCGTGTTAGTTGTTATACCATGTACTTCTTAATCCAGGTAGCCAGGTGGAAAGACCTCTCCTGTCCTTAATCATAGACATTGTGATGACCAGAAGGCATCTCTTTAAATAGCTGTGCTCTCTGGGAGCTGCAGGGCTCCTCGTGTTAATGGACAAGCCAGTGCAGTGTGATGCTATCTGCACTGTAGCAATAGATTTACTTTTGTCTTAGGACTGTGCAAAGCTGCTTCCCATCCACTACTTCTCACAAATATTGCTAGGTTGGCTGGGTAAGCAGTCTGCCAAGGGTGCACAGAGATCAGGAAATGGATATGTGCATCAGGAGATTTAGAGGAGGTGATGAACCCCCTGACTGTAATCAAGTCCTACCAAACAGCCCTGCCTCCCGGCGCTGGGGTCTGACCACCCTGGGTAGGCAGAGCTTTCCCTGATTGCACAGACACAGCAGCAAAATTTTTGATTTCCCTGAAAGTACTGGTGTCTGCATAACATCACCCTGCTGATTTTTATACCTCAATTTCAGCTTTGTTTATCTTCTGAGAACAGTTATAAAAATAAAATCCAGATTTTTTTTTATTTATTTTTTTTTTTACGTGCTGATGAGGATGGGAGTCTGGATGTCTCAGGGATTAGGTAATGGGAGAGAGAGAGTCTTTGGCTTGAAGTCACCCATTCAATTGTGGTTAGGTCAGACGTGTGTTAGCATTTATATTGTCCACTATCCCATGCGCTGAGAAGTTGGTGGTCTTATTCTGATGTCTAGCTCAAAAGGAACATTCTACTTACAATGTGATGAGTATTTATTAGCTACAAGGCTGAGACATACAAGAGAAATTCCGTACAATGGAAAATTAAGCAGACCTGAAACTTTTGTTCAGCAACAGGATTTGAGTGCACTGGGAGATGCTGTGGATAATGCTGACCATGACGCATACCTTTTGCAGGTAATGGACCCAGGGAAAATGTCTTCAGTGCAATCAATCCAGCACTTTCTCAAAGGTGGTATCATCACTTTTAAAGAGGATGAACATTAGTATTGTTTCCCTTTGATAATTGAAAGTTTGAGTAGATACAAGATTTAACCTACCCCTTTATTGCTCATAGCAGCATATGAACTCCATGTCATTTTGTATATTATTATCTCCACTGAAGATATTCTGTGGTTTCTTTTTCCCTGCTGGTGTAAGTACAATATCTATAATGCAGTACTTGCAGCCAGGGCCTTGGACAAGTTGGGGGGGTGAGGATGTGGGGATGTGAATTAAGAGTGGATTTGAAAAAAAAAATAGAATCTCAACCTTAATGGTACCTTTGTAACTGATTAGATTTAGTAATGGACTTGCAAATGAAGTTTAAACATTAATCTAAGAGCTCAATTAGCTAAGGTATTATGGTGCAGCAGAGATTTCCTCCATTCCCCAAGCAAGTAAAAAAAAACCTTGGAAATGAAGACAAAATCAGCTTCTCTTCTTTCTTGTCTTTGGAGAGGTTTAGCAGAGGTTGTTACTGAATTAATGAAATACTATTGATTCATATATCCTGTCCAATAAGTGAAATGGAAGGGGAGTATTTACGCTTCCTGCAGCAGTTTCATATGGCAACTGGCGATAGCATTGAACCCTCACAGGCCTGAACATCTCCAAGAAAATCAGACCTCTCTAGAGGTCACCTGTTTTCTGGAGATACATTAGCAAGCCATCTGACTATTTGGTATAAACTCTTAAGATTTCATATTGCACCAGGAGTCATAAAGTCCACTTTCCAGTATGAGCAAGTTACTGGGCCCCACAGCGTCTGCTCACAAATGCTCAAATTCAGAGTCGCACTTAGCTGCACGTTTAAATGGGAATTAAGCACATTATTTAAAGTTAAGTGTGCGCTTAAGTACTGCTCTAAATAGAAATGCTTTCCTGAATCCGGAATAGCAGCAAAGAGTAATTCCTTCCACTGAGGGCCGTGCGGGGTGGAATGCCATAACCCACATTGTGCAGGAGCTCGGACGGGATGCTTGGCTGCAGGCACCCTCATCAGACCTCCAGCCTGTGAACTGGACACATCGTTGATCAAACACCAACTTTCCAACTGGACTCTGGCCAGCGCAAGCGGACTGTGTTCAGAATCATAAGGAAATAAAGACAGTCTGGGGTAATTAAACACAGGGGAGATTCTTTTTCCATTCACGAGCCCCAGCCATCAGTGTTTTGGATAACTTGTTCTATTAAAAAGCTATCTTGCTACAATGTATTTGAACAGTCCTTTATTCTGCTCATTCTATTAAGGTTGCTCTAAAATTATTCCACAGAGTATTGCCAGCAGCTTTGAGACCTTTAGCACACAGCATTAAGTAGAAATGAATGAAGACTTGGCTAAAATAACACATGGCAACTCACTTAAAAGGCTCTGTCAAGACATTTTATACACCTTTCCTTTTATTCTGCTTTGTTTATAATATTCCTCTAAGAAGCCTGAAAATGGTTGATTCTTCCCACTGGCATTTGGTCCCTCAGACCGCGCAAATAGAGTTCGCCTTTAATAGCAGCATAAATGAGCAGCTTCAGTAGCACCTGGCTCTTTGCCTTTGATGGTCTCAGCCTGCACAGCCTGCTGTTGTGTGGGTCCGTCCTTGCTGTGCCCCAGCAGCAGAGGTGTCCTGCTGGGTGCTCCTCTGCAGCCACGTGGTGGAGAGGGCACTCAAAACAAAGAATCTGTAGGCCCAATGAACCAGTGAGACACTGAAAGATAAATCTTTGGCAAGTGATATGTAATGGTACCACTTGTCAGTGCGTGACAGCACCATTGCCACATCACATGCTCAAGCCTCTTGGCTTCAGCTGGGCCAGTGTCACGGGGTGAGCACAGAGCAGCTCCGTGTCCAAACCCTCTCCTTCAGATGTGGGAAGGCAGCCTCAGCCACAACACTTCGTGTGAGCTAGAAGTCTTCCCTGGGTAGTGCTCTGAAGCAGGAAATTGTTCGCCTCTCCTTGCACTCTGCTGCTTTTGCAGCACATCATCGCAGCTCCTCCCTCCCTCTCCCTGCCGTGTGGTGGTCTCGGGAGAAGCAGGAACATGGAGCCAAGTGACTGTGCTGCAATTCAGCTCTCTCTGAGGTAGCACCAGCGCTCCGCCAGCTTTAATTACACGAAAAAATTTGCTTGGAAATGTGGGGGCTTTTTATAAACCCCAAGGTCAGATTCTCTTCTCATCTATGCTGGTGTCAGTCAGGAGGATCTCAAGAAGAGCCAGTAAGAGCTTGTTTAAAATACAGCCTTCATTCCTTTCCAAGTCTCCTATCTGAGTGTAGATGCCCCTACAGAACAGTTGCCTGTCAGTAGTCCAAGGGCTGCCTCCTCCACCCCCCCTCCTCTTTCTCCACTCCCACCTCGCCTAGACCTGGGACTATCTACAGTGACTGTTGTTAGTGGCAGCACCCACATCTAGGAGAAAAACATTAAAATCCAGTCTAGGGAACAAAGCTGGAACTACCTGAATTTGGAAAACAAAAAGGATCCAGAGCAAATAAGATTTCCCAACATGGGGCAGGAGGCCATTCCCATCACACTTTACAGATCTACTGAGAGCAAAGCCGTCTACAAGCACTACTTCATCCATCTTTAAGAAGAAAGGCAACAGAAAGCTGTTTAATAGCACTGTGTAACACTTCCTGACAGTTTGTGACAAAATGGGAAGTGGAAATCAGACTTTTTTTCAAAGATCATTGCCACTACTTTACCCACCAGTTCCCTGTAATGAATTGTCTGATACAGGCCCAAGAGACTTTGAAGAAAAACTCTTCCAAGGATACTGTGAAAGTCCTTTTTGACATCTTTTTTTTTTTTTTTTTTTTTTTTCCCCATGTTTGACAACTCCCTCAATGTAAGACCCTTGCCTCCTCTCACAAACCCATAGTCACCCTCTACCTTCATGGGGAGGGTTAATATTCTCTGTGCAAAGGTCTCTCTGGAAGTTATCTACCTCAAACACTGTCCTGCTAGGATGAGAATTCAGGGAAAGCCTTGGCATTGTCCCTCAGTTTCAACATGCTTATTGAATCTGACCTGTAGTAAATCAGAGATTATTTAAAGAGAAAAGACCTTGTGTTTCCCTAAGGCTCTGGGTTCCCAATATACACCCCAATATACATACAGATGCAATACTTCCACCAGCTTTCATATACTTAGAGCAATTCAGCCCCATTAGGGACTCATCTTTTAAATTTGCTTTGAATTACCCACCTGAGCTATTTCCCTCAGAAACAGAGCTCAGAGTGCTGCCTGCATTATGGAGCACAACAAATAGTCACCCACGAGAGATTGTACCCTTCCCTTGGCCCATTGTAAAAGGAAGGCAACACGACTGAAGAGTCAGATACGTCGAGTGATGTATTAGAGGACAGCAGGTGCATGGTACCTTTCCAGTGAGACCAGGAGTGTCTGAGCATTTCTCTGTTTGTGGGGCCTCTTTGGGAGAATACCACTGAGATTTTTTTATTTTTTATTTTTTTTCTGTATTTGAGTCAAGGAAGACTTATGGAGTAACATTTTGTCTCCATACCTTTATTGTTTGTGTGTATATACAAGTATATATATACTGTCTGTGTGTATATATATACATATATATATAGTATGGACACTCCTGCTTTGGTTGGTTGCTCTTCAGATTCAGAACACAAAAGTCAACAGATTCATAATTCACTGTTAATATTCACAGACCTTTCCAGCCTCCCAAACCATAACTGCTCTCTGTATTTTGTAACATCAGACTACAAGGCCCACTGCCACTTAACACTACCTCATAACAGTGAGTATTGAAGTTGGACATCACATTAAACTGCAAAATTGCAGCCAATAATCACAGCTCAAAGCCTACCTCTGACACAAGCATAAATATTGCTCATTAAACATTATGGGAGAGGAATGTAAAAATTTTGCCTGGTCTCATTGAAGTAATAAACAGCACAGCCAAAGCACCTGCTACAAACAGCTCTGTAAATCTTTCTATAAGGTATAACATCCAGTAGCGAACAATTAATTTGTCATCGTGTGCATCTAGACTTTGAGGAAAGAAAGAGGACCCTGGTGAACCAAGTCCAAATTTTTCTGGTGGTGCTCAGCCACCAGCACCCTGTCAGAGACCTCAGCAACTCTCCACGTGCCTTGGAATCACGGCCACTTCCAGCAGTCGACACACTGATATGAAACATGATGCCTCCATCCTTTCAGAGGCAGATCACCTGCTAAAGTCAATGAGAATTTGGCATCTGTATCAGCAGCCAGTTTGGCTCTTCGAAATATAGTATCGGTATGCAGGTTTCAAGCCAGCTGCCAAGAGGGATTTGCTTCTGTGGGAGATGTCATGTCCCTGCATAAAAAATCACACTAGCACTTAGCTGATTGCATCAGTTAAAAAAAAAAAAAATATATATATATATATATATATATATCTGTATATAGAGCAGGCTAAAGATTTAGGATTTAACATACTCCTATTGTTAGTATTACTTTCCTGGAAATAGATTAATATATTCAGAAGTCTACTCCAGGCAAGATAAACCATACTTCAGCACTCGCTAAGCTGGTGAAATTGGAGCCGGCCAGGCTCCAGTTCAGCACACACTTCCATGGGCGAGGGCAGACAATCATGTGCTGCTCTGCCTGTGCTCCACACCGGCCAGATGTGAGGCAGGCAACAAGTCTTATTTAAGCACATGTATAAGATCCAGCCTGTCATATGTACTCTTGATCAGTTTTCCATTCCCAGTCTTGGAAGATGCTCCTGTCCATATGTGGACTAATTATGTGGCACGTGCTCCTTCTGCAATCAAGCGGTAATATCAGTATTTTCCTGCAGAAACACCTTTATGTTGGTACAGTCTTGTCTGCCAGCTTCTTCTCCTACAGTTGAGTTGGAAAGCTGGGGAGAAGAGAGGGGAGAAATAAGCTTACAAGAAACGTTTCATAGATTTCATTTTCTTGCTGTGAGCTACGGGCTCATATTTAAAACAATTAAACTAAAAATATCACATAGGCACCTCACATAAGGCTCTGAAATCTCTAATGACCACTTAAAAATTACCAGGTGTAAGATGTGCTAAGCATCTACTATAGCTTCAGTGCTTTGGAAAACCAAGCCACTTGATTTAGGCAGCTAAACAGGCACATTTGGAAAGGTTTGCCTTAATTAGGTCCCCAAAGTTACACAGATTATTAGAAAAATAACTAAAGAAGCATTTTCATTCAGGAGGCAAAACACAATGCGGCGTTAAACTATTAAATGTCATTTGCATGAAACGTGGTGTGCACACACAACGGCTCCTGTTTGAACTTTACAGTTCCTCTCTATAATACACTGGGAATAATTCCCCCCCCCCCCCCCCCCCCCCGTAATACTCAATAGGCTTCTCTTGCTTTGGGGGATATTAGGTGAGCTCTTTTGTAGGTAAAATGACAACTGCAAATGAATGGTAAGGTTGTGTAGCTGAGTGGCTTAAAATGCTTTAAATTATGGCACTATGATGAAGACACCGCTGGAAAGGTTGCAAATCATTTTTCACTTGAAGGTCAGTGTCGATGATTCCGCTAACATTTGTAGATAGGTTTAAGAAGCAGGTTCATTCTGGTTTAAATGTATCACGGATCTGTATCTGTGTAAGGCTTTTTGTGCATACAGAGAACTCCGCTCAGATTCCACTGCAAGGGAAGACACAACCCTCTGCCTGGGATTGCCCCTCGGGAAAGTCTTTAATTTGGCTGTAACTATCTTAAATACAGTCCAGATTCTTTCTCCTCCAGCTCAAGTGGTAGGCTCTCCTTTTCTAACCATAGGCCCAATGTGCAGTGATAATGAGGCTTATGAGCTTATGCATAAGGAGAAGGATATTTCACCTTAGATGTCTATCTCGTGAGATTGCTGGATCGCAAAATATGGGAATTTTTGTGGAATTTATATGGGAGAATTATGCAAGCACTTAGGGGGCTATAAAACAAATCCCTCATGAATGTATCACTGTATTATTAGAAGATTAGCTTCTGCAGGACTATCTGTCTGCACTAGGAAAAATAATGTCCATTCTAAGACTGGCTCAGCTGCACTATTGCACCAGTAGGCTGTGCGCAAGGGTAGGCAGGACTTGGTAATACTCCTCTGTCATGAAAACCTGCTCTCACTACTGCTGTGAAAGCAATAGAAGTTTTTCTCGAGGCTTAGCTCCCTCGAAGCCGATGTTAGGTTTGTCTTGACAAATGCAATCTGAAAGCTGTGATTTCCTCTGCATCCTTAGGGAGACATGACTTCAGGAAGGTGCTTTGACGGGCTGGGAATTTTTCCCAGAATCTGCCCTCAGTTGATTTCTCAGAGAAAAGAGTAAAAAAAGCAAATGCATTTCACTCAGTGGTGCCCGTAAGTCAAGGAGTTTTTTTTTTTTCAGAGAAGTGTCCTAACTTCACAAATCTTGATGTTATCTTGCCCAAAGGTGTGGCAGCAGGTTTGTGCAGGTGCCTAAATTCTGTCCCTTCTGCCATGTGCAACAGCACAGACTTGGCTGGCCCTCTCCAAAATGTAAGAGCAGTAAAATCATACAACAGCCCATGTTGGGAGGGACCTCGAAAGATGACCAGGTCCAACCTTTGGTGGGAAAGGGAGCCTAGACGAGATGCTGCAGCACCCTGTCCAACCGCATCTTGAAGGCAACGGGGGCTGCACCGCATCCCTTGGGTGGCTGTTCCTGGGCTCAGTGGTTCTCCTTGTAATAAATAATAATAATAATAATAATACAATCTTTTATTTTAGCAAAGCGAAAGCTGTGCCGGTGCAGCTCGCCCCCTCTGCCCCTTGTCTTCTCCATGTGGCTGCTGCTTGGGAAGGGGGAGGCTGGGTGAGCAGCGCTGCTGAATTAAAAACCGGATTGAAGGCGGCGCGCTGCGAGCTCCCCCTCCTGTCGCCGAGGCGGTGCCGAGCCGGAGTTATCCGTCCCCAGAAGGAAAGGAACAAGCTGACAGGCCCCTGGCACGTCGGAGAGCAGAGCAGCTTTATGCTGTACGCTAGAGCCTTCGTGGTCGGCGATGATAAAAGTGGCTGGCACGGTAGGATAGTCGCTTTTGCCAGGACGTCGCTCGTTTTAAAACAATCGCCTCTTTAAGAAGGGGAATAAACTCGAAAATTACAAGAAAATCCCTTGTTCCTTTGCTATCGCTGCATCTTCCCTTGTAATGGGTTAGCTCCAAGGGCTTGGGGTCTGGGAGGGAGGAAACTGCATTTTTCAGATACCATGAGCCTGCCCCGAGGCACGGAGGAAAAGCGGGCACAGAGCCGTGCTGCAAGAGGGCACTGCACGTGGGGTGGGCAGCACGGTTTTGGTCAGGAGCCCCCATCAGTGTGTATTTATACCACAGGAGGATGGGCTGGCACCTGCAGTGCACTCCAGGCACAAGGGCTGAGCGAGATGAACCCCAGAGCCTGCGTGCTGTGGGTGCTACCGAGCCTCACCTTCATGCACGGCGCCTTCAGAGCCCTTTAAGAAGGACTGAGGTTTTCCAAGTGAAAGCTGTGCTGAGAAATCATCCCCAGACAACATGCGATCACTGTAGGACTACCCTCGGGCTGGACGTGTTTTAGAGCCCAAATCACAGGGTGAAGCCGAGGAGAACGAGTCCAGGAGCCTCCTCTCCTTCTACCTCAGAGGCAGGGTGTGCTCTGGAGCAGCCGCTGAGCAGCTGCTCGAGGTGTGTCGCTGTTCCTTGGCTGCAAACCACAGCCAGAGCTCATTTGGAGAGAGGGGGGAAAGTGGGGTAGCAGATTTGGGCCCTTCTTGAATGTGGGCTGGGAGCTGTGGCCAAAGTGAGGAGCGTTGCTTTGGGTGAAAGAGAAGCCAGTCAGGGAACCATTTCACGCTGCCAATTCCTACTCTTGACCAGCCCTGGAAGTGCCTGCAGTGGGGCTAGGACTGGGAGGAGATGGGGATGTCGAGACACAGGGAAGGAGGCTGGGGAGAGAGGCTCACCCCTGGAGCTGCAGTCAGTCACTGAATCTGAGCACGGGATACAATGAGTCAAGAAGCTATTCATTTCAGACCGGAGGTGGGAGTGAAGAATTTTGTGCATTACTTGTGGGCTTTCACCAAAACCTAAGCAAAAGTCTGAGAGAGAGCAATGTGTGTTTGCACTGCCTGCAGCCCAGCCAGGGAATTCTGGCACGGCTCAGGTACCACAGGGTAGAAGTTTTCCAAAAAATCCTACCTCAGTCCTCCCCCTTCCTATCCGTAAAATCCATAGGCCATTCATGGGGCCCTATAGACTGTGGAGCACAGTTAGACCATGGGACAAAACACATTTGTTCTCCTGAGCAGAGTGTCTGTGTGTGCCCAGACACGGGGTAATGTGGGCTGGAGCTGGGAGCTGCATCAGTGAGGCCAGGCAGAAGGAGACCACCGTGTAGGCAATGAGGAATGATGCTTTACACCTGGTGCAAAGCCTTTAACTCTTCCTGAATCAGGGGACCAGGTGGCACGGTTTAGGGTAGCCATAATCTCCATCAGGCTGCTGTGGTGGGTTCCCTGTGTGCCTCCTCATCTCCTCCTCCCAGGCTTCCCGTACTTGGTGAAAGCACTACACCAGGGGCCAAGGAGGGACAGCTGAAAATCTTGCTGCTGGCTGTGAGCTGCTTCAGAGCACCTCTGTGCTGCAAGGCCACCGAGGAGCGCTCATGGAGGAGCCAGACCCTGCCTCTGAGTCAGAGCTCTGCCCGAGGTGAGGCTATTGGCTTCAGTCCGGTGGGTTAGTTAGCTTCTAAAAGCAAATCAGAGAGAAACAAGTGATGGGGAAACCTTCCAGCTGTCAAAAGGAGGCTTGACTCAAAGGGGAAAAAAGCACCCGGTTGTTCGCAGACAGCCTCGGAAACCAAAGCAGGCAGAATCCCCACTTCCCCAGCCACCACCTTTGCCAGCGCTGCCTTGGCACCAGGCTTCTCTCCCGAAAATGCGAGTGGGTGGAGTTGTGTTTGCAGGCTGCAGGGAGTTCCTGAGCTGACAGGCTGCCAGCTTCGGGCTTCCTTAACTGTTGCTTTCGCTGTCAGCCACTGAGATTGTGACAGGGGCATTTTTAATAACATGGGGGCAAAAATTAAAAAGAGGCCATCAGATCAGGCAGCAGCCCTGGGACAATTCGTAAGTCACAGTTAAGGGGAGAAATACAGAAGATTTGTCAGGTTCAAAGGTCTTCATTATTAATGTTCCAGGAGCTGACTTGATGGATGGTCTCAAGTCTGTGTCTCCTCATTCCTTCCACCTTCTTTCCTAAAGACAAATGCTTAAGACAAGTCTCTAGATGGAGGGATGGGATGTGTAATAGATTATTTCTTATTACATAGAAATTGGTTAATAATTTACTAATTCAATTTCAGTGTTTCATCCCCCACTTCAATTAATCTTTAGAATATAAAATAAATGCTGTTCTTTGTTCTTCCCATGCTAATGAAGAAAGGAACTAATGAGGAGACCTGACCTCGATACCTTTTCAAAGATGATGTAGCTGTACAGGAGTTAATTTTCTTTTTTTTTTCTTCTCTTCTTTTATTTACTTATACTTCTTAAATGCAGAATCCACCCATAAAACCGCAAGCTGTACAAGCTGGTTACGAGCCCAATTTCAAGTGTGTTACACAAGTCTTGCTCTAGTAAAATTCCATTTCTTGGCAAAGCGTTACAAAAATCACGCTTATTTATATTCTTCCATTCTGTAGATAAATATTTTATACAGATACTTTATACACACTCAAATAAAACAAGATACAGGAACTTTGGTACAGTGACTCGAACTGCTTCTCCCACTCTGGAATGATGTTTTAAGATTTAGCAGATGCAGGGAGTGATTTATTTCTAACAAATTCGATCTGTGGCTCTGTGGCCGTAATGCGTTTCAAAGAGATTTTTTAAATCACATCTGTCAAGAATTACACAAGTACAGTCAATCCAGCCTCCTGACATCCCTTCCAGACCTGTTTCCTGTAATTCTATTACCTTTTGTTTCTTAATCTTCTCTTTTTCGACCCTATCCCTCCCATCAGCACTCTGAGAAATGTTTTCAGCCCTGCCTGTACCACTGTGCCTAGGATGGATGGGAGCCTGTGACTGATGGATGCTTGCCTGCCAATGCACAGGTGCAAATTAGGAAACCAGCTCAGATCCCAGCCAATAGACTTTTGTTCTTGCAGCATGTTGTGTCATCAGTGGCAGGGATTTGGACGTAAACACTTAGGGCACTAAATGACACATCCGAGCGCTCAGATGCTTTTTTGCCAAGTGTGATTTCACACTTTGGGGAACACAAAAAAATCTGTCAACAGAGCTCCAAACAGCAGTGTTTCCATATTTTTACTTGCTGCTGAGTCCTTTTTCTTAAAAAAGAAACAGTAGTAGTGTGTGGTCAGAGTTGATAACCATACTCCATGTAATCACCCCTGATACAAGAAGAAAACAAGCCTTACATCCAGACCCACAAGCTCGCTTAAGCCTGTCTCATTACAGACCCAGGGTAGTTCACTAAGCCATTGAACAGAAGGACCAGGATGCTCTCCTTGTGATGATAGGGACCAAAGATGCTGTCCAGTGTGGGCTCTGCTATGGGAAATCCTATCCATTGGGATAGGACTGCACGCAGCAGGCTGCTGGCATCCCTTTTCCCAGGAAGGAGAGCACAGGGGTTTGTGTCTAGCTAAAGTTTGCTTCTGAGGGCTGTGTAAGTGATCGCTGGCTGGAAGGCTATTTCCAGGTTTGCTAGAGGCTAGCACTTGTGAGCTTTTTGTCTTTGTACAAGGGAGGAAATTCCCTGTGCATCTTATTCTCCACTTTGCCCTCAAGCACAAGAGAGGGCAGAGCTTGGTGTATAAAGTTTACCTTACAGATTCCTAATTCTATTAAGCAAACAGGACTACACACTGCAGAGCAGACCCCCAGACATATTAGAATCAAGAATTGTCCTAGATCTTTGGCAGTAGGGAAGTAAGATTTTCCAAATGACTGAGTAAATTGATGCCTCCAAAAGCACCGTGAACTGATCCATTGGGCTTGACTATGAACTCCCTTTATTCCAGCCTAACTCTGGAGCAAACCTGCTGAAGTCACTGGAATTATGCGAATGCAAAATCAGAATCTGTCTCTTTCCTTTTTTTTTTTTTTTTAAATTTATTTCTTTTACTGTGCAAGCAAATCCCATAGCTGCAAGGAAACTGAAAAATCTCTATATACAAACTCCATTGGCCTGGCTATCTTATTGTGAAGCCTACAGTATATCCCAGCCTTATAAAAAGTCATTCAAGTGTGACGCTGTCCTCTCTCTTGCTTTTCTGATAAGCAGAGAGGAAGGGCTGCCAATAGCACAGAAACTACAAGACGGGAAAATAATATTTCACAGCAGGGGAAGAAACATAGTGGAAAAGAGATCAAGGCAGCTAAATTAAAGAAACCCATAATACCTGGGTAACATGGCCACAACACAACACATGGATGCAGTGGAGACATTAAGGCAACTAAAGGATTCTCCCGATGGCAATCTTGGAGTTGCAGAAAGCAGCAGCAGCATCTCCTTTAATGAGTTCCTTCAAAAAATCTGTTCCTATCCATTGGTTTGGTTTGAAATTGGTTTGAAAGATATTAAACTAATAGCAAGAACCTTATTGACTTCATCAGTTGGTGAATGAAGCCTGATGAGTTTAAATAAAAGGTAAACTAGTGAAATACTGTCATGATGAATGAACTCACCATTTTCCAGACTGTAGATGATTGCATTACTTTGTTTGTCCTGTGTGACACTGTATATTTGAAAGGGTGGTGTCACCTTTCTATGACACCAACAAAAAATAAATGGGCATCTTTTGAGGTTAGCAAATGTTTAAAACAAAAATAGTGGCAGAATTTAGGAGTGGTACTAGAGAGGTGTTAGTCCTTTCTCTGCTCTTTGTAAAATCTCTGCTTTCCCTGCCAACAAATTCCTAGAAAAAAAAATGGCAATATTCCATTTCATTATTAGCTGTTTTAAAAAAATCATATGAACATGCCTCTCATATCAGCCCACCCTGTAAAGACTGCCTGTAGTTTGTAGCTTGAACACATAAGTTCTCAGATTTGAAATGCAAATCTCATTTTCAAGGGCATGGCAATTTGTGTGAAAATCTTCAATGAACAAGTAAAAAAAATTCTCTCTGTCCCCCTGACTATAGCTGGCAGAGGAAGTGCTTTTGACATCTGTTGTTCAGTGTCCTTTTTTTTTTTTTAAACCTCAGTTTTGCAAACAAAGTCTTCCAGGGTGTGGTATGATTGCCACCCAAAGTGCAACTGAGCTGTGCAGTTTTACTGACACCTTCAATGTTTTGTTCTGAGATAGGAGGCTTGCTCTTTAGATTTGCTTTAAGCATCTACAAAGGACTGGATTCTTACCAGCCATGTGTCTCTAGGCTGGTAGACATCTTGCTAAATCAGGTTCTATAAAAATATTTTTTGCCTTGGGGTATTGCTCATAAAATAATTTTAAAACTTTGAAACAGGAATTAAGCTTCTGCAATTACGTTATTGTGTCCTGTCCATATTGTGGTAGTGCCTAAAGCCCTGTTAAGCTATAAGAAAACATTCAGCTCCAGAGAGGTCCTGTTTTTATCATGCTAACTGATGCAGTAGGTAACGGCTCTCAAACTACAGGCTGGGGACCAGTGAGGCCATAGAGCATTGGTCATGTTACTGGTCCACAGGGAGAAAGCTGCTACTACGGGCATTTGCAAGCCTGAAAGAAGAAGGAAGCAATGAGAAGGAACTAACATAGTGGCATTTGCTAGAGAAGTAGCCACCTGGAAGGAAGTGGGGAGAAGGGAGAAGGATTAAGTGTTCATTTTGTACACTCAGATAAGACAGGGTTAAAAAGAAGTCAAAATGCCAGCCAAAATTCAGGGAGTCACTCACAGGGAGTTAAGAACAGCCAGAAACAAGGTCACACAAGGGGCTGGAGCACCTCTCCTGTGAAGGTAGGCTGAGGGAGTTGGGGCTGTTCAGCCTGGAGAAGAGAAGGCTCTGGGGAGATCTTAGCAGCCTTCCAGTGCCTTAAGGGGCCTACAGGAAAAGCTGGGGAGGGACCCTTTGTCAGGGGGTGTAAGGATAGGACAAGGGGTAATGGTTTTACCTCTAACAGAGGGTAGATTTAGGTTAGATATAAGGAAGAAATTATTCACCCAGAGGGCGGTGAGGCACTGGCACAGGTTGCCCAGAGAAGCTGTGGATGCCCCATCCCTGGAGGTGCTCAAGGCCAGGCCGGATGGGGCTTTGGGCAACCTGGTCTGGTTGGAGGTGTCCCTGCCCATGGCAGGGGGTTGGAATGAGGTCATCTTCAAGGTCCCTTCCAGCCCAAACCATTCTGCGATTCTATGATTCTGTGATTCTACGATTCTACAAAATATGGAGGAAGACAGTAGGTAAGGCTGTGAGAAGACAGAAAGAAAAGAAAAAGTCAAAGAGGAAAAGGTGCAAAGAATTGAGAAAGGATCACAAACATAGCATGAAAGCCAGGACCTGCAGTTTCCGTTCTAACTCAATAGAAATGTTGAATGAAAAGAATGAAGAAGCATTACACCATGGATAAGGTTTCCCAAAGCATGTCTGTACAACAAAAGAGGTTATTACGTTATGTAATGTTATATAATTATATTGATAGTTCCTTGTGTGAACACCCTAGAAGTGAGCCTTTTTCCAACTTTGACTTACGTTGCTTTGGAAAGGCTTTCAGGTGAACCGGAGAAAATATTTTTATGTTGGGACAGGAGTTCACAGGTAGGGTTATGCTTATTTAACCATACTCATATAGCTGTATTGATGTGAAGGGTGAAATGTGCCTGGGTGGACAAAGCCTGAAATATCTAGCTGTCCTTCAGGCCACAGACACGACATTCTTTAGCTTAGCAAGAAGCCACATATCAAAGCCACCTTTTATAATTGTACGGGAACAGAGCAGAGCAACACAACGCTATTTAAAAAAGAAATATCTTTTACAGGTATTCAGAAATTTTTAGATTTCCTAAGCTTATACTTCCATGTAAGCAATTTTTGAAGATGCTATGTGGGATTTTTGAGATCGTGATTAGGGGTAATATCGTGAAGGGATAATAAGAAAACAGTATGTGTGAAATTTTAGTCCACGCTGTGAACACCTCTATAACCTTTGGCATCTGAGAGTCACCATGGCCTATATCAGGATGAAAAAAATAGACAATGGCTTTTAAAAGGTCTCAAAATGAAGGGATCTCAAACGCTGGAGCTTTTAATAGCATGCACCTTTTTGTTTTAACTATGGACTTTATGTGAGAAACAAAAAATGCATTCTCCCTCAAAAATATGAGAAAATAATGTAATAATGTTTAAGCGTTGCACTTACGTAATGGTTAACAGCCAGATGCGTGTTCTATTCTTTGTTTCCATGTGCTGGTCAGACAAAAAAAAATAAAAAAATAAATAAAAAAGAAGGAGAAGAAGAAAAGAAGTGCCATACACTGGTTTCTCAAGAATGCAGCATCGGGGATCTGTAAAAGTCTGAGTGATTCTATCGCTGCCTTTTGAAGGGTTCTGTAATAATAAGGAGGCCTAGGGAGAAAAATTGCAGTTGAAGACCATTGAAGTCTTGAACTGTAGTCAAGCCACAGAGTGAAATTACTGAGCCCTGAACACCTCTCCTGATCCTTCTCTGTTGAGAAGAACCTTTGTTAGATGAGGAGGCAGAGGTTGAAAGAGTCAATTGAAATCCTCACTAAATACATTTTCTGAGAAGTTAGGACATGTGGATTTTTTCCCCACATGGATTTACAAATCCACAGAATTGGAGCAGATGGGGAATCACTCATTTTTTAGTAGAATGAATAAACTAGAATAAGAATATTACCAATTCAGTGTACGAGCAAGCAAAGCAGATTTTCTTGTGCTAACCTCTCTGAGCCAGAGCGACACATACTGTGACACTGAGAAATATTTGAAAGGGAAGAAAGACAGGACTGTAGGTGAGAAATATTACCTATATAGTGAGAAACTCCTTTGTCTCAGATACTAGGAAAATTATTTTGTCCATTTATTGCTGAATTCTTAAGTAGCACAATTGACCAACATTTTGTATATCTTCCTGTGGGTGTGTATCTCCACAATGAACAAGGGATGTTCCAGAGTACATCTCCAGAGTCTATGGTTAACCTGTAACATGCTGTCAATGGTATGAAAAATACTGTCCTTTTCATCTAAATTTCACAAAGCACCCCACAAAGATAAAGACGCAAACCGTGAGCACACGCTCTTAATAAGCCATCCCCAGCAGCTCTCCTCTTTGACTGTTCTGTTACAAGACAGAGACACTCTGCATTAAGCTTACACCAGAAAAAAAAAAATAAAGATCTTTGGCACAGTTGTGGAGGCAAGACAGTCGTACGGGCAAAGCACAACATCAGGAGTTGCACTTCACGCTGTCAAAACAGTGTTCTGGACTGGCTTTTCCCAGGCTACACCTGGCATCACACCAGGAATGTCCCAGCCTAACTATTTGTTACTGGAAAGTGTCAAGTGGAGACTTGGTCCAGGAGTGGCCATTACCATTGGCTGTTCAGTAGTGACAAATAAAAAGCAAACACAAGTTTAAATAGCAAGCTGGAATTTTCTGTGAGTTAGCAAGAGAAAAGTGGCAAAAATAGTGCATTTGCTGCTGTTTGACCCACTGTCTCCAGGAGTCCTTTTGTCTGGGTCATGTTGGCCAACACCTTTCACCTCTTCCAGGACTCTTGCCAACAGCAATGCCATGCTCTGGGAGACTTCCTGGGGCAGGACTGATTGATGATAATCCATCTACTTCTTATTTTACTATAATAACTCCCCTTTTTGAGTTTCTTCAGGTTCTGAGCACCGCTGCCAAGGAAAAGTGGTATGTAGAAATGGAGAGCTGATGACGGTCCATAAAGCAGTACTTTCTGTAAACTGAAAAAGAGGCAGAAACAGGAAAAACATCTGAACTAGGGGAGCACACGGTGCCAGAAGAGAAAAAGCCAAGGAGTCTGGAATACAGCAGTCTGGGGAGCTTGTGCACTGCAGAGACAGAGAAGGAAAGCAGAGCCAGCCACTGCAAAGCCCAAAGGAAGCAGAGAGACCACTGGGGAAGCAGCATTCTGCAAAAAAGCAGATCCAGCAGGCTCAAAAAGGAAGTGACAGAAAAGTCTAATGAGTGGCTATGGGTGAAGTTTGTACGGGCAGCTCGACATTTTCAGTCTAACTCTCGATTAACATCATTCTCTTTCTTTAGAGGAAGGAAAATGAGTATCAGAAATATGGAGTGACTGCTAGAGACATCAACAGAAAAAGCATTGTGTAGCTCTTGGTCCCGACTACTAAGTACTAGCTATAGATCTGGCAAATGGAGACAGCAGTGAATCATTGTATCTTCAAGGTAAAGCAATTTTAAGGCTCAATCTCATCACCTGGAAGCAAGGCAGAAACCCTGGGAAATAAATCTCATGAAACTTCTTATGATGCTGTGAAACTGAATTGATCTCAGCATCTTTAGTTTTTCAGTTACCAAAATGAACCAGACCACATTCCAGCAGAGGCATGAAAGAAGCAATGGAGCAGTAGAAGATGTGTATGGTTGGTTATATGCAGCTCTGTGTAAGCTTTTGGAATGAATTGCCAGCCACTCTTCAGTCTATGGGAGCTTGGCCAGGATTTTTATAAGGCCAAAACATGTAATGGGTCTGAAGTCTTTCTGCTCACACGACAGTCTCTCAGCAAGGCTTCAGAGAGCTCCCAGGACTAGCCTCAAACAAAACACCAAACAAGTAGCAAATAGCAGGGGTCTGACAAGGAGACCTGAAGCTTTTCCCTCCACAACTAAGTCGCCTTTGGCACTGGAATAAAAGTAGAGGAAACAAGCATTTTTCTGCTTGTGGACCTTTCCATTCTTCTGTAAGGACCTGAAGAAGGTGTAACTCTAAGGACTGAAAGCCACATTGTTTGAGAAAAGTACAGCAAGGGAAGTTGGGCTGCATCACGAAGTTACGGCAAGATAGTTGTGAGCAGGAAACCGTAGGGTGAGCCTGTGTATTCACTACCCTTATGTCACAGAAATGTGCATTTGCGTTTTCTCTGTTACCTTTTCTCTCATTTGAATACAGTTCCTTCCTCTTTCAGCGTAATTCGGAGTTTCTGGCTAGTTTTATTCAAATAGCTGTGTCATGAGTTCTGGCCTCGTCATAGATTTTCCTTGCTACCTGACCTTGTATCACAGGGTCACACAGAAAGGACAGAGTTTGTCACCACAGGACTGTGTGAGATAACAGCATGTTTCTGGCTTTCCTGCTGCCACTTGCAGGCATGACATTAGCATTGAGCTGGCATCAGGAGAGCCAAACAGATGATCATTTCTTTTCTGCTCCCCACAAAAGGCCTGATGCAAAACTCAACGGAATTGGTGGAAATATAAGGGGCTTTGGCTCAGGCCCAGAAAGACCAGCCAGGAATAATGCTGAAAATGTATCTGGAGCTGAGACGGTACAAAGGGACTAATCTTAGTCACCTTCCTCCAGCAGCAGGCTCGGTTTGATTTGAATTGGCTAGCTTCGGCTGTGAATTAAGCTCAAAGCCCCAAAGGCAACTTGATTCTAGTCATCTAGCCTTGCAGCCTCCTCCAAACTCAATCCAGAGGGAAAAGTGACTAATCCTATTCAGTTTCTACAGTGAGCTAACGCCATAGATTAAAAAAGCTTGGGGCACAGGGAAAGCGAATAATCTGGGTCAGTTTTTCTCTGCAAGTCCTTCACGCAACTTGGTAAAAAAAAAAAAAAAAAAAAAAAAAAAAAAAGTAAGGAGACAGTGGGAGGAAGCACTGATAAGAAGGAACGCTTGCCTGATAAAGTGTGTACACTTCACAGGAAAGAAACAGAAACAGACGAGTGAGGCTGTTTCAAAATTCCCAAGGTGGAAAGAGATGTGATTAGAGGAGCTGGTTCACCTATTTGCTGGAAAAGGGATCATATTCTGCCCTCTTTCCCAGGTCTTCAGTGTCTATGCAGGAGACTGAGAGAATAATCATGTGTGGGAGCAAGACAAGCTGCAAAAATATCTCTGGGCACAAAAGTTGGCTCCTTGACTCCCTTTCTCTCCACGGCTTTGGGTATGGCATGGCTAGCACAGGAGAGGTGAGTCATAAAATGGGAGTTGCCACTGTAACAGCCGCACAAGTGAGGACATTAGTAAGTCCTTTCAGAGAATGCGTTTTTGGGTAGGCTTCAAAGTAAATAACCACTGGTGCTGGTTATCGTGCCACTTTGAACAGGATAACCAGGGATCATCTGGTGCAGAAAAGGTTGGTCTGCAGATAACCCCCAACAAGGTTATTAACATAAAAAAGTGTGTGAGATTTTGTAACAACCTTTCCATTTTCCTTACACCCTATTCGAGAAGTGGAGGGCTTTCATTATTAATATCAGTTGTCTCACTTGACTTTGGTGCAGGTTTCCTGTGATGACAGGAAAGGGCTGGAGGTTTTAGTGAAAGTGAAAAGTTTTTGTTTTTAAAAAGCTGTTCCATAAGCAGTGATATTTGTGAAGCCTGAAGATTTGTGTCCTCTTGTCTCTCACGCTTGTCACCCAGTGTGTACCACCATACCACCAGCAGCATCCTCCAAAGCCCCCAGACTAGTTAGGAGGATGCTGACACCTTGAAGTGTTGTTAAGTATATAGGAGCTGAATTTGGCCCCCCTTCATCAACAAGGGGCACTAAGTGATCCAGATCATCCTCATTTATCACAGTGCCAGTTTTCATTATTTTTTTTTAATTCTTTTGAGGCCTTGGTTGAGGGCAGACATGTCAAAGCTCTACATTTAGTGGAGGAAAAGATGATCACGGCTTCACAAGTGTCATTCCCATAGGTGAAACTAGATAGGTTGGCTCTGCTAGCAAGCTGCTTTTGGACGACAATTCACCATGTCCTAATATGTGATACCAGAGGTAAGAAAGACTGAAGACAGTTAGGAAACAGACAAACAAACAAACAAAATAACCACAACAGTAAGTGTGAAACTGCAGTGGAATTACTTCTTTTATCAGCGTGACTCTTACAATGTCATTGGGGTGTGTGCCCTGCACTGTTCAACCACATGAGAGACTGGGCAGCAAGTTTGTGGGGAGTATCAATAGTTTTGGGATTAACTACTAGAAATGTAAGGAAGGGTGGCCAAAGGAAAGGCTGTGCCCACTCAGGCAGTCCCTCCAGCATCTCTGGCTCGAGGATTACTGTGTGGAAATGGTAAAAGCCCAGTGCCACAACCAGACCCCTGTGGTTAGTCACAAAAATGTGAAGCTACAGCCTCTTGGAGGAAAGGTTCAGCATCCCCTTGAGCTGGCCCAAACACCCCTTTCCTTGAGGTCCCAAGTGTCCCCCAAAGAAGTAACAGGCATTCATCACCCAACCCAAACTTTAGGCTTTTCTCCCCACTCAAAGCCTTTGCCTCAGGCCTTGCTGGGCCCTCGTGGCACCCCATGGACATCTTGGTGTGTGGGGCCAGCCCCAGCAGCTCTGGGTGACGGGTCCCACAGTGTCACCCATGGGCTGACAGCCTGGGCATCACACCTCAGCACCACCACCAGCACCACCAGTAACACCACCATCCCTGTCCCACCCACCACGATGCCATGAGGCCAGGCACCCCTTTGCCCCCCCATTTTGTCATGTAGTCCTTTGCCCTGCTCGGCTCCTGCAGCCCGCTCCGGGGTCCTCCAGCAGGAGGAACGACAGAAACACACAGTCCTTTTAATTATTATGATGCTTGGCAGTGACAGCCATTGTATTTTTGGCTGCTGAACCTTGCCGGGCAATTCGATACGGGATCCCTCGACAGGCGGTGGAAAGCAGCGGCACCAAGCCAAGCTCACCCCGGGGGCAGCCGGTGGGCGGCCGGCTCCCCTGGCCTGCTCAGCAGCAGCTCGGGCAACCCCAGGATGAGCCGTGGTAGCCCACTGGGCCGGCACCGCCATCCCAGGGACAGAGAGCGGGGGATGGACGGCCAACATTTTGGGGGAGAAGAGTAAAAAGCCTCGGAAATACAATACAACAGCACCCCAGCCGGCTGAACGCTGCTGCGCCTTTCGCACAGGCAGGCTCCCCACTAGGGGACTCGGGGAAAAATATATATATAAATATATATATATATATATATATACACCCCTAATACTTTTACCTTTGGCAAAGTGAGGGGGCTTTTTCTCGCTGTCGCTGCCAAGCCCCGAGCCCAGGATTTTGCTTCCTCTCCCAGCATGCGTTGATGACATCACGAAGTGCCCCTTCTTTGTGTGTCAGTGATGTCAGCGGGCGCAGCGTGGGGGACAATGGAATCCTGAACTCCGGGCGAGGGCGAGAGGGAACTGCTGCTGCTGCTGCTGCTGCTGCTGCTGCTGCTGCTACAGGGGGGGCCGAGCCAGGGAGGGAAGGGGAGACACAGCTGCTGCTTTGGGGCTGGAACAGGTGAGAGACGGGAGAGCCGCCGGGGGATCCTTTTGGCTGGCTGGTGGCGGTGGTGGTGGTGGGGTTTGGGCTGGGCTGTCTTTTTTTTGTTTTTTGGTTGGTTGGGGTTTGGTGGTTTTTGTTGTTTTTTTTTTTTTTCTTTTCTTATTGCTTTCCAACTGAGACAGGTGAGAAGTTACTGGTGCTGCTGGAGGGACAAAGCAGGTGAGGCAGGGGAGAAGCCTCGGGGCTGAAACAGTTCTGAGGACAGGGGGGAAAGCCCAAAGCCCCCCCACGAGCCTAACAGCCCCCTCTCCGCCTTAAAAAAAAAAAAAAAAGCAGCCCTGGGAGCCTTCCCCTCTCCCAGCCACCTGCCTCGACCTCGTCCCTTTGGGGCACTCAGCATGGAAGCGCAAACCGGAGCGGGGGAGGGCGATTATCCCCCACCCCCCCCCAGGACTTGACACCTTCGCAGATGACTTTCCAGAGGGGGTCCCCATTAACAGCTCAGCCCCCTCCGATCGCCTCCCTTCCTCCCCCAGCCCCCCCCGGAGGCAGGGGGGTGCCGTGTCCGCCGGGCTCCCCCCGCAGCCCCGCAGCCGGGGCTCCCCCCGCCCTCCCCCCGGGACCCCCTTGGGCTGGAGGCCGCGGAGGCTGTCGCCCCGTGCCCGCCGCCCCCCCGGCCCGGCTCGGCGGTGGGGGAGGCAGGCAGGGAAGCCATTGCCTGTTTAATAGTTGCTGTTGCAGCACTTCCGCTTCTCTCCCAGCGAGAGAGACACGAGTGGCCAGGCCCAGCCGCACCGAGGAGGAGCAGCCAGACACAAAGGCAGAGGTACGGGGACGGGGCGCCCCCCGCCGCCCTCCCCGCCGGCCCCGGGGGCAGGGGCGAGGGGCAGGGCCGGCCGCGGACCGCCGATGGGGCGGCAGGCGGCGGGGCAGGGGGGGCGCGCCGGGGGCTGGCAGGTAGCGCTGCCCCCCCGGCCCCCCGCTGCAGGGGGAGCACGGGCGAGCCCCCCCCCGCTCCCCATACCCCGGGGGGGCTCCCCGGGGGCTCCCCGGGGCGCCGGGGGCAGCGGGAGGGGGGCGGCCCTGCGCCGGCCCCCGACCCTCCCCGCGCCCCCTCCGCAGCCCCCCAGCCCTGCTGGGCTGTGCCCCCCCGTGTCCCGTGTCCCCCCCGAGTCCCCCCCGTGTCCCCCCCGACGGCTTCTCGCCCCCCGGGGCCGGGCGCTGCCTCCAGCCCCGCGCCCCCCCCGGTGCCCGCACGGAGCCTGGGTGCCCCCCCCCCCAACACCCCGCTGCTCCCCGAGCCCTCGTTTCGCACCCTGCTAGGCCATGGCCCTTTTTCTCCCCTCCTGCCCCCTGCCCCACAGCGTGGTGGGCCTCATGGGGCCCCTCGGGGTCCCCAAACCCTCCCGTGTGCTGTCCCTTTGCCCCCTCCCCATACCTTCCCACCCAGTGGGTGCGGGTTTCCCCCCCGCCACAGCTCAGGGACCCCCCGTCGGGGTCTCCCCCTGTTGCCAGTGATGCCCCACTTCCATTAGGGTGCTGGCGATGGTCACCCCCCGGCCCGTCCCTCCCCACCAGCCTCCAGGGAGCCCGAGCGGTGCCATTTTTATCCCCTGCACCCCTAGGCTGGGTGGCGATGGCTCCTCTGGCTCGTGCGGTTTGGGGGAGATTACAAGGAACTGCTGTGAGCGCTTCCCTGATCCTTGCAGTCGTCCTTGTTCCAGTCCCTTCTCTCATTTCGCACTTGCTTTCCGAGAGGAAGCTTTAAAAGTCCCTTTCTCCCTTCCCCGTGGCATTAGTAGCGCAGGGGGGGCTGCTGCTCCTCCCGCCTGGCTGTAGGGCCTGAGAGGAGGAGAGGGAGACACGGGGACCCTTTAAAGGGAGCATGACCCAAACACAGAGCGAGATTGTCAGCTGCCTTTCTCTGTGTGTGTTTGTGTTCACTGTTTGTTCCCCGTGCCCCGTGGTGTCTCCTCTCCAGGTTGGGGTGTGTGGTGGGGGGGTCGCTATGTCGGATGACGATTCGAGGGCCAGCACCAGCTCCTCCTCATCTTCATCCTCCAACCAACAGACAGAGAAAGAGACAAGCACACCTAAGAAGAAGGAAAGCAAAGTCAGCATGAGTAAAAACTCTAAGCTGCTATCTACCAGTGCCAAGAGGTGAGGCTGCAGTCGGTTTTCTCACCAATTCACTGCATCCCCTCTCCTTCCTTGTTTCATTTTGCTCTGTTCCCCTGCTGATCTCTTGTTGCTCCCATTCCTCCTCTCTCGCTTACTCACAGCCTTCCCGTGCGAAGCTGCCATTGTCTCACTTTTCCAGCGCCTCTGTGCAGTGGTGTGTGCCCAACTTCACTGCTCTCTGGTCTCTCTTCCTGCTTCTCCCTCCATTCTATCCCACATATTTTCCTGCCTCTTCTTCCTCCGGGCTGTTTTTCTGCCCCTCAATTATTTCTGCTGTCTCTTCCCTTCTCCTTATTAGCATCAGCTATAGGGATGTGGGATTGGTATGTAGGGCCTTCATTCCTTCTCTGCCACTGGAAACTATGTGGTCCTGGGTAAAGCATTAAATTTCAACGTCAATTTCCCTCTCTGTGTATTGGGATGGATGTATAATGGCTTTTTTCTTTCCAGCGCTGCTTTGAGGATTAATTAATGTTTGTGAGGAGTTTTGAGTTTGCCTGATGAAAGGAAGATTTGGGGCCGTATTACACCACTCACACTGGAGTGTGAGTGGTGTAATATAACCCAAACCTTTCCCACCATACGTATTACTGCTTTTCTGTTTGTTCATCACTTATATTGAATTTTCTGTGTATGGCTCGACATTGACTAAAATAAATAATCCACCATGGGTCCACTTGTGGATGTTCTACTCTAAAATAGTTTTTGCTTACAGGACAGAGTGGGTTTTTTCTTTGGTTGGTTGTTGTTTTTTTCTTTGAGAATGAAATCGTTTTTATTCCAGAATAATATCTATATGGGGGAGAGATGCCTGCATAGAGTAGTAATTCCAGAACAGCTACGTCAGTCAATTTTCTTCATCTGGACAGACTCTTGGAGCCATTTGGTTTAAAAAAAGAAAAAAAAAAAAAGCTGTTGCCCTTTCTTATTTATTCTCTCTTTCACCTGAATTCAGCACTGTCCTGCACCAGAGAGCTCAGCCAACAAATGGAAGTTTGCGAGCTAACTTAGAGCACTTCAGTAAGAATAATAAACCAGCTCTCTGAAACGCCTTGCCAAGCAGCACAGAGAGGTTATGTCTCTAGGTGTCAAAAGTGGCTGGGGTTTTATGCAAATGCCTTGTCGTCACAGCTAAGTTCTCTGTGGCTTTGTGGAGTTAAGGCAGTGCGGTTATTCCAGATCCCCACTCAGCATGTTTCCATGGCAAGCTCAGAGATAGTAGCAAGCGGTGTTTACGTGTCGTGCCCTTAAGTATTTTAAAAAAGAAGAGAGTTTTACAAGCCTGCTGACTGTAAACTGCCTGGTATGAAAAGGTTGTGGTTCGCGTGTATGACAAGTGGAAGAGAGGCCGAAGATGCTGGCTGAGTTTAAAGGAGGGGAGAGGGTGGGGAGCTCTGGAGGGGAAGCTTGAGTGACAGTAATGGGACCCCAGGGAAAGGGATGATAGCTGGTTGGGCATCTTGTGGCAAAAGCAGCGTGCTGCTGTGTGAGCCTGGAATAGTCTGGGCAGGGAGGGCAGGGTGTTGTCTGAGCCTGGCGATGAGAGGGAGCGCCTGGAGTCCTGAGGGGAGGGACTCGGGGCTGTGGTGTGGAAGAGGGAGAACTGAAGGTGGCAGGAATGTGCAGGAGCCTTGGAAGTGGATGTTCCCTTTCCTTCAGGCGTCCTTGGGAATGGCGCAGCTCCTCACTCCCGTGGGGCTGCTGTTTGTTCTCGGGGGTGGCGGGGAGCCGGGGAAAGCCAACTTGGCGATGACTGCTGCTTGCAATCCAGCAAGACAAATTTCCTTCTCAGACTACGGTTTCCTCATAGCACTTGGTGCGCCACATTTGCAGAGGATCCCCTTCACTTTCAAGCTGGCCAGCAGAGTAAAGGGGAGAGTCTTTGTGGAAAAGCCCTGTGTGGCTGGCATCTCCGTGCGAGTGCGCAGCGGTGCTCCTGTCTGGGCTCAGCACACGATGCCTGCCTGTTTTTCTGTCCCTGCACCAGGCTGTCTGTCCTGCTTGGTGTGAGTGGGCCAGTGGGAGGCTATACCCGAGCGCCTCTCTCATACGTGGTATTGCAAACGTACTGCGGTGGTGTGTCTGTAAGGCGTATGTGTTAACTGCTGCCCCGCACAGCGACTTACCTTTGTTCCTTCTCACTTTTATTGCCACAGGATTCAGAAGGAATTGGCTGACATCACCTTAGATCCACCTCCCAACTGCAGGTTGGTGCCGATGCCGTCCTCGGGGAGGGCGGGGGGAAGGAGAGGGGCTGAAGTGTGCTTGTGCTTGTTGTAGTTGTCCTTGGAGGTTCTGGATCGAGCAGAGGAACGGCTGCGTAGCTGACGGTGCTTTTGTGAATGCTTGGATGATATTAAATAGTTTCCAGGTGGGGGGGGTGACACCTCCAGAGATTGTTATGCGTGTGTTGATACGTGTTTTCTGTCTGCTTGGGGGTTGTTTGGGTTTTGTTTTCTAACAATTGCATTTTTGTCTGTCAGACTGCTTCGTGTGTATGTTTCTGAAACTGGCCTATAAAGAAGAGTGTGAAAACTCTCTTCTTGATATTTTTTTTTCCTGGTTTCTAAGTCTAATGCCTGACTGCACTGATCTGATATAAATTAAAGTCCTGCTAAGGAAGCAGAAAATAGTAAAATGCTATGAATTTTTTAGCTCAGAGTTGTGATTTAACCATTAACTTACGGTGAAAGAGAAGCGTGAATTTGTCACTCGGTGGGTGCCCTACAGAAGCATGCATGTTAGCTGATGAAATAACAAGCGGGGCTGTTCAGCTGCCCTTTATAGAGCAGCTCTTTTTTAAGTATGTTTTAGAAACGTGTACCTTTTGTTTAAAGCTTCTAGCAGGTTGATTCAGTGGCCTGAGCCTCATAGCATTCGGGGAGGAGACAGTAGTAGTGTAACATCCTCGGTTGTGCTTGTTCATTCAAGAGGAAAGTTGCTTTCAGACTGGTTTGTGTTCGCTGCTGTTGCCAAAGCACAACTCTGTTCCTATCTCCGTGCTGTGCCTGAACTGGGTTTGAGGCCTTTTGATGTTGGTAATAGCAGCAATCAAAGGAAATTCTGTGTATAAATAACTATTTAAGTTGGCCTCTTTAGTACTGAGTTGTCACCCACAAATGCACGTGAAGCTTTTTATTGAAGCTTTCTGCTGCTGTTAGTCTGGGGGCAGCACTGGCACAAGAGTTAGCCTCTGTCAGTACCAGGCCCGAGGATCATAATTAGTTCAAGCTGGGATAGGATGGAGCATGTGGGTTCAGGAGAAGTCTAGGCTGATATTACTTTTTTTATGCTGTTTGGAAGATAACTGATGGGTTCGGAAATCTCTGGCTATGACAATACTGTTTCAGTGACATTAATGACTGCCTGAGTATTAAAAGAGCTTCCAGCTGGTGGGTTGGAAGCGTCTGTCCTGTCTGCATCCTGACTCTGTGTCAGGATGAAGTCCGCATGCTTCCCCCTCCTCCTCCCACCATATCCTGATGTTCGTGGGAAAGAAACCCAGAAGCATGGCTCAGAAAGGCACGGAGCCTGCCTCGCTGTGTCGATAAGTGAGCCTGGATGATCAAGGGGCCAGGACTGCAGTCTGAATTTAGTGAATCTGCCCAAAAGCTGTGTTTATGTACAAGTATGTCAGACTGCAGGCTTCATCTGAAGGTTTGTGTAAATAATATTAGCACCCTGATTTGTCCCTGTTTCAGTTGGCACCATTCACAGGTAAAGAGGAGCTAGCAGACTACCTGTCAAAATAGAATATGGTTGTGAATTTTGTTATTAATTACATTGACATCTGAGGATAATGCACTTCAAGGCCTGCATAGTAAGTTCGTCTTGTTTCAGTCTTTGTAAATATTTGTAATCGTAATGATTAGTTCATAGTGCAGGTAGTGATGATTAGTTCTCACCCCTAATGTAGTTTTAAGTATCCCACATTCCTTCCAGCCTCCCAATGAGTGACAGTGAAGGTGGCAACTGTTACAGATAACGCATGAAACTGGCGTAACTGGTGTAATTGTTACTGTATCTTAAGATGTTGATAGGTAGGAAAACATGAATGGAGAGGTTTTTGTCTGCGTGTGACCAAAGGAGTTTTGGTATTGCTCATCTTGGGGTGGAAGCCATCCTACTTCAATAAAGACAGTGCTGAGAGCAAAGAACGGCTCTGCTCATGGTTAACGAGGTTCGAGTTGCGCACTCAGGCACAGGGAGTTTGCTTCTGCAGCAGCTGTTTTGTGAAAGGGTAAGCAGGTGCCAATTGCCACAACAGTGAGATGAGTTTCGGCTATCGCAGTTACAGGGAAAGTTCACCTCTTGTGGAAAAAGAAATAGAAATAGTCAGTTTGTGAGTGTGAGAACGTCGAGCAAGTGAGAGAATCTAGTCGCTGCACGATGTCTGAGGTTGCCAGAATTTGCTCTGGGGATGCCTGCTAACAGCATCGCTGCTCCCCCTCACACTTCATATCAACTACTAGCATGCTGTGAGTGAGGAATTAAATACATAGTTTTGTACCTTACTTTCAATTTCCCTCCTTCCTAACCTCACCTTTACTTTGACCTCAAGCCCCTCATCCCTCTGCTGCGTTTGTGCTTCTACACATTTTTTCAGGTGTCGCTGGAAAGAGGGTTTCCTTTTGGTTATCTTACTCTCTTCTGCAAGATTAACCTCAAAACTTAAATATTGAGGGCGCTGCATATGCTACAAGGTACTACCTGTATGCTATCCGCTATAGGGGTGCCAAAGTCTCAGATGTCACCTTCGAAAATGTGTGTCTGAAACTGTATCCTGTGTTATTTTGGAAATGTCATCCTTTTTTTTTTTTTTTTAACCGGCCATTTGGTCTTACAGCCCTGGCCATCTTTCTGTTCTCCCCGTGTTCTGTGCAGAGCCTTGTGTTTGATAGCAGTTTGTGGTTGGCCATGCTTTAATTTTTGGCCTCGCTGCAAAATGCTGTTCTTCTTGCAGTCTTATTGCAGTAATGGGAGTTCAAGATATTTAACGCATCCCAGAGCAACTCTGCATATTGAGAGAAAAAGCTTTAGGTTGTAAATGATTTTTAGTAAGAACTGTTTTCTTTTTCTTCTTATAAAACACCACATATAAGATGCAATTACGAATAATGAAAACCATTTGATATTTCAAACAAAATAGCTTAAAAACAAATGAGTTTCATTTTTATTTTTGTAGGTTGCAGTGACCGTATTTTCATGTGTGTAACCCACAGATCAACTGTTTTAAAAAAAAAAAAAAAAAGAACACACTCAACACCCTGTGATTGAGCAGCTGTGTGGGTTTTACACACATGTGGGTAATATGAGGGGAAGTTTATCCCAGAACTTCCTCTCCCCTCAATAGTTTCCTCGCTTCTGGTTTTCCATAGCTTGCCCCTGTCCCCCAAATGCTTACCTGGTGCTGTTTCAAAATAAGTTTCAGACTTGAAGATATTTTCTAAAAAAGATTTATTTAATATACTTTGCAATGTTGTTGTCAGTGTTCCTGATGGGGTTAATGCTGTTCCCATCAGTGAGCTGGCGTAGTGTGTGTGCAGCATTTGGCTGATTCTGAATGGCTCTTAATTCTTTTTTAATTTTTCCCCAGTAGATTAGCATTCTAGAGATCCTTAATTTTCTGTTGTCTGCAAGGTGACTTGACTTCTGATATTAATACTAAGTTATGAAAGTTAAATGTGGCTTTCAAATCCAACAGTGGTTAGTGGTTTAGATGAATTGGAGAATAACTGGTTGGACTTAAGACACCTTAAATCTTTCAAGAGGGTACCTGGTGATTTCTTCTACTATTTTGTGCTATATCAGAAAGTTACAACTCTTGTTTTAGAGCTCAAGGGACCCAGAGACACTGAACCTCTGGTCTTATGTGTGTGCTGGTGATAGCAGTGCGGCGTGTCTTTGCGTTGGGTCGTGGAAGTCTGTGCCAGCACCTGTCTGCAGGCATCAGGATGCATTTCCACCTCGCTGTGTAGTCAGACCTTATCTCTGTGTGTAGGTAACACTTGTGAGTATTGTGCCAAAGCCTTGGTTCTGTCCTTGTGATGAGGTTTCCAAAGCTTTAACAGAAATTAATTAAAGTTTAAACACTGCTTATACTCTTTATGTCATTTATTTGACCTCCGTATCAAAGCATTTCCTGAAAGTAAATCTGCTAATTGCTGTGAGGTTATGAAATAAATGTTTTTCCCCGTTTTACAGAAGGGCTCACAAAACCGAGCGACTTGTCCAAGGTCACACAGGAAGTCTGTGGCAAAGTGGAGAAATGAATGTAAATCTCCTTTGTTTCGGGCTAACTTGCAGCTGAGCTGTTCTGCTCGAACTGTGAGCATCGGTTGTGTTATGAGCAGGGCTTTGAATTTGTGCTTTATTGGGTGTCTGGTATTGACTGTATGTAAGCATGGTAATTTAATGTTATTTTTCCCATCTGTGTAGAGGGACCAAAATGGATATTAACTAGAATTAATGTTTTTAATCTTTCTTACCCAAACTGAAACAAGTTTGTCTCCACATGGCTCATTTAAGTCCACATAGGCAAGACCAGCTGTTACTTAAACAAAAATAATTTTCAAATCTTTACTGAAGGAGACATTTGCCTGCAAGGCTTACCCTCGCTTCGGAGTGAAATGCTATCACGGATTCATTATTTAAATAATAATAAAATACAGTTGTGTTTCCTGGCTCCTTCAGCCCAGTTTCTGTAAATTCACAGAATAAGGTCCAGATCTCCCTGAGAGTCTTGTGAAAGTTAACTGTCAGCACTTAATAAATATATGTCTCGGTATAGATGGTGGGGAGAAGTGCTCTCCGCTATTATATTCATAGTTTTCAGGACTTCGCAATGTGGAATTAGGATCTCTTGGCTAGAGAGAGGTCTGCAGAAAACGTGTGGCTCAAACGCTGTTTTGAACCCAGTTATATCTTATTCTAATTAATATATTTCGTCTACATACTGTGAAAGCCTAGCATTTGTTTTGATCACATTTGTTTTTACAGTGCTTGTAATTTTTTACAAATGTACTTTGTCAATGCATCCAGTGACAATAATGCTTTAAGAGCTTTTGCTTTCAACTTCAGCATAGTATCGAAGGATGGATCGTCACTGTTAAATTATAATATTGGGCTTTTAAAATTGTTTTCATGGTTGGAATAGTCCGTCCTGCGCATAGCCATGTTCTAGCGTAAACTTTGGGGTCTTACGTTTTGTAATTAAAAATTGCAAAATAATTTCATTAAAATAGGTTTGTTTTGTTTTTAATACACAAATTCTTAGAGTAAGAATGACAAAAATGCTGCTTTTTCTTCCTTGGAAAAAAAAAAAAAGACAAAATAAATGAATGAAAAAACAAGATGCAGATCATTTTTAATGACAATTCTCAGCTTGAAAAAGCGATCTGATCACTCTTTATTTTTAATTCTTGCCCCCTCCTCATTGTTTCTGTGAAATGCAAGTATTTTCAGTGAGAACTTTCCAGCCACAGGGTAGGAAGGACCTTCGTAATTAGAGCTCGGTGTAGCTGAAAAATACCTTTTGTCACACAAACTACCAGTGGTTCACCATTCCCTCCCCCCTTTGTTTGGCGCACGATCCCTGGAGAAATAACTCTTCCTTTTGAAGCGGTGCATTAACTAATTTAGAGATCCTCCGCAGCTGCGTATGGGCTGCCTTGCAAAGCAGAAAAATAACAGCATTTAGATACGTGGTGAATTCCGAGCCTACGGGGGTAGCAGCTCCTGCAGGCGAAGTCCTCTGCCTGGTGTGCTCAGACAATAGCAGCGCGGGGGCAGCTCCTTTGCCGCGGATTGATTAGTTAATATTGCAGGAATTCACGTTTCCGAAGATGTTCTTGGCTTCTTTGGCTCCCTTTAAAAAAAAAAAAAAAAAAAAAAAGGAAACAGGCACGTTTTAACAGCAAGTCTGCTGGGTCCCGTGGCAGGAGGTGGCTGATTGTGTGGTAGGTTTTGTTTGGCACATCCCGGCTCGGCAATTCCCCGGCGAGCTGCGCGCTGTGCTCCTGCATGCCAAGTATCGGGCCGGTGAATCTTGAGAGCGGCTGTGAAATCGTAGCACTGCTAAGAACAAAGAGGGTCGAAATCCCTCCTGTGCACACTCTCTTGTATCCCACTTAATTTTATTATTTGACTTTCAGCTTTGCTGCCCTTGGAGGGCACTGTGCAACTGTACTTATTACGCTGCAGATACATTTTATCTGACAAATTCTGCGTTTTGTCTTGGCTACGCAGTCTTTAATTTGGTTTTGTTTCAGTTGTATTCCAGATCTGCACGTCTGGGTCCTGTGTTGGATACGTGTGTGTAGCAGCGGGTGATGTGTCTGGTTTTGTTTTAAGAAATATTCCTGATATGTGTATGGCACTTCATAGACGTAAATGGGAAACGTGGTGCGGGGGGTATTTACGCTCAAAGGGCTCCAATCTCTCCTGTCTTTTACATAAAGACAAAATTATCTACAGAGGGAGAACTGACGGGTCTGGGGTGTTGATGAAGTGCTAGGGGATGTTTCTGCATTTGAGGGTTTCACCGGGGGCAGGCTGCTGGTGGCCGAGAGCGCTGTGGTTTCTGCCAAGGTGCAGGCTGCCAGGACACCAACTTTGGCCCCGCTGTGGGAGGGGGCTGTTCTGGGAATGAGATGGAGAGAGCCTGCACTCAAACCAGTCACAGGAATAAGGTTACTGGGGAGCTCGTGCATAGTGCAGCCTCTGCCTGTGCTCTTCTATAACTCGGTGTGAAAGCCCAGTCCTCCATACAGCACCTTTCTGCAAGTATTTAATGTACCAAACAAAAAGGATCCCTCTTTTCATGTGAACAGGTTAAGAGATTATTGCACATCTGTGGAGACTTGCACACCACGTATGAAGTTAAGGGCTGTGCTTTCTCCACCAAAGAAAGTACTTTGAGCTAAATTAATGATGTAATTTAGTCATTACAGTAGAATCTTGCCAATCTGTACATTTATTTGAATGAAATAAGTTTATGCTCATTTTCCCCTCTGAGGCTTAACAGTGGAGGTCTAAACGCTAGCTTCATTATTTTACAAGATGAACTGGAGAACATGTATTGTCAAGTACTATAAATAAACTGAAACTGTCAAAATAAACACTGTACACTTTGGAATTCAGAGGGGTTTTCTTGTTTCTCTTGCCAATTTGCAAATTTCAGCAACACGCAGTTGGTCTTTCCAAGGCATTTGTGGAAAGCGTAATGGTTACTACAGTGCATTTAATACATATTTTCCGTGCGTGAGGGGCTAATTGACATCACCAGGAGAATATATCACCAACCTGTACGCTTAACTGCACCATCCAGCATGCAGCGTTGTTTTCTTTATCAACCTGCACTCCCTGCGATGGGAGGTGGGAGCAAAAAGGAGAACGGGGCATGCAGATTGTAGCTCGTAGCAGATGCAGTGCTTGATTTTTTTTTTTTTTACATCTCCTCCCCATTTCCTCCCCGACTTCACAGCTGAAAATATAGATCAGGTAAGATTAAGTTGAGCTGTTTTGAGAGCTGGGCCCAGGCCAAGTTTTGGCAGTTCGTTTGTTTAAGAGAAAATACGAAGTAATTGGATTAAAGAGGCTGTACGATTAATGGCGTAGAGACCTGTTAAATTTCCTTGCCTCTGTATTTCTGTGAATCAGCACGGAATTGAGGGCTCGATTCTTCCAAGGGCTTCAACTTTTAGAGCCAAGAGTGTAAACAAAATCAGCGCATTAATATTTTGCCCTTCCTTTGTATTAGTGCAAATAACTGTTTGAGATGAGAGGACCACGCTCATCTTGCCTCTGGCCTTGCTGGAAACTAGAGAATCTCGACCTGGTGCTGTGAATTGTAAAGTCAGTAGCAAATGCTCTTGGCTAGAGCAGAGGTGCTTCCTGTGGCAGGTGGGCTGCTAATATTTCATGCTCTTTCTGCTGTGGATGTCTCAGCAATAGATTCTTGCCAGTGAAGCTAATTCCAGCATCCATTAAGGAGAGATCGGGGGAAGGGTCTTTTTTGTTGTTGTTGTTCTTTCTTTCTTTCAGTGCCTAGTACCCTACAGAGAGCAGCACGCAGGAGAGAAAAGACCCGCAAGCATTAAAAATTAATTCTGAAGTTAAAGGTGGCTTTTCAAAATAGATGAATTGATGAGAAGAAGGAAAATACTTCTTGTATGGCCTCAGAATCCTGTCAGATTTTTAGGAAACAGCAAAGCTTCAGGATTTTTATACATGGAAGCCTACCAGCATAACTGTACAAAATGTTTAGTGTGCAGCTCGAGTATCTCCACTGAAATTTGAAGGTGCTAATTCAGGTGATCACTGTTATGGGTATGCCATATGTTTGAAATTTTGAAGTGGACGACTTCTTGAAAGTTTCAGCGTATTACTTGGCATTCTGAACAAGTACAGGTTGCCCAGAGAAGTGCACTGTAAATGGTGGAGAAAGTGCAGTATATTTAATTAAAGCAGGGTTTAACTCTTGCAGATGGTTTTGAAGGATCGCTAAAAAGCGCACGGTTGTAGTAACACAGTTCTAAAGCAATTATATCAATAGGGTAGTATACCACAGAAGGTCATTTCATCAGAAGTTTCTGATCAATCAAACTGATTGTTGTAATACCCAATTTGCACATTATTTCCTGCATGTCTTGGTAACCTTTTTAAAGGAGATACATCAGGCAGTGCGTGTAAGCATTTATAGCTGGTGTCCTCCGTAAGCTCCTAGTAAATTGTTTATCAATAAGAATTGTCTAATTTTGTTTTTGATGAGGTAATCCTTAGTTTGGGAATCTCAACATGTTTTGTAGTGCTCTGGCTTCTAATAAAAGTATTTGTGTTTGGGGGACAATGGGAGAGAGGGGGAAGACAGTGCTTTAAATGGCTGTGCCAACTGAAATCTCAAAATGTCATAAATCTGACTCAAGATCTCAATTGATTTAAAGCAGTGTCTTCACTTTCCTTCCTACTTCAAATCATACAGCATGCTCATGAGCTAGGAAATCAGTCAAGAAGATGTGTGCTAGCTACAAGAATGACCTAGGAGATCTCTGACTAGGAAAGTAACTGGTGTCAGGCCTTCGGCTTATTCTTCAGCTGCTTGTCTTTTAGTTACATCCCAGGATTTACGTCCCTAGTGAAATTTTAATGCTTTCTTTAGAATAGCATTTTTCCAATTTGTTCTATCCACTCTTTCCCCTTATGAGGTTAATTAGGTTGGAGGCGTTGGTGAGACCGAGAGGATAAATGAATTGTAGGTGAGGAAAGGAAAAGGACGTAAAACCACTCAAGGCAGAAGGGCATTACATTATGTTCCTGTGGACAGCCAGACTGCCAGACTTTAAAGGTGCATTTGAGAGCCCATCAGGACAGCTGAGGCAATTTTGCACTGGATGCTGAAAGAAACAGTTGTGGCAAAGGTGGAAGTCCTCCTCTTGAATGAATGGGGAGAGCCATCCATGGGTCAGCCTCTTCTTGAGCATCAGTGACTTTCAAAAGCAGGTGAGCATATAAACCACAACAGTTTTAGCTGTGCTGCTTGTCTTAGGCCCCTACCTGGGAGGTAAAACATTCTTAGAGCAATAAAGTCAATGTGTTTATACAGCCTTACAGTGCTTACGCTGCTCTGTAAATCAAGGAGGCACAACCTGCTGTACCTTGAAGAATGCAGCGCGTGTAACAGGTGCCCAGCTGCATCTTTGCAGGCTTCCTGAAACCGCTGCGTGAGCTGCATGCAGCTTTTGAGCAGTGGATTGTCCTCCTGTGCATGTGTAAGAGCACGGGGGTGATGTGAAAAAAACAACAGTGAGGAGGGGGAGAAGTAATTTAGGGGAGGGTTAGGAAGAAGGGAGCAGAGAGAGAGGGAGATAAAGGCAGAAGTAGAAATGGAGGGAGGGAGGCAGAAGGGGAAGAGCAAAACAAGTAAGGAAGCAAGAGGGGTAAGAAAGTTCAAAAATTACTTGAAACTCAGTAGCAATCAAGTAGACTACTGTTAAAGTTAGTAAGTTACAGGTTTATCTGTTGAAGGCCCTGTGAACCTGCATTTCCCCAAGGGGCACACCCTGCTTTTGTGCCTACAGGCAGAGAAGCATGGTCAGAGCTGCTGTTTGCTGAATCCTGTAGTGCTAGAACCAGGGATATTCACCGAAATTGCTAAGTGATCATTTCAAAACAGGTAACCAGTCCTTCCACACCATGGAGCTATGGAATCTGTTGCCGCAGGAGGTTGCAGAGGCAGGTAGTATCAGCACACTCAAAACTGGGCTCAACAAATTCATGGACAACAGGTTTGTAAGCAGCCATAGAGAAGTCGGGGAGCACCTTCAGCACCTAGTGCAGGGGCTGTGGATGCTGTGGGAGTACAAGGGGAGGGGACTGGAGGCAGCAGCCACAATTGCATACATGTATTTTCAGTATGCTTTTACCACTCTAGGGTGCTAAAGTAGATGACCACCAAATAGCCTTTTTACTTTCTACGTGGAGCAGCCATAAAATCCTCAGTTTTAGTTCTCCTGCCCTCCTTCCCACATCCCAGTATCCCTCATCCTAGTCCGCTAACTTTAGCCACATAAAACGTGTAACTCCTGCCCTTTCTGGAAAGGTCCCTGCCTCTCTTCTTTTTACACTTTGCCTTTTAAAGCAAGCCCTCGTTTCCTGTCACTCAGGCACTTCTCCTTGCTTTTGTGAAGGGTTAACCTTCATGCGTTAGTCTTGCTGAATTTAGACTGTAAAATTTTCAGGTCAAAGGACTTCTTTTATTTTTGACAGTGTTTGCAAAGTGGTATGTAAATTTCCAGCTACGTTTAGATGTTCTTTAATAATAAAATAGGTCTAGTCCTTGGGCTTGTAGCTGTCTCCCTGCTCCCTCTTCCTCTCCAAATTAAGTTCTGCTTACGTTGTGACGTTGCTTTTTTTTTTTTCTTTCCTTTCTTTTCTTATCTGATTGAGGCAAATAAGCGAGTTGTTTTATTCAGCAGCTATTGTATTATCTTGAATATGTGATTTGGTTATTTTCCGGTTTTATGCACATCCAGGTTAACGCAGCTGTTACGTTGTGATATTGCTACGTTGTGGCGAGATGATGGGTTTTGAGATGCATCAGTGCTGTGTTTTGGTTTGGTTTTCCTGTTTTGGTTTGTTGTTGTTTTTCCTGGATAGTAGCAGAACTAATGAAAGTGCCCAACAGCTTCCTTTGCTGTCTTTGTGCTCCTACCTCACCTTCTACCTCAATAACTGGAAAGACTGTAACTATTTGTTAGGGAAATATTAGTTAAATTGCAGAGCTATTACGTGTGCTGAGACATTCCAATCCCAAGCACTTAGTATTCAGTGTGTGTACTTAACTTCTAATGACTATAAATACTCTGTTACATTTGAGGTTTTGTAATGTATCAGGTATGTCTTGTAGATAATTTTTTTTCCACAGCAAATGCAGATTTTCTAGCCCATAGACAGTGCAAGCTGGGCGTTGTACGTTGCTTTATGAGGAATTTTTGCTCTGCTTTTCACAGCAGAGTCTTCTTTATGAGGCGATGCAAAGTTCAGACAAATAATTTAGCGTTGAGATTGCTCAGGTATGTGTTTCATTGCAGTGGTAAGTGTCAGAGACCTGGCAGTCTAGGGCATCTCTAATAACTGGTACTGGGTTTTGTCAGGGAAGTCTGAAAAATGGGGTTTGGGTGGTGGAGCCTTTGGCTGGTAACGCTTTGCAGTGGGGATGCAGTACGCTGGCAGGGTCTAGATAGAAGCTGGAATCAAGGGCTAAGGGCAAGCGAGGACGTGCTGTGTCTCTCATGGCCAGCTGAACAGCTGGATGGGATTTGTTAGTGGTTCACAGCTTGGCTCAGAGAGAGATAAGGAAGCAGCACTGGTCGGGGTCTGGATCTGGGAAGGAGAATCGCGTGTTAGCTAGTGAAGCCTCTTCATTTGCAGCAATCTTTTTTGACCTAGAATGAATGGGAAAGGGAAGAGCAGAGCTGGAGTTGGCGGCTGAACTACGACACACAAGGGGAGACTGGAAATATGGGATGGGGTTAGATGTGGCCCTTAGGAGCAGAGAGCAAAAGGGAGAAATTGCATTTTGCCAGGTCCCTTTCCAGTAGCAAACCTGCCAGTCTCTTGCACAGATTCTCAGCTCCCTCTGTGCTCATCTCCTGGGCTATGTCTTCCTTGCAGTCTAATGTGCACCAAGTCACTGCAATGGCCTGAGTTCTGCAGAAGGGAGCTTTTGTGCCTGTTCTGCGCTGTGGAGCTTCCCCTCTTTCTTCACACCACCACAGGTTTGTAAGGAGCTGCGCTGGTGTCTTCCTGCCTCCTTGCCCTGCCGAGCTGAGCAGGCTCTGGACCGTTCTTCCTGTGGTCACACCGATCCTTCTGCAGTAAGCTGTGGTGTCTGACAAACTCTGCAGCCCGTGTCTGCAGGGAAACAAAGAGGCAAGGTTCTGCTGTTGGCAGAAATAAAATGTTTATGAGGAATTAAAAAAAATAATAATAAAATGACAAAACCGTTCTTGTATTATTAATTTACTTGCAAATGAAGTTGCACTGATCATCTGAACTACTGAATGTGTACATAGATTTTTTTTTTCAAACGTTTCAGTATTCACATCATGAATCAAAGGGAAGGAGGAATGTGTTTTTAAAGTACTTGGGGTCATCCCAATTGACAATTTCAGTGCAAGGTGTGCATAAGAATTGGCATTTATCGTTTTTCTTTATGTGGTACTCGTTGGTCATTGGAAAAGTGTATTTTATTATCTTAAAGGGTTGTAGTCAAAGGGATGCTTTGAGGTTCTTCACTCTGAGGTTGTGAGTACGTCTGAAAAGTACAGTAGGTGAGCCTGTATGTACACACAGTTGTGTACACCAAGCAAAGGCAGTGTTCTTTGGTCACTATTTTTATCAATCATTCACTCATGTACACATTAAATGTCATATCTAGGAAGTCATCTATTTACAGTTTTAGTAAATGCTTTATTTTCCGAGAGAGAATCTCATTTTCTGAACGTTAAAATAGTAGTGAAACTGTGATGTTTGCTTAGATTGGTTTTCCTGAAAGATAGTGTGTCATATCCTACTGACAGCCTAGGTCAAGGGCTAAATTTCAGCCCTTGCTGAAGCTAGCAAATGAACTGTGTACAGAAACAAATGCCTTTGTGTGTCTCTGTGTTCATGTTAATAGAGTTCAAGGTCACCAGAAGAGCTGTGGGTTTTAATTTGTCTTATTTACTCATTCTTTCTTAAAGTGTCAAACTCTTCACTGAACTGCTTGAGTACCTGACTGTTTCATGTACATCCAGTGATGTTCTTTTTCTCAGGTGGTTTTGTGCAAGTAGGGTAATCATTATTTATTTAATTAATAATTCTTCATTTCTTAATTATGCTGATGCAGCTGGGTGGAGGAGTGCACCTTGCTTTTGGCTTCTGGAGGAAAGATTTTTTTTTTTGTTTAATGCGCTGTTATTACCTGGGGTTATTCTCTATTAGGGACTATATGGTGTGATTATGTGGTGATTCTGACTTCGGAGGGGTCACATATGTGAACTCTGGCCAGTAGAGAAAAGCTCACACTTTTGACCTTTACATCTCTTTGGGCCCATTAGCTCTTGGACATAGTGGTGCTTCTAAAATTGCTTAATTGTTCCAAAGAGATCGTTTGTGCTTACTCTGTTATTGCCATTTGATGCTCTCTCTATACACCCTGCCAAAAAACACGGTATATTACATTTTTATTGTTATGTAAAGCAGCCGTAAAACAAACCATGTGCTTGTGCAAGTGTATTTGAAATCTTTGCTATTGGCTACTTCATTTTTTCCCCTTTATGTCTCTAACTTTCACATTTGTAGTTTTGCCACCACGGGGAGCTAATGAAAAGCAAACATATAGGCTGTTTGTTTAAAAATAATAAAAATAATGCCATGTTCAAATTCATGTGGCTTGCTTACTCGTATTTATTATCCTGTTCCACAGTGTCAGAAAAGCGGGGCATGCTGTGCTGTTTTGGGGTATGAGGGAAGGGTGCGCGGGGATTGTTTTTTGTCTCTGTGCATTGGTTTGACTCTTACGGTCTTCTGATTTTTAGGAAACTTTAGTAATTGGAGGGTGAATGAGCACATAGCAAACAAAGGAAAAAGATAAATGCATGTGCAGTAAAACATTGATCTAGAAGAGGGAAGGTCTGGTTTTTTTTTTCCTAATACCTGTATGCCTGTAGGGGATCAGTCCTGTGTGCATCCTTAGCACCCTCACTGGATTATGAAAGGTAACTTATTTTGTGTGTTCAGGTTTCTCTTTGCAATTTAGTACTGAAGAAAACAAGGGTTTAATTTACCTTATTTTATTTTATTTATTTATTACTCTTTCTGTACCTTCTCTGGTGGTGGTAGTAGTACAACCACATGTCTCAGGAGTGAAATTATTAAATGCATATATTTATTAAGGGTCTGACTTTCAACATTAGCTGTTTACAGTAAGAGTACTTGTGGAGATGATGAGTCTCTTGATCATTCTTAGCCCTAATGGGAGAAGTGTTTAAAAACAGCACATCAGCCACTGGGCAGCTTCTCCTGCAACTCTTCATCTACATCAGTCACAACTGCTGAGATATTTTTAGTAGATAGATTTTCTTAGTTTAGGGTATTCTTCTGCTTTAATTGGAGCTTGCATAGCTAAGATGCTGCTTTCCACTCTTCAGAAACATACCTGAACTCGGTTGCCTTCTTCCTATAGTATGTGCAGTGGGGACACATGCAGACTTGTTGGGGGTGGGCTCTGCTTGGATTTAAGGAACAGAAACAGACTGTAAAGATGAAAAGATGCTTAGGAGAGGGAGTGTGTGTTTAGATTTTGCCCACAGTTAAAGAGGAAACCTTAACAGTAAGAAAGGCTCTAAATAGTGCCTTGCTCTGCCTCAGTGTGTGTTTTGCAGTAGGTGAATTGTGCAAGAAGAATGAGAATATATTGTAGGTGCCAGACTTTAACTTTGAAATAATTGAAGTAGCTTTTAACTTGTTTTTGTTTTGCTCACCATTTAATTTTGTTTTGTAGATTACAAGGTAATGAATAGTAGTTTAGAAATTTTAAAACTTTTAGATTATTATCTCTTTAGCAGCTCTGAGAGAACAGTGTTGCATCTGATTTGCTAGTGGTGTGTTTATAGTGTGCCTGTGTGTACAAACACCCCTTTCACACTCACTTGCCAGAAGGCAGTTGTATTTCTGAGGAAGTAAGGGGCTGTTTTCTGTTTACTTTTGCCATCTCTCTTTTTCCCACAACTGTACAAATGTAGCTGTATGGAAAATACTTATTCTAAGATCAATTTTCCTTTTCTTCAGCATTTAACTTGACTTGCAAAAGTTGTCAGAATTCATGTTTTCCAAGCTCTAAATGTTGCATTGCCCAGGAGCAGTGCACATGGGAAAGTCTCTCACATGCAGGCAAAACAGACCCCAAGGACCATACTGATTTGCGACCACTAATCCCAGGGATACAAATGGCAAGGCCAATCGTCTTGTCGTGACTGAGACCAGAAGGTATTAGCTGTGATCAGCGCTGCATTATTTTGTAGCAAAAATAATTTGCTAAAGTGATGACAGAATGCTAGATGTGCTGTTATGAAAGACTGCTTTGGAGCATGTGTGAATCTAAGCAAAGGGGCAGAAGTGGACTAATTCTCTTTTATCAGTCCTAAGTGGCTTGTACTTTCACAGTGCTGTTACTGTAGCAGTCGCTGTTCACTTCGGTTGACATTGAACTGGGTTAGTACACCTATGGAGATGTACAGATTTTGTGTATAAATATGCAAATGTGTACACATGCACACATATACACCCCTATTTTGTATATGAAATATGATGTGTGTATGATAGAAACTGTACCTTTGTCACTCAAGATTGTTTGAAGATGTATGACACTTTCAGAAAACTCGATTTTAGTGTCATCACACTTGATTAGAATGCCTCATTTTGTATTTCAGTCACTTGGGTCTCCTTTTTCCACCCAATACTCCTGTTAGCAAGTAGGAACTAATTGAGCTCTTGTGCCCTTGACTAATCAGAGCAGGCCAGTGGCTTTCCCTCAATCTTTGCAGGGAAAAGTTTCACTTGGAAAAGTGAACTTCTGAACTGCGTAAGGTCACTTTGTTTCATGAACTGTTTCATTGTCAAAAGTATACCCTTAAAAAAAAAAAAATAAAACCCCAATGATGTGTACTGTCAACAAGAGTTCCTCTGTTCCAGAAATTTGTTTTCAGGTCCTGAAAACTGGTGACGTATAGCTAATGCCTTCTCACCAGTAACTAACGTGTATTAATGATGGTAGTGTAAAGATCAAGGATCCCATGATACTGTAATATGAAGCACTGTGATGTAAACATCTTTTTTTTTTTTCCCCAAGTAGCATATTATTTCCCTAAACAAAAGATAAAACTAGATTATTCAAAATGAAGAGTTTGTAGTCCTCAGTTAAGTAGCATGACTTAAAAGGACTGTGCTTGTGGTGGTCTAAGATAAGTTGGTTTTGTATTTGTCCTCCTGAATTACTGTTGTGGTTTTCAGTACCTCACGTGAGGGTTTCAGCCAAAATAGTGCAAATATGCATAACGCTTGCTTGAATGGTACTTGAGAGGTGGGTAGTATTTCCTACAGAAACTGCCAGACGTCTCAAGTAATTTTTTCCTGCATTCTGTGGATTTACTTGGATGGTTTGGTGCT